>NC_092342.1:133812500-135012500 GCF_046630445.1 Rutidosis leptorrhynchoides | reverse complement strand
AGCGTAGGTGGATTGAATTGTTGAATGATTACGACTTTGAGATTCGTTACCACCCGGGGAAGGCAAATGTGGTAGCCGACGCCTTGAGTAGGAAGGACAGAGAACCCATTCGAGTAAAATCTATGAATATAATGATTCACAATAACCTTACTACTCAAATAAAGGAGGCGCAACAAGGAGTTTTAAAAGAGGGAAATTTAAAGGATGAAATACCCAAAGGATCGGGGAAGAATCTTAATATTTGGGAAAACGGAACCCGGTATAGGGCTGAAAGGATTTGGGTACCAAAATTTGGAGATATGAGAGAAATGGTACTTAGAGAAGCTCATAAAACCAGATACTCAATACATCCTGGAATGGGAAAGATGTACAAGGATCTCAAGAAACATTTTTGGTGGCCGGGTATGAAAGCCGATGTTGCTAAATACGTAGGAGAATGTTTGACGTGTTCTAAGGTCAAAGTTGAGCATCAGAAACCATCAGGTCTACTTCAACAACCCGAAATTCCGGAATGGAAATGGGAAAACATTACCATGGATTTCATTACTAAATTGCCAAGGACTGCAAGTGGTTTTGATACTATTTGGGTAATAGTTGATCGTCTCACCAAATCAGCACACTTCCTGCCAATAAGAGAAGATGACAAGATGGAGAAGTTAGCACGACTGTATTTGAAGGAAGTCATCTCTAGACATGGAATACCAATCTCTGTTATCTCTGATAGGGATGGCAGATTTATTTCAAGATTCTGGCAGACATTACAACAAGCATTAGGAACTCGTCTAGACATGAGTACTGCCTATCATCCACAAACTAATGAGCAGAGCGAAAGGACGATACAAACGCTTGAAGACATGCTACGAGCATGTGTTATTGATTTCGGAAATAGTTGGGATCGACATCTACCGTTAGCAGAATTTTCCTACAACAACAGCTACCATTCAAGCATTGAGAAGGCGCCGTTTGAAGCACTTTATGGTAGAAAGTGCAGGTCTCCGATTTGTTGGAGTGAAGTGGGGGATAGACAGATTACGGGTTCGGAGATAATACAAGAAACTACCGAGAAGATCATCCAAATTCAACAACGGTTGAAAACCGCCCAAAGTCGACAAAAGAGCTACGCCGACATTAAAAGAAAAGATATAGAATTTGAAATTGGAGAGATGGTCATGCTTAAAGTTGCACCTTGGAAAGGTGTTGTTCGATTTGGTAAATGAGGGAAATTAAATCCAAGGTATATCGGACCATTCAAGATTATTGATCGTGTCGGACCAGTAGCTTACCGACTTGAGTTACCTCAACAACTCGTGGCTGTACATAACACTTTCCACGTCTCGAATTTGAAGAAATTTTTTGCTAAAGAAGATCTCACTATTCCGTTAGATGAAATCCAAATCAACGAAAAACTTCAATTCATCGAAGAACCCGTCGAAATAATGGATCGTGGGTTAAAAGACTTAAGCAAAACAAGATACCAATTGTTAAGGTTCGATGAAATGCTCGTAGAGGACCTGAGTTCACCTGGGAATGAGAAGATCATATGAAAAAGAAATACCCGCATTTATTTCCAGAAGATACGTCAACACCTCCAACTGCTTAAAATTTCGGGACGAAATTTATTTAACTGGTAGGTACTGTAGTGACCCGAACTTTTCCATGTTTATTTATATATTAAATGAAATTATTATTTACATGATTAAGTATTTCCAACATATTAAGCAATCAAACTTGTTAAGACTTGATTAATTGAAATAGGTTTCATATAGACAATTGACCACCCAAGTTGACCGGTGATTCACGAACGTTAAAACTTGTAAAAACTATATGATGACATATATATGGATATATATATATTTAACATGATATTATGATAAGTAAACATATCATTAAGTATATTAACAATGAACTACATATGTAAAAGCAAGACTACTAACTTAATGATTTTGAAACGAGACATATATGTAACGATTATCGTTGTAACGACATTTAATGTATATATATCATATTAAGAGATATTCATACATCATATTATCATGATAATATAATAATTTAAAATCTCATTTGATATTATAAACATTGGGTTAACAACATTTAACAAGATCGTTAACCTAAAGGTTTCAAAACAACACTTACATGTAACGACTAACGATGACTTAACGACTCAGTTAAAATGTATATACATGTAGTGTTTTAATATGTATTCATACAATTTTGAAAGACTTCAAGACACTTATCAAAATACTTCTACTTAACAAAAATGCTTACAATTACATCCTCGTTCAGTTTCATCAACAATTCTACTCGTATGCACCCGTATTCGTACTCGTACAATACACACCTTTTATATGTATGTACTATTGGTATATACACTCCAATGATCAGCTCTTAGCAGCCCATGTGAGTCACCTAACACATGTGGGAACCATCATTTGGCAACTAGCATGAAATATCTCATAAAATTACAAAAATATGAGTAATCATTCATGACTTATTTACATGAAAACAAAATTACATATCCTTTATATCTAATCCATACACCAACGACCAAAAACACCTACAAACACTTTCATTATTCAATTTTATTCATCTAATTGATCTCTCTCAAGTTCTATCTTCAAGTTCTAAGTGTTCTTCATAAATTCTACAAGTTCTAGTTTCATAAAATCAAGAATACTTCCAAGTTTGCTAGCTTACTTCCAATCTTGTAGATTGATCATCCAACCTCAAGAAATCTTTCTTATTTACAGTAAGATATCTTTCTAATACAAGGTAATACTCATATTCAAACTTTGATTTAATTTCTATAACTATAACAATCTTATTTTGAGTGAAAATCTTACTTGAACTGTTTTCGTGTCATGATTCTGCTTCAGGAACTATCAAGCCATCCAAGGATCCTTTGAAGCTAGATCCATTTTTCTCATTTCCAGTAGCTTTATCCAGAAAACTTGAGGTAGTAATAATATTCATAACATCATTCGATTCATACATATAAAGCTATCTTATTCGAAGGTTTAAACTTGTAATCACTAGAACATAGTTTAGTTAATTCTAAACTTGTTTGCAAACAAAAGTTAATCCTTCTAACTTGACTTTTAAAATCAACTAAACACATATTCTATATCTATATGATATGCTAACTTAATGATTTAAAATCTGGAAACACGAAAAACACCGTAAAACTGGATTTACGCCGTCGTAGTAACACTGCGGGCTGTTTTGGGTTAGTTAATTAAAAACTATGATAAACTTTGATTTAAAAGTTGTTCTTGTGGGAAAATGATTTTTCTTATGAACATGAAACTATATCCAAAAATCATGGTTAAACTCAAAGTGGAAGTATGTTTTCTAAAATGGTCATCTTGACGTTGTTCTTTCGACTGAAATGACTACCTTTACAAAAACGACTTGTAACTTATATTTCCGACTATAAACCTATACTTTTTCTGTTTAGATTCATAAAATAGAGTTCAATATGAAACCATAACAATTTGATTCACTCAAAACGGATTTAAAATGAAGAAGTTATGGGTCAAACAAGATTGGATAATTTTTCTTGTTGTAGCAACGTGAAAATTGGTAACAAATCTATATTAATCATATCCTAGCTAACTTATATTGTATTATACATGTATTCTAATATATTATGTAATCTTGGGATACCATAGACACGTATTCAAATGTTTTGACATATCATATCGACCCATGTGTATATATTACTTGGAACAACCATAGACACTCTATATGCAGTAATGTGGGAGTTAGCTATACAGGGTTGAGGTTGATTCCAAAAATATATATACTTTGAGTTGTGATCTAGCCTGAGACGTGTATACACTGGGTCGTGGATTAATTCAAGATAATATATATCAATTTTTTTCTGTACATCTAACGTTGGACAACTAGTTGTAGGTTACTAACGAGGACAGCTGACTTAATAAACTTAAAACATCAAAATGTATTAAAAGTGTTGTAAATATATTTTGAATATACTTTGATATATATGTACATATTTGTTATAGGTTCGTGAATCGATCAGTGGCCTAGTCTTACTTCCCGACGAAGTAAAAATCTGTGAAAGTGAGTTATAGTCCCACTTTTAAAATCTAATATTTTTGGGATGAGAATATATGCAGGTTTTATAAATGATTTACAAAATAGACACAAGTACGTGAAATTACATTCTATGGTTGAATTATCGAAATCGAATATGCCCCTTTTTATTAAGTCGGGTAATCTAAGAATTAGGGAACAGACACCCTAATTGACGCGAATCCTAAAGATAGATCTATTGGGCCTAACAAACCCCATCCAAAGTACCGGATGCTTTAGTACTTCGAAATTTATATCATATCCGAAGGGTTTCCCGGAATGATGGGGATATTCTTATATATGCATCTTGTTAATGTCGATTACCAGGTGTTCACCATATGAATGATTTTTATCTCTATGTATGGGATGCGTATTGAAATATGAAATCTTGTGGTCTATTGTTACGATTTGATATATATAGGTTAAACCTATAACTCACCAACATTTTTGTTGACGTTTAAAGCATGTTTATTCTCAGGTGAATACTAAGAGCTTACGCTGTTGCATACTTAAATAAGGACAAGATTTGGAGTCCATGCTTGTATGATATTGTGTAAAAACTATATTCAAGAAACTAATTTCGTTGTAACATATTTGTATTGTAAACCATTATGTAATAGTCGTGTGTAAACAGGATATTTTAGATTATCATTATTTGATAATCTACGTAAAGTTTTTTTAAACCTTTATTGATGAAATAAAGGTTATGGTTTGTTTTAAAATGAATGCAGTCTTTGAAAAATGTCTTATATAGAGGTCAAAACCTCGCAACGAAATCAATTAATATGGAACGTTTTTAATCAATAAGAACGGGACATTTCATCATATACCCGTTATGACTATTTCATTATTACATTTTGTTTATTGTCATTTTAATTATCACAATTAATTATCGCAATTTTAATACTCGCAAATTTTTTATCGTCATTTAAATACTGTTATTTATTTTACGCACTTTAAATATCGTCATTATCACGAGACAATATAATATAACATTGATTAACTAGATTATATATTGAACTATTGGACTACTAACATTGGACTACTAACCTTGGACAATTAAAAAGTATTAAAAGAGTAGGAAATATTAATTATAACACATTTTGATTTGAAATATCGTTAATAAGTTACATCTTCTACAGTTAAACATTTCTTCAAGTTTTCCACTTGATTTCATCTTAAACGTCATTTGTATCTCGATGATTACAACCTGCGTTCAAATCCTTTGAAATTCTTGAAAACACCTCGGATTGATAACCAATGAATCGAATATGGTGACATTGAATGATGATGAAGCAGAAAAAGTTGTAGATGGTCTTAATGACTAAAAGTTTGATGATAAACAATGGAGTGTTGGAAACAATCAATAGAAAATTGGTACTGGAAAATGATTTGAGCAAACTATGAAAGAGGATGTGGATAAATCACAAGGACTAAACCTGTAATTACAGAATCTGGATGATCCAGTATCTGCTGAAATCTTTAGCGAATACCTTGCTCCTTACTTAACTTAAATCCTTGCAGAAAAGTTTCTGCATCATCCTTCAATTCTAGATATTTTTAATTTCTAAAATATCATCGTATCTTTCGTTATAAATATCTTCGATATTTCTAAAGATACCTTCATAAATATCTTTGTCCGAAATTATCTATCTCCTCGTGCTATCTATGTTACATCATGAAAGAAACTATTTTAGTTTCTAAATTTCTCTAAAATTCGAGTTTGAATTATGAATGGTTTCTGGAGAAGTGTAGGGAATTGAAGCATGAGTTAGTGTAATATAATGACACTTGGCCAATGTGATTATATTACAGTAAGTCATGCTGAATTTCTAATGGAACGTGATGATTCACAGACCATACCGTCATCATGTGCTATGTTACATAAATCTTTCATTCTATTTAACCTCTAAACATATCAAGAAAATATTTTCTTGATATTTATATCTTTCCATGATTTCTGGTAATTTAACAAATCAGATCGTACTATTACGAATTCTTCCTTAGAACATTAGTCATGTTCATTCGAAATTCAAAGATTTAACCTACAAATCCGAGACGTCTCTATCGCTTTACTTAAGTCGGGAAGAAAAACAAAAGCATGAAGCTTCAAAAATAGAAGGGAGAATATAAGCACGATAACAACACAGAATTACAAACTGTGTATATCAATGCGTATAACAATATAAAGACACGGGAGAATTATAAATACAACAATCCCAAGAGCAAAGTAGAAGTAAACAGATTCCTCCGGTGGTAGATGAAAAAGAAGAATGACAGATGCGATAGTCAAGAAAATATCAAGGATTAGAACTGGATTAAGCATTTTCACAATCTTATGGAAGTATGAAGTGAGGAAGAAAGTATAGGAGTGGTGAAAATAATGGAACGGAAGAGGTTAATTTATAGCAAAATATCAGACATAGCAATCGAGGCAGATTACGCAATTAATCAAAGAAAATCATAATTTCCTTAATCACCAAAGAATCAAATCTTATATAGATTACAAAGATCTTCTTTAATTTCCTTGAGTTCCGGAAATCAATCATGACTACGTCAAAAGTAAGACGAATCTTAAATTCCTCATTTCACTCTTTTGTGACAGCTTCACTCGTATGCTTCACATAATCGAATCGTTTTATCTATATTAATTAATAATGATAAAACTCTATTTATCAACTCATATTCGTCATGAAAACATTTTTATTGTTAGCCATGACGACCTCAATCAAATTTCGGGACGAAATTTCTTTAACGGGTAGGTACTGTCACGACCCGAAAAATTTCGACTAATTTTGAACCGAACTCATGATACGATTTCATAATTCTGACATGATAAGCAAAGTCCGTTATGTTGTGTCTCAAAATTTTTGAACTATTTTCGTACATTCATTTGACTTCGACCATTTCCGATGATTCACGAACAATTAATTGTAAATAGATATGTGTGTGTGTATATATATATATATATATATATATATATATATATATGTACATATATACATATATATATATATATATATATACATATATATATATATATATATATATACATACATATATATATATATACATATATATATATATATACATATATATATATATATACATATATATATATATACATATATATATATATATACATATATATATATATATATATATATATATATATATATATATATATATACATATATATATATATATATGAGGATTGAAAATATAATTTGAAATATTGTATGTTGTTGTTATTAAAATTAATTATGTAAAATAAAATAAAAATATGATATTATGATAATTATTATTTAAAACACATCTATATAAATAAAGTATATTAAATATATATTTTGTGATTTCGAATCTAATTAGTAAACGACAGTAACACTCAATTGTCATTCGATCGATATTAAGCAAGTTAAATTCGAACTTATGTGATTTTAAAATAAACGATGATCCAAAAATGAGTTATATAAATGATAGCTTTATTAAAAATATATTTAGAATATATTTTGATAAATTTTAATACTTTGTACATTTTTACTTGGGACTGAGCGCTAATAATTAATCAACTTTTTATGATTGATTTTACACCCTAAAAGACCGAAATAAATAAATATAGTTAATATAAAAATTTGGTATTTTTCTGAAGACTTTTATCCGCCACTAATTTACCAAAGGAGCACGAATTTCAGTTCGTGAATGAAATAGTACACGACGGCTAACAATTTACACGTTTTAATTTTTTTAAATTATACTATAATTATTATTATATTATATTATCGATTACCGTTCTGTTTTCTATCACAATCATCATCAATATATAATTATACATATACAAAAGACATCTAATATTATTAAAGTTATTACTATTCTCTGATTCCATCTATCTATTCTCTATTATTTCAACAATCATATACTAGAGATACATATATAGATATTAAGAGTTAGAAGATGGAGATCACCTTCACTTGATTTCCTCCCCTCACCATAAACCACCATCATAAACCGACACTCTCACCTATCGTTTACCACCTTCTCCATCACCATCACCATCATTCGAAGACCATTGTCCCTCTCTACTACTCCTTTTATTTCAATTACCTCTTGAAAACTGAAACCATGATTGATGTTACTACTGCTTACTTTCGTTTTGTAAATCAATAAACCCCAAGCCATATTATATGGCTTCTGTTATGTTGCTAAACAAAGACAAAACCAACACCATACTACCACAACATGAACACTTGAGAATTGTTGTTGTATTCTATTTCTACTAAGGGTTGAGACAATCAGACAATCACCAAACCACACTGGGAACCACTTCCATCCGCCGTTGTTTCTCTTCTTCTTCTTGTATCCAACAACGACTGCCATATACATCTTCTACTTCCATTTCTGGTTCCAAAACGTCAACCCACAACCCCAAGAACCACCCAAACTGACCTGTTGTACTGTTGAAATCACCCTACAACCATCTTTAATCACAATCTTTCACCTTCAAAACCCTACAACAATAACCACCCATTTTTTACAACCCATTTTGCTACTACTGTACACGAACCACGGCCACCTCATTTCATCATGGTCACCACCTCAACACCCATCACCGGAACCACCATGGTGAACCATCATAGCCCACGTCTACAGCTGCTACTTTACTGTTTTCTACTGTTTTCACAATTATCCGAAACACCACCCATTTCATTACCTTTCTTCCTTCTTTCCTAATTCTGTTTCTAATCGTTTACTACTGTGCTGCTGCTCGTTACTAAGCTATTCAACCTAAAACCAAACAACTAATAATATCGATTGGTTGCTACTGCAACAGTCGCTGCCCCAATTTCTATTATTACAGAATAAAAACACAAGTACAACCCACCATCGACTCCCACTCAAACCACCAACCTTTTAATTGTTTTTCATTTTCATTTTCCTGTTTGATTTTTAGGATAGCTGTATTTCCTTCTGTTTTAATTAGCGAATAGTGTGATGATGAATATTGATGAATAAAGATGATGTGAGGGAAGAATGTTGATATACAGCTATATCGATGAATAGAAACAAATGATTAGGATCGTGATATTGATTAAGTGGTAGGGTTATTATGTCGATTTTTTTAAACGCAATCGATGCAGATGAGTTAATGGACAGTTATTTTCATGAGCTTCAATTTAAACATTCATCTTATTATTTGGGATTCAAAAAGAAAATCCAACCGGGATTTTAAACTAGTTACGTAGGCTTATACATTCTATGTTGGGCCGTGAACTTTGATTTGTTATTGGGCCGTATGTGATTTGCTGTTGGGCCAAAATAATATGGGTTATATATGATGGATACCGAATAGAAATCAGAAAAGTAGAAACGGATGAATGGTTTAGAAGGTGTTCGGGTTAGCGACAGGTCGCGGGTTCGAGCCCGTTCTGGGCATTATCTTTTTGGAAAAAGCCTTTTAAATCCTTTAAGGTAGTTTTATTATTACTACTTTTATTATTATTATTATTATTATTATTATTATTATTATTATTATTATTATTATTATTATTATTATTATTATTATTATTATTATTAATATTATTATTATTATTAATATTATTATTATCATTATCATTATTAACACTATTATTATTATTAGTATTATCATTATTATTAGTATCTTTATCATTTTTATTATTATTAATATTATTATTATTATTATCATTTTTATTATTACTATAGTTATTATAGTTACGGTTATTATTACTATTATTATCATCATTTTTATGAAAATTAACGTTATTATTAAAATTATCATTAAGATTATTATTATTATTATTATTATTATTATTATTATCATTATTATTGTTATTATCATTATTATTATTACTTTCATATTAACAATATTATTATTACACATAATTTTTTTTATATAAGAGTATATTTACAACTACCATAATATTACAGATGATTATATATTTATATAAATATTTACACATAACAAAATATTGATTTTTATTATAATATTAATCATACATATATATAAAATTATATAAATATGAATTATTTTAAATATATATATATATATATATATATATATATATATATATACAAATTAAATACGTAAGATATATAATTTAAACTATAATATATAAATTGTTCGATTACGATTATATGTATTAATATATATACCTGATATAGGTTCGTGAATCCAAGGCCAACCCTGCATTGTTCAGTTCAGTCGTATGCATATTTTTACTACAAAATATCGTATAGTGAGTTTCATTTGCTCCCTTTTACTAAATGCTTTTGCAATATATATTTTTGGGACTGAGAATACATGAAATGCTTTTATAAATGTTTGACGAGATAGACACAAGCAAAACATTACTTGAATGAATTATTATACAGACGAGAGGTTCTGTTGGTTATTATATCGAATATTTCCCCTGATTATTATAGCTTGGTAACCTAAGAATTAGGGAAATGGATCCTAATTGACGCGAATCCTAAAGGTAGCTACCGGGTTTAACACCCCCACCCAGAATGTTCACTAGACAGAAGAGCTAGTGGGTATGGTGTTTAGTACTTCGAGGTTTATATATTTGTTACAGACTGAAAGTTCTGTTTATTTTGAATTATTCATGATGCGCATTAAATGTTAAGGTCAGTTATCAAGCAAAGGTTATATATAGAAGGAATGATTTTATACACAGGTTATGTGTATGTTATTTTGTACACGAGATATGTATACGGTTATTAAAAATCGCGAGGCAACCTAAGGGGAAGAAAAGGATACGAACCTACTCTGCCAAGCAGTATGAAAAATGATTTCCTACACGAGATAGGTGTACTGTATTTAAACCTTGTGGTCTATCAAAATCACTGAATTTTATTATTTACGATAAACCTATGAACTCACCAACCTTTTGGTTGACACTTTTAAAACATGTTTATTCTCAGGTCTGAAAGAAATCTTCCGCTGTGCATTTGCTCATTTTAAAGATATTACTTAAATTCGATCATCGCAATGGGACCAACTGTTGAAGACTTCATCCAGGTGGATTAGGACGGGTCACTACAGCAATCGGTTCCTCAACATACTCCAACTTGTTGTTTAGCTCAATCTCTTCTAATGACACCCATGATGAATCATTCGCAAGACACTTACGGAGATGGGAAATATGAAATGTATTATGAATCCCCACAAGCTCTTCGAGTAATTCCAAACGATACGCAACTTCACCAACCCGAGCTAAAATTTTAAATGGCCTAATAAACCGAGGAGCTAACTTTCTCCGTTTTTGAAACCGAATAATACCCTGCCATGGCGAAACCTTAAGCATCACGATGTTGCCTTCTTGGAAATCGATCGGTCGCCTAACTTTATCGGCATACGACTTTTGTCTATCTTGAGCTGCTTTCAAATGAGCCCGAATCGTCTCAATCTTGCTATTCATCTCTAAAACCAAATCGGTACTCCCGATTTCCCTTTGTCCCACTTCACCCCAACAAATCGGAGTTCGACACCTTCGCCTATAAAGCATCTCATAGGGTAGCATTGTGACAACCCGGAAATTTCCAACCAAATTTAAACTTTTATCTTTATATGTTTCCGACACGATAAGCAATATTTGTTAAGTTAAATTTCAAGAATTTTAAACTATGTTCATACATTCATTCAACCTCGACCAAGTTCCAACGATTCACGAACCATTAAACGAATATGATTATATATGTATATGTGTATATATATTATAACTTGAAACGTAAACAAAATATTAGATTAAATACTTTATATGATTTATCTATTTCAAAATGTTTATCAATGGAATTAGAAGATAAGATCAAATGATTGAATTATCAGATATGTTGAATTATGATTACAAGTCTCTGTTGAAAGGCCCACGTTGATTTGAGAAATCTTTCCATTTTAACAATATTCGGAAAATGGTAAAGTGATTTATAAATAAGAACAAATTGTCAATCATTGAGAACTAGACAAAGGATAGTGGAAGATTGAATCTCATAAAGACTCGATTGATCTATTTAGTTTCAAACGTACAAAAACGTTTTCAGTTTAAAAAGAACTTTATTATTAAAACGTATATAACTTTTATAAATATCTAGAACCACTTTTGAAAACTCATTACTTAACTAGTATGATAAAGATAACGATATTTATATTTTATTTTATTAAATATATATAACGATTTAAATTAATATTATATATTTATACGCGTATTATACGTACATAGTTTTATACTTTTACTATACTTAAACTTTACCTTTACTTTATTTTTACTTTACTTTAACTTTAATAATTCACTTTAATAATTCATACTTTAATAATTCACTTTAATAATTCATACTTTAATAATTCACTTTAATAATTCATACTTTAATAATTCACTTTAATAATTCATACTTTAATAATTCACTTTAATAATTCAAAAATCTATTATAAATAGAATTCAATAGGTTTCATTATTTCATAGAAACTTGAAAATATTTTTCTCTAAACTCTCTCAATCGATTTACATATATATATTTACTCCGTATTATTTCAAGATATTATTAGTATACATAAAATATTACGACGGAGTGCTGTCCGAGTGATTTCGAAATTGTTTTTCGAGTGGGATAGGATTAAGGAAATTATGGGTTATAGCTATGGAGGTGATTGAGTATGGTTCATGGGTATGCTCGTGAGGTCAATATAGTGTTTATCATTTCCGTTGCGTCTACGTACCTTTCCTGCAATATTGAATCTCAATATTGATACGTGAGTACTCATAATTTAACTTTTACATACTAATAGTGTATCCCTGACTAGTGCTCGAGTATTTAGGATTATGCATGCTTGTACTTTTGATATTGCCATTAGACAGGTTAGGTTGAATGTTGAATTAGTTACACTTGCGGTTGAGATAAGGTATAAGATATGCATGTCCTTGGAAAGCTAGCGAAAAATTAAGAACTTTTCCTTTAGATATCGAATGGTTTCGATGAACGGATTAGAAGTTATAATCAATTGAATTTTCGATATTTTTATTAAAAATGATTATTATTATCGTCATTTTTATCGTCGTTCTAGTTTTATCTTATTATTATCATTATTATTATCTTTATCAATAAAAGGGATTTATCATTAAAATTGTTATTTTTTTTATTATTACTATCGTTATTATCGTTAAAGTTATAATTAGTATTATTATTATTATCCAATTATTATTATTATTATTATTATTGGTATTATTATTATTATCATTATTAATATATATATCATTATTTAAAAATGGTTATTGTTATTGTTATTATTATTATTACTATATTATCATTAAGATAATTATTAGTATTATCGTTAATAATGTTATAGTAACTATCATTATTAATATTAGTGTAATTAAAACAAATATTTGTAACACCTAATTATTTTGATTACTATTATTATCATTATTATGAACACGATATAAAAGACGATTAAAAGCTATTAAACGAAACGATTAGGAAATAATGGGTAAGAGTATCACGATGAAATTAAAATATTATAAGATATTGATTTAGATAAAATTATCGTTCTTATTATTTTTATCATTACTATTATTATTAAAAGTATCGTTAGTATTAAAACTATCATTTTAACAAAAATTATCATTTTAATAGAAATGTCATTGTTACTATAAAATATCATTATTATTATTATTCTAAATAGAATTATTATTTTAAAGATAATATTAAAAATTATCGTAAATATTAAAGTTATCATAATTAGAATTATCGTTTTATCATAACGTCATCTTAGTAATTATAAATATTGATATTTTTATAATAATAATTATTATTACAAAATAATACAACTTTTACTTACTATCATTATAGATATTATTTTATAAAATAAATATGTGATACAAACATATTTTACTACGTGTAATAACTTACTTTAATAATACCTATGATATTATCTTTATGATATTAAATGAACCCTATAAATTTTATTACTTAATATATATAAAAGTATATTTTATTATATAAATTTAATATAAAATTTTATTTATTAATAAATAAATTTTATTATTTACTCTAATAAATCTTTTAAAAATATTTAAAAATATAAAACAACGATATTTAAACTATATATTAATCATGTACAGATTTTTGGAAATTATTTTGAGTCAAATTTACTTTGGTTGACTTTTTCATATTAGTCTCAAGCATTAGAATTGTGGTACACTATGACTTGACCTAATTTGTTAGACAAATATTGACCAACACATAAATATATATAATTAATTTAGGTTCGTGAATCCGAGGCCAACCTTGCACTTGTTCAATGACGTTATATGTATTTTTATTACGAAATACAGTATGGTGAGTTTCATTAATCCATTTTTAAATGCTTTTGTAATATATATTTTTGGGACTGAGAATACATGCGCCGTTTTTATAACTGTTTTACGAAATAGACACAAGTAATTGAAACTACATTCTATGGTTGAATTATCGAAATCGAATATGCCCCTTTTTATTAAAGTCTGGTAATCTAAGAATTAGGGAACAGACACCCTAATTGACGCGAATCCTAAAGATAGATCTATTGGGCCTAACAAACCCCATCCAAAGTACCGGATGCTTTAGTACTTCGAAATTTATATCATGTCCGAAGGAGGATCCCGGAATGATAAGGGATATTCTTATATGTATCTAGTTAATGTCGGTTACCAGGTGTTCACCATATGAATGATTATTTTTGTCTCTATGCATGGGACGTATATTTATGAGAACTGGAAATGAAATTCTTGTGGTCTATTAAAATGATGGAAATAAATGATTATGATAAACTAATGAACTCACCAACCTTTTGGTTGACACTTTAAAGCATGTTTATTCTCAGGTGTTAAAGAAATCTTCCACTGTGCATTTGCTCATTTTAAAGATATTACTTGGAGTCTTTCATAGCATATTTCGAAGAACGTTGCATTCGAGTCATTGAGTTCATCAAAGATTATTATTAAATCAATTTATAGTTGGATAGTGGATATTATGAAATGGTATGCATGCCTGTCAATTTTCGATGTAAAGAAAGATTGTCTTTTAAAAACGAATGCAATGTTTGTAAAATGTATCATATAGAGGTCAAATACCTCGCAATGTAATCAACTATTGTGAATCGTTTATAATGTATATGAACGGGTCCTTTCAGTTGGTATTAGAGCGGTGGTCTTAGCGAACCAGGTCTGCATTAGTGTGTCTAACTGATAAGTCGATAGGATGCATTAGTGAGTCTGGACTTCGACCGTGTCTGCATGTCAAAAGTTTTGCTTATCATTTTGTGTTGAAAATTAACTACTTATCATCCTCGGGAAATTACCTGCTTATCATTTTTAGTCTAAGACACGTCTTGCTGCATTGATTGCATGAATAGTGTATAGACAAAAATTCATATCTTAGCATATCTGCTAAATCATATCTTATCGTATCTGTTACTTTAACCTTTGCCTGACATATCCCGCAAAGTCCTCCGTAATCTACGGAATCTTTTGATATATATTCTATGTAATTAGAATACCATTCGTTAGCCAAAATCATTTCATATCGAGAAAAAAAAATCCTTTATCCAATCGTACGAAATGGAATTCGTCATCAGTTCAAGTCACTCAGATTCCGAAATGGAATCCCATTCAAGCTCCGAAAGCAGTGTGACCGGAATAGATCAACCAATCAGTCATCACCTATTCTGGATGAATTGGGGATGGGTTCGTAGCCTCCTCAATCATTGGAGACAAGAAGAAGGTGATCCCTTTCATCCACCACATTGCCCTCTTGACAAAGAACCTGAAGCACTTACCGGCGAACCTGTCCGAAACACCATGTTCTCGCTCATTTCTAGAGTATCTCGTCACGATTATATATTACATCAAATTTTAGATTTTATTTATCCGCTCGTCCGAACCGACAATCACCCCGGTGTAATAGAAGAAGTCAACGAGCTTCGCGCTCGGGTAGTGGCTTTGGAGAATATGGTGCAGAGATTACAAACACCAGCAGCAGTAGCTGCATCAGCAGCATAACTAGTACCACCATCATCAACGCCAACAGTACCATTACCACCTCCAACCACAACCACGTCGTAAACCTCAACTTCACAATCTGTCCCACGAGCATCAACGTCATACGCACCATAGATACCAAGGAGCACCAACAACAATAACTGACGAAGTATTAATTCATAACTTCATTGGAGAAACATTCTGCGGCGATTATGTAATCTCTAAAGTCTTAGAGATTATCTAATCTAGCCCTAACCATAAATCAGTTAAGCGAACCAAAAAAGATAGAAGAAAGAGTAGAAACCCTGACAAAAATGGTGTGTGATTAACAAGCTAAACTTGCTTTACCAACAGCATCGGCAGTACCGTCAGAGTTACCAACATCGTCAGTACAGTCAACATCCGAATCAACAACACCGATAACATCACAAACTCCGTCAGTTCAAGAATCACCGTGGACATCATTACGAATCAATAACGTGTATATTGTATCAATGAGTTATGAAGAATTAACTCATTCCATCTGAAGAAATTATATGTACATTATATATATATATATATATATATATATATTTTGAAATAAATCTTTCCGTGCTAAACTATTGTGTGTGAATCTTAACTACTCGGTTAATTCATATTACAAATATGCAATAATGTACGTCCTTCGGTCGCAACTTAACCAGCGTTAACTACAATCTCTTTCGCAATTCAACAAATTCCAATTCATAATAAATCAAGTATATATTTGATTTTACACTTTCATCATCGATGTACCCGAAACTTTTCAGATAACATTATTCGTACTTTGCGATATTCACAAGAATTCCACGAACCGAACATCATACATCAATAAATAACGAAGTATTGATTCATAATTTCAATGTCATTAAAGAAATACTGTGTAAAAGTTATGTACTTTTTAAAGCCTTTAGGGATTATTAAATTCTAGTTTCAACCGTAAATCAAATGAGTTTAATTTAACATTAACTTATTAAATCTATGTTACATCTGAAGAAAATATACATATATATATTTTCATAAAGACTGTAATAAAAAATTTTTTGTACAAAATATTAATTGTGAAATTTTTTTTAACGGGTAGATAATACCCGAGAGATATATAAATTCACAAATAATATATTACATTCTTCGAATCTGAATCAGCAAATCATCCATTATACTCCCTACTTTCACAACAATATACATTCTTTTATAGAAATCAAAACAACCATACTCATTCAAAATTTAATTACATATTCTGATTTTGAAATCTCAAAATTCAACTCGAGATATGACCAAAATCATCACTCTTAGATCCTTACATCTTTCACAAGCTATATTTTGACTTCAAAACTATGTTAGAACATCAAATGTATGTTAACGATTACAATCTGTGTTCAAACCCTTCGAAAATTTCTGAAGACACTTCGAATGATGAGCAATCGAGATGATGATCCAACCACATGTTACCCACAGTTATGTACCCGAAAAAACTCTTGAAAATAAAGTAAAAGTTTAAACAACGTATCCGCGTCGGATTCTTTGGCATTTATTAGCAAAAATAACTTTGCGACTCCTATTCAAAGTAGCCAGTTTTGTCACAGCTCCAGCAAGTCAACTTCAACTTTTCAGTCAGACTAACCTTATTATAACCTTGAGATATACACCATCGTTACCAGGGAACCTTTTACATTCCACCACATTATTAGCAGATGTACCAACAACTTCATTACCCTTTGACTTTAGCCTCTCCAAAAAATCATTATAATTATTTATTGAAACCCCATCATTTACTCATTCGCATCTTGTAATGAGAATTGCCATACGAATCACTGGGAATTAGCAATCAGTATTTTGAAATCTCGCAGCATGTCTACGCCAACAGTTATATGTGTATATATAACGTCTATCTTCTGGACTTAATTTGAATGTGAAGTTTCTGAAAAACACTCCGAACTAAGAATTGGTTCTCCGAAAATGGAAAAAATGCTGATGAAGCAGCAAAAACTAAAAACGACTTTAAACGGTAAAAGCTGGATGATAATGATGAAGTGTGCTGGCAAAGCGCAGAAAAAGAGAAGTTTTGGAACTGAAAAACGGATTGAGCAAAGTAGGAAGGAGGCTTTGGACAAATTACAAAGACTGAACCTGATTTCAAAGGATCCAAATGATTCAGTACCTGCTGAAGTCATTAACGAATACCTTGCTCCTGACTCTAAACCCCTGCGGACAATATTCTTCATCATCCTCTGATATTAGAAATTCTAAAATATCATCATATCTTTCATTATAAATATCCTCCATATTTCTGAAGATATTTTCTTAATTTTTCTTATTTGAAATCATTTACCTCTTCGCACTATCTGTATTACATCATAAAAGAAACTATTTTAGTTTCAAAATTCTGAAACATTCAAGTTTAAAATAGGAATATTTTGAAGTAGTGTTGGGAACTGAAGCATGAATTAGTATAATATAATGACACTTGATCAACGTGATTATATTACAGTAAGTCATGCTGAGTTTCTAAATGGAACGTGATGATTCACAGATCATAATATCATCATGTGCCATGTTATACGACTCTTGTATTCTATTTAACCTCTAAAATATCAAGAAAATATTTCTTGATGATTCGGCCTTTTCCAAGGTATTCTAGTAATTTGACAAGTCAATATCGTGCCATCATAATTTCCTTCCTAGAACATTAACAATGTTCATTCCGAAATTCATATCTGTGAATTCTGGACCATTACAAGCGGTGCTTAGTCGCAAGAAGAAGAAACAAAAGGACAAAACTCCAAAATAGAAATTGGGGTATAAATTGCAGCAAATAAAAGAGAGCATTAACTGTGAATGATAATGATTATAGAAGACAGAAGCAGAGACTTTGAAATATAAGGGAACATATAAATCCCAACGATAAACCAGAAATTATAAACCATATATATCGATGCATATAGCAATATAAAGATACGAGAGAACTAGAAACACTATAAACCCAAGAGTATAGTAGAAGTAAATAGATTCTTCCGGCGGTAGATGAAAAAGAAGAATGACCGATATAAAAGTTAGAAGTATATCAAGAATCAGAACTGGATGGTGCATATTGATGAATACTTTAAAATATGAGTTGAGGGGGAAAGAATAGAAGGTGATGAAACATGACTAGGAACTTAGAAATTAACAGATTTAACTCACACAATGGCGGAATAAGTGAATCAAACCCTCTACTGAATAGGTTAAGGTTTTTTTTGATTAATTTAGTCAAACCATAACTAAATCAAGTGTGATTAGATCAACACCTAGAGCTATTATTCACCACCTGGGTGATTTGGACTGAGAGAAAATCGGAGGAGCTCACTAGATCTGAGTGTGTGTAACAAATGAGAGGCTTAACCTAAAATGAAGAACATAAGACTTTATATACCCCTGATGTTGACTCACCCATACGATTCATTCATCACACGTACGAGTTGGCTTCATCATCCGTACGGGTGATCACTCACTCGTGTCTTCTCATTTAGGTTGTAATTGTGACTTAGCTCAGCATCAACCGTGCGTATGAGCCTGTCAGCCGTACTAGTGATGCTTCACTCGTACGTCTGACTAAGTCTAACATAGTCAAACATCTAAATCTCGTTCCTGCAGTTCCTGTAACCACATACAAACACGGAGAGGATAATAACGAGCAATCATGGTGGCCTATAAACTATTGTACCTGCAATGGACGTGGGTAGATGTCTAGGGACTTGCATAAAATGCATCAACAGAAGGTGTGAGTTGTAAGGAAACGAAGGAGGTGAATTTATAAGAAAATCTCCGATAGAACAATTAAAATGGACGATCGCATTTAAAGCGGATCCTAATTCCCTTGATTACCGGAGAGTCAAATCTTATTAAGAAGATTTTCTTTAAATCCCTTGAAATCTGGGAATCAATCATATCTACGTCAAATGATAAGATGAATCTACACTTAATCATTTCACTCTTCTATGTTAGCTTCATTCGTACTCTTCATATAAATGGATTGTTTATCCAAATTATTCGCTGATGATAAAACTCTAATTTTTAGCCCGTATGCATCATGAAAACATACTTATTATCATTCACGACCTTTCCACTTAAATTTCGGGACGAAATTTCTTTAACGGGTAGGTACTGTGACAACCCGGAAATTTCCAACCAAATTTAAACTTTTATCTTTATATGTTTCCGACACGATAAGCAATATTTGTTAAGTTAAATTTTATGAATTTTAAACTATGTTCATACATTCATTCAACCTCGACCAAGTTACAACGATTCACGAACCATTAAACGAATATGATTATATATATATATGTGTATATATATTATAACTTGAAATGTAAACAAAATATTAGATTAAATACTTTATATGATTGTATCTGTTTCAAAATGTTTATCAATGGAATTAGAAGATAAGATCAAATGATTGAATTATCAGATATGTTGAATTATAATTACAAGTCTCTGTTAAAAGGCCCACATTGATTTGAGAAATCTTTCCATTTTAACAATATTCGGAAAATGGTAAAGTGATTTATAAATAAGAACAAATTGTCAATCATTGAGAACTAGACAAAGGATAGTGGAAGATTGAATCTCATAAAGACTCGATTGATCTATTTAGTTTCAAACGTACAAAAACGTTTTCAGTTTAAAAAGAACTTTATTATTAAAACGTATATAACTTTTATAAATATCTAGAACCACTTTTGAAAACTCATTACTTAACTAGTATGATAAAGATAACGATATTTATATTTTATTTTATTAAATATATATAATGATTTAAATTAATATTATATATTTATACGCGTATTATACGTACATAATTTTATACTTTTACTATACTTAAACTTTACCTTTACTTTATTTTTACTTTACTTTAACTTTAATAATTCACTTTAATAATTCATACTTTAATAATTCACTTTAATAATTCATACTTTAATAATATACTTTAATAATTTATACTTTAATAATTCACTTTAATAATTCATACTTTAATAATTCACTTTAATAATTCAAAAATCTATTATAAATAGAATTCAATAGGTTTCAATATTTCATAGAAACTTGAAAATATTTTTCTCTAAACTCTCTCAATCGATTTACATATATATATTTACTCCGTATTATTTCAAGATATTATTAGTATACATAAAATATTACGACGGAGTGCTGTCCGAGTGATTTCGAAATTGTTTTTCGAGTGGGATAGGATTAAGGAAATTATGGGTTATAGCTATGGAGGTGATTGAGTATGGTTCATGGGTATGCTCGTGAGGTCAATATAGTGTTTATCATTTCCGTTGTGTCTACGTACCTTTCCTGCAATATTGAATCTCAATATTGATACGTGAGTACTCATAATTTAACTTTTACATACTAATAGTGTATCCCTAACTAGTGCTCGAGTATTTAGGATTATGCATGCTTGCACTTTTGATATTGCCATTAGACAGGTTAGGTTGAATGTTGAATTAGTTACACTTGCGGTTGAGATAAGGTATAAGATATGCATGTCCTTGGAAAGCTAGCGAAAAATTAAGAACTTTTCCTTTAGATATCGAATGGTTTCGATGAACGGATTAGAAGTTATAATCAATTGAATTTTTGATATTTTTATTAAAAATGATTATTATTATCGTCGTTTTTATCGTCGTTCTAGTTTTATCTTATTATTATCATTATTATTATCTTTATCAATAAAAGGGATTTATCATTAAAATTGTTATTTTTTTTATTATTACTATCGTTATTATCGTTAAAGTTATAATTATTATTATTATTATTATCCAATTATTATTATTATTATTATTATTATTATTATTATTATTATTGGTATTATTATTATTATTATTATCATTATTAATATATATATCATTATTTAAAAATGGTTATTGTTATTATTATTATTATTATTATTATTATTACTATATTACTATATTACTATATTATCATTAAGATAATTATTAGTATTATCGTTAATAATGTTATAGTAACTATCATTATTAATATTAGTGTAATTAAAACAAATATTTGTAACACCTAATTATTTTGATTACTATTATTATCATTATTATGAACACGATATAAAAGACGATTAAAAGCTATTAAATGAAACGATTAGGAAATAATGGGTAAGAGTATCACGATGAAATTAAAATATTATAAGATATTGATTTAGATAAAATTATCGTTCTTATTATTTTTATCATTACTATTATTATTAAAAGTATCGTTAGTATTAAAACTATCATTTTAACAAAAATTATCATTTTAATAGAAATGTCATTGTTACTATAAAATATCATTATTATTATTATTCTAAATAGAATTATTATTTTAAAGATAATATTAAAAATTATCGTAAATATTAAAGTTATCATAATTAGAATTATCGTTTTATCATAACGTCATCTTAGTAATTATAAATATTGATATTTTTATAATAATTATTATTATTACAAAATAATACAACTTTTACTTACTATCATTATAGATATTATTTTATAAAATAAATATGTGATACAAACATATTTTACTACGTGTAATAACTTACTTTAATAATACCTATCATATTATCTTTATGATATTAAATGAACCCTATAAATTTTATTACTTAATATATATAAAAGTATATTTTATTATATAAATTTAATATAAAATTTTATTTATTAATAAATAAATTATATTATTTACTCTAATAAATCTTTTAAAAATATTTAAAAATATAAAACAACGATATTTAAACTATATATTAATCATGTACAGATTTTTGGAAATTATTTTGAGTCAAATTTACTTTGGTTGACTTTTGCATATTAGTCTCGAGCATTAGAATTGTGGTACACTATGACTTGACCTAATTTGTTAGACAAATATTGACCAACACATAAATATATATAATTAATTTAGGTTCGTGAATCCGAGGCCAACCTTGCACTTGTTCAATGACGTTATATGTATTTTTATTACGAAATACAGTATGGTGAGTTTCATTAATCCATTTTTAAATGCTTTTGTAATATATATTTTTGGGACTGAGAATACATGCGCTGTTTTTATAACTGTTTTACGAAATAGACACAAGTAATTGAAAATACATTCTATGGTTGAATTATCGAAATCGAATATGCCCCTTTTTATTAAAGTCTGGTAATCTAAGAATTAGGGAACAGACACCCTAATTGACGCGAATCCTAAAGATAGATCTATTGGGCCTAACAAACCCCATCCAAAGTACCGGATGCTTTAGTACTTCGAAATTTATATCATGTCCGAAGGAGGATCCCGGAATGATAGGGGATATTCTTATATGTATCTAGTTAATGTCGGTTACCAGGTGTTCACCATATGAACGATTATTTTTGTCTCTATGCATGGGACGTATATTTATGAGAACTGGAAATGAAATTCTTGTGGTCTATTAAAATGATGGAAATAAATAATTATGATAAACTAATGAACTCACCAACCTTTTGGTTGACACTTTAAAGCCTGTTTATTCTCAGGTGTTAAAGAAATCTTCCGCTGTGCATTTGCTCATTTTAAAGATATTACTTGGAGTCTTTCATAGCATATTTCGAAGAACGTTGCATTCGAGTCATTGAGTTCATCAAAGATTATTATTAAATCAATTTATAGTTGGATAGTGGATATTATGAAATGGTATGCATGCCTGTCAATTTTCGATGTAAAGAAAGATTGTCTTTTAAAAACGAATGCAATGTTTGTAAAATGTATCATATAGAGGTCAAATACCTCGCAATGTAATCAACTATTGTGAATCGCTTATAATGTATATGAACGGGTCCTTTCAAGCATCCCGATACTAGTATGATAACTATTATTGTACGAGAATTCCACCAAAGGCAAATGCTCATCCCAACTACCACCGAAATAGATAATACACGCCCGTAACATATCCTCCAATGTTTGATTCGTACGTTCGGTTTGACCGTCCGTTTTAAGGATGTTACGTCGTGCTCAATCTCAATTGTGTACCCATAACTTCATGAAACTTTTGCCAAAATCGAGATGTGAAACGAGTATCCCGATCCAAAACAATAGATATAGGAACCCCGTGTCTCGATATCACCTCCTTGATAAACAACCTTGACAAAGCCTTCGACGATATCGCTTCCCGAATGGGAAGAAACAAGGCACTTTTCGTCAATCGATCAACTATTACCCAAATCGTATCAAATTGGGTTCTCGCCGTCTTTGGAAACTTTGTAATGAAATCCACGGTAATGTGCTCCCATTTCCATTTCGAGACTTCCAACGGTTGTAACGTACCATACGGCTTTTGGTACTCGGCCTTAACTTGCAAACACGTGACACATTGTTCAACATACTTTACAGCATCACGTTTCATGCCCGACCACCAATACTCTTTCTTTAAATCAAGATACATCTTCGTCGCACCCGGATGAATGGAATACTTTGACTTATGTGCTTCATCAAGTAGTACTCGTCGACAATCCCCCATCTTAGGCACCCACACTCTCCCTTGAAAGGACAACAAGCCATGCGAGCCTAAGGTAATAGACTCCGTTTGCCCACAATTCGTTCTTCATACTTGTTGTTAACAAAAGCTTCAATTTGAATCTCACCAAGCTTTACAAGAAAATCGTTAGTAATAATAATGCGCAACGATCCTACTCATATCGCCGGATGTTGACTCTTTCGACTCAACACATCCGCGACCACATTTGCCTTACCCGGATGGTAAAGTATCTCACAATCATAATCCTTTACCACATCCATCCATTTACATTGATGATAATTCAAATCTCGTTGGTCAAAGAGATGTTTTAAACTTTTATGATCCGAATAAATTGTACACTTGGCACCATACAAGTAGTGGCGCCAAATTTTCAACGCATGAACCACCGTCGCTAATTCAAGATCGTGAGTCGGGTATCTCTTTCCATGTTCCTTTAATTTCCGAGAGGCATAAGAGATGACCTTACATCGTTGCATTAGAACACACCCGATCCCACTCAAAGGTGAAGCATCACATGTCTTCTACACCTTCCGGCAACACTAACACCGGAGCTTGACACAACTTCTCTTTTAATAATTGAAAAGCAATTTCTTGCTTGTTTCCTAATTAAATCTCGCGTTCTTCCTCATCAACTTCGTCAATGGAGAAGCGATCTTAGAGAAGTCTTGGATAAACCGACGATAATAACCGGCTAATCTGAGAAAACTTCGAATTTCCGTAGGTGTAGTCGGTTGTCCCCTACTCTTTACCGTCTCTATCTTCCCCAAATCTACTTGAATAACATCTTTCTTCACAATATGGCCAAGGAATTGAACTTCCCTTAGCCAAAATTCAGATTTGGAGAATTTAGCATACAACTTCTCTTTCCGTAACGTCTTCAACACCCCACACAAATGATGTTCATGTTCCTTCATACTCTTCGAATAGACAAGTATGTCGTCAATGAACACAATTACCGATTGTCCAACATAGGTTGGCACACTCGGTTCATAAGATCCACGAATGCCGCAAGTGCATTCGTAAGACCAAAAGGCATAACTACAAACTCAAAATGCCCGTAACGTGTTCGAAAAGCCATTTTCTCGATATCTTCCTCACGGACCCGCATTTGGTGATAGCCGGACCGTAAGTCAATTTTAGAAAAATACGTCGCGCCTTGAAGTTGATCAAATAAATCGTCAATCCAAGGCAATGGATAACGATTTTTGATCGTCACTTTATTTAACTCCCAATAATCGATGCACATCCGCATACTACCATCTTTCTTCTTCACGAATAAGACCGGAGCACCCCATGGCGAAGCACTCGATTGAATAAAACCCTTTTCAAGCAACTCTTGGATTTTGAAGCGACCCGTTTTGAATAAAACCCTTTTCAATACATTGCGAGGTATTTGACCTCTATATGATACATTTTTACAAACATTGCATTCGTTTTAAAAGACAAACTTTCATTTCATCGAAAGTTGACAGGCATACATACCATTTCATAATATCCAAACTATAAATGACCTAATATGTCATTTACTTAATAATAATCTTTATTGAACTCAACAATCTTGAATGCAACGTCTTTTGAAATATGCCATGAATGACTCCAAGTAATATCTTTAAAATGAGTAAATGCACAGTGGAAGATTTCTTTCAATCATGAGAATAAACATGCTTTCAAGTGTCAACCAAAAGGTTGGTGAGTTCATTAGTTTATCGTAATCAATCATTTTCATAATTTTAATAGACCACAAGATTTCCTTTATTCAATAATCATACACTCGCAAGTGTTTAAAAATCATTCATATGGATTGAACACCTGGTAACCGACGTTAACATAATGCATATAGAATATCCCCAAAGAGAAAATCGTCTGTATAATATAAACTCGAAGGACTAAAGCATACCATTTTCCAGTATGGGGGTGTTAGTGCCCGTAGATCTACCTTTAGGATTCGCGTCAATTAGGGTGCCTGTTTCCTAATTCTTAGGCTACCAAGCTAAAAGGGGTGATATTTGATTTTGATAATCCAACCATAGAATGTAATTTCGATTACTTGTGTCTACTTCGTAAAACATTTATAAAAGCAGCGCATGTATTCTCAGTCCCAAAAATATATATTGCAAAAGCATTTAAAAAGGGAGCAAATGAAACTCACGATACGATATTTTGTAGTAAAAATATGCATACGACGATACTGGACAATGCAGGGTTGGTGAAAGGACCCGTTCATATACATTATAAACGATTCACAATAGTTGATTACATCGCGAGGTATTTGACCTCTATATGATACATTTTACAAACACTGCATTCGTTTTTAAAAGACAAACTTTCTTTACAACGAAAGTTGACGGCATGCACACCATTTCATAATACATCCAACTATAATTGGCTTAATAATAATGTTGATGAACTCAATGACTCGAATGCAACGTCTTTCAAAATATGCCATGAATGACTCCAAGTAATATCCTTAAAATGAGCTAATGCACAGCGGAAGATTTCTTTAATACCTGAGAATAAACATGCTTTAAAGTGTCAACTAAAAGGTTGGTGAGTTCACAGGTTTATCATAACAATCATTTCAATATATTAATAGACCACAAGATTTCCGTTTATAAATATATGTACACTCGCAAGTGTATAAAAGTATTCTATAAGTTGTAGGCACCCGGTAACAAGCCTTAACGTTCATGTTTTACCCTCTGAAGTACATCAGATCAGGTGTGTTTAAAATAACCTCGAAGTACTAAAGCATCCCATAGTCAGGATGGGGTTTGTCAGGCCCAATAGATCTATCTTTAGGATTCGCGCCTACCGTACATAGACAAGTAGTTTAATGTTACCAAGCTAAGGGTATATTTATGGTTTAAACCCACGTAGAATTAGTTTTAGTACTTGTGCCTATTTCGTAAAACATTTATAAAAACAGCGCATGTATTCTCAGTCCCAAAAATATATATAAAAGGGAGCAAATGAAACTCACAATACTGTATTTCGTAGTAAAAATACATATAACGTCATTTAATAAGTGCAAGGTTGGCCTCGGATTCACAAACGTATCAATATTGAGATTCAATATTGCAGGAAAGTACGTAGACGCAACGGAGATGATAAACACTAGATTGACCTCATGAGCATACCCATGAACCATACCCATCACCTCCATAGCTATAACCCATAATTTCCTTAGCTTCGACTCATTCAAAAAAACTCTTTTGAAATCACTCAGAGAGCACTCCATCATAATATTTTATGTATACTAATAATATCTTGAAATAATACAGAGCAAATATATATATATATATATATATATATATATATATATATATATATATATATATATATATATATATATATATATATATATATATATATATATATATATATATATATATATCGATTGAGAGAGTTTAGAGAAATATATATATATATATATATATCAATTGAGAGAGTTTAGAGAAATATATTTTCAAGTTTCTATGAAATAATGAAACCTATTGAATTCTATTTATAATATATTTTTGAATTATAAAAGTGAATTATGAAAGTATGAATTATTAAAGTGAATTATTAAAGTATGAATTATTAAAGTGAATTATTAAAGTATGAATTATTAAAGTGAATTATTAAAGTATGAATTATTAAAGTGAATTATTAAAGTATGAATTATTAACGTTAAAGTAAAGTAAAAGTAAAGTAAAGGTAAAGTTAAAGTATAGTAAAAGTATAAAAAACTATGTATGTATAATACGCGTATAAATATATATAATATTAATTTAAATCGTTATATATATTTAATGAAATTAAATATAAATATCGTTATATTTATTATACTGGTTAAATAATGAGTTGTCAAAAGTGATTCTAGATATTTATAAAAGTTATATACGTTTTAATAATAAAGTTCTTTTTAAACTGAAAACGTCTTTGTACGTTTGAAAATAGATTAATAGAATATTATGGAAACCAATTCTCCACTAAATTTTGTCTAACTTTCGTAAATGACACTTTTTATTTTTATTTATAAATAGCTTTACAAATTATTCTGAATATCGTTAAGAGGAATAGATTTTCTCAAATCATAGTGGACCTCTCAACAGAGACTTGTAATCATAATTAAATGTTTCTGTTAATTCAATCATTTAATATATTTTTTTTCGTCAAAAATCATATTGAAACAAATACGTTCGTGTAAAGTATTATATGTTTAATACTTTATTAATATTCTCAAGTTATAATATATATATACATATACATATCTATTTATATATAACGGTTCGTGAATCGTCGAAATTTGGTCGAGGTTATAATGAATGTATGAACACAGTTTAAAATTCTTGAGATTTAACTTAACAAACTTTGCTTATCGTGTCTGAATAATATAAAGATTAAAGTTTAAATTTGGTCAGAAATTTTCGGGTCGTCACAGTACCTGCCCGTTAAAGAAATTTCGTCCCCGAAATTTGATAGAGGTCGTCATGACTAACAATGAGAATGTTATTATAACGATTATAGAGTTTTATCATGTTCAAGAAGAATGGATAAAATAATTCGATTACTCGAAGCGTATGAGTGAAGTTATCGTAAATGAATGAAATAAGATAATAGTGATTCGTCGTATCTTTTGACGTCATCACGATTGATCTCCGAAAAGAAAATCTTTGTAATCTATATTGGATTTGATTATTCGGCGATTAAGGAAATTATGATCCTCTTCGAATTAATGCGATAATCCATTTTGATTTCTCTGTCGGATATTTCACTATAAATCCACCTCATTTGTTTTCTTACAACTCACACCTTCTCAACTCATATTTTAAAGTATTTGTCAATATGCTTCATCCAGTGCTGATTCTTTATATACTCCTCACTTTCATATCTGTCGCTCTTCTTTTTCATCTGCCTCCGGAAGAATATATTTACTTCTACTATACTCTTGGTTTTATAGTGTTTTTAGTTCTCCCGTGTCTTTATATTGCTATATGCATTGATATATACGGTTTGTGATTTCTGGGTTGTTGTTGGGTTTTATATCTTCCCTTATATTTCAAAGTCCTTGCTTCTTCTATAATCATTGTCATCCACAGTTGATGCTCTCTTCTATTTGCTATGATTTATACTCTCATTTCTAGTTCGGAGCTTTGTCCTTTCGTTTCTTCTTCTTGCGATTAAGCAACGCTTGTAATGGTCCAGAATTCGCAGATATAAATTTCGGAATGAACATTGTTAATGTTCTAGGAAGAAAATTGTAATGACACGATCTTGACCTGTCAAATTACCAGAATACCTCGGAAAAGGCCGAATCATCAAGAAATATTTTCTTGATATTTAGAGATCAAAGAGAATACAAGAGTCGTGTAACATAGCACATGATGACGTTATGATCTGTGAATCATCATGTTTCATTTAGAAACTCAGCATGAATTACTGTAATATAATCACGTTGATCAAGTGTCATTATATTATACTAACTCATGCTTCAGCTCCCAACACTTCTTCAAGAATATTCCTATTTTAAACTCGAATGTTTCAGAATTTAGAAACTAAAATAGTTTCTTTTATGATATAATACAGATAGCGCGAAGAGGTAAATGATTTCAGATAAGAATAATTATAAAAATATCTTCAGAAGTATGGATGATATTTATAATGAAAGATACGATGATATCTTAGAATGTCTAATATCAGAGGAGGAGGATGAAGGATATTGTCCGCAGGGGTTTAGAGTCAGGAGCAAGGTATTCGTTAATGACTTCAACAAGTACTGAATCATTTGGATTCTTTGAAGGCAGGTTCAGCCTTTGTGATTTGTCCACAGCCTCCTTCGTACTTTGCTCAATCCATTTTCCAGTTCCAAAGCTTCTCGTTTTCTGAGCTTTGCCAATATACTATCCTTTATCATATAACTTTTTACTGTTAAGGTCGTTTACAGTTTTTGCTGCTTCATCAGCATTTTTCAAAATTTCGAGAACTGGTTCGCAGTTTAGGGTGTTTTTCAGAAATTTCTCATTCAAAGAATGTAAGTCTTGGAGGTAGACGTTGTGTGTATATGTAATTTTTGATGTAGACATGTTGCGAGGTTTCAAAATACTGATTGCTGATTCTCAATAATTGGTATGGCAATTCTTGTTATAAGGTATGAATGAGTATATGATAGGGTTTCGATAATTATAATGTTTTTTTTTTTTGGAAAGTCAAAGATCAATGAAGTTGTTGGTAAGTTTATTGCTAATGTGGTGAATATAAACGATTCCCCAGTAACGTTGGCGAAAGGGCAACGTATCTATCGAGGTTATAATAAGACTGTTTTGATTGAGAAGTCGAAGATGACTTGCTGGAGCTGTGACAAAACTGTCTATTTTGAAATGGAATTGAAAAGTTATTTTAGCTAGTAAATGCCAAAGGGTCTAACACGGATACGTGTCGAACTATGACTTGGGTTTTGAGAGTTTTTCAGGTGTATAACTGTGGGTAACATGTGGTTGGATCATCATCTCGATTGTTCCTTAGTTCAAGTGTCTTCAGGAATTTCGAAGGGTTTGAGCACATATTGTAATCGTTAATACATATGATGTTCTAACACAGTTTTGAAGTCAAAGTATAGCTTTGAAAGATATAGGAATCTAAGAGTGATGATATTGGTTATATTTTGAATTGAATTATGCGATTTCAAAATCAGAATATGTAATTGAATTTGAATGAGTATGATTGTTTTGATTTATATGAAAGAATGGATATTGTTGTGAAAGTAGGGAGTATAGTTGATGATTGCTGAATCAGTTTCGAAAAATGTAATATATTAATTGTGAATTTATATATCTCTCGGGTATTACCTACCCGTTAAAAAAATTTTCACAATTAATATTTTGTACAAAAGAAGTTTATTACAGTCTTTATGAAAATATATGTGTATATTTTCTTTAGATGTAATATAGATTTAATGAGTTAATATTAAATTAAACTCATTTGTTTTATGGTTGGAACTAGAATTGAGTAATCCCTAAAACTTTATAAATTGCATAAGTATTTCTTCAATAATATTGAAATTATGAATCATTACTTTGTTATTTGTTGGTTTTCGTGAAATTCTTGTGAACTTCGCAAGGTACAAATGATGTTATTTGAAAAGTTTCGAGTACATCGATGATGAAAGTGTAAAATAAAACATATATTCGAATAATACACTTGATTTATTATAAATTGGATTTTTTATTGAATTGAGACAGAGATTGTAATTAACGATGGTTAAGTTTCGGACGAAGGACGTACATCATTGCATATTTGTAATATGAATTAACTGAGTAGTTAAGATTCACACATAATAGCTTAGTACGGGAAGATTTATTATGGTTTAAAAATTTATACATATAAAATATACATATAAATCTTTCGATTGGAAATGAGTTAATACTTCATAACTCGTTGATACAATATATTTGTTGTGGATTCGTAATGATGTCCACAATGATTCTTGAACTGACAAAGTTTGTGATGTTACATGTGCTGTTGATTCTGACGATACTGACGGCACTGACTGTGTTGATGATGCTACGGTCCTGTTGATGCTGTTGTAAAACAATTCTAGCTTGTAAATCGTACACCATTTTCGATCAAAGTTTCTACTCTACCATCTCCGTTCACTCATCCGATTTACGGTCAAAATTAAATAATCTCTAAGATTTTGGAGATTACATAACTGCCGTAGAGATATCTCTTCAATGAAGTTTATGAATTAATACTTCATCGTTTGTTGTTGTTGATATTCCTGGATATTTACAGGGCGTATGACGTTGATGTTTGAGATACATATTGTGATGTTGCGGTGTGGGATGTGGATGTTGTTGTTGGTGGTGGTGATGGTACTGTTGGTGTTGCTGATGGTGGTACTGTTTATGCTGCTGGTGCTGCTGCTGGTGTTTGTAACCTTTGCACCATATTCTCCAAAGCCACTACCCGAGAGCGAAGCTCGTTGACTTCTTCTATTACACCGGGGTGATTGTCGGTTCGGACGAGCGGATAAATAAAATCTAGAATTTGGTGTAGTATGTAATCATGACGAGATACTCTAGAAATAAGAGAGAAAATGGTGTTTCGAATAGGTTCGCCGGTAAGTGCTTCAGGTTCTTCGCCAAGAGGACAATGTGAAGGATGGAAGGGATCACCTTCTTCTTGTCTCCAATGATTAAGGAGGCTACGAACCCATCCCCAATTCATCCAGAATAGATGATGACTAATTGGTTGATCCATTCCGATCACACTGCTTTCGGAACTTGAGTGGGATTCCATTTCGGAATCCGAGGGACTTGAACTAATGATGAATTCCATTTCGTACGATTGAATAAAGAATTTTTCGATATGAAATGATTTTCCGGCTTTCGGGTGGTATTCTAATTATATAGAGCAAAAGGTTTCGTAGATTACGGAGGAATTTACGGAATATGTCAGGCAAAGTTTACAGTAACAGATACGCTAAGATATGAATTAGCAGATACGCTAAGATATGAATTTTGCCCATACACTATTCATGCAATCAATGCAATAAGATGTGTCTAGACTAAGAATGATAAGCAGGTAATTTCCGACAAGAATGATGAGCAAAACTTTTGAAATGAAGACACGGTCGAAGTCCAGACTCACTAATGCATCCTAACAACTATCAGTTAGACACACTAATGCAGACCTGGTTCGCTAAGACCACCGCTCTGATACCAACTGAAAGGACCCGTTCATATACATTATAAACGATTCACAATAGTTGATTACATCGCGAGGTATTTGACCTCTATATGATACATTTTACAAACATTGCATTCGTTTTTAAAAGACAAACTTTCTTTACAACGAAAGTTGACGGCATGCACATCATTTCATAATACATCCAAATATAATTGGCTTAATAATAATCTTGATGAACTCAATGACTCGAATGCAACATCTTTCAAAATATGCCATGAATGACTCCAAGTAATATCCTTAAAATGAGCTAATGCACAGCGGAAGATTTCTTTAATACCTGAGAATAAACATGCTTTAAAGTGTCAACCAAAAGGTTGGTGAGTTCACAGGTTTATCATAACAATCATTTCAATATATTAATAGACCACAAGATTTCCGTTTATAAACATATGTACACTCGCAAGTGTATAAAAGTATTCTATAAGTTGTAGGCACCCGGTAACAAGCCTTAACGTTCATGTTTTACCCTCTGAAGTACACCAGATCAGGTGTGTTTAAAATAACCTCGAAGTACTAAAGCATCCCATAGTCAGGATGGGGTTTGTCAGGCCCAATAGATCTATCTTTAGGATTCGCGCCTACCGTACATAGACAAGTAGTTTAATGTTACCAAGCTAAGGGTATATTTCTGGTTTAAAAACACGTAGAATTAGTTTTAGTACTTGTGCCTATTTCGTAAAACATTTATAAAAACAACGCATGTATTCTCAGTCCAAAAAATATATATAAAAGGGAGCAAATGAAACTCACAATACTGTATTTCGTAGTAAAAATACATATAACGTCATTTAATAAGTGCAAGGTTGGCCTTGGATTCAGGAACGTATCAATATTGAGATTCAATATTGCAGGAAAGTACGTAGACGCAACGGAGATGATAAACACTAGATTGACCTCACGAGCATACCCATGAACCATACCCATCACCTCCATAGCTATAACCCATAATTTCCTTAGCTTCGACTCATTCAAAAAAACTATTTTGAAATCACTCGGACAGCACTCCGTCGTAATATTTTATGTATACTAATAATATCTTGAAATAATACAGAGCAAAAATATATATATATATATATATATATATATATATATATATATATATATATATCAATTGAGAGAGTTTAGAGAAATATATTTTTAAGTTTCTATGAAATAATGAAACCTATTGAATTCTATTTATAATAGATTTTTGAATTATAAAAGTGAATTATTAAAGTATGAATTATTAAAGTGAATTATTAAAGTATGAATTATTAAAGTATGAATTATTAAAGTGAATTATTAAAGTATGAATTATTAAAGTGAATTATTAAAGTATGAATTATTAAAGTAAATTATTAAAGTATGAATTATTAAAGTTAAAGTAAAGTAAAAGTAAAGTAAAGATAAAGTTAAAGTATAGTAAAAGTATAAAAAACTATGTATGTATAATGCGCGTATAAATATATATAATATTAATTTAAATCATTATATATATTTAATAAAATAAAATATAAATATCGTTATATTTATTATACTGGTTAAGTAATGAGTTGTCAAAAGTGATTCTAGATATTTATAAAAGTTATATACGTTTTAATAATAAAGTTCTTTTTAAACTGAAAACGTCTTTGTATGTTGAAAATAGATTAATAGAATATTATGGAAACCAATTCTCCACTAACTTTTGTCTAACTTTCGTAAATGACACTTTTTATTTTTATTTATAAATAGCTTTACAAATTATTCTGAATATCGTTAAGAGGAATAGATTTTCTCAAATCATAGTGGACCTCTCAACAGAGACTTGTAATCATAATTCAATGTTTTTGATAATTCAATCATTTAATATATTTTTTTTCGTCGAAAATCATATTGAAACAAATACGTTCGTGTAAAGTATTATACATTTAATACTTTATTAATATTCTCAAGTTATAATATATATATACATATACATATCTATTTATATATAATGGTCCGTGAATCGTCGGAATTTGGTCAAGGTTATAATGAATGTATGAACATAGTTTAAAATTCTTGAGATTTAACTTAACAAACTTTGCTTATCGTATCTGAATAATATAAAGATTAAAGTTTAAATTTGGTCGGAAATTTCCGGGTCGTCACAGTTGGCCTCGGATTCACGAACCTATATCAATTATATATACATTAACACATATACTCGTAATCGAACGAATTTATATATTATTAGTTATATACTTGTTATTTAAAAGATTCATGTATTTCATTAATAACTTACATATATTTATTTTATATATCTTACTTATTATAAAAATAATGATAGAGTTAGGTTATATGTATTAGATATATTTTTATGTAATTAATATTTATTTGATTAAATTAATACTAATAAATACAAAGTCGTAATATCTTTATAATAATAATATCAGTAGTTATAATAATAATAATACTCATTTTAAAAATAATGATAATAATAATAATAATAGTAATTAAAAAGTTGTAATTTATTTATAATGATAATAATAATGTTATTAATAATAATAATAATACTTATAATAATAACACTAATAACCTTATTTCTAATATTGGTAATAATACTAAATAAATAATAACAATCAATAATAAATAATAATAATTTTAATAACAATAATAATAAAAATGAAATAATAATAATAATAAGAGTATTAGTAATAACTACCTCAAAGGAGTAGACCTAAAAAAATGCCCAAGTACGGGTTTGAACCCGCGACGTCCCGCTAACCCGATAACATCCTTAACTATAACGCTATGTGTTTCAATTCTGAAATAACACCCAACTTAATTTCTTTTAAACCTTTACTTCAGCATCCTTTTTCTCTTTTTTCTAAAAAGGATGCCTGAGCCCAGGCTCGAACCTAAGACCTCTCAATTAATCAAACACACACTCAACCACTCCTCTGCTTTCCCTTTTTTGTTCTAATTTACACCTTAAGTTCATGTAACCCGTTTTTCTGTTTCATTCTTCTTCTTCAAACAAAACCCATTTAATATCTTTATCATCATCTCCTCATATTGATATTATTATTTATCATTTACACGACATCATCCATATCAAAATCAAATGATAATTTATCATCATCATTTAAAACCGCATCATCATTTATCGTATGTATCATTATGATTACAATCCTGTTCATCTTCATTCTGTCATCATCCATCATTAATACATCATCATCATATCTTATCTATTTTTATCATAACCATAAATCATTAATTATTATAATCGTTTCATTATCAATACTTAATCCTAAACTTCATAATAATCATCAATATTGTATTTATCAACCCTATGATCATAATTATATGCTCCATTAAAAAAAATAAAAAAAATAAAGCGTCCCCCTCTAATTATCCCATTTTGGTCGGCCATCCCACTCACTATGTTCCACATGTAGTTCAATAAGTGACGTAAGATTTTACTTTTAAGTTGACAAACCTTTAAACAATTATGTGGAATTGCTTTCTTTCCCTTTTTATTTGTATCGGGAAGCAACAATAAGTAAACAAGTGACTTTCGAGCTGTAATAATAAGAGGAATTAATAGCAAGAAATTGTCCAAGATAGTAGCAGCGAAGGTTGCAAATTGAAGCACCGATACAATGGTTTGAGAAGTAAACCGAAGCATAAACAGGTAACGATGGTGGGTTGTGTATGGTAACCGAAGGTGGTGATTGTTGGGTCTGTGGTGGTGATAGGGTGGTAACGGTTGTACAAGGTGGTGGGTTTCCTTACGAACTAAAACAGAAACAAAGCGAGAAAAGTGGAAATCGTTGGTGATCATTGTGATCATCATGGTCTTATGCCTATACGTGGTAATCGAGCATTAATAAAAACAGTGGTAGCGGTTTCCGGTGATAAGGATTAAACAGAAAACACAAGGGTAGTGATGGTGAGTTCAAGAAAAATTAGAAGAGAGGGAGAAGATGGGTTATGGGTTTGGTATTAACGTGAAGTAGAAATAGGAATAACAACAAAAGTTTCAAAAGTTTGTGGTGGTTTGTTTCAAAAGGTAACAGAAAGAAAAATAAAATAGTGAGCAGTAATAGTGAAGCGTTCGATGATTGTTTAATGAAAGTAATCGAAAGTGTTGATGTTCTTTGAGCTGTAAAACATAAGTTGTTGCAGGTTCGGGTGAAACATAAATATAGCAACAGAACACTGATTGTCGTGGTGTGTGTGTGGGTTTGACGGTAGTCTCCGATGGCGGTTGTAATGTCGATGGTGATGGAGGTTTTTGGTGTGGTTTCGGATGATGATGGTGATGGTAGTTAATGAAGATCATGGTGGTTTATGGTGACAACGATGATGGTGCTCACGGTTGTGGATGGACAAGGGTAATGAAAATTATTATGTTTCATGTATGAGTTATATGTGTATATATATTACTCTGCAACTTATAATTGAATAAAGAAACAAGAACGCATAGTAACACATGATAATAATTCATATCACGGATACATATAACTATATACAATATTATATTATAATTGAATTCAAAAACAAAATAGTGAATAATAATTTAACATAGAATAATAAAACGTGGGAAAGTAATTCTAGCAGCCATCATTTGTACTGACAGTTTTTCGCGGACTGGATTTCGTGTTCCGTGGTTAATCAGTGACGAATAAAAAGTACTCAGATAAATCCCATATTTCTAAATTAACTATATTTATTTATTTTGGTCATTATGGTATAAAATTCAATCATTAATTTAATAAATAAAAAACTGTCCCTCTCGATTCTGGGTAAAATATGAAAAATGTTGAAATTTACTAATTAGCTTCTAAATATATTTTTAACAAGCCTGAAATTTATATGGCTCATTTTCGGATCACCGTTTATTTTAAAATCACATAAGTTCGTTTATAACTTGTTTATTATCAATCGAATGATAATTGAGTGTTACTATCATTTTCCAAATAAATTCGAAACTATATATATATATATATATATATATATATATATATATATATATATATATTCAATACACTCTATTTATATGTATATAGATACTTTTTAAATAATAATCATTATAATATCCTATTTTTATTTTACTTTACATAAATAAATTTTAGTAACAACAACATACAATATTTAAAATTATGTTTCCAATTATTATTTATATATATATATATATATATATATATATATATATATATATATATATATATATATATATATATATATATATACACACACCTATCAAGTTACAATTAATTGTTCGTGAATCGTCGAAACTGGTCGAAGGTCAAATGATTTCATAAAATAGTTCAAAAATTTTGAAATTCAATTTAATAGACTTTGCTTATCATGTCGAAACCATATAAAGATTAAGTTTAAATTTGGTCAAAAATTTCCGGGTTGTCACAGTACCTACCCATTAAAGAAATTTCGTCCCCGAAATTTGATCGAGGTCATCATGGATAACAATAAGAATGTTTTCATGATGAATATGATTTGATATATAGAGTTTTATCATCATTGAGTAATATGGATAAAACAATTCGTTTATGTGAAGATTACGAGTGAAGTTATCACAAAAGAGTGAAATGATTAAATGCAAGTTCGTCTTAACCGGTGACGTAGTTACGGTTGATTTTCAGAATTTAAGGGATTTAGAGGAAGTCTTCGTATTAAGATTGGGTTCTCCGGTAATTAAGGAAATTAGAATCTTCTTTGATTAAATGCAATAATCTGTTTCGATTGCTCTATCGGATATTTTAATATAAATGAACTTCTTTAGTCCCATTATTTCCACAACTCTCATCTTTTATACGTCAATTCATATTTCCGAAACATTTTCCAAATTATCAGAAGTCACTGGAAAAGATAGAATTATCAAGAAAATATATTCTTGATTTTGTTTAGAGATTTAGTAGAATGTAAGAGTCGTGCAACATGGCACATGATGACGGTAGGGTCTGTGAATCATCACGTTCCATTAGAAACTCCGCATGACTTACTGTAATATAATCACGTTGATCATGTGTCATTATATTATACTAACTCATGCTTCAGTTCCCAACACTACTTTAAAAACATTCATATTTTAAATTCGAATTTTCTCAGAATTTAGAAACTAAAACAGTTTCTTTTATGATGTAACGCAGATATTGCGAAGAGATAAATGATTTCAGATAAGAATAGTTATGAAAATATCTTCAGAAATATCGAGAATATTTATAATGAAAGATACGATGATATCTCAAAATTTCTAATATCGATGGATGATGATGAAGATTTGTTCGTAACAGTGTAGAGTCAGGCACAAGGTATTCGTTAATGACTTCAGCAGATACTGAATCATTTGAATTCTTTGAAGGCAGGTTTATTCTTTGTGATTTATTCACAGCCTTCTTTATAGTTTGCTCAATCCGTTTTCCAGTTCCAAACCTTCTATTTTTCTGAGCTTTGCGAACACACTATTCTTTATCATCAAACTTCCGACGGTTAAGATCGTTTACGGTTGTCTACAGTTTCTGCTGCTTCATTTAGCTTTTTCAGAACTCGGAGAGTTAATTCGTAGACTGGGTGCTTTTCCGGATTTCAGAATGAAAGATCATAATTCTAAGAGATAAATGTTATATGTATACATATAACTGTTGATGTAGAAATGTTGCGAGATTCAAAATACCGATTGCCGATTCCCGGTGATTGGCATGGTAATTTTCGTTACAAGATGCAGGTGAGTACATGATAAGACTTCAATAGATAAATATAGTAATTTGTCGGAGTGATTTAAGCCAAGGAGAAACGAGGTTGCTGGTACGTCTGCTGGTAATATGGTGGAATATAAAAGGTTCTCCGGTAACAATAAAAGAGCACGCGTATATATCAAGGTTATAATAAGGTTGTCTTGAACAAAAAGTCGAAGTTGACTTGCTGGAGCTGTGACAAAATTTGCTACTTTGAAAAGGAATTGCAATGTTATTTTGGTAATAATAATGCTAAAGGAATTAGCACAGCTACGTGTTAAACGTTTGCTCAGTTTCCGAGAGTTTTGCAGGTGCATAACTATATTCATCAATATTTTCTTCCGTAGACGAGGTGCGGTTGGTTCATCCTCTCGATTGAGGTGTTTTCAAGAATTATGAAAGGTTTGAACGCAGATTGGAATCGTCAAGATACAAATGAGGTTTAAGATGAAATCAAGTGGTAAACTTGAAGAAATGTTTAGTTTCATATGTTATAATTAATATTTTAATTCATTTTAATTGTCCAATGTTATTAGTCCACAGTTAGTAGTCTATAATTAGTAGTTCAACAATTCATATATAGTTTAATATATAATATTCAAATTACGTGTCGTGACCCATTGTATACAAGTCTCAGACCCGATCACAACTCAAAGTATATATATTATTTGAGAATCAACCTCAACTCTGTATAGCTAACTCGAACATTACCGTATATAGAGTGTCTATGGTTATTCCAAATAATATATATAGATGACGTCAATATGATATGTCAAAACATTGTATACGTGTCCCGATATTTAAAGTGTGTAAAATAAATAACAGAAATTAAATTATTATAAATAAAATTGCGATAATTAAAATTGCGATAAATAAAATGTAATAAGAAATTAATAGTTAGCTAGGAACAGTTAGCTAGGATTTTGTTAGCGTGGTTTCTTAACAGAATTTCTCATAGTTAATTTGTTTGTTTCTAACAAATTTTATTTTGTCCAATATTTTCTTCATTATGCCACTTGTTGGATTCTGATAAGTCAAAATCCAAATATGAAATTGAATGAAAATTGTTATTCTACGGTGAACGGATATGTATATCTATGGATGTAAGTAGGATAGTAAGTGATTGTTGAATCAGATTCGAAGAATGTACAGTGTAACTTATTAATGTGAAATTTAAATATTCTTCGGGTATTACCTACCCGTTAAAATATTTTTACCATTAACAGTTTGTACAAAAGAATTTTTAATTACAATCTTTATGAAAATTATATACATATATATTTTCTTCAGATGTAATCATTGATTTAATGAGTTAATATGATATTAAACTCATTTGATTTTCGGTTGGAACTAGAATGAATATTGCCTAAAACTTTAGAGATTACATAATCGCCATGTCGAACGAAAATAAATGAAGTAGAACGATACGTAGAACGAAGATCATACTCGAAGTACAGATGTTGATATTGAGGCATGTGATGTTGAGGCTTATGTTATTGGTGGTACTGGTGCCGATGTTGATGGTATTGTTGGTGCCGGTGATGTTACTAAAGCTGGTAAGTTTTGCACCATATTCTCCAAATTGATTACTCGAGCGCGAAGCTCGTTGACTTCTTTCATTATTCCGGAATGATTGTCGGTCGGAATGAGCGAATAAATAAGGTTGAGAATTTTGGATATCATATAATCATTGCGAGATATCCTGGAAATGAGAGTGAATATAGTGTATCGAACTGGTTCGCCGGTAAGTGCTTCAGGTTCTTCACCGAGAGGTGAATTCGGTTGGTGGAAAGGATCGCCTTCTTAACATTTCCATTAATTAAGTCGACTACGAATCCATCCCCAATTCATTCAGAATGGATGATGACTGATCGGTTGATCCATTCCGGTTACACTGTCTTCGGAGCTCGAGTGAAACTCCATATCGGAATCCGAGGGACTTGAACTAGTGGCGAGTTCCATTTCGTACGATTGAATAAAGAATTTTCGATATGAAATGATTTCCGGCCATCAGGTGGTATTCTAATTATATAGAATATATATATATATATATATATATATATATATATATATATATATATATATATATATATATATATAGAGAGAGAGAGAGAGAGAGATAGAGAGTGAGAACAAAAGATTTCGTAGATTACGGAGGAATTTACAGAATATACTAGGCAAAATTTGCAGTAACAGATACGCTAAGATATGAATTAGCAAATACGCTAAAATATAAATTTTGTCTATATACTATTCATGCAATCAATGTAGTAAGATGTGTCTAGACTAAGAGTGATAAGTAAGTGATTCTCTAAGAATGATAAGCAGGTAATTTTTGACACAAAATGATAAGCAAAACTTTTGACATGCAGACACGGTCGAAGTCCAGACCCACTAATGCATCTAAACAACTATCAGTTAGACACAATAATGCAAGACCTGGTTCACTAAGACCACCGCTCTGATACCACATGAAGTGACCCGTCCTAATCCATAAGGACGAATACAATAACATATGGTTACATTGCGAGGTATTTGACCTCTATATGATACAGTTTTACAAACATTGCATTCGTTTTAAAAGACAAACTTTCATTTCATCGAAAGTTGACATGCATACATACCATTTCATAATATCCAAACTATAATGACCTAATATGTCATTTACTTAATAATAATCTTTATTGAACTCAATAATCTTGAATGCAACATCTTTTGAAATATGCCATGAATGACTCCAAGTAATATCTTTAAAATGAGTAAATGCACAGCGGAAGATTTCTTTCAATCCTGAGAATAAACATGCTTTCAAGTGTCAACCAAAAGGTTGGTGAGTTCATTAGTTTATCGTATTCAATCATTTCCATAATTTTAATAGACCATAAGATTTCCTTTATTCAATAATCATACACTCGCAAGTGTTTAAAAATCATTCATATGGATTGAACACCTGGTAACCGACATTAACATAATACATATAGAATATCCCCAAACAGAAACTCGTCTGTATAATATAAACTCGAAGTACTAAAGCATACCATTTTCCAGTATGGGGGTGTTAGTGCCCGAAAATCTACCTTTAGGATTCGCGTTAATTAGGGTGTCTGTTCCCTAATTCTTAGGCTACCAAGCTAAAAGGGGTGATATTCGATTTCGATAATCCAACCATAGAATGTAATTTCGATTACTTGTGTCTACTTCGTAAAATATTTATAAAAGCAGCGCATGTATTCTCAGTCCCAAAAATATATATTGCAAAATCATTTAAAAAGGGAGCAAATGAAACTCACGATACGATATTTTGTAGTAAAAATATGCATACAACGATACTGAACAATGCAGGGTTGGCCTCGGATTTACGAACCTATATCAATTATATATACATTAACACATATACTCGTAATCGAACGAATTTATATATTATTAGTGATATACTTGTTATTTAAAAGATTCATGTATTTCATTAATAACTTACATATATTTATTTTATATATCTTACTTATTATAAAAATAATGATAGAGTTAGGTTATATGTATTAGACATATTTTTATGTAATTAATATTTATTTAATTAAATTAATACTAATAAATATAAAGTCGTAAAATCTTTATAATAATAATATCAGTAGTTATAATAATAATAATACTCATTTTAAAAATAATAATAATAATAATAATAATAATAATAATAATAATAGTAATTAAAATGTTGTAATTTCTTTATAATGATAATAATAATGTTATTAATAATAATAATACTTATAATAATAACACTAATAACCTTATTTCTAATATTGGTAATAATACTAATTAAATAATAACAATCAATAATAAATAATAATAATATTAATAACAATAATAATAAAAATGAAATAATAATAATAAGAGTATTAGTAATAACTACCTCAAAGGAGTAGACCTAAAAAAATGCCCAAGTACGGGTTTGAACCTGCGACATCCCGCTAACCCGATAATATCCTTAACCATTACGCTATGTGTTTCAATTCTGAAATAACACCCAACTTAATTTGTTTTTAACCTTTACTTCAGTATCCTTCTTCTCCTTTTTCTTAAAAGGATGCCTGAGCCCAGACTCGAATCCATGACCTCTCAATTAATCAAACACACACTCAACCATTCCTCTGCTTTCCCTTTTTTATTCTAATTTACACCTTAAGTTCATGTAACCTGTTTTTCTGTTTCATTCTTCTTCTTCAAACAAAACCCATTTAATCTCTTCATCATCATCTCCTCATATTGATATTATTATTTATCATTTACACGACATCATCCATATTGAAATGTCCCGTTCATATTGATTATAAACGTTCCATATTAATTGATTTCGTTGCGAGGTTTTGACCTCTATATGAGACGTTTTTCAAAGACTGCATTCATTTTTAAAACAACCATAACCTTTATTTTATCAATAAAGGTTTTAAAAGCATTACGTAGATTATCAAATAATGATAATCTAAAATATACTGTTTACACATGACCATTAGATAATGGTTTACAATAGAAATATATTACATCGACATATATTTCTTGAATGCAGTTTTTACACAATATCATACAAACATGGACTCCAAATCTTGTCCTTATTTTAGTATGCAACAACAGAAGCTCTTAGTATTCACCTGAGAATAAACATTCTTTAAACGTCAACAAAAATGTTAGTGAGTTATAGGTTTAATCTATATATATCAAATCGTAACAATAGACCACAAGATTTCATATTTCAATACACATCCCATACATAGAGATAAAAATCATTCATATGGTGAACACCTGGTAACCAACATTAACAAGATGCATATATAAGAATATCCCCATCATTCCGGGACACCCTTCGGATATGATATAAATTTCGAAGTACTAAAGCATCCGGTACTTTGGATGGGGTTTGTTAAGCCCAATAGATCTATCTTTAGGATTCGCGTCAATTAGGGTGTCTGTTCCCTAATTCTTATATTACCAGAATTAATAAAAAGGGGCATATTCGATTTCGATAATTCAACCATAGAATGTAGTTTCACGTACTTGTATCTATTTTATAAATCATTTATAAAACCTGCATGTATTCTCATCCCAAAAATATTAGATTTTAAAAGTGGGACTATAACTCACTTTCACAGATATTTCCTTCCTCGGAAATAAGAGTTGGCCACGGATCGATTCACGAACCTATACAAATATGTACATATATATCAAAGTATGATCAAAATATAATTACAACCATTTTTATTATGTTTTAAAGATTTGAGTGTATTAAGTCAGTTGTCCTTATTAATAACCTACAACTAGTTGTCCACAGTTAGATGTACAGAAATAAATCGATATATATTATCTTGAATCAATCCACGACCCAGTGTATACACGTCTCAGGCTAGATCACTACTCAAAAAATATATATTTTTGGAATCAGCCTCAACCCTGTATAGTTAACTCCAACATTACTGCATATAGAGTGTCTATGGTTGTTCTAAATAATATATATACATGGGTCGATATGATATGTCAAAACATTTGCATACGTGTCTATGGTATCCCAAGATTACATAATATATTAGAATACATGTATAATATAATATAAGTTAGCTAGGATATGATTTGTATAGATTTGTTTAACATTTCCCGTACCTAAAAAGATCAAAAATATCCAATCTTGTTTTACCCATAACTTCTTCATTTTAAATTCGTTTTGAGTGAATCAAATTGCTATGGTTTCATATTAAACTCTAATTTAAGAATATAAATAGAAAAAGTATAGGTTTATAGTTGGAAATTTAAGTTACATGTCAATTATTAAAGAGGTAGTCATTTCCGTCGAAAGAACGACATCTTGATAACCATTTTGAAAAACATACTTTCACTTTGAGTTTAACCAAGATATTTGGATATAGTTTCATGTTCATATGAAAAATCATTTTCGAAGAAGAACAACTTTTAAATCAAAGTTTATCACAGTTTTTAATTATCCAAACCAAAACAGCCCCCGGTTTCACTACGACGGCGTATATCCGATTTTTATGGTGTTCATCGTGTTTCCAGATTTTAAATCATTAAGTTAGCATATCATATAGATATAGAATATGTGTTTAGTTGATTTTAAAAGTCAAGTTAGAAGGATTAACTTTTGTTTGCGAACAAGTTTAGAATTAACTAAACTATGTTCTAGTGATTACAAGTTTAAACCTTCGAATAAGATAGCTTTATATGTATGAATTGAATGATGTTATGAACATCATTACTACCTCAAGTTTTCTGGATAAAACTACTGGAAATGAGAAAAATAGATCTAGCTTCAAAGGATCCTTGGATGGCTTGAAAGTTCTTGAAGCAGAATCATGACACGAAAATAGTTCAAGTAAGATTTTCACTCGAAATAAGATTGATATAGTTGTAGAAATTGAATCAAAGTTTGAATATGAATATTAACTTGAATTAGAAAGATAACCAACTGTAAATAACAATGGTTCCTTGATCTTAGATGATTACTTGGAATGGATTAGAAAGCTTGGAAGTAGACTTGCAAACTTGGAAATATTCTTGATTTTTATGAAATTATACTTATGGAATTTATGAAGAACACTTAGAACTTGAAGATGGAACTTGAGAGAGATCAATTAGATGAAGAAAATTGAAGAATGAAAGTGTTTGTAGGTGTTTTTAGTCGTTGGTATATGGATTAGATATAAAGGATATGTAATTTTGTTTTCATGTAAATAAGTCATGAATGATTACTAATATTTTTGTAATTTTATGAGTTATTTCATGCTATTTGCCAAATGATGGTTCCCACATGTGTTAGGTGACTCACATGGGCTGCTAAGAGTTGATCATTGGAGTTTATATACCAATAGTACATACATCTAAAAGCTGTGTATTGTACGAGTACGAATACAGGTGCATACGAGTAGAATTGTTGATGAAACTGAACGAGGATGTAATTGTAAGCATTTTTTTTAAGTAGAAGTACTTTGATATGTGTCTTGAAGTCTTTCAAAAGTGTAAGAATACATATCAAAACACAACATGTATATACATTCTAATGGAGTCGTTAAGTCTTCGTTAGTCGTTACATGTAAGTGTTGTTTTGAAACCTTTAAGTTAACGATCTCAATTAATGATGTTAACCCAATATTTATTATATCAAATGAGATGTTAAATTATTATGTTATCATGATATTATGATGTATGAATATCTCTTAATATGATATATACATTAAAATATCGTTACAACGATAATCGTTACATATAAGTCTCGTTTCGTAATTCTTGAGTTAGTAGTCTTGTTTTTACATATGTAGTTCATTGTTAACACACTTAATGATATATTTAAATATCATTTTATCATGTTAAATATAGTGTATCAATATCTTAATATGATACATCTGTATTTAGTAGACGTTATCATAACGATAATCGTTATATATATCATTTCGAGTTTCTTAACTTAGTAATCTCATTTGTTATGTATATCACACATTGTTAATATACTTAGTGAGATACTTACTCATCATAATCTCATGTCAACCATATATATATGTCTATATATACCACAACATGTAGTTTTTACAAATTTGTAACGTTCGTGAATCGCCCGTCAACTTGGGTGATTAATTGTCTATATGAATCTTATTTCATTTAATCAAGTCTTAACAAGTTTGATTGCTTAACACATTGGAAACATTTAGTCATGTAAATATCAATCTCAATTAATATATATAAACATGAAAAAGTTCGGGTCACTACAGTACCTACCCGCTAAATAAATTTCGTTCCGAAATTTTAAGCTGTTGAAGGTATTGACGAATCTTCTGGAAATAGATGCGGGTATTTCTTCTTCATCTAATCTTCACACTCCCAGGTGAACTCGGGTCCTCTACGAGCATTCCATCAAACATTAACAATCGGTATCTTGTTTTGCTTAAGTCTCTTAACCTCACGATCCACTATTTCGATGGGTTCTTCAATGAATTGAAGTTTTTCATTGATTTGGATTTCGTCCAACAGAATAGTGAGATCTTCTTTAGCAAAACATTTCTTCAAATTCGAGACGTGGAAAGTGTTATGTACAGCCGCGAGTTGTTGAGGTAGCTCCAGTTGGTAAGCTACTGGTCCGACACGATCTATAATCTTGAATGGTCCAATATACCTTGGATTTAGTTTCCCCCATTTACTAAATCGAACAACGCCTTTCCAAGGTGAAACCTTAAGCATGACCATTTCTCCAATTTCAAACTCTATATCTTTTCTTTTACTGTCCGCGTAGCTCTTTTGTTGACTCTGGGCAGTTTTCAATTGTTGTTGAATTTGGTTGATTTTTTCGGTAGTTTCTTGTATTATCTCCGGACTCGTAATCTGTCTATCCCCCACTTCATTCCAACAAATCGGAGACCTGCACTTTCTATCATAAAGTGCCTCAAACGGCGTCATCTCAATACTAGAATGATAACTGTTGTTGTAGGAAAATTCTGCTAACGGTAGGTGTCGATCCCAACTGTTTCTGAAATCAATAACACATGCTCGTAGCATATCTTCAAGCGTTTATATCATTATTTCGCTCTGCCCATCAGTTTGTGGATGATAGGCAGTACTCATGTCTAGACGAGTCCCCAATGCTTGTTGCAACGTCTGCCAGAACCTTGAAACAAATCTACCATCCCTATCAGAGATAATAGAGATGGGTATTCCATGTCTGGAGACAACCTCCTTCAAATACAATCGCGCCAACTTCTCCATTTTGTCATCTTCTCTCATTGGCAGGAAGTGTGCTGACTTGGTGAGACGATCAACTATTACCCAAATAGTATCATAACCACTTGCAGTCCTTGGCAATTTAGTAATAAAATCTATGGTAATGTTTTCCCATTTCCATTCTGGGATTTCAGGTTGTTGTAGTAGACCTGATGGTTTCTGATGTTCAGTTTTGACCTTAGAACACGTCAAATATTCTCCTACATATTTAGCAATATCGGCTTTCATACCCAGCCACCAAAAGTGTTTCTTGAGATCTTTATACATCTTCCCTGCTCCGGGATGTATTGAATATCTGGTTTTATGTGCTTCCTTAAGTACCATTTCTCTCACATCTCCAAACCTTGGTACCCAAATTTTATCAGCCCTATATCGAGTTCCGTCTTCCCAAATATTAAGATGTTTCTCTGATCCTTTGGGTATCTCATTCTTCAACTTTCCTTCTTTTACAACCCCCTGTTGCGCCTCCTTTATTTGAGTAGTAAGGTTAGTACGAATAATTATATTCATAGCTTTTACCCGTATAGGTTCTCTGTCCTTTCTACTCAAAGCGTCAGCTACCACATTCGCCTTTCCTGGGTGGTATCGAATCTCAAAATCATAATCATTCAACAGTTCAATCCACCTGCGTTGTCTCATATTCAGTTGCTTCTGATTAAATATATGTTGGAGACTTTTGTGGTCGGTATATATAATACTTTTGATCCCATATAAATAATGCCTCCAAGTCTTTAATGCAAAAACAACAGCACCCAATTCCAAATCGTGAGTCGTATAATTTTGCTCATGAATCTTCAATTGTCTAGACGCATAAGCAATCACCTTCGTTCGTTGCATTAATACACAACCGAGACCTTGCTTTGATGCGTCACAATAAATCACAAAATCATCATTCCCTTCAGGCAATGACAATATAGGTGCCGTAGTTAGCTTTTTATTCAATAACTGAAACGCCTTCTCTTGTTCATCCTTCCATTCAAATTTCTTCCCTTTATGCATTAATATAGTCAAGGGTTTTGCTATTTTGGAGAAATCTTGGATGAATCTTCTGTAGTAACCAGCCAATCCTAAAAATTGACGTATATGCTTCGGAGTTTTTGGGGTTTCCCACTTTTCAACAGTTTTGATCTTTGCCGGGTCCACCTGGATACCTTCTTTGTTCACTATGTGACCGAGGAATTGAAATTCTTCTAACCAAAATGCACACTTTGAAAACTTAGCGTACAGTTTTTCTTTCCTCAATACTTCTAGCACTTTTCTCAAATGTTCTTCGCGCTCTTGATCATTTTTTGAGTAAATAAGTATGTCATCGATGAAAAAAATGACAAACATGTCAAGATATGGCCCACACACTCGGTTCATAAGGTCCATGAACACAGCTGGTGCGTTAGTCAATCCAAACGGCAGTTTTTGGAATATCATCCTCCTTTACTCGCATTTGATGATATCCATAACGTAAATCAATTTTCGAATAAACCGACGAGCCTTGTAGTTGATCAAATAAGTCGTCAATTCTTGGCAGTGGATAACGGTTTTTGATGGCAAGTTTATTCAACTCTCTGTAGTCAATACACAACCTAAATATACCATCCTTCTTCTTGACAAACAAAACAGGAGCTCCCCATGGTGATGTGCTTGGTCGAATGAAACCACGTTCTAATAGTTCTTGCAGTTGGCTTTGCAGTTCTTTCATCTCGATGGGTGCGAGTCTGTAAGGAGCACGAGCTATTGGTGCAGCTCCTGGTACAAGATCTATTTGAAATTCAACAGATCGATGTGGAGGTAGTCCCGGTAATTCTTTCGGAAATACATCGGGAAATTCTTTTGGGACTGGAACATCATTGATGCTCTTTTCTTCAGTTTGTACTTTCTCGACGTGTGCTAGAACAGCATAGCAACCTTTTCTTATTAGTTTTTGTGCCTTCAAATTACTAATAAGATGTAGCTTCATGTTGCCCTTTTCTCCGTACACCATTAAGGGTTCTCCTTCTTCTCGTACAATGCGAATTGCATTTTTGTAACATACGATCTCTGCTTTCATTTTTTTCAGCCAGTCCATGCCAACTATTACATCAAAACTCCCTAACTCTACTGGTATCAAATCAATCTTAAATATTTCGCTACCCAGTTTAATTTCTCGATTCCGGCATATATAATCTGCTGAAATTAATTTACCGTTTGCTAATTCGAGTAAAAATTTACTATCCAATGGCGTCAATGGACAACTTAATTTAGCACAAAAATCTCTTCTCATATAGCTTCTATCCACACCCGAAGCAAATAAAACGTAAGCAGATTTATTGTCAATAAGAAACGTACCAGTAACAAGTTCCGGGTCTTCCTGTGCCTCTGCCGCATTAATATTGAAAACTCTTTCGCGGCCTTGTCCATTCGTGTTCTCCTGGTTCGGGCAATTCCTAATAATGTGGCCCGGTTTTCCACATTTATAACAAACTACATTGGCATAACTTGCTCCGACACTACTTGCTCCACCATTACTAGTTCCGACACCATTTGTTCCTTTCGTTCTGTTAACCCCTGGTCCGTAGACCTCACACTTCGCCGTGCTATGACCATTTCTTTTACACTTGTTGCAAAATTTGGTGCAGAACCTTAAGTGATACTTTTCACTCCTTTGGCATAGCTGCTTCTGATTGTTGTTGTTGTTGTTATTGTTGCGGTTGTTATTGTTGTTGGGATGATTGTTATAATTGTTGTTGTTGTTGTTGTTGTGCCATTTGTTGTAGTTGCGATTGATGTTGTGATTGTTGGGATAGTTGTTGTTGTATTGGTGACTCTTATCACCGTTTTTCTCCCACTTTCTTTTGACTTGCTTCACGTTGGCCTTTTCGGCCGCCTGTTCTTTAATTCTTCCCTCAATCTGGTTCACTAGTTTATGAGCCATTCTACATGCCTTTTGTATGGAGGCAGGCTCGTGTGAACTTATATCCTCTTGGATTCTCTCCGGTAACCCTTTCACAAACGCGTCGATCTTCTCTTCCTCATCTTCGAACGCTCTCGGACACAATAGGCACAATTCTGTGAATCGTCTTTCGTACGAAGTAATATCAAATCCCTGTGTTCGTAATCCTCTAAGTTCTGACTTGAGCTTATTGACCTCGGTTCTGGGACGGTACTTCTCGTTCATCAAGTGCTTGAATGCTGACCACGGTAGTGCGTAAGCATCATCTTGTCCCACTTGCTCTAGATAGGTATTCCACCATGTTAATGCAATACCTGTGAAGGTATGCGTAGCGTACTTCACTTTGTCTCTTTCAGCACACTTACTTATGGCAAACACCGATTCAACTTTCTCGGTCCATCGTTTCAATCCGATTGGTCCTTCGGTCCCATCAAATTCTGAAGGTTTGCAGGCAGTGAATTCCTTGTAGGAGCATCCTACACGATTTCTTGCACCATTAGCTGTATTGCTAGATTCAGAGTTATTGTTGGTATGTAGCGCGGCCTGTACTGCGGCTATGTTTTAAGCAAGAAAGGCACGAAATTCCTCTTCGCTCATATTCAAGGTGTGTCGAGTAGTCGGTGCCATTTTCTTCAAAATAGTCAAATGAAATAAGTTAATCATACAGAATATTAAGAGTAGTCAATAGTATCTCGTAGCATAATATTAACTCATTTATAAAAGCTTTTTTCTTCATATTAGCGTTTTATAAGTTTAAATTCGGGTACTACCTACCCGTTAAGTTCATACTTAGTAGCTAATATACAATTCAACTACTACAATTCCATATGAAAAACTGATTATAATAATATATCACATAATATTTACATGTTAATAATATATAGTTTCTAACAAAAATGTTAAGCAATCATTTTTAAAGAAAACACGATCGAAGTCCAGACTCACTAATGCATCCTAACAAACTCAATAAGACACACTAATGCAAATTTTCTGGTTCTCTAAGACCAACGCTCGGATACCAACTGAAATGTCCCGTTCATATTGATTATAAACGTACCATATTAATTGATTTCGTTGCGAGGTTTTGACCTCTATATGAGACGTTTTTCAAAGAATGCATTCATTTTTAAAACAACCATAACCTTTATTTTATCAATAAAGGTTTTAAAAGCATTACGTAGATTATCAAATAATGATAATCTAAAATATACTGTTTACACATGACCATTACATAATGGTTTACAATAGAAATATATTACATCGACATATGTTTCTTGAATGCAGTTTTTACACAATATCATACAAACATGGACTCCAAATCTTGTCCTTATTTTAGTATGCAACAGCGGAATCTCTTAGTATTCACCTGAGAATAAACATGCTTTAAACGTCAACAAAAATGTTGGTGAGTTATAGGTTTAACCTATATATATCAAATCGTAACAATAGACCACAAGATTTCATATTTCAATACACATCCCATACATAGAGATAAAAATCATTCATATGGTGAACACCTGGTAACCGACATTAACAAGATGCATATATAAGAATATCCCCATCATTCCGGGACACCCTTCGGATATGATATAAATTTCGAAGTACTAAAGCATCCGGTACTTTGGATGGGGTTTTTTAGGCCCAACAGATCTATCTTTAGGATTCGTGTCAATTAGGGTGTCTGTTCCCTAATTCTTAGATTACCAGACTTAATAAAAAGGGGCATATTCGATTTCGATAATTCAACCATAGAATGTAGTTTCACGTACTTGTGTCTATTTTGTAAATCATTTATAAAACCTGCATGTATTCTCATCCCAAAAATATTAGATTTTAAAAGTGGGACTATAACTCACTTTCACAGATATTTCCTTCCTCGAAAATAAGAGTTGGCCACGGATCGATTCATGAACCTATACAAATATGTACATATATATCAAAGTATGATCAAAATATAATTACAACCATATTTATTATGTTTTAAAGATTTGAGTGTATTAAGTCAGCTGTCCTCGTTAATAATCTACAACTAGTTGTCCACTGTTAGATGTACAGAAATAAATTAATATATATTATCTTGAATCAATCCACGACCCAGTGTATACACGTCCCAGGCTAGATCACAACTCAAAGTATATATATTTTTGGAATCAACCTCAACCCTGTATAGCTAACTCCAACATTACTGCATATAGAGTGTGTATGGTTGTTCCAAATAATATATATACATGGGTCGATATGATATGTCAAAACATTTGCATACGTGTCTATGGTATCCCAAGATTACATAATATATTAGAATACATGTATAATACAATATAAGTTAGCTAGGATATGATTTGTATAGATTTGTTAAACATTTCCCGTAGCTAAAAAGATCAAAAATATCTAATCTTGTTTTACCCATAACTTTTTCATTTTAAATCCGTTTTGAGTGAATTAAATTGCTATGGTTTCATATTGAACTCTAATTTAAGAATCCAAACAGAAATATTATAGGTTTATAGTTGGAAATTTAAGTTACATGTCAATTACTAAAGAGGTAGTCATTTCCGTTGAAAGAACGACAACTTGATGACCATTTTGAAAAACATACTTTCACTATGAGTTTAACCAATATTTTTGGATATAGTTTCATGTTCATATAAAAAATCATTTTCCCAGAAGAACAACTTTTAAATCAAAGTTTATCATAGTTTTTAATTATCCAAACCAAAACAGCCCCCGATTTCACTACGACGGCGTATATCCGATTTTTATGGTGTTCATCGTGTTTACAGGTTTTAAATCATTAAGTTAGCATATCATATAGATATAGAACATGTGTTTAGTTGATTTTAAAAGTCAAGTTAGAAGGATTAACTTTTGTTTGCGAACAAGTTTAGAATTAACTAAACTATATTCTAGTGATTACAAGTTTAAACCTTCGAATAAGATAGCTTTATATGTATGAATCGATTGATGTTATGAACATCATTACTACCTCAAGTTTTCTGGATAAAACTACTGGAAATGAGAAAAATGGATCTAGCTTCAAAGGATCCTTGGATGGCTTGAAAGTTCTTGAAGCAGAATCATGACACGAAAACAGTTCAAGTAAGATTTTCACTCGAAATAAGATTGTTATAGTTGTAGAAATTGAATCAAAGTTTGAATATGAATATTACCTTGAATTATAAAGATAACATACTGTAAATAACAAAGGTTCCTTGATCTTAGATGATTATTTGGAATGGATTAGAAAGCTTGGAAGTAGACTTGCAAACTTGGAAGTATTCTTGATTTTTATGAAACTATACTTATGGAATTTATGAAGAACACTTAGAACTTGAAGATGGAACTTGAGAGAGATCAATTAGATGAAGAAAATTGAAGAATGAAAGTGTTTGTAGGTGTTTTTGGTCATTGGTATATGGATTCGATATAAAGGATATGTAATTTTGTTTTCATGTAAATAAGTCATGAATGATTACTAATATTTTTGTAATTTTATGAGATATTTCATGCTAGTTGTCAAATGATGGTTCCCACATGTGTTAGGTAACTCACATGGGCTGCTAAGAGCTGATCATTGGAGTGTATATACCAATAGTACATACATCTAAAAGCTGTGTATTGTACGAGTACGAATACGGGTGCATACGAGTAGAATTGTTGATGAAACTGAACGAGGATGTAATTGTAAGCATTTTTGTTAAGTAGAAGTACTTTGATATGTGTCTTGAAGTCTTTCAAAAGTGTAAGAATACATATCAAAACACAACATGTATATACATTCTAATGGAGTCGTTAAGTCTTCGTTAGTCGTTACATGTAAGTGTTGTTTTGAAACCTTTAAGTTAACGATCTCAATTAATGTTGTTAACCCAATGTTTATTATATCAAATGAGATGTTAAATTATTATGTTATCATGATATCATGATATTATGATATATGAATATCTCTTAATATGATATATACATTAAAATATCGTTACAACGATAATCGTTACATATAAGTCTCGTTTCGTAATTCTTGAGTTAGTAGTCTTGTTTTTACATATGTAGTTCATTGTTAACACACTTAATGATATATTTAAATATCATTTTATCATGTTAAGTATAGTGTATCAATATCTTAATATGATACATATGTATTTAGTAGACGTTATCATAACGATAATTGTTATATATATCATTTCGAGTTTCTTAACTTAGTAATCTCATTTCTTATGTATATCACACATTATTAATATACTTAGTGAGATACTTACTCATCATAATCTCATGTCAACCATATATATATGTCTATATATACCACAACATGTAGTTTTTACAAATTTGTAACGTTCGTGAATCGCCGGTCAACTTGGGTGATCAATTGTCTATATGAAACTTATTTCATTTAATCAAGTCTTAATAAGTTTGATTGTTTAACACGTTAGAAACATTTAGTCATGTAAATATCATTCTCAATTAATATATATAAACATGGAAAAGTTTGGGTCACTACACATATCAAAATCAAATGATAATTTATCATCATCATTTAAAACCGCATCATCATTTATCGTATGTATCATTATGATCACAATCCTGTTCATCTTTATTCTGTCATCATCCATCATTAATACATCATCATCATATCATATCTATTTTTATCATAACAATAAATCATTAATTATTATAATCGTTTCATTATCAATACTTAATCCTAAACTTCATAATAATCATCAATATTGTATTTATCAACCCTATGATCATAATTATATGCTCCACCAAAAAAATAAAAATAAAGCGTCCCCCTCTAATTATCCCATTTTGGTCGGCCATCCCACTCACTATGTTCCACATGTAGTTCAATAAGTGACGTAAGATTTTACTTTCAAGTTGACAAACCTTTAAACAATTATGTGGAATTGCTTTCTTCCCCTTTTTATTTGTATCGGGAAGCAACAATAGGTAAACAAGTGACTTTCGAGCTGTAATAATAAGAGGAATTAATAGCAAGAAATCGTCCAAGATAGTAGCAGCGAAGGCTGCAAATTGAAGCAGCAATACAATGGTTTGAGCAGTAAACCGAAGCATAAACAGGTAACGATGGTGGGTTGTGTATGGTGACCGAAGGTGGTGATTGTTAGGTCTGTGGTGGTGATAGGGTGGTAACGGTTGTACAAGGTGGTGGGTTTCCTTAAGAACCAAACAGAAACAAAGCAAGAAACGTGGAAATCGTTGGTGATCATTGTGATCATCTTAGACTTATGCCTATACGTGGTAATCGAGCATTAATAAAAACAGTGGTAGTGGTTTCCGGTGATAAGGATTAAACAGAAAACACAAGGGTAGTGATGGTGAGTTCAAGAAAAATTAGAAGAGAGGGAGAAGATGTGTTATGGGTTTGGTATTAACGTGAAGTAGAAATAGGAATAACAACAAAAGTTTCCAAAGTTTGTGGTGGTTTGTTTCAAAAGGTAACAAAAAGAAGAAAAAAAATAGCGAGCAGTAATAGTGCAGCGTTCGATGATTATTTAAGTGATTGTTTAATGAAAGTAATCGAAAGTGTTGGCGTTGTTTGAGCTGTAAAACATAAGTTGTTGCAGGTTCGAGTAAAACATAAATATAGCAGTAGAACACTGATTGTCGTGGTGTGTGTGTGGGTTTGACGGTGGTCTCCGATGGCAGTTGTAATGTCGATGGTGATGGACGTTCGTGGTGTGGTTTCAGATGATGATGGTGAGGGTAGTTAATGAAGATCATGGTGGTTTATTGTGACAACGATGATGGTGCTCACGGTTGTGGATGGACAAGGGTGATGAAAATTATTATGTTTCATGTATGAGTTATATGTGTATATATATTACTCTGCAACTTATAATTGAATAAAGAAACAAGAACACATAGTAACACATGATAATAATTCATATCACGGATACATATAACTATATACAATATTATATTATAATTGAATTCAAAAACAAAACAGTGAATAATAATTTAACATAGAATAATAAAATGCAGGAAAGCAATTCTAGCAGCCATCATTTGTACCGACAGTTTTTCGCGGACTGGATTTCGTGTTCCGTGGTAAATCAGTGACGGATAAAAAGTACTCAGATAAATCCCATATTTTTAAATTAACTATATTTATTTATTTTGGTCATTATGGTATAAAATTCAATCATTAATTTAATAAATAAAAATTACATCAACTGTCTCTCTCGATTCTGGGTGAAATATGAAAAATGTTGAAATTTACTAATTAGCTTCTAAATATATTTTTAATAAGCCTGAAATTTATATGGCTCATTTTCGGATCACCGTTTATTTTAAAATCACATAAGTTCGTTTATAATTTGTTTATTATCAATCGAATGATAATTGAGTGTTACTATCATTTTCCAAATAAAATCGAATATATATATATATATATATATATATATATATATATATATATATATATATATATATATATATATAATACACTTTATTCATATGTATATAGATATTTTTTAAATAATAATCATTATAATATCCTATTTTTATTTTACTTTACATAAATAAATTTTAGTAACAACAACATAAAATATTTAAAATTATGTTTCCAATTATTATATATATATATATATATATACACACACACACACACACCTATCAAGTTACAATTAATTGTTCGTGAATCGTCAGAACTAGCCGAAGGTCAAATGATTTCATAAAATAGTTCAAAAATTTTGAAATTCAATTTAATAGACTTTGCTTATCATGTCGAAACCATATAAAGATTAAGTTTAAATTTGGTCAAAAATTTCCGGGTTGTCACAGGTTTGATTTAACAACTCTTGCATTTTCATTGGTGCTAAACGATAAGGAGTTTTAGCAATGGGAATAGCACCCGGAACCAACTCAATGCGAAATTCAACTTCTCTTTCCGCCGGAACACCCGGTAATTCATCCAGAAAAACGTCTTTAAATTCATTAACCACCAGAATTTCACGAACGGATGGTGGCTCTTCACGAGTATCAACCACATGGGCAAAAAAAGCCATGCCACCACTACTAAGAAAACGGCGTGTCCGTGCATAATGGCACAAGTCTCCTTCGTTTCTCGCCATAAACGATTAATTCTCCCCCACTTGGGGTCTTCACACGAATAGACTTTTCATGGCATGCAATATCGGCTCTATAACGATCAAGCCAATCCATACCTACAACAATATCAAATTCACCCAAAGTCATCGGAATGAGATCAATTTTAAACATTTCAGCACCAAATAAAACATTACAATCCTTACAAACATCAACCCCTAGCACCGTCTTACCATCTGCTATTTCAACTTCTACCGGATGACTTAACTTAGCTAGCGGTTTATTAAGTTTAGGCACAAATCTCGGAGACACAAACTACAAATTAGAACCACTATCATAAAGTATCCTCGCCGGATTAGAGTTAACCATGAAAGTACCTGAGACAACTTCATTGGATTGTTTGGATTCATCGTTAGTCATCAAATAGTTGCGTCCCCTAGCCGTGCCCGCCGCTTTCTCTAACTTCTTCACTTGATCACCATACAATTCGGGACACTCCGTCCTTCGATGCCCCTCCTTTTGACAATTGTAAAAAGTAAGTTTGTTTAGTGCCTTGGTACAATCACGGGCCATGTGCCCCCTTTGATTACAATTAAAACACGTGGGTCCATAACTCAAAGAACCACATTTCTTCTCGCTATTAACACTTTCGGAACCCTTCTTGCTCTTCTTGTTTGAAAAGTTCGAATGACTCGAACCTTTGAATTTTCTCTTAGGGAAAGAGAAAGCGCTTTTCTTTGGAACTTCTGGTTCGAAATCCCGGGACAATTCAAATAACTCTTCAAATGACTTAGCCATTCCCCGACTAATCTTACGTTTTAACTCATCGTTTAAAGTGCGATAGAAATCCAACATCAGCATTCGGTCATCACCAATGTACTCCGGAAAAAAACGAGTCTTTGACAAGAAAGTAGACTTGAGAGTAACCAAGTCCATCGAACCTTGTCGCAAATCGCGCAACTCATCCCGGATTGTGTTTAAGTCGGCTTGAGTTCGATATTCAACAAAGAACTCCTTTTTAAACTCTTCTCACGACAAGCACATGCATTGTTCTTCACCATACAATTGAATTTTATCATCCCACCACAACTTCGCCTCCTCACGCAACATGCTAGAACCATACCTTGTCTTCTTCTCGGGAGGACACTCCGCGGTACCAAAAGCCCCCTCGATGTCGGAGATCCAACATGTACTCTTCAACGGATCCCTTACCCTATTAAACATAGGAGGTTGAGCATCCTTGAAATTTTTGTAATGGAAGTCTCGCCTTCCATATCCACCATTACCATCACCCCCTTCACCCCGAGGATAAATTTTTCTAGCTTCTAATGCCTCTTCGATCGCGGCATTCATTCGCTCATTGATCAACTCGGTTACTTTCCCATCAACCGATTCTTGGAAAACCTTTCGGACATCGTCGAGAAATTCTTCTTTTTACTTTCTAAAGATGGCCTCAACTTTGGCCGTGAATTCGGAGTCCTCGCTCGGGCCTCCATTTTCGGTATCATGTCCATTTCTCATCTTCATTCTACAAAACGGAATAGGTTAAACTACGAATGAAAAGACGTGACATAAATATACATATACACCTCATCGCCCCATCTTGGTCAACAATCATCGTACATCGCTTGTTTGACCCGATTTGAACCCGTAACAATGGTAGCTAGTCATTGTTACGTGAGCATGTCGCATTAACTTGCTAGTACAACGTCCATCTGGCTCGATGAGTGCAAACACAACATAAAACAATTAGCGCAAGGTTAGTTCACCTAAACCTAAGCACTAACCAATCCCGGTCTGACTCGTCTCCTACAAGTCTCGTATAATACCGCATACACAATAAAGTCTAAGTCTAGGCACCTATCTCAAGTCACCTAAATCCCTTAGACCATGCTCTGATACCACTTGTAATGACCCAACCCTCGTTATACCAAAAACACGCCTTAAAAAAATATTTCTAAATCAGTGTATCTGGAGGGCGTCCAGTAATGAAGACCAGGACGATGTCCAAGCATCTTGGACGGCGTCCAAATCTACTTCAAAATTCTGTTACCGGGGTCCAACTTACATGAGCGGAAAACCCACTTCCCGACACTTTTAAATGAAACGCTTTTCACAACATGTTAATATAAGTAAAACTAAGGGATTTCCACCATAAGATCGAGTTTTACAACATCGGGCCCACATCGGCCGTTTTACGAATTCCGTTCAAAAATACAAGTTTCGACCATAAGAGTTTAATTTCCAAATGACACCTAGAGCATGGTGTTTGGGGTTAAACTACCCATAACTTGGTCGAACTTCCAAAAGCTAAACCCCTGAGAGCCACTACTAATCCAAACGAATACCTTTGCCTTTATCCAAGCCCGAACCTAAAAAGGTAAACAACGAGAGGGTAAGCAATGCTTAGTGAGTGCAACAATTATACAAACACACAAATAACCCATCTATTTGCAAATGCACCCACCAATTACCTCATACGAATTTATAACTCAAATAGCATGCCATTAATACTCATAATGCTACCAACTCGTACACTATCACAACACCTCATTAGCATATACTCAACACAATATATATATATATATATATATATATATATATATATATATATATATATATATATATATATATATAGCATGCTATCAATAATTAACAAACACAATATGGTTAACCATAACGCTGTGGTGCTACCGGCTCATGGTTCACACCATACGTAATGCTATGACGCTACCGGCTCTTTGGTTCACGCCACTACTCATTTGAGTCATACTCCTTTATTGAAATGTCCCGTTCATATGAATTATAAACGTTTCATATTAATTGGTTTCGTTGCGAGGTTTTGACCTCTATATGAGACGTTTTTCAAAGACTGCATTCGTTTTTAAAACAAACTATAACCTTTATTTTATCGACAAAGGTTTAAAGGACATAGCGTAGATTATCAAATAATGATAATCTAAAATATAGCATTTACACACGACCATTACATAATGGTTTACATTAATATGTTACAACAAAAGGTAATTCCGAATGCAGTTTTTAAACAATATAATACAAGCATGCTGACTCCAAATCTTGTCTTCAATTAGCATGCAACAGCGGAAGCTCTTAATAATCACCTGAGAATAAACATGCTTAAAACGTCAACAAAAATGTTTGTGAGTTATAGGTTTAACCTATATATATCAAATTGTAATTAATAGGCCACAAGATTTCATTTAATAAATAATCATACACTCGCAAGTGTATAAAAATCATTCGTATGATGAACACCTGGTAATCGACATTAACAAAATACATCTAGAATATCCCCATATATACAGGTACATTCATCTGTATATAAAAATTGAAGTACTAAAACATCCATAACCTGGATGGGGCTTGTTAGGCTCAATAGATCTATCTTTAGGATTCGAGTCAATTTGTGGGTCTGTTCCTAAATTCTTAGGCTACCAAGCTTTAAAGGGTGATATCCGGTATAATGATTCAATCATAGAATATAGTTTCAAGTACTTGTGCCTATTTTATAAAAAATTAATAAAACTGCATGTATTCTCATCCCGAAAATATTCATTAGTAAAAATGGGACTATAACTCACTTTCACAGATTTTTACTTCGTCGGAAATAAGACTTGGCCACGGGTCGATTCACGAACCTATAACAAATATATACATACATATCAAAGTATAATCAAAATATATTCACAACATTTTTATTATGTTTTAACGATTTAAATTTGTTAACAGTCCAACGTTAGTAGTCCACAATTAGTTGTCCACAGTTAGTAGTACAGAAATAAATCAATATATATTATCTTGAATCAATCCACTACCCAGTGTATACAAGTCTCAGACTCGATCACAACTCAAGGTATATATGTTATTTTGGAATCAACCTCAACCCTGTATAGCTAACTCGAGCAATACCACATATAGAGTGTCTATGGTTATTCCAAATAATATATATATATATATATATATATATATATATATATATATATATATATATATATATATATATATATATATATATGACGTCGATATGATATGTCAAAACATTGTATACGTGTCTATGGTCTATCAAGATTACATAATATATTTTAGAATACATGTATAATACAATATAAGTTAGTTAAGTTATGGTTAGTATAGATTTGTTATAAAATTTTCGTAGCTAAAACTAGTAATTTTAACCAATTTTGTTTTACCCATAATTTCTTCGTTATAAATCCGTTTTGAGTGAATCAAGTTGCTATGGTTTCATAATGAACTGAAATTTATGACACTAAACAAAAAAAAGTATTAGTTTATAATCGGAAATACAAGTTACAAGTCATTTTTGAAAGGGGTAGTCATTTCCGTCGAAAGGACGACATCTTGATGACCATTTTGAAAAACATACTTTGAGTTTAACCATGATTTTTGGATATAGTATCATGTTTATACGAAGTATCATTTTTCCAGAAAACAAACTTCAAATTCAAAGATTAAGATAGTTTTTATTTTTCCAATCCAAAACAACCCCCGGTTTTACTACAACGCCGTATGTCCAGTTTTACGGTGTTCTTCGTGTTTCCAGGTTGTAAATCATTAAGTTAGCATATCATATAGATATAGAACATGTGTTTAGTTAATTTTAAAAGTTAAGTTAGAAGGATTAACTTTGTTTGCGAACAAGTTTAGAATTAACTAAACTATGTTCTAGTGATTACAAGTTATAATCTTCGAATAAGATAGTTTTATATATATGAATCGAATGATATTATGAACACCATTACTACCTCAAGTATAGTAGTTAAACCTACTGGAAATGATGAGAAAATAACTTGAGCTTCAAAGGATCTTTGATGGCTTCAGAGTTCTTGAAGTAGAATCATGACACGAAAACAAGTTCAAGTAAGATTATTACTTGAATTAAGATAGTTATAGGTATACAAATTGAATCAAAGCTTGAATATGAATATTACCTTGAATTAGAAAGATAACCTACTATAAATAACAAAGGTTTCTTGATCTTAGATGATTGATTGGAATGGATTAGAAAGCTTGGAAGTAGACTTGCAAACTTAAAAGTGTTCTTGAAGTTTTCTTGAGTAGTTGTTTTGTAAGTTGATTTATGTTTGGATTTTTGAGCTAGATTGATGTAGATATTGATGAAGATGATGAAGAACACTTAGAATGTCAAGAGAGAATAAGAGAGAGATGTGTTTGATGCGTGGAAGTTGAAAAATGAAAGTGTATGTGTGTGTGTGTATGATTTCATGAATGGCTAGTCCATATAAGCAAGTTGTAATTTGATTTTTAGTGTAATAATTCATGCTAGTTGTCAAATGATGGTTCCACATGTTTGTTGACTAAATGAGGGCTGCTAAGAGCTTATCATTGAAGTGTATATACCAATAGTATATACATCTAGGAGCTGAGTATTGTACGAGTACGAATACGGTTGCATACGAGTAGAATTGTTGATGAAAATGAATGAGAATGTAATTGTAAGCATTTTTGTTAAGTAGAAGTACTTTGATATGTGTCATGAAGTCTTTCAAAAGTGTAATAATACATCTTAATACACTACATGTATATGCATTTTAACTGAGTCGTTAAGTCATCGTTAGTCGTTACATGTACATGTTGTTTCGGAACCTTTAAGTTAACGATTTCGTTAAATATAATTAATTCCATTGTTATTATATCTAATGAGATGTTAAATTGTTACATTATCATGATAACATGATGTACTAATATATCTTAATATGATATATAAATATTAAGAGGTTATTACAACGATAATCGTTACGTATAGATATCGTTTTGAATTTCTTAAGTTAGTAGTCTTGCTTTATGTGTAAAGTTCATTGTTAATATACATAATGAGATACTTAATTATCATTTCATCATGTTAGATATATATATATATATATATATATATATATATATATATATATATATATATATATATATATATATATATATATATATATATATGTTCATATAAATAATATCATGTCATATACAAGTTATAACGTTCGTGAATCATCGGACAAACTGGGTGGTCAAACGTTAACACAAAATCCATTTCAGTTAATCAAGTCTTAACAAGTTTTATTGCTTAACATGTTGGAAACATTTATTCATGTAAATATTAATCTCATATAATATATAATCATGGAAAAGTTTGGGTCACTACATTTATAGTGCTACCGGCTTGTGGTTCACACTTTGGCGCTACCGGCTCGTGGTTCACGCCTCATTTTATAGTGCTACTGGCTCGTGGTTCAGAATTCATTTTATAGTGCTACCGGCTCGTGGTTCACACTTGATGCTACCGGCTCGTGGTTCACATCATGATACTCGTCACATACATGTTATGGTACTACCGGCTCGTTGGTTCATATCATAACATTCACAAAAAAATACGTCACATACATATACGCATAATTATTCCACTCACCTTAACGCCTTTGGTGAGATAATCAAGATCACAACCTTCAACGCGACGTACCTATTACATTATGCATATAATCAATCATACAATCAAGTTGGTCAACCAACCCACTCACCATTCTAGTGTCATTTTGACCCATTTCAAGGTTAGCACACCCATTTGGGTCATCAACCTACCCAAATAACACCCATTTACTAAATCTCTAGATGTGCTAGTAATTAACTAACCAATTAAGACTCTTAAACACATTTATCATTTCAAAACCATGCGTTAGTCATCTTTGAGTCCTCATGACCCAATCTTACCCAAAAACCCCTAAATCACAAGTGTAACGACCCTGGTTTTTCCAACGTTTAATTAATAATATTTATTATTAATACTTGTGTTTTAACGAATGTATTTTATTACATTTACTTGTCACCATGATTGACTTTTAATTTCCCGACACGTCTTTGTGACACACGAACTTTTCACGAATAATATTCCGGATATTATTTGCATTCATGATTAAGTTTTATTAATCATTTTTAATTAACTAAGGTTACTAGTTAATTACTTGGGCTTTGTTGGATTAATTTGTTAATTACTTGAACTTGGGTTTTTTATTAATGTTAATGGACTTAGAAGCCCACCCTACTTATCTTAATGGACTAATTAGCCCACCTCATTATGCAAGTATTACTTTAAGGCTTAACTAGATTGATTAGTGCATATGGAATCTAGTTACTACATACTTACACCTTGTTCCAACACCATGCAACCTTATTACCATTTTTTGAGCCAAATACATGAAGTAACTAGTGGACTTTTTCCTTCCCCTTCCCCTTGTGAAAACCGTCGGCCTATGGATGGCATAGAGGAGTTCAAAGTTTGCTTTTTGAATACTTATTCATTTGTATCTCATTCCATTTCACACACTTCATTTTATCACTTTACTTTCTCTCATTTTTCTCTCCTTTTTCTCTCTAATATTGTAAGTAACAAGGCATCATTTTTCTCTTTTTTCCTTGTTTACAACCGTAGCCTAGACACATGAACATCATCATCATTCACTTGTTTAAGTTACTTGTTCTTTGTTGTGATTTACTTACTTGTTGTTGTAGTAATTACTTCTAGTTATTAAGAACCAAACTCTCTAGTTTGTTCTTCATTTCATCTTGTTCATACAAGAACATTCAAGGACCTAAGCTTTCTAGTTATGGTTCTACACTTAATGCTTTAAAAGATTGAAAGTTCATGAGTTAAAATCATACTTGAGTTCTTGTTGTAAACTTAAAGTTTACTTTCTTAAAGATCAAAGCCTTGGCTTGAATCTTTAAAGTATGAACAACCATGGACTTGTCACTTGTTTATTTAGCTTATTTCTTCATTTTGAACATGTTTGAATTCGTGGATGTTGGTTAAATGGTCAAGTATTACAAGTTAATCTTGATCTCATACTTTCTTGAACTAAAGTTAACTTTATAATTTCAAGAACATGGAAGTATAACTTTCTAGTTATAACTTCACATACTTATGAAAGATCTAAGTTTCTATATCTTATGGTCTACTTATTTTGTCATAATCTAGAGCTCATAATCTTGCATACACTTTACAAGAGGAAAATCTAAGTTTCAAAACTTATGGTTTCATGAAAGTAAAGATTTGTGTCTTATAACTTAGGATTTAACTTAATAACTTTAGATCTAGACTTTTGGGTCTTGGATCTTCAATATCTAACTAAGAACTATGTTCTACAACTTAAGATCTTGATTAGTTAGTTTACTTTCAAGTTTGTAGTTCAATATTACTTTTATAACTCATGTATGTGATAAATCTAAGATCTTGATGTAACTTTGGTTCATCAAACTACTTACAACACTTAATTGAGTTGTGCTACATATCTTTGACTTGCAATAGTGTTATTATGGTCAAAACTTGCTAAAGATTATGTAAACCCTTCAACGAGTTGTACACTTGAAGCTACAAGCATCAAGGATGAGAACCGTGATGAACATCAAGCACCAAGAACCCACCGGAGCACTTTATCTTCTGTTTTCTGTAACTCATCAGACCTACTGGGCTGCTGTAAAGTTTATTTTCAGTTTTCTAACTTTGTGTAGATGACTTTTCATTTAAGACTCGTCTTAATCCGAGTTACGGTTTAGGATTTATGGCCCTCCGAGTGTCACTATGTCCTTTTAACGTTGTGCTGAAAATTCTGACCTACTCGCACTTAGACCGTCGCCACGGTCAAACGAAGACGAGTTTGCTTCTGGAATTTTTATAGAAACTAAAGGACTTATATACAGAGCCATGGCTACTGGTCTCACCTTATTTCAGTTTGTATAGAGGCCGTGGTAACTGATCGAAGTCAGCCTTTGTTTTAAACTCTTTTATTAGAATGAAACATACTTTATACTTTTGTTTGATGATGAATGATGATAACCCTTAAGACCTAATTTACATACATTTAAACCTATTGGGACGATTTACTGACCTAGTAACTTTTGACTTAGGTTGAGGACTTTCCGGACCTACATACTTGCTTACTTTCCGAACCAACTTTACTACTACTTTTCCACTGTGAGTTATAGCATCCCTTTTTACTTTAACTATTTCAGGAACTGAGAATACATGCGCATTTTATGTTTTACATACTAGGCACAAGTACTTAAACTTTATATATGTGTGGGTTATACAACGGCATAAACTTTCCCTTTAGCTCGGTAACGTTTAGTCATCGGTCTTTGAACCGGTGAACGCGAATCTTAGATATGGATCCATAGGGTTTGACATCCCCACTCGGGCTAGTAGCGCTAGCATTTAACGGGTGTTTAATACTTCGTAAACATACGCACTTGCCAAGTGTACTTTCAGGGGGTTATAAACGTTAAGTTAGTTACCAAGTGCCCACGGTTAAACATATACTTTTCATACTATTTTGAAACGTTGTTGAAGCACTGAAATCTCGTGGCCTACCTTACATACTGTTATACTTAAACTATAGCTCACCAACCTTTGTGTTGACGTTTTTAAGCATGTATTTCTCAGGTGCCTAAGGTTGCTTGCTTCTGCTGTTGTACTAGTCTTGCTGATTAGCCACCCGCTGCCTTGTTAGAGTTGTTACCGCATGAAACATTTTATCTTGCATTCAAACTTTATTACTGTTGAACAATGATTTGTAACGACCTAAGGGTCACGTACTATTATTACTTACTTTCGTTCATAGAAGCATACTTTTGGTTGTAAAACAATTGACGTTGGTTATGACGTCACCTTTTATCATGAATGCAAACTTGTTTTGAAAACGCATATAGTGTTTGACCTTGTAATGATCCTGTTGTTGATGATTCGTACACGATGGTTTTGTACGGGGCATCACATTTGGTATCAAAGCATTGGTTATAGGGAATTAGGTTGCATTAGTGAGTCTAAGACCGACCCGAGTAGGATTCACTAATAGGACTAATCTACAACTTGCTAGTTTACGTGTTTCCGCTGAACTTACTGCATGCTGCTGTTTACTTTTACTGCTATATGTCGTATGCTACTTGTTTTCACTACTTCATGCTATTATTTGCTTTCAATTGCATGCTACTTCTGTACGATTCGTTATTATTGCCATGTTATTTACTGCTATGCATGATTTAGACTGTCGTAGTTACTTTGCCTAGTACGTGCTTGCTTTATGACTTACTGACATGGAAAAAGTTATTTTTCTTTGTTCAGATGTCGGATATTCCACCTGTCATCATTTTGGACAGCGACACAGACTCATCAGCCACCTCACCGGCCATTGTTGCCGATTCTCAGATGCCGTCATCGACACCTTCCAGTGACTCCGGCGCTTCATCTCTGGAGCTAGTAGTCATGCACCTGCCCTAGTGGTTACCTCTGATGGAGCTGAGGACCTCTAGGAGATTCCAGCTCCACTTGCCCCCGGACCCTCGAAGCCACAGCACCATCCCGGTGGTGATGTGATTCCCGTGGATCTTGGGGAAGGTCCAGTCCGTAATGAGCATAACCATTGGTGCCGACGCGCTCCTGATGGACGTCTCGTGCCGATCGGACCCGCCAGATACTGACAGATGATGGCCGCCCGAGGAGAGCCACCCGTGCAGCCACCCCTAGCCAATTTAGACAACCCATCATCCGCCGATTCTTCATCCGACGACTCATCCTCTGACGACTCTAGTGACGAGGATTCAGATGAGGACCCTGATGATGCACCTGTACAGCCACCCTCCACCCCGCCGAAGAAGCGGTACCGTTTCGATGGTACCGTCATTCCAGAGATTAATGGAGGTCGAGCATTCACTGACGCATATGGTCGGCGTCGTAGGGTTACCGCCCGTAAGCGGCTTGTACCATACCCTGCTGATCCTTTTGTGCGTAAGCCTTACCGCTTTGTAGCCTCTACTTCTGGAGCCGTACCGTCTGCACCACAGGCACCACCAGCACCGCCTGCCCCACCATCTCCCTCTGTCGAGGAACTGATGAGGGAGGTGGAGATCCTCCGTGCTCGGGTAACTGAACTCGAGGACCAGATGTCCCACGTATTGGACATCCTTCACCCACCATCACCATAGGGATTTTGTAGTAGATTTCATTATGTAATCTCATTTGTAGTTTTATGTTTTACTTATGTATTGTACGAACCTATGCGGATGTATGCAACTTATTATTAATGAATGGAACTTTGCGTTATTTAATTCTTGCACGGTGTTCTATTTATGTTACTGTATGATGATTCTGTGGTATTTGTACCTGGTTGCATTACTTAATAAACATGTGATGTGTTGATTCCATGTTGGTTACCATATACTATATTTTTACTATTTGAATACTGGATTTTGACTTGAGTCAAAATTTTTGTTTAGAACATCATAGCCAACGGAAGATCAACACCGACCACAGCCCAAATCAAGGAAATGATTGCCGAAAGGGTAGCCGCAGCCATTGCGGAAATGCAACCACAAGCCCCACCGCCACCGATTATTCAGCCCATTCGTAGTGGGTATACGTACAAAGAGTTCCAAAGCTGCAAGCCCCATAACTTTAGTGGAACGGAGGGGCCAGTTGGTCTCACTAGGTGGTTTGAAAAACTAGAATCTGTATTCCGAGTTAGCAACTGCTCAGAGGCAAACAAGATAAAATATCCCTCTTGTACACTGGCGGATGGCGCCCTCACTTGGTGGAACACAATGGCTCAAGCCAAGGGTATTGATGAGGCGTATGCCACGCCATGGGAAGAATTCAAAGCGGCCATGATTGAAGAGTATTGTTCGAGAACTGAGATACAGAAGATGGAGATTGAGTTTATGCAGTTGAAGGTTGTAGGGAACGATCTCGATGGGTATAATCGTAGGTATTTGGAACTAGCCCTGATGTGTCCTACCATGGTCACCACGAAATTCAAGCGTATGGAGAGATACTTGTGGGGACTTCCTAAGTCCATTAAGGAAAATGTCACCTCGTCTAAGCCCCCTAATGTCCCAGAGGCAATGCGCATGGCGCATACTTTAATGAACCAAATTATCATCGATGAACCGGAGAAGGCTAAGTCCGAACGGGTAGTAGTGATAAGCGAAAGTGGGATAACAACAAGGGTAGAGCCTATGATCAATCCCCCGCCAAGAGGCACAACGATGGAAGGAACCCCACTCTGAACACCAAATCAAACCCCAACTACAAGGGTACCCTACCGCAATGCAAGAGGTGATACAAGCACCACACCGGGTATTGTAACGTTGTTTGTGAAAAGTGAAAACGGACTGGGCATATTGGTAGGGGCTGCAAGATTACCACCATGACTGGGAAGCCGAACACCAATGGACCGAGAAAGTGTTATGAATGTGGGCAGTCGGGCCATTTCAAGAACGAGTTCCCCAACAAGCAAAAGGATGGCGAACCACCGCGTGGTAGAGCTTTCAATGTAAATGCAAGGGATGCTCGTGAGAACCCCGACTTGGTGACAGGTATATTCACTATCAACAATCTATTAGCTTCTGTCCTATTTGATACTGGTGCCGATAGAAGTTATGTATGTAGACACTTTTGCGATAAGATAAATTGGTCTTTATTTCCTTTAAAGGAGAGTATGCTTATAGAGGTAGCCAATAGAAAACTTGAGAAAGTTGACCATATTAGTCGAGGAGCTATTATCAACATAGCTGGTGTGGATTTCGAGATTGACTTGATACCCATTAAGTTGGGAAGTTTTGATGTTATTGTTGGTATGGACTGTTTAACCAAGATAAGGGCCGACATTATCCGTGGAGATAAAGCTCTTCGTATACCACAAGGAGATGGTGAGCCACTGATCATTTACGGAGAGAGATGTACCTTGAAGCTGAACCTCATTAGTTGCGTGAAAGCACAAAAGATCATGAAGAAGGGACGTCTTGCTGTACTAGCACATGTGAAAACAGTAGAAATCGAAGTGAAGAGCATGGGTGACGTACGAATTGTGAACGAATTTTCCGATGTCTTTCCAGAGGAATTGCCTGGATTGCCGCCACCAAGAGCAGTAGAGTTTCAGATTGACTTAGTGCCAGGAGCTACACCTGTAGCTCGTGCACCTAATCGACTCGCACCTTCCGAAATGCAGGAGTTGCAGAGCCAATTACAAGAACTGCTAGACCATGGATTCATCCAACCAAGTTTCTCGCCTTGGGGCGCGCCTGTTTTATTTGTGAAGAAGAAGGACGGATCCTTCCGCATGTGTATCGACTACCATAAACTCAACAAATTGACGATCAAGAATTGGTATCCTCTTCCTCGAATTGACGATCTTTTTGATCAACTTCAAGGATCAAGTGTTTACTCTAAGATCGATTTGCGATCCGGTTATCACCAGTTGAGGGTGAAAGAGAGCGATGTGATGAAGACTGCATTCAGAACTCATTATGTTCATTATGAGTTTCTCGTGATGCCATTCAGTTTAACCAACGCACATGCCGTGTTCATGGATCTTATGAATCATGTCTGCAAGCCATACCTGGATAAGTTCGTTATCGTCTTCATAGATGATATCCTCATCTACTCCAAAAGTGAAGAAGAACATGAGCAACATCTTCGTCTAGTGTTGGAACTCTTGAGACAAGAGCAACTTTACGCTAAATTCTCCAACTGTGAATTTCGGTTGAAGGAAGTCCAATTTCTGGGTCACGTTGTGAGTGATCAAGGTATCAAGGTTGATCACGCAAAGATCGAAGCTATCAGCAAGTGGGAAACCCCCACTACTCCAACTCATATCCGCCAATTTTTAGGCCTCGCTGGTTACTACCAAAGATTTATTGAAGTTTTCTCTCTGATTGCGCGTCCTTTGACTGCACTGACTCACAAAGGGAAGAAGGTCATTTGGGAACCCGAACAGGAATCTGCATTTCAAACCTTGAAGAAGAAGTTAACCACCGCACCTATCTTATCACTTCCTGAAGGCAGTGACGATTTCGTCGTTTATTGTGATGCTTCGAAAAGTGGTTTTGGTTGTGTACTGATGCAACGAACAAAGGTTATCGCTTACGCCTCTCGTCAACTGAAGATTCACGAGCGAAATTATACAACGCACGATCTAGAGCTTGGAGCCGTTGTCTTCGCATTAAAACTATGGATACACTATCTTTATGGAACAAAGAGCACTATTTTCACCGATCATAAAAGCCTCCAACACATCTTCAATCAGAAGCAACTAAACATGAGACAGCGACGATGGATTGAGACGATGAACAACTATGATTGTGAACTTCGTTATCATCCTGGTAAGGCAAATGTTGTAGCCGATGCCTTGAGCCGAAAGGAGAGGATGGCACCTTTTCGTGTCCGAGCTTTGAACATCACCATTCATTCGAACCTCAATAGCTAGATCCGAACAGCCCAAGATGAGGCTCTCAAGGAAGAGAATATATTTCACAAACACTTGAACATTCTTATTTCTCGATTCGAGGTTAAGGAGACTGGACTCTGATGCTATGCCGGAAGAATTTGGGTACCTCGTTATGGAGATCTATGGAACCTTATATTAGATGAAGCCCACAAGTCGAGATATTCGATTCATCTAGGAGCCGGTAAAATGTACCACGATCTTAAGGAACAGTACTGGTGGCCGAATCTTAAGAAGAATGTTGTAACTTATGTTGGTAAGTGTTTGACTTGCTCGAAAGTTAAGGCCGAACATCATAGGCCCTCTGGGTTACTTCAGCAACCGGAAATCCCGCAATGGAAGTGGGAAAGGATAACAATGGATTTCATTACTAAGTTACCAAAGACGGTGGGCGGATACGATACCATCTGGGTTATTGTTGACCGTCTTACCAAATCTGCAAACTTCTTAGCCATGAAGGAAACTGATACGATGGAGAGACTTGCTCAACTATATATCAAAGAGGTTGTATCTCGCCATGGTGTACCCTTATCGATCATTTCAGATCGCGATCCCTGTTTTGCTTCCAGATTTTGGCGTTCTTTACAAGAAGCCATGGGAACCCGTCTCGACATGAGTATCGCATATCACCTACAGACCGACGGGCAAAGTGAACGCATGATTCAGACTTTGGAGGACATGTTGCGTGTGTGTGTTATCGATTTCGGAAAGGCCTGGGAAAGGAATTTGCCACTCGCCGAATTTTCTTACAACAACAGTTATCACTCGAGCATTAATTCTGCACCTCTTGAAGCGTTGTATGGCCGCAAGTGCCGATCTCCTATTTGTTGGGCCGAAGTAGGCGAAACGCAAATCACCAGACCCGAAATAGTCCATGAAACCACTGAGAAGGTTGTCCAGATTCAAGCGAGACTCAAGACGGCCCGTGACCATCAAAAGAGTTATGCAGACCTTAAACGAAAAGACTTTGAATTCAACGTGGGTGACCATGTAATGTTGAAGGTCGCACCTTGGAAAGGTGTGATCCATTTTGGAAAACGTGGAAAGTTAAACCCACGATACATTGGTGCTTTTGAAATCTTGGAACGTGTTCGACCCGTTGCTTACCATTTGGATCTTTCAACTCAATTGAGCTTCGTTCATCCTACCTTTCATGTATCAAATTTAAAGAAGTGTCTTGCTGAACCGGAACATGTTATACCTTTAGAGGAACTTACAATTGACGACAAACTTCACTTCGTGGAAGAGCCTGTCGAAATTATGGACCGTGAGGTCAAAACTTTGAAACACAACAAGATTCCAATCATCCGAGTAGGGTGGAATGCCAAACGAGGACCAGAGTTTACCTGGGAGCGAGAGGATCAAATGATGCAGAAGTATCCTCACCTTTTCCCAGCTCCTTCATCTCCCTCAGCTTAAAATTTCGGGACGAAATTTTCTTTAACAGGTGGGTAATGTAACGACCCTGGTTTTTCCAACGTTTAATTAATAATATTTATTATTAATACTTGTGTTTTAACGAATGTATTTTATTACATTTACTTGTCACCATGATTGAATTTTAATTGCCCGACACGTCTTTGTGACACAAGAACTTTTCACGAATAATATTCCGGATATTATTTGCATTCATGATTAAGTTTTATTAATCATTTTTAATTAACTAAGGTTACTAGTTAATTACTTGGGCTTTGTTGGATTAATTTGTTAATTACTTGAACTTGGGCTTTTATTAATGTTAATGGACTTAGAAGCCCACCCTACATATCTTAATGGACTAATTAGCCCACCTCATTATGCAAGTATTACTTTAAGGCTTAACTAGATTGATTAGTGCATATGGAATCTAGTTACTACATACTTACACCTTGTTCCAACACCATGCAACCTTATTACCATTTTTTGAGCCAAATACATGAAGTAACTAGTGGAATTTTTCCTTTCCCTTCACCTTGTGAAAACTGTCGGCCTAGGGATGGCATAGAGGAGTTCAAAGTTTGCTTTTTGAATACTTATTCATTTGTATCTCATTTCATTTCACACACTTCATTTTATCACTTTACTTTCTCTCATTTTTCTCTCCTTTTTCTCTCTAATATTGTAAGTAACAAGGCATCATTCTTCTCTTCTTTCCTTGTTTACAACCGTAGCCTAGACACATGAACATCATCATCATTCACTTGTTTAAGTTACTTGTTCTTTGTTGTGATTTACTTACTAGTTGTTGTAGTTATTACTTCTAGTTATTAAGAACCAAACTCTCTAGTTTGTTCTTCATTTCATCTTGTTCATACAAGAACATTCAAGGACCTAAGCTTTCTAGTTATGGTTCTACACTTAATGCTTTAAAATATTGAAAGTTCATGAGTTAAAATCATACTTGAGTTCTTGTTGTAAACTTAAAGTTTACTTTCTTAAAGATCAAAGCCTTGGCTTGAATCTTTAAAGTATGAACAACCATGGACTTTTCACTTGTTTATTTAGCTTATTTCTTCATTTTGAACATGTTTGAATTTGTGGATGTTGGTTAAATGGTCAAGTATTACAAGTTAATCTTGATCTCATACTTTCTTGAACTAAAGTTAACTTTATAATTTCAAGAACATGGAAGTATAACTTTCTAGTTATAACTTCACATACTTATGAAAGATCTAAGTTTCTATATCTTATGGTCTACTTATTTTGTCATAATCTAGAGCTCATAATCTTGCATACACTTTACAAGAGGAAAATCTAAGTTTCAAAACTTATGGTTTCATGAAAGTAAAGATTTGTGTCTTATAACTTAGGATTTAACTTAATAACTTTAGATCTAGACTTTTGGGTCTTGGATCTTCAAGATCTAACTAAGAACTATGTTCTACAACTTAAGATCTTGATTAGTTAGTTTACTTTCAAGTTTGTAGTTCAATATTACTTTTATAACTCATGTATGTGACAAATCTAAGATCTTGATGTAACTTTGGTTCATCAAACTACTTACAACACTTAATTGAGTTGTGCTACATATCTTTGACTTGCAATAGTGTTATTATGGTCAAAACTTGCTAAAGATTATGTAAACCCATCAACGAGTTGTACACTTGAAGCTACAAGCATCAAGGATGAGAACCGTGATGAACATCAAGCACCAAGAACCCACCGGAGCACTTTATCTTCTGTTTTCTGTAACTCATCAGACCTACTGGGCTGCTGTAAAGTTTATTTTCAGTTTTCTAACTTTGTGTAGATGACTTTTCATTTAAGACTCGTCTTAATCCGAGTTACGGTTTAGGATTTATGGCCCTCCGAGTGTCACTATGTCCTTTTAACGTTGTGCTGAAAATTCTGACCTACTCGCACTTAGACCATCGCCACGGTCAAACAAAGACGAGTTTGCTTCTGGAATTTTTATAGAAACTAAAGGACTTATATACGGAGCCATGGCTACTGGTCTCACCTTATTTCAGCTTGTATAGAGGCCGTGGCAACTGATCGAAGTCAGCCTTTGTTTTAAACTCTTTTATTAGAATGAAACATACTTTATACTTTTGTTTGATGATGAATGATGATAACCCTTAAGACCTAATTTACATACATTTAAACCTATTGGGACGATTTACTGACCTAGTAACTTTTGACTTAGGTTGAGGACTTTCCGGACCTACATACTTGCTTACTTTCCGAACCAACTTTACTACTACTTTTCCACTGTGAGTTATAGCATCCCTTTTTACTTTAACTATTTTGGGAACTGAGAATACATGCGCATTTTATGTTTTACATACTAGGCACGAGTACTTAAACTTTATATATGTGTGGGTTATACAACGGCATAAACTTTCCCCTTAGCTCGGTAACGTTTAGTCATCGGTCTTTGAACCGGTGAACGCGAATCTTAGATATGGATCCACAGGATTTGACATCCCCACTCGGGCTAGTAGCGCTAGCATTTAACGGGTGTTTAATACTTCGTAAACATACGCACTTGCCAAGTGTACTTTCAGGGGGTTATAAACTTTAAGTTAGTTATCAAGTGCTCACGGTTAAACATATACTTTTCATACTATTTTGAAACGCTGTTGAAGCACTAAAATCTCGTGGCCTACCTTACATACTGTTATACTTAAACTATAGCTCACCAACCTTTGTGTTGACATTTTTAAGCATGTTTTTCTCAGGTGCCTAAGGTTACTTGCTTCCGCTGTTGTACTAGTCTTGCTGATTAGCCACCCGCTGCCTTGTTAGAGTTGTTACCGCATGAAAAATTTTATCTTGCATTCAAACTTTATTACTGTTGAACAATGATTTGTAATGACCTAAGGGTCACGTACTATTATTACTTGCTTCTGTTCATAGAAGCATACTTTTGGTTGTAAAACAATTGACGTTGGTTATGACGTCACCTTTTATCATGAATGCAAACTTGTTTTGAAAACGCATATAGTGTTTGACCTTGTAATGATCCTGTTGTTGATGATTCGTACACGATGGTTTTGTACGGGGCATCACATTTGGTATCAGAGCATTGGTTGCAGGGAATTAGGTTGCATTAGTAAGTCTAAGACCGACCCGAGTAGGATTCACTAATAGGACTAATCTACAACTTGCTAGTTTACTTGTTTCCGCTGAACTTACTGCATGCTGCTGTTTACTTTTACTGCTATATGCCGTATGCTACTTGTTTTCACTACTGCATGCTATTATTTGCTTTCGATTGCATGCTACTTCTATATGATTCGTTATTATTGCCATGCTATTTACTGCTATGCATGATTTAGACTGTCGTAGTTACTTTGCCTAGTACGTGCTTGCTTTATGACTTACTGACATGGAAAAAGTTATTTTTCCTTGTTCAGATGTTGGATATTCCACCTGTCATCATTTTGGATAGCAACACAGACTCATCGGCCACCTCACCGACCATTGTTGCCGATTCTCAGATGTCATCGTTGACACCTTCCAGTGACTCCGGCGCTTCATCCTCCGGAGCTAGTAGTCATGCACCTGCCCCAGTGGTTACCTCTGACGGAGCCGAGGACCTCCAGGAGATTCCAGCTCCACTTGCCCCCGGACCCTCGGAACCACAGCACCATCCCGGTGGTGCTGTAATTCCCACGGATCTTGGGGAAGGTCCAGTCCGTAATGAGCATAACCATTGGTACCGACGCGCTCCTGATGGACGTCTCGTGCCGATCGGATCCACCAGATACTGACAGATAATGGCCACCCGAGGAGAGCCACCCGTGTATCCACCCCCAGCTGATTTAGACGACCCATCATCTGCCGATTCTTCATCCGACGACTCATCCTCTGACGACTCTAGTGACGAGGATTCAGATGAGGACCCTGATGATGCACTTGTACAGCCACCCTCCACCCCGCCGAAGAAGCGGTACCGTTTCGATGGTACCGTCATTCCAGGGATTAATGGAGGTCGAGCATTCACTGAAGCATATGGTCGGTGTCGTAAGGTTACCGCCCGTAAGCGGCTTGTGCCATACCCTGCTGATCCTTTTGTACGTAAGCCTTACCGCTTTGCAGCCTCTACTTCTGGAGCCGGACCGTCTGCACCACCGGCACCACCTGCACCACCAGCACCTCCTGCCCCACCATCTCCCTCTGTCGAGTAACGAATGTGTCAATTAACGAATGTTAGACAAAGTTAGTGGAGAATTGAATTTCATAATATTCGATTGATCTATTTTCAAACGTGCGGAAATGCTTTTCGATTCAATAGAATTTGATTATTAAAATGTTTTGTTTAAATAACATAATTTGAATATATACAATAGGATATTAATTATTAGATTTAAATATATAAATAACTCGCAACGTGTTTATGAATATTGAAAATATATATGATTTCAAATTAGTTCAGTAAATGATAGTAACACTGGTTATTTGATTCGTTTGATATTTAGATATGTTTTTTTAAAATAAATACTGGCACATAAATGAATAACATCAAATTAAGTTTTAAAGGGTAAACGTTAAGTGTTATAATATTTTCTAAACGATTTTAAAATGAAATTCGAAATGTAATTAGTTTTTAAAAAACTAAATATTATATTATTAAATATTTCAATTATATATTATTTATACAAATTTATAATTCTAAATGAATATATATATATATATATATATATATATATATATATATATATATATATATATATATATATATATATATATATATATATATAGAATGATAAAATACAATATTAACCTAGTTATAAAACGTTTTAGCTTTATATATATATATATATATATATATATATATATATATATATATATATATTTATATATAAATTAAATATATTATATAAAATATTATATAAACTGTCGGCAGCCCACGAGGAAAATGAGATGAAGCTGGAAATAGGAGTCCCGCGATCGCGGGCATTTGTGCCTATATGCCACCGCGATTGCGGAGGAGGTTAGGTCAGAAATGGCTATAAAGCTCGATCGATTTCGCCTCTGCACACACACATATATCATATCTATCTCTCTATACTCCGTATTATTATTTAAATTTATTATTATTATTATTATTATTATTATTATTATTATTATTATTATTATTATTATTATTATTATTATTAATCTTATTAGTAGTATTATTATTATTAGTATATTATACATAAAATACTACGACGAGGTTTTGCGCGAGTGTTTTTCAAACGGGTTTTTTATCACACCCCCAATTAAATAAACCAACATATTATAATATACGAGAACAATACTAAATAATAAGAACACATTTTATTGAGTACGTAGCGGAAAATGAAATGTCGTTACAGTAATGGAAAGTACAATAAAGTAATTGTTTCAAATGCAAGAATAGTAAATGCGATATCTCTTGATCCTAAGTCCAAGTAGCATCACATAAGCAGTAAGTAAATAAGCTTGATCAAACGGCACCTGAGATAAACATGCTAAAGTGTCAACCAAAAACGTTGAGTGAAGTTCATAGGTTTAACAAATAAGTTTGACCGTTGTTTTCGAACACGAGATTTAGTTTATAAAGTTGATCTCGCAGGGATCAAAAAGTTATGCCAATTCGTGATATTTAGACTAAACGTTCAAGTTTGCCCCAATGACAAGTGGTGTCTATACTTTTCGGTTTAATTTCATTATTAAGTAATACAATGACTTGGTCAAATGTATCGGGGACGTTACTCCCGATAGGCCTACCCCCAATAATTAAGAATGCATTTAACGAGCAACTAAAAATATCACTGTAGGGACTTAGTCGGACATAGCCGGGTATAGCATAGTTTAACAGTTGGTACTTGTGTCTAAATTATAAATAGTAAAAGTAGCATGTGTCTCACCCCAAATAAGTTAAATAAATTTGCTAGCAATAAAGAGTGGGGATATGAGTTCACCTTAGTAAGTAGGAGAGAGAGTTATTCCTCGGAATAGAAAGTTTGGATGGATGAGCAGAAAGTCAACCTAATGACATTTAAGAATAGTTAAGTGTTTTGCCCAAATATAAGTTTAAGTATGCAACTGTTTTAAGTATAGTTCATTTTACTAAGTTTCCATTCCTAGTAAGTTTCCGTTTTTAGAAAGTTTCCATTTTTAGTAGTTTTCACTTTTAGTAAGTTAGTGTCGAACACTAGTGAGTTGCCCTTAATAAGTCTACCACCTATTAAATATGAAGATAACTAAGTGTATGATTACTATAGTCGGGTTTGACATTGTGCATCATACCCAAACATCTATGCCACCGCCGAGTCACTAGAATGACCAATTATTACCGGTTGGCCTAGGATTTCTTGACCAAAATCTAAGTTTGGGATTCGTAATCCACAAGCGTCCCATAGTGGTACCAAGTATCACCCTAGGCCTTAAGTAGTGTTGACGTTCGAGTAATCACACGTTATCGTGAATGACTATTGTAATCGTGTGTCATACTATATGTAGTATATTTTAAGTGATAGTAGTAGTATGAGTGTATAAGTGTTAAGTAGTAGTATAAGTATAAGTAGTAGTTTGTAGTATAAATAGTTTTAGGGTTAAGTAGTAGTATTAATTAATTAGGTTTAATTAATTAAAGTAGTAGTATTTAATGATTAGGGTTTATATGATAAATGTTTAATAGTATTATTAGATTTAGGGTTTAGTGAAGTAATGATTAGGTAATGATTAGGGTTTTATTAAGTGTATTAAGGTTTTAATAAATTAGGGTTTAATTAAATTAGGGTTAGATTAATTAGGCTTTAAGTATTATATATATATATATATATATATATATATATATATATATATATATATATATATATATATATATATATATATATATATCGTGTATATGTATATATATATATAGTATTTTTTTATATATATATTTCGTGTATATATATGTATATATATATTTTTTTATTAGTAAATACATATATATGTAATGTGCATCTACTTTCCAAATATAACTACCCTAACAAAATCTTAGTGAATCCTTAGGGGTTTTAAGATCTAAACAAAACTTTTTTTATATATATGTAGCCGTATGTATGTATATGTATATGCATATTTTATTTTTATTTTTTACAATATGAATATGATTATGAATGATATTAATAACATGAACATGATTATAAACATGAATTAACAAGATGGAATTTAAAGGTTTAGATCTAGGGTTTTACCTTGATGAAGATTGATGAAGATTAACAAAAGAAGAGAAGAAACACTTGAAGATGAAGATCAAAGCTCTACAATAATCAAGAACACCTTTGAAGATCTTTGAAGAACGCGAAGAACGAGCTTGAAGATCACTTGAAAACCCTTGAAGATTGATGATGATGAATTCGATGGTGGTGGTGGTGATTTTCGGTTTTTGGCCGAAAATTAGGAGAGGGAGAGAGAGATTTGAGAGTGAATTGAGAGAATGATTTGGTACAAGAAAATGGGTTAGCCTAGGTCTCTATTTATAGGAGGGATTGGAGAATTCTAGAATTAGGGTTTAATTAGGAATTACTTAGGGAACAAGTCAAGATTAATGAGGAGGTGATGGGGGGTTGCTTGGGCTGAAATTTAGGAGGGCAAAAGGGTAATTTTACCCCCTTTAAAAATCGGCTAGGGCTAGAAGGGTTAGGGTGGAACTTTTTCTCTTTAGTCCTTGTACTTTAGATTAGCTTAAATGGTTCCTTAATTACCCAAGTTTAATTATTTAAGTGTACAAGGTTTAAGGTTATTTATTTTGTTCACAAAAATTAATAAGCTCATTATTTTTATCTTTTTATTAACTTGTCAGTTATTACACAAAGTTAATTATTATATTTTATAGTTCTTAATACTTAACAATCGTTAATTAAAGTTTAATCGTTAAGTTTAATTATATTGTTGGGCATTTAATATCGAAAAATATAGAATGGAAAAATGAGGGTCGTTATAGTACCTCCCCGTTATTAGAAACTTCGTCCCAAAGTTTTAAGCAGATTCCTCGTTTGCATCAGCAGTCGAGAAGAGATGGAGATATTTCCGTATCATGTGGTCTTTGCATTCCCAGGTATATTCGGGGCCTCTACACGAATTCCAACGGACTTTAACGATAGGAATGTTACTTTTACGCATTTGTTTGACCTCTCCTTCCATGATTTCTATAGGTTCTTCAACGAAGTGCATTTGCTCATCAATGCGGATATCATCCAAAGGAATAACAAGTGTGTCATCAGCAAGACACCTTTTAAGATTCGAGACATGAAACACATCATGTACTTGACTGAGTTCAGTTGGTAGTTCTAATCGGTATGCCACGGGACCGACTCTTTGAGTGACTGTGAAAGGTCCAACATATCGTGGACTGAGTTTGCTTCATTTACCGAAACGGATAACGCCTTTCCAAGGGGATACTTTCAACATGACTTTATCTCCAACTTGGAATTCTATATCCTTTCGCTTCTTATTGGCATTGCTCTTTTATTGGCTACGGGCAGTTTCTAATCGTTGCTTAATATGAACGATCTTTTCGGTAGTTTCATGAATAATTTCAGGACCAGTTAAATGTCTGTCCTCGAGTTTGTCCCAACACAAAGGGGATCTACATTTCCGGCCATATAAAGCTTCAAAAGGTGCAGCTTTAATGCTAGAGTGATAACTGTTGTTGTAAGAAAATTCAACCAAAGGTAGATGTCTATCCCATCCTTTGCTGAAATCGATTACACAAGCACGTAGCATATCTTCCAAGGTTTGAATAGTTTGTTCACTTTGACCATCAGTTTACGGATGATAGGCTGTACTCATGTCGAGTTGAGTTCCAAGAACAGATTGTAAAGTTTTCCAGAATCTAGAAACGAATTGACCGTCGCGATCAGAAATAATCGAGATAGGAACTCCATTACATGAGACAATTTCTTTAATATAAACCTGTGATAATTTCTCCATCTTGTCAGTTTCCTTGATCGGTATGAAATGTGCAGATTTTGTAAGACGATCAACTATGACCCAAATAGTATCGTTACCATTTGAATTCTTAGGCAACTTGGTAACGAAGTCTATAGTGATGCATTCCCACTTCCACTGCGGAATATCGGGTTGTGTTAACAGACCAGAAGGCTTTTGATGTTCAGCTTTGACTTTCAAACAAGTGAGACACTTACTAACATAAGTAGCAATGTTGGCTTTCATGTTAGGCCACCAGTAGAATTCCTTCACATCGTGATACATCTTACTAGAACCGGGATGAATAGAATACATAGTCTTATATGCTTTATCCAAGACTAGTTCACGGAGATTACCGAAACGAGGGACCCAAATTCTATTGCCAAAGTACCATGTACCATTAGCTTTCACTTGAAGTTGGTTCTCGAAATTGATAGGTCCTTCACCTTCGATAAGTGTTGGTTTAATAGCTTCCAATTGAGCTTCACCGATTCATGATATAAGATTTGATTTGATTTGATTTTCAAATTCAAAGCATGAACATGTTTAACATCGTCTTTTTGACTAAGAGCATTGGCAACCACATTCGCCTTGCCGGGATGATATTCCATCTTACAGTCATAATCGTTCAATAACTCGAGCCATCAGCTTTGCCTCATATTCAGCTATTTCTGATCAAAGATGTGTCGAAGACTTTTATGATCAGTGTACACCGTAAACATAGTACCATATAGATAATGTCTCCATATCTTTAATGCAAATACCACGTCACCTAACTCAAGGTCGTGTGTGGTATAGTTCTCCTCATGTTTCTTCAACTATCTAGATGCATAGACAATAACCTTTTCACATTGCATTAAAACACAACCAAAACATTGCTTTGAGGCATCACAGTAAACAACAAAGTCGTCAGTACCTTCAGGTAGAGAGAATCGGGGCTGTGGTCAATTTCTCCTTCAGAATCTTGAAAGCAGATTCCTGTTCTTCGGACGACTCAAACTTCTTCCCTTTGTGAGTTAACTTTGTAAGGGGTTTAGCAAGGAGAGAAAAATCTTTTATGAACCTTCGATAATAACCGGCAAGTCCCAAAAAATTGACGAATATGCTTCGCAGTCTTTGGTATCTCCTAGTTCTAAATAGTGGTAATCTTAACTGGATCAACATGTATTCTGTTACTGTCAACAACATGTCTAAGGAATTGTACGGTTTTGAGCCAAAACTCGCACTTTGAAAATTTAGCGTAGAGTTGTTCCTTTCGTAAGAGTACAAGAATCATACGCAAATGCTGCTCATGTTCTTTCTCACTCTTGGAGTAGATCAAGATGTCGTCAATGAACACAATACAAATTTGTCAAGATACGGCTTGCAGACACGATTCATAAGATCCATGAACACATCAGGACCAAGTGGTGTCTATACTTGTCGGTTTAATTTCATTATTAAGTAATACAATGACTTGGTCAAATGTATCGGGGACATTACTCCCGATAGGCCTACCCCAATAATTAAGAATGCATTTAACGAGCAACTAAAAATATCACTGTAGGGACTTAGTCGGACATAGCTGGGTATAGCATAGTTTAACAGTTGGTACTTGTGTCTAAATTGTAACTAGTAAAAGTAGCATGTGTCTCACCCCAAATAAGTTAAATAAATTTGCTATCAATAAAGAGTGGGGCTATGAGTTCACCTTAGTAAGTAGGAGAGAGAGTTATTCCTCGGAATAGAAAGTTTGGATGGATGAGCAGAAAGTCAACCTAATGATATTTAAGAATAGTTAAGTGTTTTGCCCAAATTTAAGTTTAAGTATGCAAGTGTTTTAAGTATAGTTCGTTTTACTAATTTCCATTCCTAGTAAGTTTCCGTTTTTAGAAAGTTTCCATTTTTAGTAGTTTCCACTTTTAGTAAGTTAGTGTCGAACACTAGTGAGTTACCCTTAATAAGTCTACCACCTATTAAGTGTGAAGATAACTAAGTGTATGATTACTATAGTCAGGTTTGACATTGTGCATCATACCCAAACATCTATGCCACAGTCGAGTCACTAGAATGACCAATTGTTACCGATTGGCCCAGGATTTCTTGACCAAAATCTAAGTTTGGCATTCGTAATCCACAAGCATCCCATAGTGGTACCAAGGATCACCCTAGGCCTTAAGTAGCATTGATGTTCGAGTAATCACACGTTATCGTGAATGACTATTGTAATCGTGTGTCATACTATAATTAGTATATTTTAAGTGATAGTAGTAGTATGAGTGTATAAGTGTTAAGTAGTAGTAAAAGTATAAGTAGTAGTTTGTAGTATAAATAGTTTTAGGGTTAAGTAGTAGTATTAATTAATTAGGTTTAATTAATTAAAGTAGTAGTATTTAATGATTAGGGTTTATGTGATAAATGTTTAAAAGTATTATTAGATTTAGGGTTTAGTGAAGTAATGATTAGGTAATGATTAGGGTTTTATTTAATGTATTAGGGTTTTAATAAATTAGGGTTTAATTAAATTAGGGTTAGATTAATTAGGGTTTAAGTATTAAATATATATATATATATATATGTATGTATGTATATATATATATATATATATATATATATATATATATATATATATATATATATATATATATATATATATATATATATATATATCGTGTATATGTATATATATAGTATTTTTATTTTATATATATATATATGTCGTGTATATATATGTATATAGTGGTAGGATCAAGAGGGAAGTAACCATTCGGGGAGAAGCAAAAACTTTTTTTTTTCGTTTTTTGAAAAAACTTTATTCACGAACATTATAGATGAGATGAAAATATGAACATTTAGTAGAGACACTTTGTGATAAATGTTTTTATTTTGGTAGGAAAACGTTCGAAGAAGTAATATATAACAATTATCGTGTTTTTCGAGCGTATTTTGAGGTTTTAGCTATTGGGGTTTAGATATTAGGGTTTAGATATTATGGTTTATAGGGTTTAAATATTAGGGTTTAGAAATTTAGGGTTTAGGGTTTAGATTTAGGGTTTAGATTTAGGATTTAGATTGAGTTTTTAACACGAACGGTTTAGAGTTTAGGGTTTATGGTTTAGGGTTTAGGGTTTAGGGTTTGGTGTTTGGGGTTTATGGAATAAACCCAAAACACCAAACCCTAAAACTTAAACCCTAAACCCTAAACTCTAAATCGGGCTAAATTTTACTTCACAAAACATGAAAAAAAAACGTTCATATTCTTCACGAACAATATTATCTTGAATGTTATTTTTGTCGATCGTTTTACCGCCTAAATAATAACATTCATCACGAAGTGTCTCTTCTAAATGTTCATATTTTCGTGTAATCTTGATGCCGGAAAAAAAAATTCAAAAAAACGAAAAAAAAATTTGCTTCCCCCGCTTCCCCCCGATTGGTTACTTCCCCATTGATCCTGCCCCTATGTATATATATATATATATATATATATATATATATATATATATATATATATATATATATATATATATATATATATATATATATATATTATTAGTAAATACATATATATGTAATGTGCATCTACTTTCCAAATATAACTACCCTAACAAAATCTTAGTGAATCCTTAGGGTTTTTAAGATCTAAACAAAACTTTTTTTTATATATGTAGCCGTATGTATGTATATGTATATGCATATATTTTTTCTTTTTTACAATATGAATATGATTATGAATGAGATTAATAACATGAACATGATTATAAACATGAATTAACAAGATGGAATTTAAAGGTTTAGATCTAGGGTTTTACCTTGGTGAAGATTGATGAAGATTAACAAAAGAAGTGAAGAAACACTTGAAGATGAAGATCAAAGCTCTCCAATAATCAAGAACACCTTTGAAGATCTTTGAAGAATGCAAAGAACGAGCTTGAAGATCACTTGAAAACCCTTGAAGATTGATGATGATGAATTCGATGGTGGTGGTGGTGATTTTTGATTTTTGGCCGAAAATTAGGAGAGGGAGAGAGAGATTTGAGAGTGAATTGAGAGAATGATTTGGTACAAGAAAATGGGTTAGCCTAGGTCTCTATTTATAGGAGGGATTGGAGAATTCTAGAATTAGGGTTTAATTAGGAATTACTTAGGGAACAAGTCAAGATTAATGAGGAGGTGATGGGGGGTTGCTTGGGCGGAAATTTGGGAGGGCAAAAGGGTAATTTTACCCCCTTTAAAAGTCGGCTAGGGCTAGAAGGGTTAGGGTGGAACTTTTTCACTTTAGTCCTTGTACTTTAGATTAGCTTAAATGGTTTCTTAATTACCCAAGTTTAATTATTTAAGTGTACAAGGTTTAAGGTTATTTATTTTGTTCACAAAAATTAATAAACTCATTATTTTTATCTTTTTATTAACTTGTCAGTTATTACACAAAGTTAATTATTATATTTTATAGTTCTTAATACTTAAAAATCGTTAATTATAGTTTAATCGTTGAGTTTAATTATATTGTTGGGCATTTAATATGGAAAAATATAGAATGGAAAAATGAGGGTCGTTATATTTTTCGAGCGGGAAAGAGCTAAGTAAATTATGGGTTATAGCTATGGAGGTTATGTGTATTGTTCGGGGGTATTGTTAGTAAGGTCAATCTAGTGTTTACCATCTCCATTGCGTCTACGTACTTTCCTACAATATTGAATCACAATATTGATACGTGAGCATTCATATCTTATCTTTTATATATTAATTGTGTATCCCTGACTAGTGCTTGAGTATATATGATTATGTATGCTTGTATGCTTAATTTCGTCGTTAAATAGTTTATGATAAATCACCAACTTGTTACATATGCTACTGAGATAAGGTATATGATATGCATGTCGTTGGAAAGCTGGCGAAAACTTAATAACTTTTCATTTAGAAATCGTGTGGTTTCGATGAACGGATTAAACGATATGGTCAACTGAATTATTATTAATTCTAATATTATTATTATTATTATTAATGTCGTCGTTATTGTTATCGTCATTATTATTATTATAATTATTATTATTATTATCATTGTCGTTATCAATATAAGTATTATCATTAAAAGTGTTATTGTTATTATTAATACTATCGTTATTGTCACTAAGGTAATTATTAATATTATTATTATTATTATTAATATTATTATTATTATTATTATTATTATTATTATTATTATTATTATTATTATTATAATAATTATTAGTATTATCATTAGTATTAATATAATTATTATTATTAGTATCATTATCATTAAAACTAGTATTAGTATCATCTAATTATTATGATTACTATTATTATCATTATTATGAATGCGATATAAAAGAGGACTAAAAGCTATTAAACAAATCGATTAGAAATAATGAGTATAAGTATCATGATGAAATTAAAATATTGTAAAGATATTGATTTAGATAAAAATGTCGTTTTCATTATTTTTATCATTATTATTATTATTAAAAGTATCATTAATATTAAAACTATTATTTTTTATTAAAATTATCATTCTTAATAGAAATATCATTGTTATTATAAAATATCATTATTATTATCATTTTAGTATTATTATTATTAAAAATTATCATTTTGAATAGAATTATTATTTTTATATAAAATATTATTATTATTACAGTTAATATTAAAAAGTATCGTTATTATTAAAATTATCATGATTAAAATTATCATTTTATTATAATTAATATCATTATCATTATTAGTAGATATAAATATTGTTATTATTATTAATAGAATACTAATTATTATTATTATAAAATAATACAACTTTTACTCATTATTATTATTATCAATATTATTTTATCATATATAAATTTTAATATAAATTTTTATTAATAAATGACTTGTATTATTTACTCTAATAAAATCCGATAAATATATAAAATGACTATATTTAAGTTATATAATAAACATGTATAGATTTTGGAAGTCATTTTGGGTCAAGTTGACTTTTGTTGACTTTTGCATATCGGTCTCGAGCATTAGGATTGTGATACACTTTGACTTGACCTAAATTGTTAGAAAGATATTGACCAACATATAAATATAAATAATTAATATAGGTTCGTGAATCCGAGGCCAACCCTGCAATTGTTCAGTGCTGTCGTATGCATTATTGCGACAAAATACAGTATAGTGAGTTTCATTTACTCCCTTTTTAAATGCTTTTGCAATATATATTTTTGGGACTGAGAATACATGCACTATTTTTATAACTGTTTTACGAAATTGACATAAGTACTTAAAACTACATTCTATGGCTAGATTATTAGACTGAATATCACCCCTTTTAGCTTGGTAACCTAAGAATTAGAGAAACAGACGAGAGGATTCTATTACCTAATTGACACGAATCCTAAAGATAGATCTATGGGCCTTGACAAGCCCCAGTCAGAGAATTTGAACTGCTTTAGTACTTCAATTTTTATACAGACGAGAGGATTATGTTATACAGATGAGAGGATTCTGTTTTGAGGATATTCTATACGCATTATGTTAATGTCGATTACCATGTGTTCACCATATGAATGATTTTATCTTTATGCAGACGAGAGGATTCTGTTTATAAATATGAAAATCTTGTGGTCTATTAAAATTATTTAAATAATTTATTACGATAAACTAATGAACTCACCAACCTTTTGGTTGACACTTTTAAGCATGTTTATTCTCAGGTATGAAAGAAATCTTCCGCTGTGCATTTGCTTATTTTAAAGATATTACTTGGAGTCATTCATGACATATTTCAAAAGACGTTGCATTCGAGTCGTTGAGTTCAACAAGATTATTATTAAGTCATTTATAGTTTGGATATATTATGAAATGGTATGCATGTCTGTCAACTTTCGATATAATGAAAGTCTGTCTTTTAAAAACGAATGCAATGTTTGTAAAATGTATCATATAGAGGTCAAATACCTCGCAATGAAAACAATTATTATGTAACGTTTATAATCGATATGAACGGGGCATTTCAGTTGGTATCAGAGCGGTGGTCTTAACGAACCAGGTTTTGCATTAGTGTGTCTAACTGATAAATATTATGATGCATTAATGAGTCTGGACTTCGACCGTGTCTGCATGTCAAAAGTTTGCTTATCATTTCTTGTCGAAAATTACCTGCTTATCATTTTAAGTCTAGACGCGTCTTACTGCATTCATTGCATAGATAGTGTACATACAAATTCATATCTTAGCATATCTATTACTTTAAACTTTACTTGACATCTTCCAAAGATTCCTCCACGATTTATGGAATTTTAGTATTATATATACATATGTAAATTATGTATTGAAGAATACCAATCTAAATCCTATAATCTATTTCATATCAACAATCATTCCCCTGATGATACAAGATGGATGCCGCAACCCGTTCAAGTTCCTCGGATTCCGATATGGATTTCCACTCGAGCTCCGAAAGCAGCGTGACCGGAGTGGATCAACCAATTAGCCATCATATATTCTAGATGAATTGGGGATGGGTTCGTAGTCTACTTAGTCATTGGAGACAAGAAGAAGGTGATCCCTTCTATCCACCACATTTCCCTCTTGGCGAAGAACCTGAAGCACTTACCGGCGAACCTGTCCGAAGCACCATTTTCTCTCTCATTTCCAGAGTATCTCATCACGATTATATACTATCTCAAATTCTAGATCTTATTCACCCGCTCGTCCGAACCACCGATCATCCCGGTGTAATAGAAGAAGTCAACGAGCTTCGCACTCGAGTATTGGCTTTGGAGAATATAATGCAAAGATTACAAGCACCATCAACAACACCAGTACCACCAACAACATCCACATCGCAAGCCTCAATACCACAAGCACCAGCAGCATCACTGGCATCAACGGTACCACCATCATCAACATCAATGGTACCATTACCACCACCAACAACAACGTCCACATCACAATTTGTTCCACGAGCATCAATGTCATACGCACCATATATACCAAGGAGTAACAACAACAATAATCGATGAAGTATTGATTCATAACTTCATTGGAAAAATATTCTATGGCGATTATGTAATCTCTAAATTCCTAGAGATTATCTATTCTAGCCTTAACCATAAATCAGATGAGTAGAAACCCTGACCGGAATAGTGCGTGATTTAAAAACGACACATGTTACAGAAGCATTAACAGCAGTACCGTCAGCATCATCAGCACCAGCAGTACCGTTAGCATCACCAGCACTAACAGTACCGCCAGCATCACCAACAGTATCACCGGCACCAGCAACGCCTGTAACACCACAAATTCCATAAACTCTATAACCACCTCAGATATTGACACCACCATCACCAACGGATATATTGTAATAACGAGTTATGAAGATTAACTCATTCTCTCTGAAGAATTTATACGTTTATTTTATATATATAAATTTTTAAACCACAATATATCTTTTCGTACTAAGCTATTACATGTGAATTTTAAAGAGTAAATAATACTCGGTAAATTCTAATCACTAATATACTATGATGTACATCCTTCGTTAACAACTTAACAATCGTTAAACTCTACTTCAACTCAATAGATTCCATTTCATAATAAACCAAGTGTATTATTCAAATACATGTTCGATTTTACACTTTCATTTTTTATGTATTCGAAACTTTCTAGAAATCATCATTCGTGTCTTACGAAGTTCACAAGAATTCCACGAACACCAACATTATTCACCAAAGAAATATCAATAGATGAATAATGAAGTATTAATTTATAATTTCATGCAAGTGGAAGAAATACTCAGCAAAGGTTACGTAATTTCTAAAGTTTTAGAAATTATTCAATTCTAGTTCCAACCATAAATCAAATGGGTTTAATTTAATATTAGCTCATTAAATCTATATTACATCTGAAGAAAATATACATACATATATATTTTCATTAAGACTGTAATAAAATTCTTTTGTACAAAATATAACTTGTGAATTTTTTTTTTTTACGGGTAGGTAATACCCGAGAAATACTTAGATTTTACATTAATATGTTATACTGTACATTCTTCGATTCTGATTCAAAAATCATTAACTATACTCACTACTTACACAGCGATATACATTTTTCATAAAAATTAGGACAACCATTCTCATTCAAATTCAACTACATATTCTGATTTTGACACATCAAAATTCAAGTCAAGATCTAACAGAAGACATCATTCTTAGATTCCTACATCTTGCAAACCATACTTTGAATCCAAACTATACTAGAACATCACTTTTATTCATAAAACACAGAAAGATATTTGAATCATTCAAGATTCACGACGATTGCATTACGGACATTGACGACGACAACCTGCGTTCAAACCCTTCAAAATTCTTGAAAACACCTCAACTAAGGAACAATCGAGAGGATGAACCAATCACCTGATACATACGAAGAATATATGCACCTGGAGAACACTTGGAACCTAAGTAAAAGATTAACACATATCTGTGTCAAATCCTTTGGCATTTATTATCAAAAATAACTTTGCGATCCCTTTTCAAAGTAGCAAATTCTGTCACAGCTCCAGCAAGACAACTTCGACTTTTCAGTCGGACTAGCCTTATTATAACCTTGATATATACGTTGTCTTTTCGCCATCGTTACCGGGGAACCTTTTATATTCCACCACATTATCAGCAGATGTACCAGCAACTTCGTTACTCTTTGGCTTAAGTCTCTTCGAAAAATCATTATATGTACTCATTGAAACCCCATCATCTACTCATCTGCATCTTGTAACGATAATTGTCATACCAAATACCAGGATGTATCAATAATTATTCTCGAATCTCGCAGCATTTCTACAACAACAATTATATATATACATATAACGTTACCTCCTGGAATTATAATTCTGAAATTCTGAATAGCACCCCAGACTACGAATCAGTACTATGAAATTTTGAAAAAGGCTGATGAAGCAGCAAGGACTGTAGACAGCATTAACAGTAAAAAGTTTGATGATAAAGAATGGTAGGTTGGAAAAGCTCAAAAGAAAATTTGGTACTGAAAAACGGATTAAGCAAACCATGAAGGAGGCTGTGGACAAATCACAAAGACTAAATCTGCCTTCAAAAAATCCAAATGATTCATTATCCGCTGAAGTCATTAAAAAATACCTTACTCCTGACTCTAAACCTTTACGGACAAATCTTCTTCATCATCCTTCGATCTTAAAAATTATAAGATATCATCGTATCTTTCATTATAAATATCCTCGATATTTCTGAAAATATTTTCATAACTATTCTTACCTGAAATCATTTATCTCTTCGTGCTATATACGTTACGTCATAAAGGAAACTGTTTTAGTTTCTAAATCTCTGAAAAATTCAAAATTTAAAATGTGAATGTTTTTGAAGTAGTGTTGGGAATTGAAGAATGGGTTAGTATAATATAATGACACTTGATCAACGTGATTATATTACAGTAAGTCATGCTGAGTTTCTAATAGAATGTGATGATTCACAGACCATAACGTCATCATGTGCCATGTTACACGACTATTACATTCTACTGAATCTCCAAACATATCGAGAATAAATCCTCCTGATAGTTCTATCTTTTCTCTTAAATTCTTGTAATTTAACCAATCAAGATCGTGCTATTACAATCTCTCCTAGAACATTAGTCATGTTCATTCGAAACTCTATACATACAAATTCTGGACCATTACTTGCTGTATAAAAGTCGAGCAGCGAAAACAAAAGCATGAAGCTTCAAAATAAGAAGAGGAGTATAAATCACAGCAAATAGGAGAGAGCATTAACTGTGAATGTCAATGATTAAAGAAAGACAGAAGCATGGACTCCGAAATATAAAGGAAGATATAAAGCTCAACAACAACCCAGAAATTACAAACCGTGTATATCGATGCGTATAGCAATATAAAGACATGGGAGAACTAAAAAAACTATAAAACCAAGAGTATAGTAGAAGTGAATGGATTCTTCCTGCGACAGATGAAAAAGAAGAATGACAGATATGAACGTTAGGAGTATATCAAGAATCAGAACTGGATGGAGCATATTGACGAATGCTTCAAAGTATGAATTGAGGGAGAAAGAATAGAAGGTATGAGCTGTGAAAATAAGGAAACGAAGAGGGTGGATTTATAGGGAAATACCCGACAGAGCAATCGAAGTAGACTATTGCATTTAACCAAAGAATATCCTAATTTACTTAATTGCCGAAGAACCCAATCTTATTACAAAGATTTCCTCTAAAATCCTTGAATTTTGAAAATCAACCATGACTACGTCACCGGTTAAGACGAACCTGCATTTACTCATTTCTCTCTTTTGTGATAACTTCACTCGTACTCTTCACATAAATAAATTGTTTTATCCATATTACTCATTCATAATAAAACTCTAATTTTCAACTCATATGAGTCATGAAAACATACTTATTGTCAGCCATGACGATTCCAATCAAATTTCGGGACGAAATTTCTTTAACGGGTAGGTACTGTGACGACCCGGAAATTTCTGACCAAATTTAAACTTAATCTTTATATGATTTCGACACGATAAGCAAAGTCTATAATGTTGAGTCTCAAAAATTTTGAAACTATATTCATGTAATCAATTACCCTTTTGACTGTGCTCGACGATTCACGAATATTTATGTGTATATAGATATGTATATATTTAATATATAGTTATATTAATTAAACACGTTAACAAAGTATTAGATGTATAATACTTTACATAAATGTATTTGTTTCAATATATATTTATCAACAGAATTTAAAGATAAAATCAAATGATTTAATTATCAGATATATTGTGATATTGTTATGGGTCTCTGTTGTGAGGTCCACGTCGATTTGAGAAATCATTCCTTTTTAACGATATTCGGAATAAATGGTAAAATGATTTACAAGTAAGAACAAATGTGTCAATTAACGAATGTTAGACAAAAGTTAGTGGAGAATTAAATTTCATAATATTCGATTGATCTATTTTCAAACCTGCGGAAACGCTTTTCGATTCAATAGAATTTGATTATTAAAATGGTTTGTTTAAATAACATAATTTGAATATATACAATAGGATATTAATTATTAGAATTAAGTATATAAATAACTCGCAACGTGTATTTAAAACGTGTTTATGAATATTGAAATTGAAAATATATATGATTTCAAATTAGTTAAGTAAACAATAGTAACACTGGTTATTTGATTCGATTGATATTTAGATATGTTTTTTTAAAATAAATACTGGCACATAAATGAATAATATCAAATTAAGTTTTAAAGGGTAAACGTTAAGTGTTATAATATTTTCTAAACGATTTTAAAATGAACTTCGAAATATAAATAGTTTTTGAAAAACTAAATATTATATTATTAAATATTTCAATTATATATTATTTATACAAATTTATAATTCTATATATATATGTTATATATATATATATATATATATATATATATATATATATATATATATATATATATATATATATATATATATATATACAAAATGATAAAATACAATATTAACCTAGTTATAAAATTTTTTAAATTTATATATATATATATATATATATATATATATATATATATATATATATATATATATATATATATATATATATATATATATATATATATAATTATATAAATTAAATATATTATATAAAATATTATATAAACTGTCGACAGCCTACGAGGAAAATGAGATGAAGCTGGAAACAGGAGTCCCGCGATCGCGGGCATTTGTGCCTATATACCACCGCGATCGCGAAGGAGGCTGGGTCAAAAATGGCTATAAAGCTTGATCGAGTTCGCCTCTGCACACACACATATATCATATCTATCTCTCTATACACCGTATTATTATTTAAATTTATTATTATTATTATTATTATTATTATTATTATTATTATTATTATTATTATATTATTATTATTATTATTAGTATTATTATTATTATTATTATTCTTATTATTATTATTATTTTTATTTTTATTATTATTATTATTATTATTATTATTATTATTATTATTATTATTATTATTAATCTTATTAGTAGTATTATCATTAATAGTATATTATACATAAAATACTACGACGAGATTTTGTGTGAGAGTTTTTCAAATGGGTTTTTCGAGCGGGATAGAGCTAAGTAAATTATGGGTTATATCTATAGAGGTTATGGGTATTGTTCGGGGGTATTGTTAGTGAGGTCAATCTAGTGTTTACCATCTCCGTTGCGTCTACGTACTTTCCTGCAATATTGAATCACAATATTGATACGTGAGCATTCATATCTTATCTTTTATATATTAATAGTATACCCCTGACTAGTGCTCGAATATATATGATTATGCATGCTTAATTGCGTCGTTAAATAGTTTATGATAAATCACGAACTTGTTACATATGCTACTGAGATAAGGTATATGATATGCATGTCGTTGGAAAGCTGGCGAAAATTTAATAACTTTTCATTCAGAAATCGTGTGGTTTCGATGAACGGATTAAAAGATATGGTCAACTGAATTATTATTAATTCTAATATTATTATTATTATTATTACTATCGTCGTTATTGTTATCGTCATTATTATTATTATAATTATTATTATTCTCATTGTCGTTATCAATATAAGTATTATCATTAAAATTGTTATTGTTATTATTAATGCTATCGTTATTATCACTAGGGTTATTATTAATAATAATAATAATATTATTATTATTATTATTATTATTATTATTATTATTATTATTATTATTATTATTATTATTATAATTATTAGTATTATCATTGGTATTATTATAATTATTATTATTATTAGTATCATTATCATTAAAACTAATATTAGTATCATCTAATTATTATGATTACTATTATTATCATTATTATGAATGCGATATAAAAGAGGACTAAAAGCTATTAAAAAAATCGATTAGAAATAATGAGTATAAGTATCATGATGAAATTAAAATATTGTAAAGATATTGATTTAGATAAAAATGTCGTTTTCATTATTTTTATCATTATTATTATTATTATTATTAAAAGCATCGTTAATATTAAAACTATTATTTTTTATTAAAATTATCATTCTTAATAGAAATATCATTGTTATTATAAAATATCATTATTATTATCATTTTAGTATTATTATTATCAAAAATTATCATTTTGAATAGAATTATTATTTTTATATAAAATATTATTATTATTACAGTTAATATTAAAAAGTATCGTTATTTTTAAAATTATCATGATTAGAATTATCATTTTATTATAATTAATATCATTATTAGTAAATATAAATATTGTTATTATTATTAATAGAATAATAATAATAATTATTAATATTATAAAATAATACAACTTTTACTCATTATTATTATTATCAATATTATTTTATCAAATAAATATGTGATACAAAGATTTTTTTATCATACGTAATATAATTACATTAATAATACATACCACTATATTTTTATGATATTGAGTGAACTGTATAAATTATATTACTTGAGATATATAAAAGTATATTTTTATCATATATAAATTTTAATATAATTTTTTTATTAATAAATGACTTGTATTATTTACTCTAATAAAATCTGATAAATATATAAAACGACTATATTTAAGTTATATAATAAACATGTATAGATTTTAGAAGTCATTTTGGGTCAAGTTGACTTTTGTTGACTTTTGCATATTGGTCTCGAGCATTAGGATTGTGATACACTATGACTTGAATTAAATTGTTAGACAGATATTGACCAACATATAAATATAAATAATTAATATAGGTTCGTGAATCCGAGGCCAACCCTGCAATTGTTTAGTGCCGTCATATGCATTATTGCGACAAAATACAGTATAGTGAGTTTCATTTAATCCTTTTTAAATGCTTTTGCAATATATATTTTTGGGACTGAGAATACATGTATTATTTTTATAACTGTTTTACGAAATAGACACAAGTACTTAAAACTACATTCTATGGCTGGATCATTAGACCGAATATCACCCCTTTTAGCCTGGTAACCTAAGAATTAGGAAACAGACGAGAGGATTTTGTTACCTAATTGACGCGAATCCTAAAGATAGATCTATGGGCCTTGACAATCACCAGTCAGAGAATTTGAACTGCTTTAGTACTTCGATTTTTATACAGACGAGAGGATTCTGTTATACAGACGAGAGGATTCTGTTTTGGGGATATTCTATATGCATTATGTTAATGTCGGTTACCAGGTGTTCACCATATGAATGATTTTATCTTTATGCAGACGAGAGGATTCTGTTTATAAATATGAAAATCTTGTGGTCTATTAAAATTATGGAAATGATTGATTACGATAAACTAATGAACTCATCAACATTTTTGTTGACACTTTTAAGCATGTTTATTCTCAGGTATGAAAGAAATCTTCCGCTGTGCATTTGCTCATTTTAAAGATATTACTTGGAGTTATTCATGACATATTTCAAAAGACGTTGCATTCGAGTCGTTGAGTTTAACAAGATTATTATTAAGTCATTTATAGTTTGGATATATTATGAAATGGTATGCATGCCTGTCAACTTTCGATGTAATGAAAGTTTGTCTTTTAAAAAACGAATGCAATGTTTGTAAAATATATCATATAGAGGTCAAATACCTCACAATGAAATCAATTATTATGTAACGTTTATAATCGATATGAACGGGACATTTCAACATGTTGATGACCCACAACATAAAAGTTCCAATTTAAACATAATGTATAATTTTTATTTGTTTACAAGAATCCAATTTACATTGTTGTGATTCTGTTTTAGAACAATGAAGTTGTTTGCAGATTGTCACAAGAAAGCGTTTTGTCCTTTACATTCAAACACGTCTTTTAGCCTTATTACTTAATACTTAATTTTTTTTTCTGTTATTTCACCCATTGATATCACTACAAGAAATCTGTTGAATACTCATGAATTTTACGCACAAATATTAAAGCGTGGTTATATTACCACAAATTACCCACAAATTAACAATGGTCGTATATTTTATTTTTCTATCAAACTTACCCTCGAATTTTCCACGTATTTACCCACAATATTACCTATGAATTTTATTTCGAGTCTAAATAGTGAATTTGGTGACTAAACTAACAAGTTTCAAATATTTCATACAGATTATCACAAATTAAGATTTCATGTGTGAATATATGGGTAATATCATGAGTAAATTTGACTAACGTACAAAATCCACGCAAAATTTGTGATTATGGGTAATTTTACGTGGCTAATTTGTGGGTATATGTATACATGGTTTTACCCACATATGATTTCGTAGGAAATTAATCGTGTCTATTTTCATGGTTAAATATAATGATTGGACTAATAGCGTTAATTAATATACTACCTCCGTCTCATTCCAATAGTCTAGTATTCCATTTTGGGCTGTCCCAAATTAATAGTCCACTTCCATAAATAGAAAGGAAAGAAGATATTTTATTGGTGGATCTGGAGAGAGAAGATATTTCATTGGTGGAGAAATGAAGTTAGTGGGATTTTCTAAAACTGCGTGTTTTTTGTCTGTGGACTATTGAAATGAGACGGAGGTAGTAGTTGTTATTTTATATGGCTTTATTAAAGTTACTACAGTAGCAATTAGCAATAGGGAAACTACATGTCTACATCTAATTAAGTAATTACTCCGTAATACGTTTGCTTTCTTTGCTCCGTAAGATTCCTACTACTCCCTCCGTCCCGGATTAATTGTCCAGTATTCCTTTTTGGGACGTCCCAGATTAATTGTCCACTTCCAAATATGGAAAGTAAATTTGATAAAGTTTACAATATTGTCCCTAATGAATTAATTAGATTACAAAGGTGAGAGAGATTTCTAAGGGTAAAACAGTAAAGTGAGAAAAAAGTACAGAAAAAGTACAGTATGATAATGACATTTCTTAAACTGTGTGTTTTTTGTCTGGGGACAATTAATCTGGGACGGAGGGAGTACTAAAGATGGTCACTGCCTTTGAATTTTATTTGATTTTTAAAATGGCGGGTCTTTTAAAATTTTCCCTTCCATATTTGATTAATTTGTTTTCCTCCGTCCTCCTTACTTTGTAATTTATACTCTCGTAAACGGTTGTTCAATTTCACATTCATGACGGAAACACGATGGTAAATGGAAGTCGAAATCTGCCATGTGTATCCTTATATTATCACCCTTAATCAGTGGCAGTGGCGGAGCCACATAGTACTTGGGGTGGTCAAATGACACCAACGACAAAAAAAAATTATAAGCTACGGAGTAGTTTTTTTTATTTAGTAGATACTGGTGAAATGACCCGTGAAATCATGGTTTGTTTAAACGAAACAATTTAATGACATGTTTTAGTTACTAAGTGAATGTAAATGATAAACTCATTTATTTTAATAACCCGTTTGACTAAGAAGCTTGTCGTTGTTTTTACAAATATTTAAAGACATGTATTTTCGTATACATATGTAACGTAATTAATTTCGAAAAAAGAATCCATATTTAAATATTAATAATATAATAATTATAATTATTATATTAAAAGTAAATAATAATAATAAAGTTAGCTCAAAGGAGTATTCATATTTATATTTTTAATAATAATAATAATTATTAGTAATAATAAATGTCTTTTAAATTTTTTTTAGAAAATTAAAGTTACAATTTAGGAGAGATTTGAAGATTTCCAGCCTACAATCTAGAGCCCACCTTCTAGATATTCAAAGTAGGCAACCTTGACAACTCATATGGAAGTAGCAAAGTTGATAACGATGACGGACGCCAACCTTCTCCATTCACACCATTCCACCGCCATAGAATTTTTGCTATAAATAGAGATGCAAACTTTCATTGTAAATCATCCCAAAAATCACTCAGAGAAGTGTAATCACAACCTAGATAGTGTGTGTGAGTTTGAGGGTTTTTTTTTTTAGGAGTTTTGTAATACTCTGTAATCTATTCTTGTGAGTAATAGAGTTATTTTCTCTCAAATTTATATCTCCCAACGTCCAGGCGATCATCTCTTCCTAACAAGTGGTATCAAGAGCTTGGTTAGAGACGTTGGTTGAGTTTTTGAGTTTTCTGAAGTTTTCTCAAAATTCAATTTTGAGTGTACCATTGGATTCGTCTCGTCGAACCGAGTCCAACGCAAAAAACGGCGACTTAAACGGAGTTATAACGAGCCCAGAAAACGCGGTCAAAATTTGGTCAACTCGCCGGAATCTCGCCGGAGAAGACGACCGGTGCCGGAATTTTCGCCGGAGAAGACGATCACTATAGCAATTCACTGTAGCAGCTGGCGGTACTGTAGCAAGTTCCTGTAACAGTACTGTAGCAGTACTGTAGCAATTCTAAAATTTTACAATTTGGTCCCTGAAATTTTCAGAAATTCATTTTTGGTCCCTGAAAGTTTAGAAAATTATAATTTTACCCCATAAGTGGAATTTAATCCGCGAAGTGTCTATTCCACCATTTTCAACCGTTCCGGACGTAACGGTGATCTCTGTTTTCTAAAATTCAACCCCGTTAGTGTTGAAAAATCGTTTGTAAGGTGATAATGTCCACAGAAGAGTCAAGATCATCTTCTGGAGCTATGATTATGCTCACAGCCACAAACTACACGCCGTGGAAACCTCGGATGAAAGATCTCCTCAGCTGTAAGGATTTGTTCGATCCTATTGAATTGAAGGGTATAAACCCTGATTCTGCCAAAGAGAAACAGTGAAAGAAATCAAACCGAAAAACTATTGGTCAGATCCGTCAATGGATTGATCATAGTGTCTTCCACCATGTTGCACAAGAGACAGACGCATATGTCCTCTGGAAAAAGTTGGAGGACATGTACCAGGCCAAGACTGCTCGGAATAAAGCCCTGTTGATGAGGCGTTTAGTCAACATGAAGCTTAAAAGTGGAACTTCAGTTGCCGAGCATACCAGTGAGTTCCAGAGCTTGGTCAACCAGTTATCGTCTGTAGAGATGCCTCTTGTCGATGAAGTTCAGGCGCTACTGCTACTTAGTTCCATTCCCGATAGTTGGGAAACGTTGGTAGTAACACTCAGCAACTCAGCACCGAATGGCAAACTTACCATGTCAATGGTCAAGGATGCCCTATTCAGTGAAGAGGCAAGGAGAAAAAGGTGATCAGAAGTAGGGACGTAGTGTTCCATGAAAGTCAGACAATAGAAGATATTGAAAAGCCCACAATATCTCAGAAGACAAATGTTGCTGCTCAGGTGCCAGAGGCAACAACGAAATCATTCATGAGAAATGAATTTTCAGTGCAAGAAGAAATGCTAGAAGTAGAAGATAATGAGGAAAATGACGGTGCTGAGCAGGGGGAGCCACTACCCCATATGCCAGACGTTTCAGCACCATCACAAGGCCAAGATGATGGTGGATCTCCTCAGAATGTTCCAGAAGTTCGTAGATCTGAACGAGGTCGGATTCCATCGAGTAGATATCCAGAATCCGAGTACCATCTACTTACTGAAGATGGAGAACCAGAGAGTTTTCATGAAGCAGTAACTCATAAGGATAAAGAAAAATGGTTGCTCGCAATGCAGGATGAGATGGGTTCTCTACAGAAAAATCAAACTTATGAGACCGTAGAACTTCCACGCGGGAAGAAGGCACTGAAAAACAAATGGGTGTTCAAGCTGAAAAAGGATGGTAATGGAAAAATGGTGAAATACAAAGCACGGATTGTAGTCAAAGGATTCCAACAGAAGAAAGGAATTGATTTTGACGAGATATTTTCACCAGTAGTCAAGATGACTTCAATTAGAGTCATACTTGGATTGGTTGCAAGTATGAACTTGGAGTTTGAACAGATGGATGTAAAGACAGCTTTTCTTCATGGAGATTTACATGAAGAAATTTACATGGAGCAGCCAGAAGGTTTTGAGGTTTCAGGAGATAACCTCGTATGCAAGCTGAAGAAAAGTTTGTACGGTTTAAAGCAGGCACCTAGGCAGTGGTACAAGAAGTTTGACTCGTGCATGGTGAGTCAAGGGTACAAGAAAACTGCAGCAGATGAGTGTGTCTACATTCAGAAGTTTTCTGAAGGAGATTTTGTTGCTCTTCTACTATATGTAGACGATATTTTGATCGTAGGGAAAGATGCAACGAAGATCAACCAGCTGAAGAAGGAACTCTCGAAGTCTTTTGACATGAAAGACTTAGGACAGGCTCAACAGATTTTGGAAATGCAGATAACCCGAGACAGGAAGAATAAAAAGTTATGGCTATCTCAGGAGAAGTATATTGAACGAGTGCTTTCACGTTTTAATATGAACAATGCCAAACCTGTTAGCATTCCATTAGCTATCCATTTTAAGTTAAGCAAGAGTTCTTGTCCTTCATCCAAAGAAGAGATCGGGGAAATGTCTTCAGTACCATATTCTTCAGCAGTTGAAAGTTTGATGTATGCAATGGTGTGTACAAGGCCCGATATTGCTCACGCAGTGGGAACAGTGAGCCGTTTTCTCTCTAACCCCGGGAAAGAGCATTGGAATGCGGTAAAATGGATTCTCAGATATCTTAAAGGTACAACGAAGATATGTCTTTGTTACGGGGGAGCTGATCCAATCTTGGAAGGCTATACAGATGCAGATATGGCTTGAGATCCTGATAGTAGGAAATCTACTTCAGGATTCATTTACACTTTTGCAGGAGGAGCTGTTTCATGGCAATCAAGACTACAGAAGTGTGTTGCATTATCCACAACTGAAGCAGAATATATTGCTGCCGCGGAAGCTGGAAAAGAAATGTTGTGGTTAAAGCGTTATCTTCAAGAATTTGGAATCAAGCAAAAGGAGTACAGGGTACATTGTGACAGTCAGAGTGCTCTAGATTTGAGCAAGAACTCCATGTACCATTCCCGTACAAAACATATTGATATTCGCTATCATTGGATACGCGAGGTAATTGATCGACAACTGTTGAGACCTGTGAAGATCCATACAAAGGAGAATCCTGCGGATATGTTAATAAAGGTGGTGACTCGAGAGAAGTTGGAATTATGCAGAGACATAACTGGAATGTTTGTGGATTCGGCTGGAGGGGGAGAATTGAAGATTTCCAGCCTACAATCTAGAAGCCCACCTTCTAGATATTCAAAGTAGGCAACCTTGACAACTCATATGAAAGTAGCAAAGTTGATAACGATGACGGCCGCCAACCTTCTCCGATCACACCATTCCACCGCCATAGAATTTTTGCTATAAATAGAGATACAAACTTTCATTGTAAATCATCCCAAAAATCACTCAGAGAAGTGTAATCACAACCTAGATAGTGTGTGTGAGTTTGAGAGTTTTTTTTGTAAGAGTTTTGTAATACCCTGTAATCTATTCTTGTGAATAATAGAGTTATTTTCTCTCAAATTTATATCTCCCAACGTCCAGGTGATCCTCTCTTCCTAACAAGATTAATATTTCTTTTTATAAAAAATTTTGTATTATTTTTTTAATTAAATTAATATATATACTAAATATCGTAATTATACTAAAACCCTATTGGCTGCACAACCTTGCTTTTACTGTTATACTATTTAGGTCTACTCACACACTTCGAACAAAATACCCCACTCTAAAACGTTATCACCCACCCCCTCTTCCAGAACCTCCTTTTTCATTCTTCTCCAAAAATCCACCCTTCCTACCCATGTTTCATCCACTTCTTACTACTTGTAACACCCGTTTACCGAAAAGTCACTTGGTACATCTCACGTAGTCCTAAGGTATGTAATTTAATCTTTAAAACGGTTCTACATAGTTGTATATGACTTAAAATGATTGGAATTGAGTTTAGGGTGCAAACTGGTAAACTGTCGCGTATGAAATGACTTTATCGCGTTTTGAGTTGTCGCGTAGCGCGACATACATGGTTGGAACGCGATGGCTTGAAAATCCCATCCCTGACCAAATTATCGCATTTCAGTCGGGTCTGTCGCGTTTTGGGCATCGCGTAACGCGATGGGTAGTCGCGGATCGCGACATATGTCGATGTTTGACTATTTTAACCCGATTTAAATGGTATCTTTTGGGGTGTTTTGGTATTTTCACTATGGGGTCGGTTTTGAGAGTCTAAAAACTGATTCAACCTCATCCTATCCTCATTTATCATTTCTTCAACTACCCAAATTAAATCTAGAAAGAGAATTGAGGTTTTAGTGAGAGAGAGCTCACTTGGAGAAGAAGGAGACCAAATCTCGACCGATTTCAAGTATTAAAGTTATTCCCTACGTCTCTAGCTACGTGTTTATAGTGTTGGTAAGTCTTAACTCCATGTTTTGAGTTTAATTTGAGTTATGGCTCGGGTTTTGTCATTTAAGACTTATAAGACCTATTTGGGGGTTAAATGGGCGAATTTGGGTTAAGTTGTTGTAAAAAACCTTAAGGTGTGGTAATCTAGGGTTTGGTAATGTAATTTGGTGCTTAAAGTGTAATTGTGATGATAGATCACTAATACATTCATGTGTTAGTGAAAGTTTTGTAAATGGGTGCAAGTTTGGCCAAATTATAAGTTTTGATGACAAAATGGGTCAAATGGGTAATTGTTGACCTAATTGGGTAAGTTACTTATGAAATGAACTAAGTTTGTATTAGTTGGTGTTGTTAGACCTTAATCACTAGCTTTTAGTGATTTATGATGAGTCTTGGCCCCGAATGGGCGGTTTAGTGTAAATGGGCCATTTAATGCTTTTGGGTCATAAATGCACTAGTGAGGGTAGTTGGTAAATAGTCCAACTTGTTATGTGCATTGATTGGGCATTAATTGTACTAGGTGACTTGGTTTGAAGGTTACAAGTATTGTTAGAAATCTCACCAAGACGACAAGGTGAGTGGAATACTTATATATGTATGTATATGATTTATGTGCCCGTATTAAATGTGTACATAGCTGTTTTGTTCACATGGTTGTGAGTAATGGCCGTTATTAGGTGATGCCATAGCTGTTTTGGAACACTTTGAGGGAATACCATAGCCGTTTTGGGATACCTCGGGGTTAGCATACCATAGCCGTTTTGGGAGCTAATTGAATAATCGGTTCTTACTCACACGTGATCAAGTGATGCCATAGCCATTTTGGAACACTTGGGGGTGATGCCATAGCCGTTTTGGAACACCTCGGGGGTTAGCTGTAGTGACCCGAACTTTTTCATGTTTATATATATTAAATGAAATTGTTATTTACATGATTAAGTGTTTCCAACATATTAAGCAATCAAACTTGTTAAGATTTGATTAATTGAAATACGTTTCATATAGACAATTGACCACCCAAGTTGACCGGTGATTCACGAACGTTAAAACTTGTAAAAACTATATGATGACATATATATGGATATATATATAGTTAACATGTTATTATGATAGGTATGTATCTCATTAAGTATTTTAACAATGAGTTATATACATAAAAATGAGACTATTGAATTAAGAAACTCGAAAACGATATATATAACGCATATCGTTATAACAACGTCTTACTAAGTACATATGAATCATATTAAGATATTGATACACTTTGTTAAACATGTTAAATTATAAGCAAATATATCATTAAGTGTATTAACAATGAACTACATATGTAAAAAAAGACTACTAACTTAAGGATTTCGAAACGAGACATATATGTAACGATTATCGTTGTAACAACATTTAACTGTATATATATCATACTAAGATATATTAATATATCATAATATCATGATAATGTAATAATTTAACATCTCTTTAGATATAATAAACAATGGGTTAACAACATTTAACAAGATCGTTAACGTAAAGGTTTCAAAACAACATTTACATGTAACGACTAACGATGATTTAACGACTCAGTTAAAATGTATATACATGTAGTGTTTTAATATGTATTCATACGCTTTTGAAAGACTTCAAGACAATTATCAAAATACTTCTACTTAACAAAAATTCTTACAATTACATCCTCGTTCAGTTTCATCAACAATTCTACTCGTATGCACCCGTATTCGTACTCGTACAATACACATCTTTTAGATGTATGTACTATTGGTATATACACTCCAATGATCAGCTCTTAGCAGCCCATATGAGTCACCTAACACATGTGAGAACCATCATTTGGCAACTAGCATGAAATATCTCATAAAATTACAACAATATTAGTAATCATTCATGACTTATTTACATGTAAACAAAATTACACATCCTTTATATCTAATCCATATACCAATGATCAAAAACACCTAAAAACACTTTCATTCTTCAATTTTCTTCATCTAATTGATCTCTCTCAAGTTCTATCTTCAAGTTCTAAGTGTTCTTCATAAATTCTATAAGTTCTAGTTTCATAAAATCAAGAATACTTCCAAGTTTGCTAGCTTACTTCCAATCTTGTAAAGTGATCATCCAACCTCAAGAAATCTTTCTTATTTATAGTAAGATATCTTTCTAATACAAGGTAATACTCATATTCAAACTTTGATTCAATTTCTATAACTATAACAATCTTATTTCGAGTGGAAATCTTACTTGAACTTGTTTTCGTGTCATGATTCTGCTTCAAGAATTTTCAAGCCATCCAAGGATCCTTTGAAGTTAGATCTATTTTTCTCATTTCCAGTAGGTTTATCCACAAAACCTGAGATAGTAATGATGTTCATAACATCATTCGATTCATATATATAAAACTACCTTATTCGAAGGTTTAAACTTGAAATCACTAGAACATAGTTTAGTTAATTCTAAACTTGTTCGCAAACAAAAGTTAATCCTTCTAACTTGACTTTTAAAATCAACTAAACACATGTTCTATATCTATATGATATGCTAACTTAATGATTTAAAACCTGGAAACACGAAAAACACCGTAAAACCGGACATACGCCGTGGTAGTAACACCGCGGGCTGTTTTGGGTTTGATAATTAAAAACTATGATAAACTTTGATTTAAAAGTTGTTCTTCTAGGAAAATGATTTTTCTTATGAACATGAAACCATATCCAAAAATCATGGTTAAACTCAAAGTGGAAGTATGTTTTTCAAAATGGTCATCAAGACGTCGTTCTTTCGACTGAAATGACTACCTCTTACAAAAACGACTTGTAACTTATATTTACAACTATAAACCTATACTTTTTCTATTTAGATTCATAAAATAGAGTTCAATATGAAACCATAGCAATTTGATTCACTCAAAACGGATTTAAAACGAAGAAGTTATGCGTAAAACAAGATTGGATATTTTTTGATTGTTGTAGCTACGGAAAATATTGTAACATTTCTATACAAATCATATCCTAGCTAACTTATATTGTATTATACATGTATTGTAATATATTATGTAATCTTGGGATACCATACACACGTATGCAAATGTTTTGACATATCATATCGACCCATCTATATATATTATTTGGAACAACCATAGACACTCTATATGCAGTAATGTTGGAGTTAGCTATACAGGGTTGAGGTTGATTCTAAAAATATATATACTTTGAGTTGTGATCTAGCCTGAGACGTGTATATACTGGGTCGTGGATTGATTCAAGATAATATATATCGATTTATTTCTGTACATCTAACTATGGACAACAAGTTGTAGGTTACTAACGAGGACAAATGACTTAATAAACTTAAAACATCAAAATATATTAAAAGTGTTGTAAATATATTTTGAACATACTTTGTTATATATGTACATATTTATTATAGGTTCGTGAATCGACCAGTGGTCAAGTCTTACTTCCCAACGAAGTAAAAATCTGTGAAAGTGAGTTATAGTCCCACTTTTAAAATCAAATATTTTGGGATGAGAATACATGCAGTTTTATAAATGTTTTACAAAATAGACACAAGTAAATGAAACTACATTATGTGGGTGAATGATCGAAGCCGAATATGCCCCTTTTGCTTGGTAGCCTAAGAATTAGTAAACCGATCTACTGATTGACGCGAATCCTAAAGATAGATCTATTTAGCCTAACGAACCCCATCCAAAGTACCGGATGCTTTAGTACTTCGAATTCGTTTTTATCATGTCCGAAGGATTTCCCGAAATGATAGGGGATATTCTTATATGCATCTTGTTAATGTCGGTTATCAGGTGTTCATCATATGAATGATTTCTATCTCTATGTATGGGATGTATATTGAAATATGAAATCTTGTGGTCTATTAATGATTTGATAATATATAGGTTAAACCTATAACTCACCAACATTTTTGTTGACGTTTTAAGCATGTTTATTCTCATGTGATTATTAAGAGCTTCCGCTGTTGCATACTAAAATAAGGACAAGATTTGGAGTCCATGCTTGCATGATATTATGTAAAAACTGCATTCAAGAAACTTATTTTTGATGTAATATATTCTTATTGTAAACCATTATGTAATTGTCGTGTGTAAACGGTATATTTTAGATTATCATTATTTGATAATCTATGTAATGCTTTTTAAACCTTTATAGATAAAATAAAGGTTATGGTTGTTTTAAAAATGAATGCAGTCTTTGAAAAACGTCTCATATAGAGGTCAAAACCTCGCAACCAAATCAATTAATATGGAACGTTTATAATCAATATGAACGGGACATTTCATTTGGCATCAGAGCTGGTATAACGCCGTCCATGTGTGGTGGGTTAGCCGTAAAGGAGGTTCTCACAGTGTTACCTGTGACGAAGCATTGGCTCTTACTCCTTGCGATCCCTTACGAGGGTTGGCAGTAGCCGAGAGGTAGGCCCTAAAATCAGTATCTGAGGTACACTCAGTGGTCACCAGGCGGCAGTGTTGTAAATCTCCCGAGATCTCCTCGAGATCTCCCCCGAGATCTCGTTTTTAGAAGGTAACCGAGACGAGATGTTCATCTCCCGAGATTTCTCGATCAACCGGGTCAAACTTAGTCAAAGTCATGATTTCTCAGATTTTCTTGCTAATTTGTAAGATTTTCTTGTAAAATTCGTAATTTCTAAGATTTTTCCACTCATTTCTCGGATATTTTTATAAAATCTCTTAAAAACGTATATAAATATACATATATTTATGTTTTTATGTTTATTTTTATTAAAAAAACTATAAAGTCAATGTAAGTCAACGTCCGAGATCTCCCCGAGATTATTCCGAGATGCCGAGATCTCCCTAAAAAAGTCCATACGAGATCTCCACGATATCCAAGTTCTCCAACCTTGCCAGGCACTGAGTGGGACGATCGTTGTCCCCAATTGTATTTCAGTTGGTATCTGAGCGTTGGTCTTAGAGAACCAAAAATTTGCATTAGTGTGTCTTATCGAGTTTGTTAGGATACATTAGTGAGTCTAGACTTCGACCGTGTTTTCTTTAAAAACAATTGCTTAACACTTTTGTTGGAAACTATATATTATTAACATGTAAATATTATGTGATATATTAACCTCTTAATGTGTTTGATATTGTGTGATAGATGTATACCACTAGTACAAATCCCATCGATTCACCTAATAATAATAATGAAGAGTCGAATATATTTTGGGAAGATTCACAAATTCCCGAAGAGAAACCGGAAGAAGAGGAACCGGAAGAGGAGGAACCGGAAGAGGAGGAACCAGAAGAAGAGGAACCGAAAGAGGAGGAACTGGAAGAGGAGGAACCGAAAGAAGAAGAGGTTCCAGAGGAAGAAATATTGATACCTATAGTAAATCGATTAAATAAAAGAAAATCCTCAACCAACGGACCAAAGTTAATAATGGTCAATGGTGTTTCCGGCGAGGAAGCAAAATATTGGGAAGATTATCAATTTTACGATGAATCGGATCCCGATGAGGATTCCGATGATGTTATAGAAATTACCTCGACCCAATTTAATAAAGCGAAAGAAAATAATAAGGGAAAAGGTATAAAAATAGAGAAACCCGATTCCAACCCCGATGAACTTTATATGTATCGGCAACATCCGTATTTCCTAAAATGTAACAATGACCCGGGAACCTCTAAACCACCAAGTTTTTCTAAACTATTGTGGAAAATGACGGCTCGTATTAGAGGAACACCATATATTCCTAGAAAATTAGGAAAATGAACCAAGTCCGAAGAAGAAGAAACCAGTGATTCAGATTAGAGGGTTGTAATCATGTTGTGTATTATATGTATTGTAGTGTGCTTGTACTTTTATGTTCTATGTAAAAAATTGCTTGTATTGTTTGTTAATTATCTTTTACGAATCTAATCCTTGTCTATTTTACAGTATAAAAACAAAATGGATGTTAAGGGTAGACAACCGAATATTTTAGAAGATCTACCAGAGGATATGATTGAGGAAATCTTGTCTAGAGTCGGTCAGAATTCTTCAGCACAATTAATTATGGCAAAATTAACTTGTCAAACATTTGAAAGACTTTCCAGAAATGCCTTAGTTTATAAAAGGCTTTCCTTTGATAGGTGGGCTATATCACATTGGGGATACCGTAAGTTACGCCGTATTTTCTTTAAAGCGTTAAATGCGGGAAACCCAAATGCAATTTTATGCTACGGGTTAAGAACCTATTTTGACTCAACATATCCCAACATAGGATTTCATGAATTAGAAAGAGCTTCTAACATGCAACATAAAGAAGCATGTTATGCTTACGGGTTAGTGATGTTCGCTTCTTACCAAAGTGAGAAAAAGAACATCGGATTGCAGCTTTTAAATAAAACCTTCCCACAAGTGACGGATTCAGTAATTGGGGTGAGAAACAAGGTTTTTAGATTATTACGGGGCTGTTGGACATTACGAAACCCTTATCCTTTTGACGACATTACAACATGCTGCCTAGCCAATGGTCATAACAGTTATTTTCCACAAGACCAAGGATGGGAAGTCGTCTTAGTAAAACCAGAATGCATGACTTGTTTCTGGACTTATGAATTACATGTCTTTAGTTTCTTTGCTGAACAACTTGTGTATTAACTAGATTTATCTTCAAAACTGTCCTGTATCAAAGTGTACTATATTTCATGTTATATGTAATATAGCGATGTTGTAAGTTTGAAGAATATTTATATGTGATATATTATTATAATCAGTTTTTCATATGGAATTGTAGTAGTTGAATTGTATATTAGCTACTAAGTATGAACTTAACGGGTAGGTAGTACCTGAATTTAAACTTATAAAACGCTAATATGAAGAAAAAGCTTTTATAAATGAGTTCATATTATGCTACGAAATACTATTGACTACTCTTAATATTCTGTATGATTAACTCAATTCAGTTGGCTATTTTGAAGGAAATGGCACCGACTACTCGACATACCATGAATATGAGCGAAGAGAAATTTTGTACCTTTCTTGCTGCAAACATAGCCGCAGTACAGGCTACGCTACATACCAAAAATAACTCTGAATCTAGCAATGCAGCTAACGGCGCAAGAAATCATGTAGGATGCTCCTACAAAGAATTCACTGCCTGCAAACCTTTGGAATTTGATGGAACCGAAGGACCAATTGGATTGAAACGGTGGACCGAGAAAGTCGAATCGGCGTTTGCCATAAGTAAGTGTACTGAAGAGGACAAAGTTAATACGCTATGCATACCTTCACAGGTACTGCGTTAACGTGGTGGAACACCTATCTTGAACATGTAGGACAAAATGCTGCTTACGCACTACCGTGGTCGGCATTCAAGCAATTGATGAACGAGCAGTACCGTCCTAGAAACGAAGTCAATAAGCTCAAGGTAGAGCTTAGAGAGTTACGAACACAAGGGTTCGACGTTACCACGTATGAACGATGATTCACAGAGTTGTACCTATTGTGTCCGGGAGCGTTCGAAGATGAAGAAGAGAAGATCGACGCGTTTGTAAAAGGGTTACCAGTAAGGATTCAAGAAGATGTGAGTTCACACGAGCCCGCTTCCATACAAAAGGCAAGTCAAATGGCTCATAAAATCATAAATCAGATTGAGGGAAGAATTAAAGAGCAGGCGGCCGAAGAAGCCAACACGAAACAACTCAAGAGGAAGTGGGAGGAAAACGGTGACAAGAGTCACCAGTACAACAACAATAACAATTACAACCACAATCGCAACAACTATCCCAACAACCGCAACAACAATCGCAACAATAACCGCAATTCTAACAATAACTACAACAAACATCCCAACAACAACAACAACTACAACAACCGTTTCAACAACAATAACAATCCCAACAACAACCTCAATAACAACAACGGCAACAAAAACCAAAAACAGCCATGTCATAGGTGTGAAGAAAATCATCAGGGGTTTTGCACGATATTTTGAAACAGGTGTAAAAGAAATGGTCATAGCGCGACAAAGTGTGAGGTCTACGGACCAAAGTTTAACAGAACTAAAGGAACAAATAGTGTCGGAACAAGTAATGCCGGAACGAATAGTGTCGGAGCAAGTAATACCAACGCTGTTTGTTATAAATGTGGAAAACCAGACCACATTATTAGAAATTGCCCAAATAAGGGGAATACTAATGGGCAGGGCCGTGGAAGAGTTTTCAATATTAATGCGGTAGAAGCACAGGAAGACCCGAAGCTTGTTACGGGTACGTTTCTTGTTGATGATAAATCTGCTTATGTTTTATTTGATTCGGGTGCGGATAGAAGCTATATGAGTAGAGAATTTTTTGCTAAATTAAGTTGCCCATTGACGCCTTTGGATAATAAATTTTTACTCGAATTAGCAAATTGTAAATTGATTTCAGCAGATAATATATGTCGGGATAGAGAAATTAAAATGGGTGATGAAACGTTTAAGATTGATTTAATACCAGTCGAGTTAGGGAGTTTTGTTGTAATAATTGGCATGGACTGCCCGAAGAAGGTAAGAGCAGAGGTCGTTTGTTACAAAAATGCGATTCGCATTATGCGTGAAAAAGGAAAACCTTTAATGGTGTACGGAGAAAAGAACAACGCGAAGTTAAATCTTATTAGTAGTTTGAAGGCGTAAAAACTAATAAGAAAAGGTTGTTACGTCATTCTAGCACACATCGAGGAAGTTAAACCTGAAGAAAAGAACATCAGTGATGTTCCCGTCGTAAAAGAATTTCCCGATGTATTTCTGAAAGAATTACCGGGATTACCCCCACATCAATCCGTTGAATTTCAAATAGACCTTGTACAAGGAGCTGCACCAATAGCTCGTGCTCCATACAGACTCGCACCCAGCGAAATGAAAGAATTACAAAGTCAGTTACAGAAACTTTTAGAGCGTGGTTTCATTCGACCAAGTACATCACCATGGGGAGCTCCTGTTCTGTTTGTCAAGAAGAAAGATGGTACATTCAGATTGTGTATCGACTACTGAGAGTTGAACAAACTTACCATCAAGAACCGTTACCCATTACCGAGAATCGACGACTTATTTGATCAACTACAAGGCTCGTCGGTTTATTCAAAGATCGATTTACGTTCTGGATATCACCAAATGCGGGGTGAAAGAGGATGACATTTCGAAGACTGCTTTTAGGACGCGTTACGGTCATTACGAGTTTATGGTTATGCTGTTTGGATTGACTAACGCACCAGCTGTGTTCATGGACCTCATGAACCGAGTGTGTGGGCCATATCTTGACAAGTTTGTCATTGTTTTCATCGATGACATACTTATTTACTATAAGAATGATCAAGAGCACGAAGAACATTTGAGAAAAGTGCTAGAGTTGCTGAGATAAGAAAAACTGTACGCTAAGTTTTCAAAGTGTGCATTTTGGTTGGAAGAAGTTCAATTCCTCGGTCATATAGTGAACAAAGAAGGTATTCTGGTGGATCCAGCAAAGATTGAAACCGTTGAAAAGTGGGAAACCCCGAAAACTCCGAAACACATACGCCAATTTTTAGGGCTAGCTGGTTATTACAGGAGATTCATCCAAGATTTTTACAAAATAGCAAAACCCTTGACTGCATTAACGCATAAAGGGAGGAAATTTGAATGGAAGGATGAACAAAAAAAGCGTTTCAATTGTTGAAGAAAAAGTTAACTATGGCACCTATATTGTCATTACCTGAAGAGAATGATGATTTTGTGATATATTGTGACGCCTCAAAGCAAGGTCTCGGTTGTGTATTAATGCAACGAACGAAGGTAATTGCGTATGCGTCTAGACAATTAAAGATTCACGAGCAGAATTATACGACGCATGATTTGGATTTAGGCGCAGTTGTTTTTGCATTAAAGATTTGGAGGCACTACTTATATGGGGTCAAAAGTATTATATATACCGACCACAAAAGTCTTCAACACATATTTAATCAGAAACAACTGAATATGAGGAAGCGTAGGTGGATTGAATTGTTGAATGATTATGACTTTGAGATTCGTTACCACCCATGGAAGGCAAATGTGGTAGCCGACGCCTTGAGCAGAAAGGACAGAGAACCCATTCGAGTAAAAGCTATGAATATAATGATTCACACTGACCTTATTACTCAAATAAAGGAGGCACAACAAGGAGTTTTAAAAGAGGAAAATTTAAAGGATGAAATACCCAAAGGATCTGAGAAGCATCTTAATATTCGGGAAGACGGAACCCGGTATAGGGCTGAAAGAATTTGGGTACCAAAATTTGGAGATATGAGAGAATTGGTACTTAGAGAAGCTCATAAAACCAGATACTCATTACATCCTGGAACAGAGAAGATGTACAAGGATCTCAAGAAACATTTTTGGTGGCCGGGTATGAAATCCGATGTTGCTAAATACGTAGGAGAATGTTTGACGTATTCTAAGGTCAAAGCGGAGCATCAGAAACCATCAGGTCTACTTCAACAACCCGAAATCTCGGAATGGAAATGGGAAAACATTACCATGGATTTCATCACTAAATTGCTAAGGACTGCAAGTGGTTTTGATACTATTTGGGTAATAGTTGATCGTCTCACCAAATCAACACACTTCCTGCCAATAAGAGAAGATAACAAGATGGAGAAGTTAGCACGACTGTATTTGAAGGAAGTCATCTCCAGACATGGAATACCAATCTCTATTATCTCTGATAGGGATGGAAGATTTATTTCAAGATTCTGGCAGACATTACAGCAAGCATTAAGAACTCGTCTAGACATGAGTACTGCCTATCATCCACAAACTGATGGGTAGAGCGAAAGGACGATACAAACGCTTGAAGACATGCTACGAGCATGTGTTATTGATTTTAGAAATAGTTGGGATCGACATCTACCGTTAGCAGAATTTTCCTACAACAACAATAACTACCATTTAAGCATTGAGATGGCGCCGTTTGAAGCACTTTATACTAGAAAGTGCAGGTCTCCGATTTTTTGGAGTGAAGTGGGGGATAGACAGATTACGGGTCCAGAGATAATACAAGAAACTACCGAGAAGATCATCCAAATTCAACAATGGTTGAAAACCGCCCAAAGTAGACAAAAGAGCTACACTGACATTAAAAGAAAAGATATTGAATTTGAAATTGGAGAGATGGTCATGCTTAAGGTTGCACCTTGGAAAGGCGTTGTTCGATTTGGTAAACGAGAGAAATTAAATCCAAGGTATATAGGACCATTCAAGATTATTGATCATGTCGGACCAGTAGCTTACCAACTTGAATTACCACAACAACTCGCGGCTGTACATAACACTTTCCACGTCTCGAATTTGAAGAAATATTTTGCTAAAGAAGATCTCACTATTCCGTTAGACGAAATCCAAATCAACGAAAAACTTCAATTCATCGAAGAACCCGTCGAAATAATGGATCGTGAGGTTAAAAGACTTAAGCAAAACAAAATACCAATTGTTAAGGTTCGATGGAATGCTCGTAGAGGACCCAAGTTCACCTGGGAACGAGAAGATCAGATGAAGAAGAAATACCCGCACTTATTTCCAGAAGATACGTCAACACCTCCAACTGCTTAAAATTTCGGGATAAAATTTATATAACGGGTAGGTACTATAGTGACCCGAACTTTTTCATGTTTATATATATTAAATGAAATTTTTATTTACATGATTAAGTGTTTCCAACATGTTAAGCAATCAAACTTGTTAAGATTTGATTAATTGAAATAGGTTTCATATAGACAATTGACCACCCAAGTTGACCGGTGATTCACGAACGTTAAAACTTGTAAAAACTATATGATGACATATATATGGATATATATATATATATATATATATATATATATATATATATATATATATATATATATATATATATATATATATATATATATATAGTTAACATGTTATTATTATAGGTATGTATCTCATATAGTATTTTAACGATGAGTTATATACATAAAAATGAGACTATTGAATTAAGAAACTCTAAAACGATATATATAACGCATATCGTTATAACAACGTCTTACTAAGTACATATGAATCATATTAAGATATTGATACACTTTGTTAAACATGTTAAATTATAAGTAAATATATCATTAAGTGTATTAACAATGAACTACATATGTAAAAACAAGGCTACTAACTTAAGGATTTCGAAACGAGACATATATGTAACGATTATCGTTGTAACAACATTTAACTGTATATATATCATACTAAGATATATTGATATATCATAATATCATGATAATGTAATAATTTAACATCTCTTTATATATAATAAACAATGGGTTAACAACATTTAACAAGATCGTTAACCTAAAAGTTTCAAAACAACATTTACATGTAACGACTAACGATGATTTAACGACTCAGTTAAAATGTATATACATGTAGTGTTTTAATATGTATTCATACGCTTTTGAAAGACTTCAAGACAATTATCAAAATACTTCTACTTAACAAAAATGCTTACAATTACATCCTCATTCAGTTTCATCAACAATTCTACTCGTATGCACCCGTATTCGTACTCGTACAATACACAGCTTTTAGATGTATGTACTATTGGTATATACACTCCAATGATCAGCTCTTAGCAGCCCATTTCAGTCACCTAACACATGTGGAAACCATCATTTGGCAACTAGCAAAAAATATCTCATAAAATTACAAAAATATTAGTAATCATTCATGACTTATTTACATGTAAACAAAATTACACATCCTTTATATCTAATCCATATACCAACGACCAAAAACACCTATAAACACTTTCATTCTTCAATTTTCTTTATCTAATTAATCTCTCTCAAGTTCTATCTTCAAGTTCTAAGTGTTCTTCATAAATTCTATAAGTTCTAGTTTCATAAAATCAAGAATACTTCCAAGTTTGCGAGCTTACTTCCAATCTTGTAAAGTGATCATCCAACCTCAATAAATCTTTCTTATTTACAGCAATATATCTTTCTAATACAAGGTAATACTCATATTCAAACTTTGATTCAATTTCTATAACTATAACAATCTTATTTCGAGTGGAAATCTTACTTGAACTTGTTTTCGTGTCATGATTCTGCTTCAAGAAATTTTAAGCCATCCAAGGATCCTTTGAAGCTAGATCTATTTTTATCATTTCCAGTAGGTTTATCCACAAAACCTGAGGTAGTAATGATGTTCATAACATCATTCGATACATATATATAAAACTACCTTATTCAAAAGTTTAAACTTGAAATCACTAGAACATAGTTTAGTTAATTCTAAACTTGTTCGCAAACAAAAGTTAATCCTTCTAACTTGACTTTTAAAATCAACTAAACACATGTTCTATATCTATATGATATGCTAACTTAATGATTTAAAACCTGGAAACACGAAAAATACCGTAAAACCGGACATACGCTGTCGTAGTAACACCGCGGGCTGTTTTGAGTTTGATAATTAAAAACTATGATTAGCTTCGATTTAAAAGTTGTTCTTCTGGGAAAATGATTTTTCTTATGAACATGAAACTATATCCAAAAATCATGGTTAAACTCAAAGTGGAAGTATGTTTTTCAAAATGGTCATCAAGACGTCGTTCTTTCGACTGAAATGACTACCTCTTATAAAAATGACTTGTAACTTATATTTCCGACTATAAAACTATACTTTTTCTATTTAGATTCATAAAATAGAGTTCAATATGAAACCATAGCAATTTGATTCACTCAAAACGGATTTAAAATGAAGAAGTTATGGGTAAAACAAGATTGGATATTTTTTGATTGTTGTAGCTACGGGAAATATTGTAACAATTCTATACAAATCATATCCTAGCTAACTTATATTGTATTATACATGTATTGTAATATATTATGTAATCTTGGGATACCATAGACACGTATGCAAAAGTTTTGACATATCATATCGACACATCTATATATATTATTTGAAACAACCATAGACACTCTATATGCAGTAATGTTGGAGTTAGCTATACAGGGTTGAGGTTGATTCCAAAAATATATATATACTTTGAGTTGTGATCTAGCCTGAGACGTGTATACACTGGGTCGTGGATTGATTCAAGATAATATATATCGATTTATTTCTGTACATCTAACTATGGACAACTAGTTGTAGGTTACTAACGAGGACAGCTGACTTAATAAACTTAAAACATCAAAATGTATTAAAAGTGTTGTAAATATATTTTAAACATACTTTGTTATATATGTACATATTTGTTATAGGTTCGTGAATCGACCAGTGGCCAAGTCTTACTTCCCGACGAAGTAAAAATCTGTGAAAGTGAGTTATAGTCCCACTTTTAAAATCTAATATTTTGGGATGAGAATACATCCAGTTTTATAAATGTTTTACAAAATAGACACAAGTAAATGAAACTACATTATACGGGTGAATGATCGAAGTCAAATATGCCCCTTTTGCTTGGTAGCCTAAGAATTAGTAAACCGATCTACTAATTGACGTGAATCCTAAAGATAGATCTATTGGGCCTAACGAACCCCATCCAAAGTACCGGATGCTTTAGTACTTCGAATTTGTTTTTATCATGTCCGAAGGATTTCCCGGAATGATAGGGGTTATTCTTATATGCATCTTGTTAATCTCGGTTACCAGGTGTTCACCATATGAATGATTTTTATCTCTATGTATGGAATGTATATTGAAATATGAAATCTTGTGGTCTATTATTATGATTTGATAATATATAGGTTAAACCTATAACTCACCAACATTTTTGTTGACGTTTTAAGCATGTTTATTCTCAGGTGATTATTAAGAGCTTCCGCTGTTGCATACTAAAATAAGGACAAGATTTGGAGTCCATGCTTGTACGATATTATGTAAAAACTGCATTCAAGAAACTTATTTTTGATGTAATATATTCTTATTGTAAATCATTATGTAATGGTCATGTGTAAACGGTATATTTTAGATTATCATTATTTGATAATGTATGTAATGCTTTTTAAACCTTTATAGATAAAATAAAGGTTATGGTTGTTTTAAAAATGAATGCAGTCTTTGAAAAACGTCTCATATAGAGGTCAAGACCTCGCAACGAAATCAATTAATATGGAACGTTTATAATCAATATGAACGGGACATTTCATTAGCATACCATAGCCGTTTTTGGGAGCTAACGGTTGTTATGAACATCGATGACTTGTTTGCGAGGTCATTCCCTTGCGATATTGGTTAACCATGGTTTATACTTGTTGATGTTTAGCATTTCATTATTATTATGATTATTATGCTATTGATATTGCTAGTTGTACATTTTGATGATACTAGCTTTTGTTATATGATGATATGTGATTATATGCATTGTATGATGTGGTGGATGCGAGTAGGTAAGTTATATATGCATGTATATATTTATTCTACTCACTAGCTTTAGCTTACCCTCTCGTTGTTTATATTTTTAGATGCTGGCGCGGATCGTGGCAAGGGTAAAGTTGTGGACTAGGCTTTTCCTCTTAGGTGCCTAGAGGATGCTTTTGGAAGTTCGACCTAATGTTTGGGTAGTTTAACCCCAAACCCATGCTCTAGTGATGTTTGGAACTTAAACTAATTGGTCGTAACTTATATTTTTGGGAATTGTAAAATGGGACATCGAACCCGAATGTTGATGTAAACTTTTAATTAAGCGTATGCGCCATTTGAAACATGTAGTAATTAATTATGATTGATGATTGATGTGCATAACGACATGTTATACTTTTAAAAAATATATATATATATGTATGTTTTTAATTATATAACGGGTTGGGTCGTTACAAGTGGTATTAGAGCATGGTCTAAGGGATTTAGGTGATTTGAGATAGGCGCCTAGACTTAGACTTTTGTGTTGTTGAGTTATATGCGGAACTTGTAGGACTACGGGTCGGTATGGGTTTTGATTAGTGCCTTGGTGCATAGGTGGATTATCTATGCTATGTTGTGATGTTACTAATCATGCGTTATTGTTTTGAACATCGAGCAAAATGGTTGTGATACGTTTGAGCATGGCACAAAATGCGAGCGTAATAGTGAGTCGCGACCACTATTACGGTTGCAAGTCAAGTCAAGCAAGGACGTGCGACAAGTATTGAGCTAGGTGTGTTGCGCGTGCGGTCAAATGTATGTATATATTGTAGTGACCCGTCCTAATCCATCCGGACGAAGTCCATATCGATTATAAACGATTCACAACAGTTGATTACATCGTAAGGTACTTGACCTCTATATGATATATTTTACAAACATTGCATTCATTTTTGAAAAGACAATCTTTCATTACATCGAAAATTGACGGCATGCATACCATTTTATAATATATCTAACTATAATTGACTTAATAATAATCTTGATGAACTCAATGACTCGAATGTAACGTATTTTGAAATATGTCATGAATGATTCCAAGTAATATCTTTAAAATGAGCAATTGCACAGCGGAAGATTTCTTTCATACCTGAGAATAAACATGCTTTAAAGTGTCAACCAAAAGGTGGCGAGTTCATTAGTTTATCATAAATAATCATTTTAGATAGTATAATAGACCACAAGATTTCATTTTCATAAATATCATTCTCGTGTCAGGCATTTCGCAAACTGCATAGAGATAAAAATCATTCATATGGTGAACGCTTGATAACCGAACTAACAGGATGCATATAGAATATCCCCATCTTTCCGGGACTCTCATCGGACATGATAATCGAAGTACTAAATCATTCGTAACCCGAATGGGACATGTCAAGGTCCATAGATCTATCTTTAGGATTCGCGTCAATTAGGGGCCATTTCCCTAATTCTTAGGCTACCAAGCTAAAAAGGGGTATATTCGATATAATAATCCAACCATAGAATGTAGTTTCGATTACTTGTGTCTATTTTGTAAAACATTTATAAAAGCAGTGCATGTATTCTCAGTCCCAAAATATATATTGCAAAAGCATTTAAAAAGGGAGCAAATGAAACTCACCTAATGTATTTTGTAGTAAAAATACATATGACTATATTGAACAATGCAGGGTTGGCCTCGGATTCACGAACCGATATCATTTGTATATTTATTAATATACATAATTGTAATCGAACAATATATATGTATTTATTATTAATGATATAATTTTTATATATATATATAATAAATTAATAAGTTTCATTATATACATTTTCATTATATATATATATATATATATATATATATATATATATATATATATATATATATATATATATATATATATATATATATATATATATATATATATATATATATATATATATATATATATATATAAAATTATTAGTATAATTAAGTTAAATATATGTTTATGAAGATCATTTGTTTGTGAAATTAATAATTATGATAATACTAGTATTAGTAATAATATTGATACTATATAGCAAAAAGTGATAATAATAATGTTAATGGAAATTATGATGTTAATAATGATAATAATGTTAAGTTTTATAAAGATAATTAGGATAACAACAATTATAAGACTTTTGATAACTCATTTAAAACATACTTTAATTAAAATCTTAATAATTTTCATAATAATATTTATATCCACGATTTCTACGTTTATAATATTGACAATATTATTAAAACCTGTATATTCATAGTCATAATAATCATAACCTTCGTGTTTAATTTACAAACTAATGACTATGGTTTCTTTTACATTAATTTTGTAATCCTAATCCTAATTTTCATGTATTCATATAATTATTATACTAGTAATAATACTGATAATAATATTATTAATTACAAAATGATACAAGTGTTAATTTTTAATGAAACTAATAATTAATTTTTTTTATTGTTTTCATAGAAATAATGATAATCATATTCATAGTAACAATAATAATAATACTAATAACAATCAAGTTCATAATGATAATAGTTAATATCCATAATCAATAATAATAACAACAATACTAATCCTAATAACAATAACTATCAATGACAATAATAATAATAATGACAATAATAATGATAAGAATAATAATAATAATAATAAATATAATAAATATTTATAAGCAAGGAAAACTACCTTAATGAGCCCTTTTAAAAAAAAATGCACGAAACCGGGCTCGAACCCACGACCTCTCGCCCACCCGGTAACACCCTTAACCATATCACTAAATCTGTTTTTCCTGAATTACTCCTATCCTAATTATAAATAAACCCTTCTTTCTTATTCCTTGTTCTTCATCTTCATTAAACACCAACGACTGTAATCCCTTCAAACTACTCAACCATTTCAAATTTCAATTTTTGTCATCTTAATTAAATCAAGGATTACTTGTGTGATTAACAGAAACAAACACACAGAAAAAAATATTAAACAGACCCTGCTGGAGTCCGTCGAAGGGTAAAAAAAATAAAAATTTGATTTTGATTTTGATAAGGTTTTAGAAAATTGTTACTACACGAATTATATTTAAAATCGTTCCTAGAATCTAATGGAATCATCAATTTAACCTGTAACGTAAACACCAATTTGAATTTATTTAAGAACATGATGGTTGACTGTTTATTTTAAAAGTTTGACATTCAAAATTCGACATCAAGAGAAAGAATTGGAAATTCAAAATTTACAGATAGTTGGAGTGGATGATTCCTTACAAGACTGCATTAACAGATTTTGGAAATTGATTCGAAATTGAGTTTTGGATTAAGCCTTTCGTGACAGAGGAACCGAAGTGGTTCCTAATTTCGCTGCTTAATTCTTCAGTTATCAGATGTTACAAAGTGATTATGATTGAGAGTAATGATGAATAATTGAACGATGAATTTTTCCACAATTCTGAAGTAGTCGATTGATATAAGATGAGGAGGTTTGCTCGACATAGAGTCACGGGTAAACAAGAAATAAAAATAAAATAAAAGCTGATCGGTACCTATAAATATACGCTGTATTATCTGTTTTTATATATTTTATTAATTATTAATAAATAAATATCATAATAATAATACTATTAATATTAATAATAAAAATAAAAATACTAATTTAATAATAATAATAATACTTTTATTAGTGATAATGATAATTAGTTGTATTGTGATAGCAATAACAATATTTATAATAATTTTAATAATAACTTTAGTAATAATGATATTACAAATAATATTTATAATAAAATTAGTAATTATATAAATGATAATAATAATTAATTATATATTAATGTGAATATGAATGTAAAATGACGTGACACAGAAAGTTAGTATATTCTTTTGGATCGATTAGAAACAAAGAAAGGAGTATGATTGATGACAGGTGGTTGTTTGATTGATACATACAAGAAACAGAAAAAAATTGGTGATAATTGATTCCACCCGTCATCTATCTATTTGTACATATATAGTCACAGAAAACAAATAAGAAAGGTGTGGTTTCTTTGAATGTAAGTATATATATATATATATATATATATATATATATATATATATATATATATATATATATATATATATATATATTATGATTTAATGGGTTCAGTGGTTGTAGAAAGCAAGCAAACAAATATAGTAACACATCACTAATTGATATCTTGACTAAATTACGGCTACCAGAATTATATATAATAATATAAATAATATAATAATAATAAACATGTGAATTAAAAACCAATAGTTAAGCCGTCATTAATTTTGAACTAACGTTAATTTGTATATTATCATAAGTTCGTTTTTAACTTGTTTAATATCAATCGAGATGACAAACGAGTATTATCATCGTTTTCTAAATATATTAGAAACCATATATATTCAATATTTAAACACGTTTTAAATAACACGTTTTATTTTATCGTAAGTTATTTATATATTTAATTCTAACAATTAATATTTCAATTTATTATACATATACATAATTTATATACATATCTATTTACCAATAGTTGTTTGTGAATCGTCGGCATAGCCAAAGGTCAAATGCATTCACGTAACTGCTTCAAAATTTTGAGATTCAACTTTACAGACTTTGCTTATCGTGTCGGAAACATATAAAGATTAAGTTTAAATTTAGTCGAAAATTACCGGGTCATCACAGTACCTACCCGTTCAAGAAATTTCGTCCCGAAATTTGAGTGAGGTGGTCATGGCTTACAATAAAAATGTTTTCATGACCAATATGAATTGATAATTAGAGGTTTATCATCATTGAATAATAATGATAAAATAATTCGATTGATTGAATTTAGAAAATAAGTTGCGTCTTAACTTTTGACGTTGTCTTGGTTGAATTCCGGAATTCAAGGGATTTAAAGAAAATCTTCGAAATCTAAAAGATTTGATTCTTCGACGAATAAAGAAATTAATAACTCTATAATTAAATACGGAGATCTGCCTCGATTACTCTGTCTGATATTTCCATTATAAATTAAACTTTTCTGTTCCATTATTCTCACCATTCCTATACTTTCTTTCTTAGTTCATACATCCAAAAGATTGTGAAAATGCTTAATCCTGTTCTAATCCTTGATATTTTCTAATTATCATTTCTGTCATCCTTCTTTTCAATCTTCCACCAAAAGAATCTGTTTACTTCTACTATTACCTTAGGGTGATACTATTCTTAATTATACCGTGTCTTTATATTGCTATTCGTATTAATATTCATGGTTTGTAACCTCCGTGTTGTTATTGGGCTTTATATTTTCTCTTATATTTTGGAGCTCTTTGCCTTTTTATTCTCCTCTCGACCTCTGGTAAAGCGAGTAATGGTCCAGAATTCGTAAGTATGGAGTTTCGATTGAACTTAATGTTCTAAATAAGAAAGAACGTAATACAATGGTTTGATTTGTCAAATTACTAGAATCACTGAGAATAGATCTATCAAGAATATATTTTCTTGATATGTTTGAAGGTTGAATAGATTGAACAAGTCGTGTAACATGGCTCATGATGATGTTTTGGTCTGTGAATCATCATGTTTCATTAGAAACTCAGCATGACTTACTGTAATATAATCACGTTAATCAAGTGTCATTATATTATACTAACTCATGCATCAATTTCCAACACTACTTCAAAATCATTCATAATTCAAACTCGAATTTTAAAGAAATTTAGAAACTAAAGTATTTTTCTTTATGATGTAATACGGATAGCACGAAGAGATAACTAATTTCGGACAAGAAGATTTATGAAACTATCCTCAGAAAAATCGAAGATATTTATGATGATATTTTGGGATTTTCTAAGTTCGATGGTTGATGAAGAAAGATTTTCTACAAGATTTTAACATGACCTCGGAGCAAGATATTCTCTAAAGATTTCATCGGATCCAAAATTACCTGGATCCTTTGAATATAGGGTTTGGTCCTTGTATTTGTCCTTGGTCTCCTTCATGGTTAGCTCAATCTGTTTTTCAGTACCAAATTTTCTATATAGCGTTCCTAACACTCCTTTCTTTATCATCAAACTTTTGGCTGTTTAGACCATCTACCATTTTTCTGTCTCCTCTGCATTTAATGCTACGATATCTGAATCATCGGTTATCAATCCGAGGAGGTTTCAGGAGAATTGTGTTTTTAGATGATTAAACGTTGATGGTAATATGGTGGAATATAAAAGGTTCCCCGGTAATAATAAAAGAGCACGCATATATATCAAAGTTATAATAAAGTTGTTTCGAACGAAAAGTCGAAATTGTCTTGCTGAAGCTGTGAAAAATTTGCTACTTTGAAAGGATTTATCAAGTTATTTTAGGTAATAATAACACTAAGGAATTAACACAACTACGTGTTAAACGTTTACTCAGGTTCTGAGTGTTTTTCAGGTGCAACACTATACGCATCAATCTTTTCTTCCGTAAATGAAGTGCGGTTGGTTCATCCTCTCGATTGAGGTGTTTTTAAGAATCAAGAAAGGTTTGAACGCATATTCTAATTGTCAAGATACAAATGACGTTTAAGATGGAATCAAGTGGCAAACTTGAAGAATTATTTAGTTTCATATATTATAATCAATATTTTAATTCATTTTAATTGTCCATGTCATTAGTCCACAGTCAATAATCCACAATTAACAGTACAATATTTCATATATAGTTTAATATATAATATTCGAATTAATTAATACGTGTCGTGACCCGTGTACATGTCTCAGACTCGATCACAACTCAAAGTATATATATTATTATAGAATCAACCTCAACCCTGTATAGAGAACTCGATCATTACTGCATATAGAGTGTCTATGGTTATTCCAAATAATATATATATATATATATATATATATATATATATATATATATATATATATATATATATATATATATATATATATATATATATATATATATATATATATATATATATATATATATATATATATATATATGCATCGATATGATATGTCAAGACCTTGTATACGTGTCCCGATATTTAAAGTGCATTAAATAAATACAGAAATTAAATGACGATAAATAAAATTGCGAGAATATAAATTGTTATAAATAAACTGCGATAAATAAATTGTGATAAATAAATTGCGATAAATAAATTGCGATAAAATAAAATGTAATCAGTTAGCTAGGAACAGTTAGCGTGAATTCTTAACAAAATTTTTCGTAGTTAATTTGTTTGTTTCTATCATATTTTTATTTCGTCAAATGTTTTCTTCATTATGCCACTTGTTGGATTCTGATAGGTCAAAATTTAAATATGAAATTGAATGAAAATGGTTATTATGCGGTGAACGGATACGTATATCGATGGTTGTAAGTAGGATAGTAAATGACTGTTGAATCAGATTCGAAGAATGTACAGTGTAACTTACTAATGTGAAAACTAAATATTCCTCGAATATTACCTACCCGTTAAAATATTTTCACCATTAACAGTTTGTACGAAACAATTTTTAATTACAATCTTTATGAAAATATGTATATACATATATATTTTCTTCAGATATAATTATGGATTTAATGTGTTAATGTGATATTAATCTCATTTGATTTATTGTTAGAACAAGAATATATAATCTCTAAAACATTAGAGATTACATAATCGCCATACTAAACGAAGATAATTGATGTAGAACGATACGTAAAATGATGATTAAGTTCGAGGTATGGATTGTGATGTTGAGACGTGTGTTGTTGATGGTACTGGTATTGATATTGGTGATATTGTTGGTGCCGATGATGTTGTTGAAGTTGGTACGTTTTGCACTATATTTTTCCAAAGTTACAACTCGGGTGCGAAGCTCGTTGAGTTCTTCTATTACACCGGGATGATTGTCGGTTCGGAAGAGTGGATGAATAAGATCTAGAATTTGATATAGTATATAATCATGACGAGATACGCTGGAAATGAGAGAGAAAATGGTGTTTTGGACAGGTTCGCGGGTAAGTGTTTCAGGATCTTCGCCAAGAGGGCAATGTGGTGGATGAAAAGGATCACCTTCTTCTTGTCTCTAATGATTGAGGAGACTACGAACCCATCAGATGAATTGGAGATGATTGATTGGTTGATTCATTCTGGTGACGCTGATAGGTGAAACTCCATATCGGAATAGCTGTCGGAATCCGAGGAATTCGAACTAGTTGAGGGATTCATCTCGTACGATCAGATGAAGGACTTTTCGATAAGAAATAGATTATCGGATGTAGATTAGTACCTTGCAATACATAATTTACATATGCATATATAATACTAAAATTCCATAAGTTACGGAGGAATCTACGGAAGCTGTCAGGCAAAGGTAACAATAACAGATACGCTAAGATATGAATTGTCAGATACGCTAAGATATGAATTTTGTCTATACACTATTCATGCAGTCAATGCAGTAAAACGTGTCTAGACTAAGAATAATGAGCATGTAATTTCCTAAGGATGATAAGCAGATGATTTCCGACAAAAATGATAAGTAAAACTTTTGACATGTAGACACGGTCGAAGTGTAGACTCACTAATGCATCCTAACGACTATCAGTTAGACACACTTATGCAAGACCTGGTTCGCTAAGACCACCGCTGAAATGTCCCGTTCTTATTGATTAAAAACGTTCCATATTAATTGATTTCGTTGCGAGGTTTTGACCTCTATATGAGACGTTTTTCAAAGACTGCATTCATTTTAAAACAAACCATAACCTTTATTTCATCAATAAAGGTTTAAAAAGCTTTACGTAGATTATCAAATAATGATAATCTAAAATATCCTGTTTACACACGACCATTGCATAATGGTTTACAATACAAATATGTTACAACAAAATAAGTTTCTTGAATGCAGTTTTTACACAATATCATACAAGCATGGACTCCAAATCTCGTCCTTATTTAACTATGCGACAGCGGAAGCTCTTAATAATCACCTGAGAATAAACATGCTTAAAACGTCAACAAAAATGTTGGTGAGTTATAGGTTTAACCTATATATATCAAATCATAATAATAGACCACAAGATTTCATATTTCAATACACATCCCATACATAGAGATAAAAATCATTCATATGGTGAACACCTGGTAACCGACAATAACAAGATGCATATATAAGAATATCCCCATCATTCCGGGACACCCTTCGGATATGATATTAATTTCGAAGTACTAAAGCATCCGGTACTTTGGATGGGGTTTGTTAGGCCCAATAGATCTATCTTTAGGATTCGCGTCAATTAGGGTGTCTGTTCCCTAATTCTTAGATTACCAGACTTAATAAAAAGGGGCATATTCGATTTCGATAATTCAACCATAGAATGTAGTTTCACGTACTTGTGTCTATTTTGTAAATTATTTATAAAACCTGCATGTATTCTCATCCCAAAAATATTAGATTTTAAAAGTGGGACTATAACTCACTTTCACAGATTTTTACTTCGTCGGGAAGTAAGACTTGGCCACTGGTTGATTCACGAACCTATAACAATATATACATATATATCAAAGTATGTTCAAAATATATTTACAACACTTTTAATATATTTTGATGTTTTAAGTTTATTAAGTCAGCTGTCCTCGTTAGTAACCTACAACTAGTTGTCCACAGTTAGATGTACAGAAATAAATCGATAAATATTATCTTGAATCAATCCACGACCCAGTGTATACGTATCTCAGTATTGATCACAACTCAAACTATATATATTTTGGAATCAACCTCAACCCTGTATAGCTAACTCCAACATTCACATATAGAGTGTCTATGGTTGTTCCGAAATATATATAGATGTGTCGACATGATAGGTCGAAACATTGTATACGTGTCTATGGTATCTCAAGATTACATAATATACAATACAAGTTGATTAATTTATGGTTGGAATAGATTTGTTACCAATTTTCACGTAGCTAAAATGAGAAAAATTATCCAATCTTGTTTTACCCATAACTTCTTCATTTTAAATCCATTTTGAGTGAATCAAATTGCTATGGTTTCATATTGAACTCTATTTTATGAATCTAAACATAAAAGTATAGGTTTATAGTCGGAAAAATAAGTTACAAGTCGTTTTTGTAAAGGTAGTCATTTCAGTCGAAAGAACGACGTCTAGATGACCATTTTAGAAAACATACTTCCACTTTGAGTTTAACCATAATTTTTGGATATAGTTTCATGTTCATAATAAAAATCATTTTCTCTGAATAACAACTTTTAAATCAAAGTTTATCATAGTTTTTAATTAACTAACCCAAAACAGCCCGCGGTGTTACTACGACGGCGTAAATCCGGTTTTACGGTGTTTTTTGTGTTTCCAGGTTTTAAATCATTAAGTTAGCATATCATATAGATATAGAACATGTGTTTAGTTGATTTTAAAAGTCAAGTTAGAAGGATTAACTTTTTTTTGCGAACAAGTTTAGAATTAACTAAACTATGTTCTAGTGATTACAAGTTTAAACCTTCGAATAAGATAGCTTTATATGTATGAATTGAATGATGTTATGAACATCATTACTACCTTAGGTTCCTTGGATAAACCTACTGGAAAAGATAAAAATGGATCTAGCTTCAATGGATCCTTGGATGGCTCGAAGTTCTTGAAGCAGAATCATGACACGAAAACAAGTTCAAGTAAGATCATCACTTGAAATAAGATTGTTATAGTTATAGAAATTGAACCAAAGTTTGAATATGATTATTACCTTATATTAGAATGATAACCTACTGTAAGAAACAAAGATTTCTTGAGGTTGGATGATCACCTTACAAGATTGGAAGTGAGCTAGCAAACTTGAAAGTATTCTTGATTTTATGAAACTAGAACTTTTGGAATTTATGAAGAACACTTAGAACTTGAAGATAGAACTTGAGAGAGATCAATTAGATGAAGAAAATTGAAGAATTAAAGTGTTTGTAGGTGTTTTTGGTCGTTGGTGTATGGATTAGATATAAAGGATATGTAATTTTGTTTTCATGTAAATAAGTCATGAATGATTACTCATATTTTTGTAATTTTATGAGATATTTCATGCTAGTTGCCAAATTATGGTTCCCACATGTGTTAGGTGACTCACATGGGCTGCTAAGAGCTGATCATTGGAGTGTATATACCAATAGTACATACATCTAAAAGCTGTGTATTGTACGAGTACGAATACGGGTGCATACGAGTAGAATTGTTGATGAAACTGAACGAGGATGTAATTGTAAGCATTTTTGTTAAGTAGAAGTATTTTGATAAGTGTATTGACGTCTTTCAAAAGTGTATAAATACATATTAAAACACTACATGTATATACATTTTAACTGAGTCGTTAAGTCATCGTTAGTCGTTACATGTAAGTGTTGTTTTGAAACCTTTAGGTTAACGATCTTGTTAAATGTTGTTAACCCAATGTTTATAATATCAAATGAGATTTTAAATTATTATATTATCATGATATTATCATGTATGAATATCTCTTAATATGATATATATACATTAAATGTCTTTACAACGATAATCGTTACATATATGTCTCGTTTAAAAATCATTAAGTTAGTAGTCTTGTTTTTACATATGTAGTTCATTGTTAATATACTTTATGATATGTTTTCTTATCATAGTATCATGTTAACTATATATATATATCCATATATATGTCATCATATAGTTTTTACAAGTTTTAACGTTCGTGAATCACCGATCAACTTCGGTGGTCAATTGTCTATATGAAACATATTTCAATTAATCAAGTCTTAACAAGTTTGATTGCTTAACATGTTGGAAACATTTAATCATGTAAATATCAATCTCAATTAATATATATAAACATGGAAAAGTTCGAGTCACTACAGTACCTACCCGTTAAATAAATTTCGTCCCGAAATTTTAAGCTGTTGAAGGTGTTGACGAATCTTCTGGAAATAGATGCGGGTATTTCTTCTTCATCTGATCTTCATGCTCCCAGGTGAACTCGGGTCCTCTACGAGCATTCCATCGAACCTTAACAATTGGTATCTTGTTTTGCTTAAGTCTTTTAACCTCACGATCCATTATTTCGACGGGTTCTTCGATGAATTGAAGTTTTTCGTTGATTTGGATTTCATCTAACGGAATAGTGAGATCTTCTTTAGCAAAACATTTCTTTAAATTCGAGACGTGGAAAGTGTTATGTACAGTCGCGAGTTGTTGAGGTAACTCTAGTCGGTAAGCTACTGGTCCGACATGATCAATAATCTTGAATGGTCCAATATACCTTGGATTTAATTTCCCTCGTTTACCAAATCGAACAACGCCTTTCCAAGGTGCAACTTTAAGCATGACCATCTCTCCAATTTCAAATTCTATATCTTTTCTTTTAATGTCAGCGTAGCTCTTTTGTCGACTTTGGGCGGTTTTCAACCGTTGTTGAATTTGGATGATCTTCTCCGTAGTTTCTTGTATAATCTCCGGACCCGTAATCTGTCTATCCCCCACTTCACTCCAACAAATCGGAGACCTGCACTTTCTACCATAAAGTGCTTCAAACGGCGCCATCTCAATGCTTGAATGGTAGCTGTTGTTGTAGGAAAATTCTGCTAATGGTAGATGTCGATCCCAACTGTTTCCGAAATCAATAACACATGCTCGTAGCATGTCTTCAAGCGTTTGTATCATCCTTTCGCTCTGCCCATCAGTTTGTGGATGATAGGCAGTACTCATGTCTAGACGAGTTCCTAATGCTTGCTGTAATGTCTGCCAGAATCTTGAAATAAATCTGCCATCCCTATCAGAGATAATAGAGATTGGTATTCCATGTCTGGAGACGACTTCCTTCAAATACAGTCGTGCTAACTTCTCCATCTTGTCATCTTCTCTTATTGGTAGGAAGTGTGCTGATTTGGTGAGACGATCAACTATTACCCAAATAGTATCAAAACCACTTGCAGTCCTTGGCAATTTAGTGATGAAATCCATGGTAATGTTTTCCCATTTCCATTCCGGGATTTCGGGTTGTTGAAGTAGACCTGATGGTTTCTGATGCTCAGGTTTGACCTTAGAACACGTCAAACATTCTCCTACGTATTTAGCCACATCGGATTTCATACCCGGCCACCAAAAATGTTTCTTGAGATCCTTGTACATCTTCCCCGTTCCAGGATGTATTGAGTATCTGGTTTTATGAGCTTCTCTAAGTACCATTTCTCTCATATCTCCAAATTTTGGTACCCAAATCCTTTCAGCCCTATACCGGGTTCCGTCTTCCCGAATATTAAGATGCTTCTCCGATCCTTTGGGTATTTCATCCTTTAAATTTCCCTCTTTTAAAACTCCTTGTTGCGCCTCCTTTATTTGAGTAGTAATGTTATTATGAATCATTATATTCATAGATTTTACTCGAATGGGTTCTCTGTCCTTCCTGCTCAAGGCATCGGCTACCACATTTGCCTTCCCCGGGTGGTAACGAATCTCAAAGTCGTAATCATTCAATAATTCAATCCACCTACGCTGCCTCATATTCAGTTGTTTCTGATTAAATATGTGTTGAAGACTTTTGTGGTCGGTATATATAATACTTTTGACCCCATATAAGTAGTGCCTCCAAGTCTTTAATGCAAAAACAACCGCGCCTAATTCCAAATCATGCGTCGTATAATTTTGTTCGTGAATCTTCAATTGTCTAGACGCATAAGCAATCACCTTCGTTCGTTGCATTAATACACAACCGAGACCTTGCTTTGATGCATCACAATAAATCACAAAATCATCATTCCCTTCAGGCAATGACAATATAGGTGCCGTAGTTAGCTTTTTCTTCAATAACTGAAACGCTTTCTCTTGTTCATCATTCCATTCAAATTTCTTCCCTTTATGCGTTAATGCAGTCAAGGGTTTTGCTATTCTGGAAAAGTCTTGGATGAACCTTCTGTAGTAACCAGCTAGTCCTAAAAACTGGCGTATGTGTTTCGGAGTTTTCGGGGTTTCCCACTTTTCAACGATTTCTATCTTTGCCGGATCCACCTTAATACCTTCTTTGTTCACTATGTGACCGAGGAATTGAACTTCTTCCAACCAAAATGCACACTTTGAAAACTTACCGTACAATTCTTCCTTCCTCAATACTTCTAACACCTTTCTCAAATGTTCACCGTGTTCTTGGTCATTCTTTGAGTAAATAAGTATGTCATCAATGAAAACAATGACAAACTTGTCAAGGTATGGTCCACACACTCGGTTCATAAGGTCCATGAACACAGCTGGTGCATTAGTTAAACCAAACGGCATGACCATAAACTCGTAATGACCGTAACGTGTTCTGAAAGCAGTCTTTGGAATATCATCTTCTTTCACCCGCATTTGATGATACCCGGAACGTAAGTCAATCTTTGAATAAACAGACGAGCCTTGTAGTTGATTAAATAAGTCGTCGATTCTCGGTAGTGGGTAGCGGTTCTTGATGGTAAGTTTGTTCAACTCTCGGTAGTTGATACACAACTTGAATGTACCATCTTTCTTCTTGACAAACAAAACAGGAGCTCCCCACGGTGATGTGCTTGGTCGAATGAAACCACGCTCTAAAAGTTCTTGTAATTGGCTTTGCAGTTCTTTCATCTCGCTGGGTGCGAGTCTGTAAGGAGCACGAGCTATTGGTGCAGCTCCTGGTACAAGATCTATTTGAAATTCAACTGATCGATGTGGGGGTAATCCGGGTAATTCTTTCGGAAATACATCGGGAAATTCTTTTGAAATGGGAACATCATTGATGCTCTTTTCTTCAGTTTGTACTTTCTCGACGTGTGCTAGAACAGCATAGCAACCTTTTCTTATTAGTTTTTGTGCCTTCAAATTACTAATAAGATGTAGCTTCGTGTTGCCCTTTTCTCCGTACACCATTAAGGGTTTTCCTTTTTCTCGTATAATGCGAATTGCATTTTTGTAACAAACGATCTCCGCTTTCACTTCTTTCAACCAGTCCATACCGATTATCACATCAAAACTCCCTAACTCTACTGGTATCAAATCAATCTTAAATGTTTCGCTAACCAGTTTAATTTCTCGATTCCGACATATATTATCTGCTGAAATTAATTTACCATTTGCTAATTCGAGTAAAAATTTACTATCCAAAGGCGTCAATGGACAACTTAATTTAGCACAAAAATCTCTACTCATATAGCTTCTATCCGCACCCGAATCAAATAAAACGTAAGCAGATTTATTGTCAATAAGAAACGTACCCGTAACAAGCTCCGGGTCTTCCTGTGCCTCTACCGCATTAATATTGAAAACTCTTCCACGGCCTTGTCCATTCGTGTTCTCCTGGTTCGGGCAATTTCTAATAATGTGGCCTGGTTTTCCACATTTATAACAAACTACATTGGCATAACTTGCTCCGACACTACTTGCTCCGCCATTACTCGTTCCGACACCATTTGTTCCTTTCGTTCTATTAACCCCTGGTCCGTAGACCTCACACTTCGCCGCGCTATGACCATTTCTTTTACACTTGTTGCAAAATTTGGTGCAGAACCCCGAGTGATTCTTTTCACACCTTTGGCATAGCTGCTTCTGATTGTTGTTGTTGTTGCGGTTATTATTGTTGTTGGGATGATTGTTGTAGTTGCTGTTGTTGTTGTTGTTGTTGTTGTTGGGCCGTTTGTTGTAGTTGCGATTGATGTTGCGATTGTTGGGATAATTGTTGCGATTATTGTTGTAATTGCTGTTGTTGTATTGGTGATTCTTATCACCGTTTTCCTCCCACTTTCTTTTGACTTGCTTCACATTGGCCTCTTCAGCAGTCTGTTCTTTAATTCTTTCTTCAATCTGGTTCACTAGTTTGTGAGCCATTCTACATGCCTGTTGTATGGAGGCGGGCTCGTGTGAACTTATATCTTCTTGGATTCTTTTCGGTAATCCTTTCACAAACGCGTCGATCTTCTCTTCCTCATCTTCGAATGCTCCCGGACACAATAGGCACAATTCTGTGAATCGTCTTTCGTACGTGGTAATATCAAATCCTTGGGTTCGTAACCCTCTAAGTTCTGTCTTGAGCTTATTGACCTCGATTCTGGGACGGTACTTCTCGTTCATCAAGTGCTTGAATGCTGACCACGGTAGTGCGTACGCATCATCTTGTCCCACTTACTCTAGATAGGTATTCCACCATGTTAACGCAGAACCTGTGAAGGTATGCGTAGCGTACTTCACTTTGTCCTCTTCAGTACACTTACTTATAGCAAACACCGATTCAACCTTCTCGGTCCACCGTTTCAATCCGATCGGTCCTTCGGTTCCATCAAATTCCAAAGGTTTGCAGGCAGTGAATTCTTTGTAGGTGCATCCTACACGATTTCCTGTACTGCTAGATCCAAGGTTATTGTTGGTATGTAGCGCAGCCTGTACTGCGGCTATGTTTGAAGCTAGAAAAGTACGGAATTCCTCTTCATTCATATTCACGGTGTGTCGAGTAGTCGGTGCCATTTCCTTCAAAATAGTTAAATGGAACAAGTTAATCATACAGAATATTAAGAGTAGTTAATAGTATTTCGTAGCATAATATGAACTCATTTATAAAAGCTTTTTCTTCATATTAGCGTTTTATAAGTTTAAATTCGGGTAGTACCTACCCGTTAAGTTCATACTTAGTAGCTAATATACAATTCAACTACTACAATTCTATATGAAAAACTGATTATAATAATATTTCGCGTTCAAACTTTTATACAATATTTTACAAACTTACAATACCGCTTATTTTACATAAAGCATGAAATATAGCACACAATAACTTTGATACAAGATAGTTGTGAAGACAATTCTAGCTAGTACACAAGTCGTTCAGCAAAGGCAATAAAGACACGTAATTCATACGTCCAGAAACAAGTCATGCATTCTGGTTTTACTAGGACTACTTCCCATCCTTGGTCTTGTGCAACATAACCGTTATGGCCGTTGATAAGACAGCGTGTTGTAACGTCGTCAAAGGGACGAGGGTTACGTAATGTCCAACAGTCCCGTAATAATCTAAAAACCTCATTTCTTACCCCAATTACCGACTCCGTCACTTGTGGAAACGTTTTGTTTAATAGTTGTAGCCCGATGTTCTTGTTCTCACTTTGGTGAGAAGCGAACATTACTAATCCGTAAGCATAACATGCTTCTTTATGTTGCATGCTAGCCGCTTTTTCTAAATCACGAAGTCCAATATTCGGATATATTGAGTCAAAATAATTTCTTAACCCGTTGCGTAAAATAGCATTTGGGTTCCCCGCAATATATGCGTCAAAGTAAACACATCGTAACTTATGGATTTCCCAATGTGATATCCCCCATCTTTCAAACGAAAGTCTCTTATAAACCAAGACATTCTTGGAACGTTCTTCGAATGTCTTACAAACTGATCTCGCCTTAAATAGTTGTGCCGAGGAATTCTGGCCAACTCTAGACAAGATTTCATCAATCATGTCTCCGGGTAGGTCTCTTAAAATATTGGGTTGTCTATCCATTTTGTGTTTTTAAACTGTAAAATAGACAAGAGTTAGATTCATAAAAAAATACTTATTAATACAAGCAATTTTTACATATATCTTAAAGCATAAGAACACTATATTACATATATTACACCACACGAATACAACTATCTTATTCCGACTCGCTCGTTTCTTCTTCTTCGGTTTTGGTTCATTTTGCCAAGTTTCTAGGGATATATGATGTTCCCCTAATACGAGCCGTCATTGTCCACATTGGTTTAGAAAAACCTGGTGGTTTAGAGGTTCCCGGGTCATTGTTACAACTTAAGAACTTCGGGGGTTGACGATACATATAAAGTTCATCGGGGTTGGAATTAGATTTCTCTATTTTTATGCCCTTTCCCTTATTATTTTCTTTTGCCTTTTTAAATTCAGTTGGGGTAATTTCTATAACATCATTGGAATTCTCGTCGGAATCCGATTCATCGGAGAATTGGTAATCCTCCCAATATTTTGCTTCCTTGGAGGAAACACCATTGACCATAATTAACCTTGGTCGGTTGGTTGAGGATTCTCTTTTACTTAACCGTTTTATTATTTCCCCCACCGGTTCCGATTCTTCTTCTGGTTCCGATTCTTCGTCCGGTTCCGATTCTTCTTCCGGTTACGACTCTTCTTCCGGTTCCTCTTCGGGAACTTGTGAATCAGTCCATGAATCATTCCAATTTACATTTGACTCTTCATTATTATTAGGTGAGTCAATGGGACTTGTTCTAGAGGTAGACATCTATCACATAATATCAAACACGTTAAGAGATTAATATATCACATAATATTCATATGTTAAAAATATATAGTTTCCAACAAAAATGTTAAGCAATCATTTTTAAAGAAAACACGGTCGAAGTCCAGAATCACTAATGCATCCTAACAAACTCGATAAGACACACTAATGCAAATTTTCTGGTTCTCTAAGACCAACGATCGGATACCAACTGAAATGTCCCGTTCTTATTGATTAAAAACGTTCCATATTAATTGATTTCATTGCGAGGTTTTGACCTCTATATGAGACGTTTTTCAAAGACTGCATTCATTTTAAAACAAACCATAACCTTTATTTCATCAATAAAGGTTTAAAAAGCTTTACGTAGATTATCAAATAATGATAATCTAAAATATCCTGTTTACACACGACCATTACATAATGGTTTACAATACAAATATGTTACAACAAAATAAGTTTCTTGAATGCAGTTTTTACACAATATCATACAAGCATGGACTCCAAATCTCGTCCTTATTTAACTATGAGACAGCGGAAGCTCTTAATAATCACCTGAGAATAAACATGCTTAAAACGTCAACAAAAATGTTGGTGAGTTATAGGTTTAACCTATATATATCAAATCATAATAATAGACCACAAGATTTCATATTTCAATACACATCCCATACATAGAGATAAAAATCATTCATATGGTGAACACCTGGTAACCGACAATAACAAGATGCATATATAAGAATATCCCCATCATTCCGGGACACCCTTCGGATATGATATTAATTTCGAAGTACTAAAGCATCCGGTACTTTGGATGGGGTTTGTTAGGCCCAATAGATCTATCTTTAGGATTCGCGTCAATTAGGGTGTCTGTTCCCTAATTCTTAGATTACCAGACTTAATAAAAAGGGGCATATTCGATTTCGATAATTCAACCATAGAATGTAGTTTCACGTACTTGTGTCTATTTTGTAAATCATTTATAAAACCTGCATGTATTCTCATCCCAAAAATATTAGATTTTAAAAGTGGGACTATAACTCACTTTCACAGATTTTTACTTCGTCGGGAAGTAAGACTTGGCCACTGGTTGATTCACGAACCTATAACAATATATACATATATATCAAAGTATGTTCAAAATATATTTACAACACTTTTAATATATTTTGATGTTTTAAGTTTATTAAGTCAGCTGTCCTCGTTAGTAACCTACAACTAGTTGTCCACAGTTAGATGTACAGAAATAAATCGATAAATATTATCTTGAATCAATCCACGACCCAGTGTATACGTATCTCAGTATTGATCACAACTCAAACTATATATATTTTGGAATCAACCTCAACCCTGTATAGCTAACTCCAACATTCACATATAGAGTGTCTATGGTTGTTCCGAAATATATATAGATGTGTCGACATGATAGGTCGAAACATTGTATACGTGTCTATGGTATCTCAAGATTACATAATATACAATACAAGTTGATTAAGTTATGGTTGGAATAGATTTGTTACCAATTTTTACGTAGCTAAAATGAGAAAAATTATCCAATCTTGTTTTACCCATAACTTCTTCATTTTAAATCCGTTTTGAGTGAATCAAATTGCTATGGTTTCATATTGAACTCTATTTTATGAATCTAAACATAAAAGTATAGGTTTATAGTCGGAAAAATAAGTTACAAGTCGTTTTTGTAAAGGTAGTCATTTCAGTCGAAAGAACGACGTCTAGATGACCATTTTAGAAAACATACTTCCACTTTGAGTTTAACCATAATTTTTGGATATAGTTTCATGTTCATAATAAAAATAATTTTCTCTGAATAACAACTTTTAAATCAAAGTTTATCATAGTTTTTAATTAACTAACCCAAAACAGCCCGCGGTGTTACTACGACGGCGTAAATCCGGTTTTACGGTGTTTTTCGTGTTTCCAGGTTTTAAATCATTAAGTTAGCATATCATATAGATATAGAACATGTGTTTAGTTGATTTTAAAAGTCAAGTTAGAAGGATTAACTTTTGTTTGCGAACAAGTTTAGAATTAACTAAACTATGTTCTCGTGATTACAAGTTTAAACCTTCGAATAAGATAGCTTTATATGTATGAATCGAATGATGTTATGAACATCATTACTACCTTAAGTTCCTTGGATAAACCTACTGGAAAAGATAAAAATGGATCTAGCTTCAATGGATCCTTGGATGGCTCGAAGTTCTTGAAGCAGAATCATGACACGAAAACAAGTTCAAGTAAGATCATCACTTGAAATAAGATTGTTATAGTTATAGAAATTGAACCAAAGTTTGAATATGATTATTACCTTGTATTAGAATGATAACCTACTGTAACAAACAAAGATTTCTTGAGGTTGGATGATCACCTTACAAGATTGGAAGTGAGCTAGCAAACTTGAAAGTATTCTTGATTTTATGAAACTAGAACTTTTGGAATTTATGAAGAACACTTAGAACTTGAAGATAGAACTTGAGAGAGATCAATTAGATGAAGAAAATTGAAGAATGAAAGTGTTTGTAGGTGTTTTTGGTCGTTGGTGTATGGATTAGATATAAAGGATATGTAATATTGTTTTCATGTAAATAAGTCATGAATGATTACTCATATTTTTGTAATTTTATGAGATATTTCATGCTAGTTGCCAAATGATGGTTCCCACATGTGTTAGGTGACTCACATGGGCTGCTAAGAGCTGATCATTGGAGTGTATATACCAATAGTACATACATCTAAAAGCTGTGTATTGTACGAGTACGAATACGGGTGCATACGAGTAGAATTGTTGATGAAACTGAACGAGGATGTAATTGTAAGCATTTTTGTTAAGTAGAAGTATTTTGATAAGTTTATTGAAGTCTTTCAAAAGTGTATAAATACATATTAAAACACTACATGTATATACATTTTAACTGAGTCGTTAAGTCATCGTTAGTCGTTACATGTAAGTGTTGTTTTGAAACCTTTAGGTTAACGATCTTGTTAAATGTTGTTAACCCAATGTTTATAATATCAAATGAGATTTTAAATTATTATATTATCATGATATTATCATGTATGAATATCTCTTAATATGATATATATACATTAAATGTCTTTACAACGATAATCGTTACATATATGTCTCGTTTAAAAATCATTAAGTTAGTAGTCTTGTTTTTACATATGTAGTTCATTGTTAATATACTTTATGATATGTTTTCTTATCATAGTATCATGTTAACTATATATATATATATATCCATATATATGTCATCATATAGTTTTTACAAGTTTTAACGTTCGTGAATCACCGATCAACTTGGGTGGTCAATTGTCTATATGAAACATATTTCAATTAATCAAGTCTTAACAAGTTTGATTGCTTAACATGTTGGAAACATTTAATCATGTAAATATCAATCTCAATTAATATATATAAACATGGAAAAGTTCGGGTCACTACAACCGCTCTGATACCAACTATAGTGACCCGTCCTAATCCATCCGGACGAAGTCCATATCGATTATAAATGATTCACAACAGTTGATTACATCGTGAGGTACTTGACCTCTATATGATATATTTTACAAATATTGCATTCGTTTTTGAAAAGACAATCTTTCATTACATCGAAAATTGACGGCATGCATACCATTTTATAATATATCTAACTATAATTGACTTAATAATAATCTTGATGAACTCAATGACTCGAATGTAACGTATTTTGAAATATGTCATGAATGATTCCAAGTAATATCTTTAAAATGAGCAATTGCACAGCGGAAGATTTCTTTCATACGTGAGAATAAACATACTTTAAAGTGTCAACCAAAAGGTGTCGAGTTCATTAGTTTATCATAAATAATCATTTTAGATAGTATAATAGACCACAAGATTTTATTTTCATAAACATCATTCTCGTATCAGGCATTTCGCAAACTGCATAGAGATAAAAATCATTCATATGGTGAACGCTTGATAACCAAACTAACAGGATGCATATAGAATATCCCCATCATTCCGGGACTCTCATCGGACATGATAATCGAAGTACTAAAGCATTCGTAACCCGAATGGGACATGTCAAGGTCCATAGATCTATCTTTAGGATTCGCGTCAATTAGGGGCCATTTCCCTAATTCTTAGGCTACCAAGCTAAAAAGGGGTATATTCGATTTAATAATCCAACCATAGAATGTAGTTTCGATTACTTATGTCTATTTTGTAAAACATTTATAAAAGCAGTGCATGTATTCTCAGTCCCAAAATATATATTGCAAAAGCATTTAAAAAGGGAGCAAATGAAACTCACCTAATGTATTTTGTAGTAAAAATACATATGACTATATTGAACAATGCAGGGTTGGCCTCGGATTCACGAACCTATATCATTTGTATATTTATTAATATACATAATTGTAATCGAACAATATATATGTATTTATTATTAATGATATAATTTATATATATATAATAAATTAATAAGTTTCATTATATACATTTTCATTATATATATATAAAATTATTAGTATAATTAAGTTAAATATATGTTTATGAAGATCATTTGTTTGTGAAATTAATAATTATGATAATACTAGTATTAGTAATAATATTGATACTATATAGCAAAAAGTGATAATAATAATGTTAATGGAAATTATGATGTTAATAATGATAATAATGTTAAGTTTTATAAAGATAATTATGATAACAACAATTATAAGACTTTTGATAACTCATTTAAAACATACTTTAATTAAAATCTTAATAATTTTGATAATAATATTTATATTCACGATTTCTACGTTTATAATATTGACAATATTATTAAAACCTGTATATTCATAGTCATAATAATCATAACCTTCGTGTTTAATTTACAAACTAATGACTATGGTTTCTTTTACATTAATTTTGTAATCCTAATCTTAATTTTCATGTATTCATATAATTATTATACTAGTAATAATACTGATAATAATATTATTAATTACAAAATGATACAAGTGTTAATTTTTAATGAAACTAATAATTAATTTGTTTATTGTTTTCATAGAAATAATGATAATCATATTCATAGTAACAATAATAATAATAATACTAATAACAATCAAGTTCATAATGATAATAATTAATATCCATAATCAATAATAATAATAACAACAATACTAATCCTAATAACAATAACTATCAATGACAATAATAATAATAATGACAATAATAATGATAAGAATAATAATAATAATAAATATAATAAATATTTATAAGCAAGGAAAACTACCTTAATGAGCCCTTTTAAAAAAAATGCACGAAGCCGGGCTCGAACCCACGACCTCTTGCCCACCCGGTAACACCCTTAACCATATCACTAAATCTGTTTTTCCTGAATTACTCCTATCCTAATTATAAATAAACCCTTCTTTCTTATTCCTTGTTCTTCATCTTCATTAAACACCAACGACTGTAATCCCTTCAAACTACTCAACCATTTCAAATTTCAATTTTTGTCATCTAAATTAAATCAAGGATTACTTATGTGAATAACAGAAACAAACACACAGAAAAAAATATTAAACAGACCCTGCTGGAGTCCGTCGAAGGGTAAAAAAAATAAAAATTTGATTTTGATTTTGATAAGGTTTTAGAAAATTGTTACTACACGAATTATATTTAAAATCGTTCCTAGAATCTAATGGAATCATCAATTTAACCTGTAACGTAAACACCAATTTGAATTTCTTTAAGAACATGATGGTTGACTTTTTATTTTAAAAGTTTGACATTCAAAATTCGACATCAAGAGAAAGAATTGGAAATTCAAAATTTACAGATAGTTGGAGTGGATGATTCCTTACAAGACTGCATTAACAGATTTTGGAAATTGATTCTAAATTGAGTTTTGGATTAAACCTGTCGTGACAGAGGAACCGAAGTGGTGCCTAATTTCGCTGCTTAATTCTTCAGTTATCAGATGTTACAAAGTGATTATGATTGAGAGTAATGATGAATAATTGAACGATGAATTTTTCCACAATTCTGAAGTAGTCGATTGATATAAGATGATGAGGTTTGCTCGACATAGAGTCACGGGTAAACAAGAAATAAAAATAAAATAAAAGCTGATCGGTACCTATAAATATACGCTGTATTATCTGTTTTTATATATTTTATTAATTATTAATAAATAAATATCATAATAATACTATTAATATTAATAATAATAATAAAAATACTAATTTAATAATAATAATAATACTTTTATTAGTGATAATGATAATTAGTTGTATTGTGATAGCAATAACAATATTTATAATAATTTTAATAATAACTTTATTAATAATGATATTATAAATAATATTTATAATAAAATTAGTAATTATATAAATGATAATAATAATTAATTATATATTAATGTGAATATGAATGTAAAATGACGTGACACAGAAAGTTAGTATATTCTTTTGGATCGATTAGAAACAAAGAAAGGGGTATGATTGATGAAAGGTGGTTGTTTGATTGATACATACAAGAAACAGAAAAAAATTGGTGATAATTGATTCCACCCGTCATCTATCTATTTGTACATATATAGTCACAGAAAACAAATAAGAAAGGTGTGGTTTCCTTGAATGTAAGTATATATATATATATATATATATATATATATATATATATATATATATATATATATATATATATATATATATATATATATATATATATATATATATATATATATATATATATATATATATATATATTATGATTTAATGGGTTCAGTGGTTGTAGAAAGCAAGCAAACAAATATAGTAACACATCACTAATTGATATCTTGACTAAATTACGGCTACCAGAATTATATATAATAATATAAATAATATAATAATAATAATAAACATGTGAATTAAAAACCAATAGTTAAGCCGTCATTAATTATGAACTAACGTTAATTTGTATATTATCATAAGTTCGTTTTTAACTTGTTTAATATCAATCGAGATGACAAACGAGTATTATCATCGTTTTCTAAATATATTAGAAACCATATATATTCAATATTTAAACACGTTTTAAATAACATGTTTTATTTTATCGTAAGTTATTTATATATTTAATTCTAATAATTAATATTTCAATTTATTATACATATACATAATTTATATACATATCTATTTACTAATAGTTGTTCGTGAATCGTGGGCATAGCCAAAGGTTAATTGCATTCATGTAACTGCTTCAAAATTTTGAGATTCAACTTTACAGACTTTGCTTATCGTGTCGGAAACATATAAAGATTAAGTTTAAATTTAGTCATAAATTCCCGGGTCATCACATATATCCTTATTGTTTTCGACGCGATATCTAATCCGTTTCAATTTTTAGAATGAAGACGAGAAATGGAATGGATACAAATAACGGTGGTGGTCCCTCTCATGTGGAGGAAGATGAAATGACTACCAAGATATAGGACACTCTAGAAAACTACATCTCGATTTTCTCATGAAAAGTTAAGCAAATACATGAAGAATCGGTTTCGAAACATGTGGTCGATTTAATTCGAGAACAAATGGCCGATGCCGTGAGAGAAGAAGTTGAAAGGAGGTTTCCTAGACCTCAACATGGGGGAGAAATGGTCTTTCGATACAAGAACTTTATGGCGACTAAGCCTCCTCACTTTCACGGGGATCCCGGCCCCATGAAAAGTATGGCTTGGATCTCCGATGTTGAGGGTTATTTTCGTACTAACGAATGCCCACCCAAAAAGAAGACAAGGCTTGCCACTAGTTTGATGAGGGGAAATGCTAAAGATTGGCTTGACGGTAAACTTGCTATGGTGGGTGAAAAGACTTTTGTAGGGTTGTCTTGGGAAAAGTTCAAGAAAGAGTTTTTCCTCGAGTATCGTACACAAGCGGATCTTTCTAAGTTGCACAACGAATTAAGAAACATGTGTCAAGGGTCTTTGGACCTAACACTCTTAAAACCAACTTTCTCGCCAAAGCGCGTTTTTGCCCCAAGTATGTGGGGAATGATCAATTGTTGATGGAAGATTTTCACGCAACCCTTAGAGATGATTTGAAGGGTAAAATTAGTATTGGTCATGTTGAAACTTTTGCTAAGCTTTTGGCGGTGGCGAAAGGGTTTGAAGCACACGCTCCGAGTCCGGTTAGTTATGGGACAAGTAAGAGAAAATTTGAAGCATCTAGTTACTCCAACAAGAAGAGCAAGGGCGGGTCCGAAAGTGTCGGAAGAGTGAAGAAAGGTGGTTCGAATACTTTTACACCTACTTGTTATAGTTGCGGGAAGAAGGGTCATTTCTCCCGTGATTGTCTGAGCAAGACGGTCACATGCTTTAATTGTCAAAAAGCGAGGCACCGAAAGTCGTAATGTCCCAAATTGTTAGGGGACCAAATGAAGAAGCTAGAAAAGGCGGCAGGTACGGCTAGGGGAAGAAACTATTTGATGACCAACGATGAAGCTAAAAAATCCTACAAAGTTATCTCAGGTACTTTCATGGTTATATCTAATCCGGCAAGGATACTATTTGATAGCGGTGCTAATTTATCGTTTGTGGCTCCGCAATTTGTGTCTAAGCTTAATAAACCGCTAGCTAAGTTAAGTCGTCCGGTGGAAGTCGAAATAGCGTATGGCAAGATGGTGCTAGGGGTTGATGTTTGTAAAGATTGTAATGTTGTGTTTGGTACCGAAACGTTTAAAATCAATCTCATCCTGATGACTTTGGTTGAGTTTGATATCGTCATTGGAATGGATTGGCTCGATCGTTATAGAGCCGATATTTCATGTCATGAAAAGTCTATTCGTGTGAAGACCCCAAGTGTAGTGACCCGAATTTTCCATGTTTATATATATTAAATGAAATTGTTATTTACATGATTAAGTGTTTCCAACATGTTAAGCAATCAAACTTGTTAAGACTTGATTAATTGAAATAGGTTTCATATAGACAATTGACCACCCAAGTTGATCGGTGATTCATGAACGTTAAAACTTGTAAAAACTATATGATGACATATATATGATTATATATATAGTTAACATGATATTATGATAAGTAAGTATCTCATTAGGTATTTTAACAATGAGTTATATACATAAAATTGAGTTTATTGAATTAAGAAACTCGAAACTATATATAACGATTATCGTTATAACAACGTCTTACTAAATACATATGAATCATATTAAGATATTAATACACTATGTTTAATCATGATAAATGATAAGTAAACATGTCATTAAGTGTATTAACAATGAACTACATATGTAAAAACAAGACTACTAACTTAAGGATTTCGAAACGTGACATATATGTAACGATTATCGTTGTAACGACATTTAAATGTATATATATCATATTAAGATATATTAATATATCATAATATCATGATAATATAATAATTTAACATCTCATTAGATATAATAAACATTGGGTTAACAACATTTAACAAGATCGTTAACCAAAAGGTTTCAAAACAACATTTACATGTAACGACAAACGATGACTTAACGACTCAGTTAAAATGTATATACTTGTAGTGTTTTAATATGTATTCATACACTTTTGAAAGACTTCAAGACACTTATCAAAATACTTATACTTAACAAAAATTCTTACAATTACATCCTCGTTCAGTTTCATCAACAATTCTACTCGTATGCACCCGTATTCGTACTCGTACAATACACAGCTTTTAGATGTATGTACTATTGGTATATACAGCTCCAATGATCAGCTTTTAGCAGCCCATGTGAGTCACCTAACACATTTGGGAACCATCATTTGGCAACTAGCATGAAATATTTCATAAAATTACAAAAATATGAGTAATCATTCATGACTTATTTACATGTAAAGAAAATAACACATCCTTTATATCTAATCCATATACCAACGACCAAAAACACCTACAAACACTTTCATTCTTCAATTTTCTTCATCTAATTGATCTCTCTCAAGTTCTATCTTCAAGTTCTAAGTGTTCTTCATAAATATTATAAGTTCTTGTTTCATAAAATCAAGAATACTTCCAAGTTTGCTAGCTTAATTCCAATCTTGTAAAGTGATCATCCAACCTCAAGAAATATTTCTTATTTACAGTAAGATATCTTTCTAATACAAGGTAATACTCATATTCAAACTTTGATTCAATTTCTATAACTATAACAATCTTATTTCGAGTGGAAATCTTACTTGAACTTGTTTTCTTGACACGATTCTACTTCAAGAACTTTCAAGCCATCCAAGATCCTTTGAATCTAGATTATTGCTTGTCACTTCCAGTAGGTTTACCTACTAAAATTAAGGTAGTAATGATGTTCATAACATCATTCGATTCATACATATAAAACTATCTTATTCGAAGATTTGAACATGTAATCACTAGAACATAGTTTAGTTAATTCTAAACTTGTTCGCAAACAAAAGTTAATCCTTCTAACTTGACATTTAAAATCAACTAAACACATGTTCTATATCTACATGATATGCTAACTTAATGATTTAAAACCGAAAAACACGAAAAACACCGTAAAACCGGATATACGCCGTCGTAGTAACACCGCGGGCTGTTTTGGGTTAGTTAATTAAAAACTATGATAAACTTTGATTTAAAAGTTGTTCTTTTGGGAAAATGATTTTTATTATGAACATGAAACTATATCCAAAAATCATGGTTAAACTCAAAGTGGAAGTATGTTTTCCAAAATGGTCATCTAGACGTCGTTCTTTCGACTGAAATGACTTCCTTTACAAAAACAACTTATAACCTGTAATTCTGACAATAAACTTATACTTTTTCTGTATACATTCATAAACTTAAGTTTAATATGAAACCATAGCAATTGGATTCACTCAAAACGGATTTAAAACGAAGAAGTTATGGGTAAAACAAGATTGGTTATTTTTGCTTGTTGTAGCTACGTGAAAATTGGTAACAAATCTATATTAATCTTATCCTAGCTAACTCATATTGTTTTTTTACATGTATTCTAATATATTATGAAATCTTGGGATACCATAGACACGTATGCAAATGTTTTGACATATCATATCGACTCATGTATATATGTTATTTGGAACAACCATAGACACTCTATATGCAGTAATGTTGGAGTTAGCTATACAGGGTTGAGGTTGATTCCAAAAATATATATACTTTGAGTTGTGATCTAGACTGAGACGTGTATACACTGGGTCGTGGATTGATTCAAGATAATATATATTGATTTATTTTTGTACATCTAACTGTGGACAACTAGTTGTAGGTTACTAACGAGGACAGCTGACTTAATAAACTTAAAATAATAAAACGTATTAAAAATATTGTAAATATATTTTGAACATACTTTGATATATATGTACATATTTGTTATAGGTTCGTGAATCGACCAGTGGCCATGTCTTACTTCCCGACGAAGTAAAAATCTGTGAAAGTGAGTTATAGTCCCACTTTTAAAATCTAATATTTTTGGGATGAGAATACATGCAGGTTTTATAAATGATTTACAAAATAGACACAAGTATGTGAAACTACATTCTATGGTTGAATTATCGAAATCGAATATGCCCCTTTTTATTAAGTCTGGTAATCTAAGAATTAGGGAACATACACCCTAATTGACGCGAATCCTAAAGATAGATCTATTGGGCCTAACAAACCCCATCCAAAGTACCGGATGCTTTAGTACTTCGAAATTTATATCATATCCGAAGGGTGTCCTGGAATGATGGGGATATTCTTATATATGCATCTTGTTAATGTCGGTTACCAGGTGTTCACCATATGAATAATTTTTATCTCTATGTATGGGATGTGTATTGAAATATGAAATCTTGTGGTCTATTGTTACGATTTGATATATATATAGGTTAAACCTATAACTTACCAACATTTTTATTGACGTTTAAAGCATGTTTATTCTCAGGTGAATACTAAGAGCTTCCGTTGTTGCATACTAAAATAAGGACAAGATTTGGAGTTCATGTTTGTATGATATTGTGTAAAAACTACATTCAAGAAACATATGTCGATGTAATATATATCTATTGTAAACCATTATGTAATGGTCGTTTGTAAACAGTATATTTTAGATTATGAACGTAATATTTTTAAAACCTTTATTGATAAAATAAAGGTTATGGTTGTTTTAAAAATGAATGCAGTCTTTGAAAAACGTCTCATATAGAGGTCAAAACCTCGCAACAAAATCAATTAATATGGAACGTTTATAATCAATATGAACGGGACATTTCACCAAGTGGGGGAGAATTAATTATTCATGGCGAGAAAGGGAGAAGACTTGTGCCATTATACACTTATGCGCGGGTACGTCGTTTCCTTTGTAGTGGTGGCATGGCTTTTCTTGCCCATGTGGTTGATACTCGTGAAGAGCCACCATCCATTCGTAAAATTTTGGTGGTTAATGAATTTGAAGACGTTTTTCCAGATGAGTTGCCGGGAGTTCTGGTGGAAAGACAAGTTGAATTCACATTGAGTTGGTTCCGGAGGCTACTCTTATTACTAAAACTCCTTATCGTTTAGCACCAACGGAAATGCAAGAATTGTTAAATCAAACCCAATAGTTGCTTTAAAAGGGTTTCATCCGACTGAGTGCTTCACCATGGGGCGCTCCGGTTTTATTCGTAAAGAAGAAGGATGGTAGTATGCGGATGTGCATCGATTATCGGGAGTTGAACAAAGTGACGATCAAGAATCGTTATCCATTACCTCGGATAGACGTTTGTTTGACCAACTCCAAGGTGCAACGTTGTATTCGAAAATTGACTTACGGTCCGGCTATCACCAAATGCGGGTCTGCGAGGAAGATATTGAGAAGACGGCCTTTCGAACTTGTTAGGGGCATTTTGAATTTGTAGTTATGCCTTTCGGTGTTACGAGTTGTAACACCCCATTTTTCTCTGTACATGATATATAGGTGTATTGTGTAGGTACGACTAGTGGATGAAAGGTTCGAGACTTATTCGTGTGTTGAAGTGGTACGCGAGAAAAATGAATCAGAAGAGGCATGGTGTCGCGGCGTGACAAAGAGGGCCGCGGCGCGACGTTTCGAGTAAATCCAGACTAGAAGTGCGATTAAAAATGATCCCAGTTCAAGGCAATCGTCGCGGCGCGACGAATTAGGCCGCGGCGCGGCAGACAGTGCAGACTGGTACCGAATTCTTGTGATTTTAAATAAGGATCAAGGGCAATTTGGTCATTTCATGTTTGAGCCAGATTTGGGGTTTTAACCTCATCCACTCATTCATTTTCTTATTTTCTTTTTGCTTTTCTTTTCATTTTCTCTCAAGAAACTCAATTTCCCCAAGTAATTCAAGTGGGATTTTGGAAAGGAAGAAGTGGGTTTTGATCTTTGGCGTAGTTGACAAGTTTGTTCTCCTCGTCCTTAGCTACACGGTGATACTAGTGGTAAGCTCTAACTCCGAATTTCATTTTCGTGTTCATCATCCAAATTTGGGGCTTTTGAATGTATGATTCATAGGTGAAACCCATTTAGTTGTTAATTGGAGATTGACACCAATATTCGGGTTTATTGTGGTTAGAGGCGGGTTTTGGATTGGTTAATGATTTAACCATGTTTAAGACTTGAGAATGGTGTATAATCACCAGCATTAGTGATTATTGGTGTTTTGGAGACTTTTAGGGTTTTCGTGGTTGACTAATTTTGACTAGAGTCAAAATTAGGGTTTGTTGAGGATTATGATCCGATTGTTGATTTAATAAGGTTTGTAAACTTAAAATGGATTAAGTTGAAGTATAAAACCGAGTTAAACATGTTTTGGTGTCAAAACTTGTAAATGGTGAGATTTTGACCTTATGGGTCAAAATTAGGGTTTATGGGCAATTTTGAGAACGATAAGTGTTTAACACTTGTGTTCGGGTTTAATTGGCATATTAGGACCATTATCACTTGTGTTAGTGATTATTGGTTAGTTTGGGCGCAGTTTGTCCTTGGAAGTGCATTTGGGTCGAAATTGCACTAAGTGTCGAATTGGGTTGGTTTGTAGATCCAATCTAAGTGTGTTGTCGAATTTGTGATAATGGATTAGGTACTTTTCATTGACGAGTTGCGGATTACTTGGAAGCATTTCTTCAAGGCGACAAGGTGAGTGTTAATATCCTATGTGCATATGTATGTGTAGGATGGGTGCGGGTCGGGTGAAGTGATTCTCGGCTATTAGACCTCACTTCACATATAGGTGGATTTGATGGACTTTGGTATGAGTCCAATTGGCAGAGTTGTGCGCTTTGGTTGACCACCTTTAATGAGGTACACGTTTGTGTGTACGTTATCACACGTGGTTGTGATTTGGATGTTATAACCCCAATGGCGAAGGGTTGATATTGTCGTGAAGTGGATAACCCCGATGTGGTGGATTTTATAATCCCGTGACCGTGGGTTTGAGTTGGAGAAGTGAATCGCGTGTAGTTCGGATTCATGGTGACTTGTGTAGTTCGTTCATCTTTTGAGGTAGTAATCTCGTGTGATTTCGGATTACTAAGGCTCGTGTAGTTCGGCCAACCTCGATGTTGTGAAGATATTAATCTCGTGTGGGTTCAAATTACTAAGGCTCGTGTAGTTCGACCAATCTTCATTGTGGCATTTGGTATTCGGTAATGGGTTAACCTTATTCGTTTTATATTGTTATATATATTAATGTAATGTTGTGTTGTAGCTAACCCTCCGGGTGTAGCTTATTGGCGTTGTTCACATCGTCGTTGGTGAACTTATACAATGTTGATATCTTTAGCTTGTTGCTTAGAGATCGTACGGTATGCTTAGGCTACTTGCCATATACATGGATGCTTCGGTATGCGGTATTTGATATTTGTGTGGCGTGTCCATTTTATACATATATATGTATGTAGTATATTATCATTCACTAAGCATTAGCTTACCCTCTCGTTGTTGATATTTTTATAGGTTCGCATGCTTGGCGGCTTGGGTAAGCTTGAGGATTAGAGATCTTGGCTAGGTTGCTTAGAAGATATTGCTTTTGTATTCGATTAGGATTTGGGTAGCGTAGTCCCAAATCACCATGCTCGGTTTTGGTTGGAAACTAAACTAGTCGGGTCGTGTATGTCCGTTTGGACAATTAACTAATGTATTAAATGTTTTAAGGTTATTAAACCTTCTATTGTAATTAAAGATGTTTATGGAAAAAAAATTGGGACCTAAAGTATTATTTAACGCGTATTAAAAGGAAAAAAAATTTATGGGCCGGTTTTAATACGGGTTGGGTCGTTACAAGTGGTATCAGAGCATGGTCTAAGGGATTTAGGTGACTTGAGATAGGTGCCTAGACTTAGACTGTTGTGTGTGCTTAATTTGTTGCGGGACTTGTAGGAGTACGGGTCGGAATAGGTTATAGTTAGTGCCTTCTTTGTAGGTGGACTAACGTTATATTAGTAATGCGGATATTATTAATATATTATTGTATTGTGATAATTCCCTTGCGTGTGTTTATATCGCGTGGAATTGTCGTTGTGTTGGTAATATCATCGAGCGAGGCGGTCGTTGTACTAACGAGTTGAGACGACGTGTGTACGTAATAAGGACTTGCAAACCTTATTACGGGTGCAAATCGTGTCTAACAAGTGATGTACGATGAGTGTTGAGAAAGATGGGGCGGTGTTATGCGTGTTGTTTTATACGTTCGTGGACTAATCGTTTTGTATTCTTTAGAATGACGACGTGAAACGAGATCGAGACGAACGATTTGGAGTTTAACGCTAGAGTTGCGGCCGGTGTTGTGGAGCTAATGAGTGCGTTTCGAGAAGAAATGGATAGGAAGTATTCCGAATTTCGGGGTAGTAGTGAAATGGAGCGTTGTCTTAAGAGCTTCATGAGGACTAAACCCCCGATGTATGACGGGAAACTGGATCCTTTGGTAAGCACAACTTGGATCTCGGATGGTGAAGGGTGTTTTCGTACTATTGAATGCCCTCCTGAGAAGAAGATGAGACTCGCTACTAGTTTGTTGCGGGGTAGGGCAAAGGATTGGTTGGATGGTAAGATGGATCTTATCGGTGGTGAACCGTTTATGGCGTTATCGTGGGATGGGTTTAAGAAGGAATTCTTCGAGGAGTTCCGAACTTCAGCCGATTTGTCGGAAATGTGTAATGAGTTGCGAAATTTGCAACAGGGTTCTATGGATTTGAATACTCTCAAGACGACCTTTATGGCGAAGGCTCGTTTTTGCCCGGAGTATTTGGGGAATGATAATTTGTTGATGCAAGATTTCTATCGAACCATGAATGATGACTTGAAGAATAAGATTAGCCGGGGTCACGAGAAATCGTTTGCGGAATTATTCGCCGTGGCTAGAGGTTTCGAGTCGTACACGCGATCAAAGATTGGTGAACCTTCAAGTGAGAGAAGGGTTGTTTCGTATGGTGCTCCGAGTAAGAGGACTAAGGGTCCGAGTGTGAGCACGAGTGGTACGCGGACGGGTATACCGGATTCTAGTGCATCTAGATGTTACAATTGTGGCATGAGGGGTCACAAGTCTTGGGAATGTTCGGTACCAAAGGGTGATGGTATGGTGTGTTTCAATTGCCAAGAAGAAGGACATCGTAAGTCGGAATGTCCCAAGTTAGCGGGGACGGGTGCAGCAAGGATACGTTAAGGTACGTTTCATTTTAATAAATATGCCCTTTGATTATTTATTAAGTGCCGTTTGAATTTGAGTTGATTAAATGCCTTGTGTTGTTCATATTGTTGTTATGGGTGACATTCCTAATGGAAGTACCCAATGGTGATGTTGATTTTCGGGCGAAGGGCGTAAGACTTGGTGCCACCAAGCATTCCTTAGTATCTGGGAAATGTTTCTACCAAGCCATGGAAATGGGTTTTTGTGTTCGGTTGTTAAGCGCGTGTTCGCTTTTGTGTTGAGAGTGATGGACCGTGAGGTTCGTCGGGTGGTTGAAAACCTTGAGATTGAGTGTTTTGAATCTCGATGTATGTTGGTAATGGAGTATATAAGACGCGACATTAGGTGCCTCTTTTATACCTACTAGCATGGTGTTCGACTCCAATTGTGTTGTGGATACATTATACTTAGGGTACCGGAGTGAAACCCTTAGGTACATGAGTGACTAGGTGGAAATTGACAAACTAGAGCAATTGGATGATTGCGAGGGTGTGGTTTGTGTAATCGTGGTACACTTTTTGTTCGAAGTGTTTAAGGATTGATTGAAATCCTTCGTGTGCTCAAGGCTAGAGCAAGATATGGTGATGGGTCGTGTCAGCCCAATCGTTTGTAAAGTCTACCTTTAGTAGCATTGTACGGTTGTACGAGTTGCGGTATGGAACGTAGTTTCAAGTGGGGGAGTTACACTCCCGCACGAGGAAGTTTTAGTGTGAGATTTCGGATGATACTTTTGGTAGATCTGGAAAATGTTGTCGAGAGCTAGTTTTAGTCGATTTGTAGTAGATTACAATTTCGGATAAATTGTACTTATGGTTTGGATTTGAATTATCACCGAGGTGGTAATGTGGTAAATCTCGTTGAGAGATAATGGACGTGTTTGGTGAGCAAGGTGAAATCCTTCGGTTAAGGGAGGTGTGTGTCGGATTCTCTTCTAGAGAATTATTGTTTTGTGCCTATGTTTGATATAGGTGGTTCTTGATCGAATGTGTGAATGGTTAGTGGTATCCGTTAGGATTCACTATGGCCTAGCAGAGCGCGATGTTACGCTACTCTTCGTTCGAGGCCAAAAGGGCGTTGATTAATGAAGCATGACTTTCGGAGTCCGCTGACTTCATCATGGTATTGGTGATTGATGAAGCATGACCTTTAGGGTCCGCTGACTTCAACATGGGAGTATGCGATTGGTGGAGCATGACCTTCGGGGTCCGCTGACTTCATCATGAGCGAGGTGTTATATCGGTGAAGCATGACTGTTGACGGGGTCCGCTGACTTCATCCGGTGTTGAGATTGGTGAAGCATGATCTTCGGGTCCGCTGACTTCATCATGGTAGTGGATCGCGTGTGGTTTCAGTCATCTTATTGTGGAAGTAAGTCACGTGTAGTTCGAATTCACAAATGACTCGTGTGGTTTCGGTCATTATATTGCGGAGTGAGTCTCGTGTAGTTCGGATTCACAAATGACTCGTGTAGTTCAGTCATTCCTCCGGGATAGTGACTCTCGTGTAGTTCGGATTCACTAAGGCGCGTGTAGTTCGGCCAATCCCGATTGTTGTTGTGGTGAAGGTAGTGAGTCGCATGTAGTTCGGATTCACTAAGGCGCGTGTGTTTTCGGCCAGCCTTCGTGATGTTTGATCTATTGGTTGTTTTATACACCAATGGTGGGGTCGTAAGGACCATGTTGTGTTATGATCTATTGGTTGTTTTATACACCAATGGTGGGGTCGTAAGGACCATGTTGTGGGAACTATCGGTTGTTTATACGCCGATGGTGGGGTCGTGAGGACCATGTTGTATGATTAGTGATGCGATAGCCGTGTTTCGCTCACATGTTGCTTACGGGTGTGACGATAGTCGATTTTGTACACCTTGGGATTAACGTTACCATAGTCATTTGGGGCGTTATCGGTCTTAACCGTTTGTTAGGATGTTACGGTAGTTGTGTATTGGTCGTATTGCGCACTACAAGGGATGTTTAGTGATTGGTGTTATCCGTAAGGATTTGCTTTATTTCGGTCTTCTTCGGTTGATGGTTGACCTTGTCTTGGTTTGTGGTTGTTACTAGCGATGTACTTGGTATGGTACGCTAGGAGTTGAAATCTCGGTATGAAATTTGTTGAGTTTTTCCCGATGTGAGGGATTGAGTTAGTGCTAGTGCTCGGAATTATGGAATTTGATAAATCGCGGGTAACGATTTAGCTGTTAAGGGTAACTCTTTGAGAAGAATTGTCTAAGGGATCGTTGTAGACTTCGGTTGTTGCGTGTATTGTACGTCTCGGGATGCGAGCAAGTGTGTGACTTGTCATTGGATTAACCTTCGAGTAGTGAAATTGTGGTAGAAGACGGTTTGAAACGCATGTTCGAGGACCATTGAGTGTGGGTCCGTTTGGGTTTGTGACTAGGATCGCGAGGACGTGATCGAATTTAAGTGGGGGAGAGTTGTAACACCCCGTTTTTCTCCGTACATGATATATAGGTGTATTGTGTAGGTACGACTAGTGGATGAAAGGTTCGAAACTTATTCGTGTGTTGAAGTGGTACGCGAGAAAAATGAATCAGAAGAGGCATGGTGTCGCGGCGTGACAAAGAGGGCCGCGGCGTGGCGTTTCGAGTAAATCCAGACCAGAAGTGCGATTAAAAATGATCCCAGTTCAAGGCAATCGTCGCGGCGCGACAAATTAGGCCGCGGCGCGGCAGACAGTGCAGACTGGTACCGAATTCTTGTGATTTTAAATAAGGATCAAGGGCAATTTGGTCATTTCGCGTTTGAGCCAGATTTGGGGTTTTAACCTCATCCACTCATTCATTTTCATATTTTCCTTTTGCTTTTCTTTTCATTTTCTCTCAAGAAACTCAATTTCCCCAAGTGATTCAAGTGGGATTTTGGAAAGGAAGAAGTGGGTTTTGATCTTTGGCGTAGTTGATAAGTTTGTTCTCCTCGTTCTTAGCTACACGGTGATACTAGTGGTAAGCTCTAACTCCGAATTTCATTTTCGTGTTCATCATCCAAATTTGGGGCTTTTGATTGTATGATTCATAGGTGAAACCCATTTAGTTGTTAATTGGAGATTAATACCAATATTCGGGTTTATTGTGGTTAGAGGCGGGTTTTGGGTTGGTTAATCATTTAACCATTTTTAAGACTTGAGAATGGTGTATATTCACTAGCATTAGTGATTATTGGTGTTTTGGAGACTTTTATGGTTTTCGTGGTTGACTAATTTTGACTAGAGTCAAAATTAGGATTTGTTGATGATTATGACCCGATTGTTGATTTAATAAGGTTTGTAAACTTAAAATGGATTAAGTTGAAGTATAAAACCGAGTTAAACATGTTTTGGTGTCAAAACTTGTAAATGGTGAGATTTTGACCTTATTGGTCAAAATTAGGGTTTATGGACGATTTTGAGAACGATTAATGTTTAACACTTGTGTTCGGGTTTAATTGGCATATTACGACCATTATCACTTGTGTTAGTCATTATTGGTTAGTTTGAGCGCGGTTTGTCCTTGGAAGTGCATTTGGGTCGAAATTGCACTAAGTGTCGACTTGGGTTGGTTTGTAGATCCAATCTAAGTGTGTTGTTGAATTTGTGATAATGGATTAGGTACTTTCCATTGACGAGTTGCGAATTACTTGGAAGCATTTCTTCAAAGCGACAAGGTGAGTGTTAATATCCTATGTGCATATGTATGTGTAGGATGGGTGCGGGTCGGGTGAAGTGATTCTCGGCTATTAGAGCTCACTTCACATATAGGTGAATTTGATGGACTTTGGTATGAGTCCAATTGGCACGGTTGTGCGCTTTGGTTGACCACCTTTAACGAGGTGCACGTTTTTGTGTATGTTATCACACGTGGTTGTGATTTGGATGTTATAACCCCAATGGCGAAGGGTTGATATTGTCGTGATGTGGATAACCCCGATGTGGTGGATTTTATAATCCCGTGACCGTGGGTTTGAGTTGGAGAAGTGAATCGCGTGTAGTTCGGATTCATGGTGACTCGTGTAGTTCGGTCATCTTTTGAGGTAGTAATCTCGTGTGATTTCGGATTACTAAGGCTCGTGTAGTTCGGCCAACCTCGATGTTGTGAAGATAGTAATCTCGTGTGGGTTCGAATTACTAAGGCTCGTGTAGTTCGGCCAATCTTCATGGTGGCGTTTGGTATTCGGTAATGGGTTAAGGGGTTAACCTTATTCGTTTTATATTGTTATATATATTAATGTAATGTTGTGTTGTAGCTAACCCTCCGGGTGTAGCTTATTGGCGTTGTTCACATCGTCGTTGGTGAACTTATACATTGTTGATATCTTTAGCTTGTTGCTTAGAGATCGTACAGTATGCTTAGGGTAGTTGCCTTATACATGGATGCTTCGGTATGCGGTATTTGATATTTGTGTGGCGTGTCCATTTTATACATATATATGTATGTAGTATATTATCATTCACTAAGCGTTAGCTTACCCTCTCGTTGTTGATATTTTTATAGGTTCGCATGCTTGGCGGCTCGGGTAAGCTTGGGGATTAGAGATCTTGGCTAGGTTGCTTAGAAGATCTTGCTTTTGTATTCGATTAGGATTTGGGTAGCGTAGTCCCAAATCACCATGCTCGATTTTGGTTGGAAACTAAACTAGTCCGGTCGTGTATGTCCGTTTGGACAATTAACTAATGTATTAAATGTTTTAAGGTTATTAAACCTTCTATTATAATTAAAGATGTTTATGGAAAAACAATTGGGACCTAAAGTATTATTTAACGCGTATTAAAAGGAAAAAAAATTTATGGGCCGGTTTTAATACGGGTTGTGTCGTTACACGAATGCACCGGCGGCATTCATGGATCTTATGAACCGAGGGTGCCAACCTATGTTGGACAAGTCGGTAATTGTGTTCATCGAGACATTCTTGTCTATTCGAAAAGTATGAAAGATCATGAATGTCATTTGCGTGAAGTATTGAAAACGTTGCGGAAGGAGAAATTGTATGCTAAATTCTCAAAGTACGAATTTTGGCTAAGGGAAGTGCAATTCCTTGGCCACATTGTGAATAAAGAAGGCATTCAAGTGGATCTGGGGAAGATAGAGACGGTAAAGAGTTGGGAGCAACCGACTACGCCTACGGAAATCTGAAGTTTTCTTGGATTGGCCGGTTATTATCGTTGGTTTATCCAAGACTTTTCTAAAATTGCCTCCCCATTGACGAAGTTGATAAGGAAGAATATGAGGTTCAATTGGGAGAACGAGCAAGAAATTGCTTTTCAATTGTTAAAGGAGAAATTATGTCAAGCTCCGGTCTTAGTGTTGCCGGAAAGTGTTGAAGATATGACGTTTTATTATGATGCCTCATTAAATGGGATCGGGTGCATTCTAATGCAACGGGGTAAAGTGTTTGCTTACGCCTCTAGGCAATTGAAGGAACATGAAAAGAATTACTCGACGCACGATCTCGAATTAGCGGCGGTGGTCCATGATTTGAAAATTTGGCGCCATTACTTGTATGGTGTCAAGTGTACGATATATTCGGATCAAAAGAGTTTGAAACATCTTTTTGATCAACGAGCTTTGAATTATCGACAACGTAGGTGGATGGATGTGGTAAAGGATTATGATTGTGAGATACTTTACCATCCGGGTAAGGCGAACGTGGTCGCGGATTCTTTGAGTCGAAAGAGTCAACATCCGGCGATACGAGTAGGGTCGTTACGCATGACAATTACTAACGATTTTCTTGTAAAGTTCGGTGAAGTTCAAATTGAAGCTTTTGTTAACAATAAACATGAAGAACGAATTGTGGGGCAAACAGAGTCCATTTAATTAGGCCCTCACGGGTTGTTATCCTTTCAAAATAGGATGTGGGTACCAAAGATGGGGAATTTCCGAAGGGTGCTTCTCGATGAAGCGCACAAGTCAAAGTATTCCATTCATCCGGGTGCAACAAAAATGTACCTCGATTTGAAGAAAGAGTATTGATGGCCCGAAATTAAACGTGATGTGGTTAAATATGTTGAATAATGCGTCACGTGTTTGCAAGTTAAAGCCAAACACCAAAAACCGTATGGTAAGTTGCAGTCGCTATAAATCCTGATGTGGAAGTGGGAGCATATTACCATGTATTTTATTACAAAGTTGCCAAAGACGGCGAGGACCCAATATGATACTATTTGGGTGATCGTTAATAGATTGATGAAAAGTGCTTTATTTCTTCCTATTAAAGAAACAATTACTTCGGAGGCACTTGCGAAAATGTTCATTAAGGAAGTGATATCGAGAGATGGCGTTCCCGCGTCTATCGTTTCGGATCGGGACACGCGTTTTACTTCTCAATTTTGGAAAAAGTTTCATGAAGATATGGGTACGAGGTTGAATATGAGTACGACATATTATCCTCAAACGGATGGTCAAACCGAGCGTACCAATCAAACGTTGGAAGATATGTTGAGAGCATGCATAATAGATTTTGGAGGAAGTTGGGACGAACATCTACCATTGGTGGAATTCTCGTACAATAATAATTTTCACACTAGTATTGGAATGCCGCCATATGAGATGTTATATGGTAGAAGTTGTCGAACCCCGATTTGTTGGGGTGAAGTGGGGTCAAAGGGAATTCGGGAGCACTAATTTGGTATTGGAGACAAATGGTAAAATCGAAATGATTCGAGATCGTTTGAAAGTGGCGCAAGATAGACAAAAGTCTTATGTCGATAAATGAAGGCGACCGATTGAGTTCCAAGAAGGCGACATGGTGATGCTTAAGGTTTCGCCATGGAAAGGTATTATACGGTTTCGAAAATGAGGAAATTAGCTCCTCGGTTTATTGGGCCATTAAAATTTTGGCTCATGTTGGTGAGGTCGCTTATAGACTAGAGTTACCCGAAGAGCTTGCGGGAATTCATAACACATTTCATGTTTCCCATCTCTGTAAGTGTCTTGCGGATGACTCGACTTGGGTACCGTTAGATGAGATTGCTTTGAACAACAAATTAGAGTATGTTGAAGAGCCAATTGCAATTCTAGATAAGAAAGTGAAGAGGTTGTGAAATAAAGAAGTTAGAACTTACAAAGTGTAATGACGACATAGAAAGGGGTCTGAGTTCACGTGGGAACCCGAAGAGTTTGTATTGGTGTATCTTCCGGCTTGTCATGCGGCTTGGATCGCGAGGACGCGCTCCGATTCAAGTGGGGGAGAGTTGTAACACCCGTTTTCTGAAAAGTCACTTGGGACGTCTCACATAGTCCTAAGGTATGTAATTTAATCTTTAAAACGCTTCTAGATAGTTGTATATGACTTAAAATGATTGGAATTGAGTTTAGGGTGCAAAATGGTAAAGTGTCGCGTATGAAACGACTTTATCGCTTTTTGAGTTGTCGCGTAGCGTGACATACATACTTGGAACGCGACGGCTTGAAAATCCCATCCCTGACCAAATTATCGCGTTTCAGTCGGGTCTGTCGCGTTTTGGGCATCGCGTAACGCGATGGGTAGTCGCGGATCGCGACATATGTCGTTGTTTGACTATTTTAACCCGATTTAAATGGTATCTTTTGGGGTGTTTTGGTCTTTTCACTATGAGGTCGGTTTTATGAGTCTAAAAACTGATTCAACCTCATCCTATCCTCATTTATCATTTCTTCAACTACCCAAATTAAATCTAGAGAGAGAATTGAGGTTTTAGTGAGAGAGAGCTCACTTGGAGAAGAAGGAGATCAAATCTCGCCCGAGTCCAAGTATTAAAGTTATTCCCTACGTTCTAGCTACGTGTTGATAGTGTTGGTAAGTCTTAACTCCATGTTTTGAGTTTAATTTGAGTTATGGCTAGGGTTTTGTCATTTAAGACTTATAAGACCCATTTGGGGGTTAAATGGGCGAATTTGGGTTAAGTTGTTGTAAGAAAACCCTAAGGTGTGGTAATCTAGGCTTTGGTCTTGTAATTTGGTGTTTAAAGTGTAATTGTGATGATAGATCACTAATACATTCATGTGTTAGTGAAAGTTTTGAAAATGGGTGCAAGTTTGGCCAAATTATAAGTTTTGATGACAAAATGGGTCAAATGGGTAATTGTTGACCTAATTGGGCAAGTTGGTTATGAAATGACCTAAGTTTGTGTTAGTTGGTGTTGTTAGACCTTAATCACTAGCTTTTAGTGTTTTATGATGAGTCTTGGCCCCGAATGGGCGGTTTTAGTGTAAATGGGCCATTTAATGCTTTTGGGTCATAAATGCACTAGTGAGGGCAGTTGGTAAATAGTCCAACTTGGTATGTGTATTGATTGGGTATTAATTGTACTAGGTGACTTGCTTTAAAAGTTACAAGTATTGTTGGAAATCTCACCAAGACGACAAGGTGAGTGGAATACTTATGTATGTATGTATGTATATGATTTATGTGCCCGTATTAATTGTGTATATAGCCGTTTTGTGCACATGGTTGTGAGTAATGGCCGTTATTAGGTGATGGCGTTTTGGAACACTTTGGGGGAATACCATAGCCGTTTTGGGATACATCGGGGTTAGCATACCATAGCCGTTTTGGGAGCTAATTGAATAACCGGTTCTTACTCACACGTGATCAAGTGATGCCATAGTCGTTTTGGAACACTTAGGGGTGATGCCATAGCCATTTTGGAACACCTCGGGGGTTAGCATACCATAGCCATTTTTGGGAGCTAACGGTTGTTATGAACACCGACGACTTGTTCGCGAGGTCATTCCCTTGCGATATTGGTTAACCATGGTTTATACTTTTTGATGTTTAGCATTTCATTATTATTATGATTATTATGCTATTGATATTGCTAGTTGTACGTTTTGATGATACTAGCTTTTGTTATGTGATGATATGCGATTATATGCATTGTATGATGTGGTGGATGCTAGTAGGTAAGTTGTATATGCATGTATATATTTATTCTACTCACTAAGCTTTAGCTTACCCTCTCGTTGTTTATATTTTTAGATGCGGGCGCAGATCGTGGCAAGGGTAAAGTTGTGGACTAGGATTTTCCTCTTAGGTGTCTAGTGGATGCTTTTGGAAGTTCGACCTAATCTTTGGGTAGTTTAACCCCAAACCCATGCTCTAGTGATGTTTGGAACTTAAACTAATTGGTCGGAACTTATATTTTTGGGAATTGTAAAATGGGTCATCGAACCCGAATGTTGATGTAAACTTTTAATTAAGCGTATGCGCCATTTGAAACATGTAGCAATTAATTATGATTGATGATTGATGTGCATAACGACATATTATACTTTTTAAAAAAATATGTATGTTTTTAATTATATAACGGGTTGGATCGTTACACTACTGTCTTCCCAATAGTATCCACCCTCACCTCAACCTGGTTCCTGAACAAAATCAAAGGAACGACTACCAAAGACTACAGCCGAAAGAAGATTTGAGGTATAAAATAGGTTTTCAGGTGATAAAACTGAAATCGAATAATGATTCAGCGCACGAATTGGGGTTGAGGCGATAAACTAAACCTACTCTCCATCGTCTTTGTTCTGGTTGCGCCTTGCTTCGGATTTTGCGACTGTGTTGCTGATAACAGGTATATTTTTTCCTCTATGATTTTTCAATTTTTTTCTTCCGATTTTGCAGATTTGTTCTCAGCATGTAATGTTTATATATGTTTTTATTGTTATTGGTGACATTATTGTTGTTGTTTAGTTATTGTTTTTCTTTGATTTTTTGCCAATTTTTTTTTCATGTGTTCAAAATTGTTATGGGGATATGATTTGTTGTATATGCTTTATATTTTGTCTTTGGGTTTTGGTGTGAGAAGAGATTTATAATGCCTCCTAAAAAAAGAATTCGTAGCTTTCTGGATGTGATTGAGCCATCTGATGGTTTGAGTGGTCAACCATCTTCTTTGCTAATTAAAAAGAAAAAGGTCAAATAATAAGTCTTCGATTGGAGATAGTAGTAGTTTTCTGGATGAAAGTATCGGATAATCTAATTCTAGAATGCTTTGTCTCTGTGATGATGATGGTTCATTAATGGTTTTAACGGCTAACCGCGTGGGTACCTTCTTACTGCATTGTAGTTTATATTGTTTTTTTCCTAGTGAATTATGAGCTATGTGTGACTAATGTTTCAGTATGATTGATAATTTTAAATATGTAGACGTTGGTTCTTCTATCATGAGTGTGCCGGTGTACCCTACGTGTACTCTTCAAGGTATGTTTAAACTCTAAACTATTAGTTAGTTGATTGTTTTTTATTTTTGAGGGGATTGTGGTTACTGAATATATATATATATATATATATATATATATATATATATATATATATATATATATATATATATATATATATATATATATATATATATATATATATATATATATATATATATATATATATATATATATATATATATCATGCAACTGCATTTTTAATTACAGGAGTTACACTCGCATACATAGAGAAGGTCCTAGGTACATGTATATCCATTACTTGGACGCGCTTGCTATTTGTCGTCTTCACGGGAACCCTCATTTATTCGTACATTTACGTGTTGCGCAAAATAGTCCGAACTCAAGATATACCTGGGCAAATACTCATACTTGACTGCAAATGATCGTGCAGATTGAAGCGACCCGTCCTAAACCATCTGGACGAATACATTACATTTGGTTACATCGCGAGGTACTTGACCTCTATATGATACATTTTTCAAACATTACATTTGTTTTTAAATGACAAACTTTCTTTATATCGAAAGTAGACGGCATGCATACCATTTCATAATACAATCAAACTATAATTGACTTAATAATAATCTTGATGAACTCAACGACTCGAATGTCGTGTCTTTCAAAATATGCCATGAATGACTCCAAGTAATATCTCTAAAATGATCAAATGCACAGCGGAAGATTTCTTTAATACCTGAGAATAAACATGCTTTAAAGTGTCAACCAAAAGGTTGGTGAGTTCATTAGTTTATCGTAATCAATCATTTCCATAACTTAATAGACCACAAGATATTCATTTCCATTTCTCATAAACATAATCTCATATCAGGCATTTCGCACGGCATAGAGATAAAAATTATTCATATGGTGAACGCTTGATAACCGAACTAACAGGATGCATATTGAATATCCCCATCATTCCGGGACTCTCATCGGACATGATAATCGAAGTACTAAAGTATTCGTAACCCGAATGAGACTTGTCGAGGTCCATAGATCTATCTTTAGGATTCGCGTCAATTAGGGGCTATTTCCCTAATTCTTAGGCTACCAAGCTAAAAAGGGGCATATTCAATTTCGATAATCCAACCATAGAATGTAATTTTTGAATACTTGTGTCTATTTCATCAAACATTTATAAAAGCAGTGCATGTATTCTCAGTCCCAAAAATATATATTGCAAAAGCATTTAAAAAGGGAGTAATGAAACTCACAATACTGTATTTTGTAGTAAAAATACATATGACGAATCTGAACAATGCAGGGTTGGCCTCGGATTCACGAACATATATCATTTGTGTATTCATTAATATATATAATCGTAATCGAACAATTATAACTTTATATATTATGTAATTAATTTGTATATATATTTGAAAATTATTATTATCTATCTATCTATCTATATATATATATATATATATATATATATATATATATATATATATATATATATATATATATATATATATATATATATATATATATATATATATATATATATTAAAAATACTTAATTGTTATATATGGATATTTATATAAAGATTGTTAATCTAATTAATTTATACTTATATGTAATATACTTATAAGTATATTTTTATATACATAATAATATATAATATTAATAATAGTAAATAAAAGTTGTATTTGATTATGATGATAATATTAATAATAATGATAATAGTGTTAATAATTCTATAAATGATACTATTAATGACAGTTTTTATAATGAATCTCATAATAATGATAATAACAGTAGTTTATAATAAAATAAATGATTTAATAGTAATGGTAATGAAAATAATAATTTTGATAATAATACCTAATACTTACTAATACTAATAATTATAACAGTCTTATTTCTAGTGATAGTCTTAATGATAATACTTTTGTTAATAATAATAATAATAAAATTCTAGAATGACACTAATACTAATGTTAATGATAATTATAATAGTTTGTATTATTTTCATACCAACGATAATAAAAATAATCCTATTCGTAATAATACTTATAATAATAATAGCGATGGTAAACATTAATAATCTTGTAATAATAATAATTTCGATATTGATTCTAATACTAACCCTAAATGATAATAATAATACTTATAATAATAATACTAATGATAATATTAATAATAATACTACTTAATATTAATACTAGAAATGATTATAATATAAACTATATTGATGATACAAATTTTTAATAATCGTTTTATTAATAATATTGATAATAATTATTAATACCATAACACTAGTAATATTTCTAGCAATAATAATTATAACAATAATAATAGCAATAATATTTATAAAAATAAGATTAAAGAGTATACCCTTTGGATCTTTTTCTAAAAAGAAATGCCCGAGACGGGGCTCGAACCCAAGACCTCCCGCTCACCCGACCTATCCCCAACCCATCTATTCTGTTTTTCTGTTATAATACGTGATCTATTTATATTTAACCCTTTTATCTTCTTTTTATACTTCTACTTCTTCTTCTTCACAACTGAATCGACCAGAAGTAATACCCATTCTTTTAGTGAATTAAACAATTGATTTTTGGACTTGTGTTAAGAATAGAAACGACTTATAATTATAATTAACAAACTAAAATTTAAAACAGATACAGAAGCTGTAACCTGTCGAAGAAGAAAAAAAAATATTTTGAACTCAAATCGTGATTTAAATTTCTAGACAGTTAGAGATCAAATTTTCTACATGAAATATATTTTAAATCCCTCCTAGAATCTTTATCCATGCTTAATTGAAACAGAAACATAATAACGAGTTTGAATTTCATGAAGAACGAAAAGTTTGACTTTTTGACTTAAGAGTTTGACCTCCAAATTTGGATTCGTTATTAGGAATTGGGTTTTAAGATTTTTCAGAAAGTTTAAATGAAGGATTCCTAACACAACTACATTTCTAGATTTTTCTAATTCGTTTGAAATCGGATCTTTGTAACTTGAGTTCAAGAACAGAGGAAAGAAAGAAAAAGAAAGAAAAATTAATGTTTTCTTTTTGATTTAACGAATTGCAGTATGTAGAGGATTGTGTGAGGGATTCAACTAGCTGATGTAGTACCTATAATCTATCAAGGTTGTTTTGTAGTTATAATTGAATCGACAGAAAAGGTTATCAGGTACAGAAAATATAAAAAAAATGACAGCTGAATGGGATCGTTAACAAATTTTGTTTTATAGCAACTATGAATTCGATATAAATCAAACATGGTACAAATCATGAGCAGAAAGAGGTTGACAAAAGGAATCGTGTAAGAAGAAAAAATTGGAATCAGATGGGGACGTGAAACTAAATGGAATTCCTTTCTGATTTTTATATATATAATAAATACAATAATATTAATAATAAATATTATATTAATAATAAGAATATCAAATAATAATAATAATAAAATTTAATAAATAATAATACAGATTTCTTTATATACATATATCTGTATCTATTTTTGTAAATGTCTGAATATAATCATATATATTTATATATTTATTTGTATAAGCATTTATATAAATATACATATGTAATTTACATATATGTATTTATATATTTTCGATTTTCTATATCTGTCTTTATTTATGTATATAGCTGAAATTTGTGCATATATATATGTATATAAATCAGTGTTTGTATAATTAAATATATATATATATATATATATATATATATATATATATATATATATATATATATATATATATATATATATATATATATATATATATATATATATATATATATATATATATATATATATATATATATATATATATATATATAGATATATATATATATTAACTATATAAGGAGACATAATATAATAATATTAATTATATAAACATCAATATTAATTTTAATAATAATGGTAAAACTAATAATATTTATAATAATAGATATGATAATAATAATAATATTATCAATAATATTAATTATACTTGTACATATCAGGTTTCACATATTCATATATATATATATATATATATATATATATATATATATATATATATATATAATATTAATATTAATTATTTAAATATTCATATCAGTGTTTATAATGAAATTATTGTCAATAATATTAACATAACGATTATATTTAAACTTGTAATTTAATATTTTATAATTTATAAATTTTATCCTAGTTACTGATTATATAATATATTATACAATAACTTATATTAAATATTTAATATTTATAATTTATAATTCATATACTATTATTTATGTTCAGAATTCATATATATAAATATATATATATATATATATATATATATATATATATATATATATATATATATATATATATATATATATATATATATATATATATATATATATATATATATATATATATATATATATATATATATATATATATATATTTTAATAGCAACTTATTTATTCTGTATTTTATTTTCACATTATCAATTCCAATTGATTGGAGCGAATTTTATTAGTTCAAAATAATATCTATGTATACTTGTATTTATATTTATATCTATATTTTTATTTACAAACAATTGTTCGTGAATCATCGGGAATGGTCATAAAGGGCAATGCATTCATGTAAACCGTTCCAAAGTTTTCGAGACTCAACATTACAGAATTTGCTTATCGTGTCGAAATCATATAAAGATTAAGTTTAAATTTGGCTGAAAATTTCCGGGTCATCACACCTATATACTTGCTAGGGTTTTTGATATGAAGGTAAAGCAATTGGTGCCCGTGTTGAAAGAAGAGGAGTTGTTTAGTCGTTACAAAGCAGGTACCAAATTGTTTGTATATGTTATTGGTTTTTATACTTTGTTACATTTTATGACCATGTGTTATTTGCATATGTCCAAAGTGCTTGACAAGATATGAATGTGTTTTTTGTTGTTTAGGTTCTTTATGTTTTAGAATTTCAGTTGTGATTCATAGAAATTTGTTGTATCTTCATTTGTTTGTTCTTTATTTGTAATTTGTCTACTTACTTAGTAACAATTCTTAAACTTTTATTGCTAAATCAAAAAACTTGATGTACGATCTTACTTTAACAATTGTTTTTAGTGTAGCGTACGGATCAATGGTGAACTAGAAGGGTAAGCAGTATTGGAATAAACAGAGGATGAATGCAGAGGTTTGTATCAGGTTCTCAATTTCTAACGTTTTTGTGTACACGGTTCACGTTATCATATTAAAGCCCGTCTGTGTACACACACAAGTGTATATATATATATATATATATATATATATATATATATATATATATATATATATATATATATATATATACTCATTTTGTTAATCATCAAACTGTAACAGTTTGTATATCAGATGAGTACAATAATTCTGAAAAGAAAAAGAATGAAGGAGCACCTGCATCATCCGAAGCAGAACAATAGTTCGCCGTAAAATGATAATTGTGTTTAGTGTTGCAGCAAAAAAAAAAAAAAAAAAAACTTTGTTCGCTGTTACAGTTTCTTATTTTGAGATTGCTGTTCCTTGAAGTTGTAAGTTTTTCATCAACTATTGCTACCAGTACTGCTGAATGTATAGTTTGATTTGTGATATCCCTGTGTTTATTTGTTTTTTGCGATCTTTATTGTTGTTAAGTTGATCATCGTTCTTTCTTTTCATTTTTCTTTTCCCTGATTATTTTTTGTCTATTAGTTTAAAATGGTTTTTTTGGGAAGTTTTAGTATTTTTTTGTCTATTAGTTTAAAATGGTTTTTTTGGGAAGTTTTAGATACTGGTCGATTGTTGTTAATTCGTTTTTTGTTCTTTTGTTTTTTGTTTTTTTACCTCAACACAAACTTACTCAAACTTGGTCAACATATTGAAGTTCACTTATATTAGAATTTAGGCATAGGTGTCAAGATGGGCGAGTTGAGCGGGTTAGGTAATGGGTGAAAATGGGTTGGGGTTGTGATAAGTCAACCGGTTGATGAATTGATAAATGGTAGTTATACACAATTTATTCCTGTTAGAAAGAAGAAAAGGTTATTTAACCAATGTTCTTCGGAAGTTAGTAGTTACAGTGTTCGTAATGAACAAGTAGGATCTTCTAATTCTGGTACGTTTGGTGCCAGTGATGATAATGGATTACTGACAGCTGCCCTGTTCAATAATGAATGTAAGTTCCTATTTTTATTTATTCCTAATTTATGATATATCTGTTGGATTTAGTTGGTTTCAATTCGTCTTTGTCTTCTTCAAAATGTAGTTGCAATTCTTGCTGTTTCTTCTGACCCTCATTCACCGCTTCTATGACTGCTACTCATGGTTAGTTGTTTACATTATATATTTCTCATAACAGTTGCTGAATGTGTGTCTGCTTTATATATTTTTTTCTTATGCATTTTGAAATGGAACGGTTTAAGATTTGTGAGAAGAAGACTAAGACAAAATCTTTTTCAAAGGAAGGTTTGGGACAACAGCCCAAAATAGTAGCTGTTGGTTTTATGGATCAAAATGTAAGCAGACAACGTCTATGTATTGAAATTATTCTTTGATTTTAAAGTAACATATTAAACTTAAACTTAGAAAAATTATCATGACACAATGGCACTCTTCTTCTGCATAATCCACTTATAGTGAAGTTAGTTTGTTGACGATTTTTTTTGGATCCAAAGGAGAAAGCAAAGGCAGAGACTAGGAATTGGTTGAACAGTATGGTATGAAACTACACTTATGATCTGAAGGCCTCCCTTTGTTATGTTCTTTAAGTTGATTTATTGTTCTTTATAAGCAGATAACAAACCACGTAAACTCAAATGCGACCGCCGCATCGCGCGATCTAGACTCTTCAAGTTAGTATATAATTATGACATCATCATTATGAAAAGTAAAGGGTAATTAGCTTAATGATGACATCATCATTTTAAATCTTTATATGACTATATAGATAGATATGTTTGTATATTCTCAATAATTGACCCCGTCATGGCATCCCACTTTGACCGACTCAGGAGAAGTTTATGTATTCAATAATACAATATACATCCTCCTTGGTAATTAGATTGGAACCGGAGCCCAATTTTTTATTACATAGTACAACATACAGCACAATTGTTTATCATGGAGTACAACATACAGCCCAATTACTATTTTAGTACTCCGTAAATCAATACAAATTGTTGGTGTGACTTTAGTGTGTTACGGAAGTTTGCCCAACAAATTGGAGTTTACAAAGACCTTTTCTGTAACACCCTGAATTTTTAATACATCAGAACGTGTCGCCAGAAAGTGTCACCAGGAAGTTTTCTCAGAATGTGTCAGGAAAAGTCTACCTATACTTATGCATTTTCAGATTTTGCATCAGAATCACGGTCAGACAACTTTAGTCCCTGAACTTCAAAATAAAATATGTTTCCCAGGTCTGAGCCGCACCGCGGGCTAAAGCATGGGCTGATGGTCTGGTGCATTTAAAATGGTCGGGGGTGCTTTTCAGCTTTAAGCCGCGCCGCGGTCCCTGGAGCCGCGCCGCGGCCTATAACTGCAACAGGAAATTTTCAGCATTTTTAAAAGGGTTAAATGAGGGGCAATTTCATCTTTTTGCGTATGAATGGTTTTATCACCACAAAACTGATCCAAACCTTATCCCAAACTTCATTTCTTCTTCTTTTCTTCACCCTCACACACATTAAACCCTAGAGAGAGAGAGAGAGAGGTTCTAGAGAGAGAATTGGGGATTTGGTGAAGAAGAATAGTGATTCGGGTCAGGTCTCAAGAGTTAAAGTTGTTCACCTCGTTTACGGCTACGTTGTGGTAGTATTGGTAAGTTCTAACTTCGAATTTCAATTGCTTGATTGTTGTTCAATTTAGGGTTTTGAACTTGCATGTTCTTGAGAAAAACCCATTTAGCTCTTTAATGGAAGTTTGGAGCTAGTAATTGGTGTTGTTAACCCTTGTTGGTGAATTTTAGGTTGGTTGATAATTTAACCATGTTTAAGACTTGTAATTGGGTTTAATCACTAAGTTTAGTGATTATAGAAGTACTGGAACCCATTTAGGTGTATTTGAAAGACTAATTTTGAAATGGGTCAAAATTAGAGTTTATGGGTCAAATTGGGAAAAGACAAGTATTAATACTTGTGTTTTGGTTTAGTTGGTGTTTTTAGGACCATTTTCACTATTGTTGGTGATTGTTGGTATAACGACCCGCCAAAATCGCTATTGGCGCGATATGTTATTCACCGGTTTCATCGCGAGGTATTGACCTCTATATGATACGTTTTGTAAACATTGCATTCTTTTGAAAAGGCACACCATAAATGAATATATAAATCCAAGGTTTTTGACATCTGATAATTTCTACGTATAAACAATCACCGTAAATAATAGTTTACAATACTACATCCGTTGACAATACAGTTAATATAAGATACATGGTGATGATTTTGTGAATGCAAAGTTTTCTCGAATGAAGCATGTATGACTCCATGCACATAGCTTGTATAACGTATTAGAAAATAGCGGAAGACTTCTTGGGACCTGAGAATAAACATTCTAAAAGTGTCAACACAAAGGTTGGTGAGTTCATAATTTTGATATTGCGCATAATCTGTATATAAAGGTGGACCACAAGATTTCTGTTATTTCATCCAAAACATTTATCAAAATATTCTATGAAATTGAGCACTTTGGTAACTAAACTTAACTTATATATAATAAGTACCCTGTTTTAACATACATGCAACCAACATGTACAATACACGCAAACTAACGTGTACTAAACTCAAATAGCATACGTCTGCTTTATAGTTCGGGCTAATGTCTCTATACCTGGAACGGACGGGGATGTCAAGCCCTATGGATCCATATACAACTATTCGCGCCCACCGATTCTTATAACCGGCAGCTACTAGTTACCAAAGCTAAGGGATTTTCAGTTCAAACTCAGTGTAGAATTAAGTATGTACTTGTGTCCATTGCGTATAAAATAAAGTGCATGTATTCTCAGCCCAAAAATATGTATTGCAACAGCAATTAAAAAGGGAGCTATGAAAACTCACATGATAACTTCAGAAATAAATCACAGAGATGTGACCGAATATCGGAATCCAAGTAACCGTAGACCTCAACCTAGAGAACATATAATGGTCAATAAGTGTCTAATAAGCTAGGTCGGTCCATAGGGTAAGTATAGTCCTATTGCTCAAGTCCGACTAACAAATTTAGCAAAAGTCAATAAAAGTCAACGCAAGTCAAAGTAAGCCAAATGTAAGTCAAACGCAAGTCAAACGCAGTCATCATGGTCAACACAAGTCAACAATCTCATAATATTACTCAAGTTGGTCAAATAGTCAAACATAGGTCAAATTTAAGTTACCCATTTTTATATAGCAAAATAATATATTTTTAAAACATATATGTATATGCACATATACATAATTTGCAGCCGAATTCGGGTACCACCGACTTCAATATAATACCTTTGGTCACGACTATTGGGAAGTATGCCATCACACCTTTATATATCCAGTTTATTTGACAAAAACGGAGTTACGATTTGAAAGTTATGGCCTTGCGAAAACAGCTCCTCGACCATAAAAAGCTGATTTTGGTGCTGTTAATAGCACGGATCAGCAGCGAGATCCAGTTTTTACACTTGTTTTAAACCTGTTTAGATTCGACAAAATGATACATATAATACTTGGTTTTAAAGCTTGTCGTAAATACTTTCAATACCAATTAATAGTTTTTATCCAAACTTAACTAATTTCAACTTACGAGTCCACAAAGTAGGCCCGAGAGTCATTTTGACACTTTTGCTAAAGTACTTAAATTTTTCCATTGGCAACTCAAATTATAAACCATAATACTCGAGCATGTAAAAATCATGTCACAAGTCCAAAATGATATTTTAGACGTGTTACATACATTTGATTTTTCAAAATTTCGCATATGGGTCAAAGTAGACGCGTATGAACCAAATGAGTCATAAATACCCATTTTGACCAAAACATGCCAAAACTCATTTTTAAGATACTACAATCTTCAAACTTACTTAAATTGATATATCGGACGTGTCCACAGTGCCCGTTACCCATTTTGACACTTTTTGGCTTAAACGGGACAAGTGTCCAAACGGGCAATTTAAATTACATAGTTTATATCTATACAAAATTACCACTTTAAAACACCCCACACTATATGAAATAGTTAATATAATTGTATTAAGTTCATACAAAAAGTCTCAAGTCTCAAGTATTGGTCATTATTTTTATAACACAAAATATTTGCAAAAACACGAGTTTAAAACACGGTTTACAGCAGTAACTTCTGTGATTTTTAGAAAAATCAGTCACCGCCAATTGGAGTTGCGGCGTTTTTAAGTGAAGAACCTGCATAATTTTTCCCATGATCTGTTCTGTCCCGAAACAGCCCCAGGAACCGCAAACGCACACGTTCGTCGAATCAGTTTTTAACAGCACTATAATAAAAATGTACAAAACTTTGAAAGAGTGTAAAAATCTAAAGAAAATTCGAATTGACCCGATTCTTGAGTCCAATATCAGTGGGTTTTCAAGGCCAACAACCCTATGAACTCAAATTATCAGTTATGTGTCATTTAGCATGCCAAAAACATTCACCTTTAATCATACAAAAACATAACTTAAATCGTTCATAACTTAAGTTCTATAAATTGAAAACATATGATATCTAAACAAAAAGTTAATAATTTTTCAAGCTCTTTTCAAATATCATCATGCTAAGAACAGATTGTGAAATCAATTTTTCCAGAATCTCAATTTCAAATACGAATTTTCAACCTGAAATTACTTAATCATAACTTTTGGTCTAGAAATAGAAATCACATGATATCTTAATGAAAAGTTATTAATTTTTCAAGATCTATACAATTATACACATATCATAAACTGAAAATATAATGTTCATATCAGTAGCATATTAATCAAAAACGTGATTTCATTAAAACTACTCAAATGATCAATTAAACACAAATTCATTTGTAAACATTCAAGGACTTGAGCACTAGACACTATATCTCCCCTGATATGTATCAAAAACATGAAACCCTAAAATTAGAGTTTTTTAAAACTTACTCTAATCAATAAATTGTTGGTATGGGTGTGTAGAGCTTGATGAGAGGAATTCGAATATGTAAATTATTTTATGATCAAACGATTTATTTAAGGTGTTCTTGAGGATGAAAGATTGATGATGATGATGATGAATAGTAGATGGGTGTTCTTAAGAGAAAATTTGTGTACGTGGGTGTTTGATAAAATGAATCTGGAGAGGGTAATAATATAGTAGATAAGATATGGTCACGGGTATTTTACTGTGTAACGACCCACCAAAATCGCTATTGACGCGGTACGTTATCTTCGGTCCCACAACGAGGTTTTGACCTCTATACGATACGTTTTGTAAATATTGCATTCTTTTAAAAGAAACACCATAGATGAATATATAAAATCTAAGGTTTATGACATCTGGTGATTTCTACGTATAGACAATCACCATAAATAATAGTTACAATAATACATTCGTTGATAATACAGTCAAAATAAGATACATGGTGATGATTTTGTGAATGCAAAGTTTTCTCGAATAAAGCATGTATGACTTCATGCATATAGCTTGTATAGCGTATAAGCAAACAGCGGAAGACTCTAGGGACCTGAGAATAAACATGCTAAAAGTGTCAACACAAAGGTTGGTGAGTTCATAGTTTTAATATTGCGTATAATCTGTATATAAAGATGGACCACAAGATTTCAGTTGTTTCATCCAAAATGTTTATCAAAATATTCTACGAAATAGAGCACCTTGGTAACTAAACTTAACGTATATATAATAAGTACTCCTGTTTTAACATACATGCAACCAACATGTACAATATACGCAAACCAACGTGTACTAAACTCAAATAGCATCCGTCCATTTTATAGTTCAGGTTAGGGTCTCTATACCTGAAACGGACGGGAATGTCAAGCCCTACGGATCAATATACAACTACTCGAGCCCACCAGTTCTTATAACCGGCAGTTACTAGTTACCAAAGCTAAGGGATTTTTGGTTCAAACTCAGTGTAGCATTAAGTATGCACTTGTATCCATTGCGTATAAAATAAAGTGCATGTATTCTGAGTCCAAAAATATTTAAAGCATTTAAAAAGAGATCTATAAAGTCACTTTGAGTGCACTTGAAAATTCACAAGCAAAGAGTAGTCGAATTACAACGACAGAGCAATAGAACCCTAATCATACAATTGTTGGTATAGATGTGTATATCACGATGAGAGGATCACGAATATATAAACGATCAAGCAAACGAACAAGCAATCGAAGGTGTTTTTGATCTCGAAAATGTGGTAACTTTTTTGATGACTTTGATTAGAAAACAGAAAAGGAAAATAGCTAGTGATCGTTTGTTTGTGTCTCGGTTTTATGGTGGTGGGTTTGGCTTGAGATGGTCTTCGAACATAAACATTAGTTAGTGTAATCGATGGGTTTGTTTTGGATTTCGTTGAACCATAACTAGAATAAATGGGTTTTAGTTTATGGGTTACAATCAAGAGGTGCAGCAACATTAATATGATTGAACAAAAGGTGGTGGTTTGGTGATTGAGTCTTTGGAGTGTAATGAAGAAATATAATAAGTAATATGTGGTTAATATCTTGTGTTGATTTATATGGGTATGCATATATGTATGGTATGTTGAAAAGAAAAAAAAATTAAACAAAATATTATATCTAGTTTATCCCATGTGCAAGTAGAAAAAGAGAAAGAAAACAAGTTACCATCTTTGAATTTAAACATCTTACTTTTGAAATTTTTTATCTAGCATGGGATAAGTTGCTTTCTAATTTCCGACACAGCCACAGAAATTATCACGGATTAAAAATATAGAGCTAAGTACTATGTATACGTGTATGTTTGTGTATCATATTTGTCAAAAAGGAAATAGAAACAATTTGTGGTTGTTAAGAGATTGACGGAGATGGTTGATGATTGAAAAAAATAATGGTCGATGTTTTGGCTTTCCATCAAAAAGGAACTCAATTTAGAATAGAGAATTTGCAAGTTGAGGTGGTATAGTCAAGAAAGATGCAGTAGCACAACACTTAAATAGTGGGGTTGGTGTTTGAGTGTTTGTGTGTGTTATAAATAATCCTCAACTTGTGTGTGTGTATATATATATATATATATATATATATATATATATATATATATATATATATATATATATATATATATGTGTGTGTATATATATAATAATCGGTTTCATATATATTAAATTAAATAAATAATTAAACTTGAACATGTGCAAAACCAATAGTATGGCCATCTCACTTTTCCTTGTTTTATTTAGCCGATAGTTTGTATCCTTATGACAGACATTTACTACAATATAGAATATTTTAGATAGTGGATGTGTAAAGCAAAACAATAATTATGGGTAAAGTCAAGAACAATTGAACATATCAAAATTAATATACACTAGTTGTAAAAATAATAATAATAATAGAGTTAGTTGAAAATTTAACATGTTAGTATACTACAATTTGTGAAGGAACAATGAAAATATTTAAATAGACGTAATGAAAGTAAACAATTAATATATTTAAAAATACTCATGAAACAAATTTTTTAACTACAATACGTTTGGTAAAATCGAAAGGAAATATAAGTGTGGAAAATTAATAACGCATTTGAGGCTATTAAGAATATAACAATACTTTATATAATGCGTTTTAATAACAAGTTTTATTATATCGCATATTATATTACACCATTAGTTCTAACAACTAAATTATGTAATATTTTATTTTCGTATTACAAGTTATTATATATATATACATATATTTATATATACATATCTATTTACAAATAATTATTCGTGAATCGTCGGGAATAGTCGAGGTTAAATGAATGTATGAAACATTTAAAAAAAAAAATTTAGACCCAACATAACAAACTTTGCTTATCGTATCAGAATTATTAAATCATTCGGAGATTTGAATTAAAATAAGTTGAAATTTTGCGGGTCATCACAGTACCTACCCGTTAAAGAAATTTCATCCCGAAATTTGACAGAGGTCGTCATGGTTGACCATAAGAATATTTTTATGAAGAGTATGAGTTGAAATTTAGGGTTTTATCACGATCGAGTAATATGAATAAGATAATCTGATTACACGAAGAGTATGAGTGAAGCTATCACAAAAAGAGTGAAATGAGAAAATAAAGTTCGTCTTAACTTTTGACGTAGTCATGGTTGATTTTCCGGGATTCAAGGGTTTTAAAGAAAATCTTCGTAATCTATATAAGATTTGATTCTTCGGTAATTAGGAAAATTATGATGATCTTTAATTAAATGCGGTCATCTGCCTCGATTGCTATGTCTGATATTTTACTATAAATTCATCTCATCCGTTCCATTATTTTCACCACTCCTATATTTTCTTCCTCAATTCATACTTCCAAAAGATTGTGAAAATGCTTAATTCAGTTCTAATCCTTGATATTTTCTGTGACAACCCGGAAATTTCCGACCAAATTTAAACTTTATCTTTATATTATTCCGACACGATAAGAAAAGTTGTTAAGTTGAATCTCAAGAATGTTAAACTGTGTTCATACATTCATTTAACCTCGACCAAATTTCGACGATTCACGAACCATTATTTAATTGGATATGAATATGTATATATAGGTATATGTATATATAATAATTTGAGAATATTAACAAAGTACTAAACGTATTATACTTTACATGAACGTATTTGTTTCAATATGGTTATCGATGGAATTAGAAGATAATATCAAATGATTGATTTATCAGATACATTGTATGATTTTGAGTCTCTGTTGAGAGGTCCACTTTGATTTAGGAAACCTTTTTTTTAAAGGTATTCGAAATAAATGGTAAAGTGATTTACAAGTGAGAACAAAATGCCAATTATCTAGTATTAGACAAATATTAGTGGACATTCATGTTTGATTTCCAATTCATGCTTTACAACATTTTCCTCGTGACTTTGTAAGATAACTATTTTCACTTTCATTTTATGGTGAAAGTAAGAATGTAGAATGTAGATAACTTAGATGTTGAATATCGACAAGTTAAGTAAATCAACGTTTTGCACATTAACCATTAGACTATATTCTATGTTTCACCAACTATACGATAATTTAAAAACTTAAAACCTAGTATGAGTACTTATAATCTTACTTTTCTAAAACATTTTATGATAACGATTTTCATTATTTAAATCTTTCGATAAAATGATCCCTAAATATATTTAGTTAGGAAAACAAATTTTCATATTTAATTGATTTAATTCAAACGTACGAAAACGTTTTCAGCTTAAAAAAACTTTGTTATTAAAAAGTTTTATAAGATAAATTGTTTCTGAAGTTCGAAAAACTTAATTAAAGCTTGTATTATAAATTTACAAATATATATATATTGTTTTAAAAACGTAAACGTGATACGACATAATATTTTCTGTTATTTAAACAATTATAAATGAACTTTGAAATATAATTACTTTTGAAAAACTAAAATATAATGTTAAGGAATAAATATTTCAATCCTAAATAATATGTACAAAATTATATTTTCTTTGAGAATATATATATATATATATATATATATATATATATATATATATATATATATATATATATATATATATATATATATATATTTTAAAGAATAATTAAATATAATATTAACTAGATACAAAAACGATTTGATTTAAATTAATATTATCGTACGTATATATAATGAGATGTCGATCTATAGATGCAAATGACCAAAACACTCGAACGTTCAAATTACATTTAGAGTGATATAGTTTATTGGTAACTTAAGTCTAGTTATTGATAAAGGTACACGTCGCGTATCGTTCAATATAAGTTTTCTAAGCGTACGAGATGACGTACAAAAAACTGTAACCGAGACATTACTCGAGCGACAACATACAAGTCTTTGGAACTAAGTTTACAAGTTAACGATGCACATAAATATAATATTTATATAATTATATAGATTAAATATAATAAATATAATAATAATATAAGAGTGTCGGCAGCCCTTCAATAATCGAACATGAGCTGGATGGGGTGCCCATGCGATTACATGGCCCCAAGGCACGTTTACCATGCGATCGCATGGAAGGAGAGTTTAGCACTTGTCTTTAAAGCTCGAACGTATCTGTTTTTCTGATTCATTTTTCCTTCTATCTCTCTGTTCTCTCTAAATATAATAATAATAATATTATTATTATTATTATTATTATTATTATTATTATTATTATTGTTATTAAGATTAATATTATTATTAATCTTATAATTAGTAGTATTATTATTGTATTATACATAGAATACTACGACAGAGTGCTGCTCGAGTGATCTAAAACGGATTTTCAAAACTGGTTTTCGAGTGAGATAGAGTTAAGGAAATTATGGGTTATAGTTCTGGAGGTTATGGGTATTGTTCGAGGATATGCTCATGAAGTCAATCTAGTGTTTATCATCTCCGTTGCGTCTACGTGCTTTCCTGTAATATTGAATCACAATATTGATACGTGAGCACTCATAACTTAACTTTTATATATTATTAGTGTATCCCTGACTAGTGCTCGGGTATATATGATTATGCATGCTTGTATGTTAAATTTCGTAGTTAAATAGTCTATGATAGATCATGAATTTAATACATATGCTATTAAAATAAGGTATATGATATGCATGTCGTTGGAAAGCTGACGAAAAATTTAGAACTTTTCATTTAGAAAGCGTATGATTTCGATGAATGGATTAAAAGATATCGTCAATTGAATTATCTATAATTTTAAGTATTATTTTTAAAATGATTATTATTATCGTTATCGTTATCGTTATCGGTATTGTAACATCCCGCATTTTTCCGTTAATTCATTTTAAAACCCGTCTTTTTTTAGATAATATCTTTCGTTATCTAAATTCGTACCTTTCGTTAACTACGTTCTTAATAATTCTGTTATTCGATTATAACATCTCCCATTTACTCTCGCGTATTTAAATTAATTCGTTTGGTTAATTCACGCACCTGCTTTTAGACTTGAGGGACCGAAGTTGCCAAGTGGGTAAACTAGTGACTAGGTCAACTAGTCAACCCACTCTTCCCCACCATTCATTCCATTTTTCTTTTTCTTTTCCCTTTTCCTCTCAAGTATTACTTTCAATTTTCACCATTTTCATTTTCATCTTCATCATTCAATCATCATCCATTTCGAATCTAGGAAGCTCATCACAAAACAAATTGTACTTTTGGAATCCTTGCATCTTCCTCTACGTTTTGGTACCAATTTCACTACTTGGGGTAAAGGTTTCTAAAACTCTAGATTTCTCAAATTCGACTTATAGACTTGAAATGGTGTTAGTTAGTGTCTATGGCTCGAGTCTAACATGAATATGTGTTTTGTTTGCTCGATTTTGTTATTTTGAGTAACTAGCATGAACACTTGAAATGGGTGTGTTTAATCTTTGATTTTGGGTGATTAAATGTTGATTAAATGTTAAAGTTCATGTATTAAATGTGTTACTAGCATCATTAGCTTCGTTTTGGTATGAAGGTTGATTTAGAAAAACTTCATAAGCAAATTTGATGAATTCATGATTCTTGGTTAGGGTTTGATGAACTTTAAAATGGATTTTTGATGCATTGAATGCTATGAAATGTTGTTAGTAAGTGTTTAGTTGCAATGTATATTTAATTACCTTCGAAACGGCATATCGTATGTGTAAATTGGATTCCCGAATCACCATTTACATTTTTGAGCTTCAAAACGTTAAATAATGATCATTCGACGAGGTCTTCGTTATTGTTACTGATGAATTTGATTGATGATATGTGTTTAGTTGTATTCCTCGTTAAATTACCTTTCCAACGATATAAGATACGTGTTTTGAGTATTTTCGGTTCATAAGTTGTGATTGAAAGAGTTTTGGTTCGTGCACTTGACTTTTCAGCAAACAGCATTTTTTGTGTACAAATGCGCGGTGCGCATTAAGCCTGTTGAGCGGGCTGTCCAATTTTGCAATTTTTTGTTTAATTCCAACTATGCTACGCACCTCCGATTAACATGAACTTGTTCTAACATGCTCATATATGATTATGAAGCTCAGAAAAATTGTCCGAGACCCGACCCGAACACGTTGACTTTTTCGTTGATTTTGACCAAAGTTTGACTTTTAGTCAAACTTAACTAAATACTTATGCAAACGTTCTAACATGCTTTTATACTTATATCTTGCATGAAACTTGACAACGTGATTCACATGCTATATATTCGAGTCGTAACGAGCCATAGGACTAATTGAACACATTTCGCCCGACCTTGTGTCGTAACCGGTTAATTGATACAACTTACTTGTTTAGGTCAAGACTAAACAACTTTCATGCACACGTTTACTTTGTGAAGTACCCTTATACTCACACACTCAAGGTCAGATCATAGTCCCATCTTTTCAACAACTTTTATACTTTTAAATCATGGGATAAGGAACATATACGTATCATACTTTTATGCTTTGAACACAAGTACGAAAACAAACATTCCACGTGCGAGTTAGAACAAAAAGCCTCAATTCGATTATCATTAGTTACACTTGCAGAGTGTAAGCGAGAACTTATGTTGTGTGGCCATACGGGTTTGACAAACCCTCATTCGGACGTTTCGCTACCGTTATGCGGATGAAATATATTTTTGAGAAACAGTGTAGGTTCTAACACTATGTGTACGGGGTAAAAGAAACGTTAAGCCTTGATAATTGGGTGCTCGCGAATAACAACTTTTGGAATGCAAATGATTTGGATAATCAACTTTATGGAAATACAAAATCTTGTGGTTCAAAAACAACGTTTACAAATACACCTATGATTTCACCAACGTTTTCGTTGACAGTTTTCTATATGTTTCTCAGGTTCATACTTGGCTACTTGATACATGCTTCCGCACACTTTGATTAGCTGCTTGAGGTCATGCATACATGCATACGCTAGTGATAGCACCTTTAGATTCAAACTTAATGTTTACATGCATACGCTATTGATAGCATTCGTGATTTTCAACTTATATTATGTCGCAAGTTATTTCATTTATACTTTACTACTTTTGTAAACTTAAACTTGTTGTTGAACCGTTGGTAACTTAAAACTTTGCAAGTCATACACGTTTCAAATGAATGCGACATAATTTTGGTCAAACACGTCTCATTTAGGGACTATGACCACGTAACGGGACCTAAGTTAACGGCGCCGTCAATGACGATTTTTTCGGGTCGTTACAGTTATCGTCGTTATTATTATTATTATTATTATTATTATTATTATTATTATTATTATTATTATTATTTAATAATCAATAAAATTATTATTATTATTATTATTATTATTATTATTATTATTATTATTATTATTATTATTATTATTATTATAATTATTATGATTATTATTATTATTATTATTATTATTATTATTATTATTATTATTAAAATAATTAATATTTTTATCAAAACTATCATTTTATTATTTGTATCGTCATTATTATTATTAAAAGTATCATTAATATTAAAACCATCATTTTTATTAAAATTATTATTATTTTTAAATAGAAATATCACTGTAATTATAAAATATCATAATCGTTTTAGTATTATAAAAGATTATTATTAAATATCAAAATTATTATTATCATTAGTAAAAATAAATATTGTTATTATTATAATTAATATTTTTATTATCACAAAATAATACAACTTTTACTCATTATTATTATTAATATTATTATCAAATAAATATGTGATACAAAGATATTTTTATCACTCGTAATATAATTACATTTATAATACATACCACTATATTTTTAAGATATTAAGTGAGCTTTATAAATTTTATTACTTAAGATATATAGAAGTATAATTTTTATCATATATATATTTTAATAAATGACTTTTATAATTTACTTTAATTAAACCTGATAAATATATTTAAATATATAAAACGACTATTTAAGTTATATAATAAACATGTATAGATTTTGTAAATCATTTTGGGTCAAATTGACTTTTGTTGACTTTTGCATGATAATCTTGAGCATTAGGATTGTGATAAACTATGACCTGACCTAAATTGTTAGATAGATATTGACCAATATGTGAATATATATACTTAATATAGGTTCGTCATATGTATTTTTACTACAAAATACAGTATTGTGAGTTTCATTTGCTCCCTTTTTAAATGCTTTTGCAATATATATATTTTTGGGACTGAGAATACATGCACTGTTTTATAAATGTTTTACGAAATAGACACAAGTAATCGAAACTACATTCTATGGTTGGATTATCGAAATTGAATATGCCCCTTTTTAGCTTGGTAGCCTAAGAATTGGTGTTTATTATAATTGCCACCAATTGACGCGAATCCTAAAGATAGATCTATGGACCTTGACAAGTCCCCATATTCGGGTTACGAATGCTTTAGTACTTTAATTATCATATCCGATGAGAGTCCCGGAATGATGGGGATATTCTATATGCATCCTGTTAGTTCGGTTATCAAGCGTTGACCATATGAATGATTTTTAATTCGCGGGTTACGCGTATTATTTTGTACTCGGGTTACGTGTACAATTAAATATCTGAAAATCTTGTGATCTATTAAAATGATGAAAATGGATGATTATGATAAACTAATGAACTCACCAACCTTTTGGTTGACACTTTAAAGCATGTTTATTCTCAGGTATTAAGGAAATCTTTCGATGTGCATTTGCTCATTTTAAAGATATTATTTGGAGTCATTCATGGCATATTTCAAAAGACGTTACATTCGAGTCGTTGAGTTCAAAAAGATTATTATTAAGTCATTGATAGTTGATATAATATGAAATGGTATGCATGTCTGTTAACTTTCAATGTAATGAAAGTTTGTCTTTTAAAAATGAATGCAATGTTTGTAAAATGTATCATTTAGAGGTCAAATACCTCGCAATGTAAACATATGTTATTATATTCATCCTTATGGATTAGGACGGATCGTGTCATGTTATATCAGAGCGGTGGTCTTAGCAAACCAGGTCTTGCATTAGTGTGTCTAACTGATAGATATTAAGATGCATTAATGAGTCTGGACTTCGATCGTGTCTGCATGTCAAAAGTTTTGCTTATGATTTTTGTCGGAAAATTACATGCTTATCATTCTTAGTCTAGACACATCTTACTGCATTGATTGCATGAATAACGTATAGACAAAATTCATATCTTAGCGTATCTGCTAATTCATATCTTAGCGTATCTGTTACTGTAAACTTTGCCTGACATATTCCGTAAATTCCTCCGTAATATACGAAATCTTTTGTTCTATATATATAGATATTCTATATAATTAGAATACCATCCGATAGCCGGAAATCATTTCATATCGAAAAATCCTTTATTCAATCGTACGAGATGAACCCCTCAACTAGTTCAAGTTCCTCGGATTCCGATATGGAGTTTCACTCATGCTCCGAAAGCAGTGTAACCGGAATGGATCAACGAATCAGCCATCACCTATTCTGGATGAAAATGGGATGGGTTCGTAGTCTACTTAATCATTGGAGACAAGAAGAAGGTGATCCATTTCATCCACCACATTGTCCTCTTGGCGATGAACCTGAAGCACTTACCAACGAACATGTTCGTAATACCATTTTCTCTCTCATTTCTAGAGTATCTCGTCATGACTATATACTATCTCGAATTTTAGATCTTATTCATCCGCTCGTCCGAACCGACAATCACCCCGGTGTAATAGAAGAAGTTAACGAGCTTCGCGCTCGGGTAGTGGCTTTGGAGAATATGGTGCAAAGGTTACAAGCACCAGCAGCATCTCCGGCATCAACGGTACCACCATCATCAACGCCAACAGTACCATTACCATCACCAACCACAACCACGTCGTAAACCCCAACTTTAAAATCTGTCCCATGAGCACCAATGTCATACGCTCCATAGATACCAAGGAATACCAACAACAACAAATGATGAAGTATTGATTCATAACTTCATTGAAATATTTTGCAGCGATTATGTAATCTCCAAAATCTTAGAGATTATTCTGATTCTGATTACAAATCAGATGAGTGAACAGAGACAGTCGAGTAGAAACCCTGATATGAATGGTGCATAATTTACAAGCTAGACTTGTTTTAACAGCAGCATCAACAGTACCGTCAGCATCACCAGCACCGTCAGTGCCGTCAGTAACGTCAGCATCAGTAGCCCCTACAACATCACAAGCTCCATAATCACCGCGAACATCATCATCAATCAACAACGGGTATATTGTATCAACAAGTTATGAAGTATTAACTCATTCCCTCTAAAGAATTTATATGTATATCTTATATATAAATTTTAAAACCATAATAAATCTTTTCATACTAAACTATTACGTGTGAATTTTAAAGGGTAGATATTACTCGGAAAATTCATGTTACTAATATGCTATGATGTACATCCTTCGTTAAAAACTTAACCATCGTTAACTGCGATCTCTATTTCAATTCAATGAATTCTGTTCCATAATAAATCAAGTGTATTATTCAAATACATGTTTGGATTTTACAATTTTTCATTCTCGATATACTCGAAAATTTTCTAGAAAACATCATTCGTACCTTACGAAATTCACAAGAATTCCACGAGCACCAACATCATCCACTGAGGAAATATCAATGAAAATGAACAATGAGGTATTAATTATATTAGTAAAATACTCCGCAGAAATTATATAATCTTTAATGTTTTAGAGATTATTCATTTCTAATTCCAGCCGAAAATCAAATGAGTTTAATTTAATATTAACTCATTAAATCTGTATTACATCTGAAAAAATATACATTTATTTTCATAAAGACTGTAATAAAATTCTTTTGTACAAAATATTAACTTGTGAAACTTTTAACGGGTAGCTAATACCCAAGAGATATATAAATTCACAATTAATATGTTACATTTCTAGATTCTGATTCAGCAAATCATCCACTATACTCTGTACTTTCACAACAATATACATTCTTTTAATAGAAATCAAAACAACCATACTCATTCAAATCCAATTACATATTCTGATTTTGAAATCTTAGAATCCAAGTCGAGATATAACCAATATCATCACTCTTAGATATCTACATCTTTCAAAGCTATACTTTGACTTCAAAATTGTGGTAGAACATCATTTATATCCAGAAAAATATTTGTATCATTCAAAATTCTAGAACATCATAGGTATATTAACGATTACAATTTTTGTTCAAACCCTTCGAAATTCCTGAAGACACTTCAAACAATGAACAATCGAAATGATGATCCAACTACATGTTACCCACAGTCATACACCTGAAAAACTCTCGAAACTAAAGTTATAGTTTAACACGTACTCGCGCCAGAACCTTTGGCATTTATTAGCAAAAATAACTTTGCGATTCCTTTTCAAAGTAGCAAATTCTGTCACAGCTCCAGCAAGTCAACCTCGATTTTTATCCGGAGTAGCCTTATTATAATCCAGATATATACGATTACCCTTTTGTTATCGGAGAACCTTTTATATTCCACGACATTATCAGCAGATGTACCAGCAACTTCGTTACCCTTTGGCGTAAGTCTCTCCGAAAAATCATTATATGTACTCATTGAAACCCCATCATCTACTCATCTGCATCCTGTAATCATAATTGTCATACCAAAAAGCTTGAATCAGTATTCTCGAATTTCACAACAATTCTACGCCAACAGTTATATATATACATATGACGTCTATCTCCAGGACTTATATACTTCGAATGTGAAGTTTCTGAAAAACACCCCAATCTACGAATTAGATCTCCGAATTTTTAGAAAAGCTGAATGAAGCAGCAAAAACTGTAGACAACCGTAACAGTCAAAAGTTTGATGATAAAGAATAGTGTGTTGGTAAAGCTCAGAAAAAGAGAAGGTTTGGAACTGGAAAACGGATTGAGCAAACCATGAAGGAGGCTGTGGACAAATCACAAAGACTAAATCTACCTTCAAAGAATCCAAATGATTCAGTGCCTACTGAAGTCTTTAGTGAATACCTTGCTCCTTACTCTAAAACCATTGCGAACAATATTCTTCATCATCCTCTGATCTTAAATATTCTAAGAGATCATCATATCTTTCATTATAAATATCTTCGATGTTTCTGAGGATATCTTCATAACTATTATTATTCGAAATCATTTACCCCTTCGCGCTATTTGTGTTACATCATAAAAGAAACTATTTTAGTTTCTAAGTTCTGAAACCTTTTAGTTTAAAATAAGAATGTTTTGAAGTAGTGTTGGGAACTGAAGCATGAGTTAGTATAATATAATGACACTTGATCAATGTGATTATATTACAGTAAGTCATGCTGAGTTTCTAAATGGAACATGATGATTCACAGATCATAACGTCATCATGTGCCATGTTACACGACTCTTGTATTCTACTTAACCTCTAAACATATCAAAAAAATATTTTTCTTGATGATTCGGTCTTTTCCTAGGTATTCTGGTAATTTGACAAATCAAGATCGTGCCATTACAATTTCCTTCATAGAACATTAACAATGTTTATTTCAAAACTCCATACCTACGAATTCTGGACCATTATTCGCTTGACTTGAAGTCGGGAAGAGAAAACAAAAGCATGGAACTTCTAAATATAAGGGAAAATATAAAGCCCAACAACAACACAGGAATTACAAACTGTGTATATCAATATGTATTGCAACGTAAAGACACGAGAGAATTAAAACCACTATAACCCCAAGGTAATAGTAAAAGTAAATAAAATCCTTCGGTGGTAGATGAAAGAGAAGAATGACATATATGAAAGTTAGGAGTATATCAAGGATCAAAACGGGATGGAGCATATTGACAAATGTTTTAAAATATGAATTGAGGGAGGAAGAATAGAAAGTGTGAGCTGTGGGAATAAGGCAACGAAGAAGGTGGATATATAGTAAAATATCCGACAGGGCAATCAAAACAGATTATCGCATTTAATCAAAGAAGATCCTAATTTCCTTAATTACCGAAAAATCAAATCTTATTACGAAGATTTTCTCAAAATCCCTTGAACTCCAGAAATCAATCATATCTAAGTCAAAAGATATGACGAATTTACACTTACTCATTTCACTCTTTTGCGATAGCTTCATTCGTATTCTTCCCAAAATCAAATTGTTTTATCTATATTACTCAATGATGATAAAACTTTATTTATCAACTTATATTTGTCATAATAACATTCTTATTGCTATCCATGACGATCTCGATCAAATTTTGGGGACGAAATTTCTTTAACAGGTAGGTACTGTGACAACCCGAAAATTTCCGACCAAATTTAAACTTTATCTTTATATTATTCTGACACGATAAACAAAGTTGTTAAATTGAATCTCAAGAATGTTAAATTGTGTTCATACATTCATTTTACCTCGACTAAATTCTGACAATTCACGAACCATTATTTAATTGGATATGAATATGTATATATAGGTATATGTATATATAATAATTTGAGAATATTAACAAAGTACTAAACGTATCATACTTTACATGAACGTATTTGTTTCAATATGGTTATCGATGAAATTAGAAGATAATATCAAATGATTGATTTATCAGATACATTGTATAATTTCGAGTCTCTGTTGAGAGGTCCACTTTGATTTAGGAAACCTTTCTTTTCTTTTTTTAACGGTATTCGGAATAAATGGTAAAGTGATTTACAAGTGAGAACAAAATGACAATTATCGAGTACTAGACAAATATTAGTGGACATTCCTGTTTGATTTCCAAATCATGCTTTACAATATTTTCCTCGTGAATTCGGTAAGATAACTATTTTAACTTTCATTTTATGGTGAAAGTAAGAATGTAGAATGTAGATAACATAGATGTTGAATATCGACAATTAAAGTAAATCAACGTTTTGCACATTAACCATTAGACTATATTCTATGTTTCACCAACTATACGATAATTTAAAAACTTAAAAACCTAGTATGAGTACTTATAATCTTACTTTTCTAAAAAGTTTTATGATAACGATTTTCATTATTTAAATCTTTCAAAAAAATGATCCCTAAATATATTTAGTTAGGAAAACAAATTTTCATATTTATTTGATTTAATTCAAACGTACGAAAACATTTTCAGCTTAAAAAGAACTTTGTTATTAAAACTTTTTATAAGATAAATTGTTTATGAAGTTCGAAAAACTTAATTAAAGCTTGTATTATAAATTTAGAAATATATATATATATATATATATATATATATATATATATATATATATATATATATATATATATATATATATATATATATATATATATTGTTTTAAAAACGTAAACGGGATACGACATAATATTTTCTGTTATTTAAACAATTATAAATGAAATTTGAAATATAATTACTTTTGAAAAACTAAAATATAATATTAAGAAATAAATATTTCAATCCTAAATAATATGTACAAAATTATATTTTCTTTGAGAATATATATATATATATATATATATATATATATATATATATATATATATATATATATATATATATATATATTACAGAGTAATTAAATATAATATTAACTAGATACAAAAACGATTTGATTTAAATTAATATTATCGTACGTATATATAATGAGATGTCGATCTATAGAAGCAAATGACCAAAACACTCGAACGTTCAAATTACATTTAGAGTGATATAGTTTATTGGTAACTTAAGTCTAGTTATTGATAAAGGTACACGTCGCGTATCATTCAATATAAGTTTTCTAAGCGTAGAGACGACGTACAAAAAACCGGAACCGAGACATTACTCGAGCGAAACGTACAAGTCTTTGGAACTAACTTTACAAGTTAACGATGCACATAAATATAATATAATATTTATGTAATTATATAGATTAAATATATATATATATATATATATATATATATATATATATATATATATATATATATATATATATATATATATATATATATATATATATATATATATATATATATATATATATATATATGTATAATAATAATATAAGAGTGTCGGCACCCCTTCAATAATCGAACATGAGCTGGATGGGGTGCCCATGCGATCGCATGGCCCCAAGGCATGTTTACCATGCGATCGCATGGAAGGAGAGTTCAGCACTTGTCTTTAAAGCTCGAACGTATCTATTTTTCTGATTCATTTTTCCTTCTATCTCTCTGTTCTCTCTAAATATAATTATATTATTATTATTATTATTATTATTATTATTATTATTATTATTATTATTATTATTATTATTATTATTAAGATTAATATTATTATTAATCTTATAATTAGTAGTATTATTATTGTATTATACATAAAATGCTACGACGGAGTGATGCTCGAGTGATCTAAAATGGATTTTCAAAACTGGTTTTCGAGCGAGATAGAGTTAAGCAAATTATGGGTTATAGCTATGGAGGTTATGGGTATTGTTCGAGGATATGCTCATGAAGTCAATCTAGTGTTTATCATCTTCGTTGCGTCTACGTGCTTTCCTGCAATATTGAATCACAATATTGATACGTGATGAAACGACCCGTCCATATTACTATAAACGCAGTACGTTATTCATTAGTCCCATAGCGAGGTATTTGACCTCTATATGATACGTTTTAGAAAAATATTGCATTCATTTCATAAAAAGCACACCATTATTATACATAATGCATGTTTTAAACAAGTGGACAATTATTTAAGAAATAATCCCCATGATACATCGGTTTCCAAATACTACACACGTGACATAACAATCGAATATAATACATGACAAAGGTTTTATTGAATGCAACACTTCATTTAAACAAAAGCATGAGACTCCATGCACTGCTTGCTCAGATAATGCAACAGCGGAAGACTTTCTTAACGACCTGAGAATAAACATGCTTAAACAGTCAACACAAAGGTTGGTGAGATATATAGGTTTAGCATCGATATAAATATAGACCACAAGATTTTCATAGTTATAAATATATGTACACTCGCAAGTGTATAAAAGTATTCTATAAGTTGTTGAGTGCTTTGGTAACCATACTTAACCATTAATGTGGCATATTCCCTTTATTATAAAATCTCCCTACACTGTACCAAGTGTAGTAAAAATGAAGTACTATGAAACCGTTTACGATACTAGAGCGACTAGCCCGGTTGAGGTTGTCAAACCCAATAGATCTATCAATAGGATTCGCGCTTACATGTTCTTACAACATGTAAATATTAGTTACCAAGCTATTAGGGAAGATATGCAAGGTGCTACAACTCAACGTAGAATATATTTTAAGTACTTGTGCCCATGGCGTAAAACATAAAATACATGTATTCTCATCCTAAAATATTTTCAGAGTTTAAAAATGGGACTATATACTCACTGTAGTAAAAGTATATTAATAATAAGTTTTCAACTTATTAAAAATATGACCGTCGTCCTTGGATTCACGAACCTATAACAATAATAACGATTCAGATAATAATACGACATATGAATAAATTAAAGCAAGTTCATAGAATACTTATATAATAATTTATAACATTTTATCTTAGTAGTCCTTTGTTAGTAGTCCTTTATTAGTAGTCCAAAATAGTCCAAAAAGTCCAACAGTCCAATAATCGGTATATATATATATATATATATATATATATATATATATATATATATATATATATAATCTTAGAATTACCCCACGATGTATTGTATACGTATTGTCTATGCATCAACCCAGAGATGTATTGTATACGTATTATCTTAGAATTAACTAAGACATATTTTGTACGTATTGTCTTAGGATTTATCAAAATGTATTGTATACTTATTGTGTTACGACGTACCAAGAATATTATTATATACATATATACAATCACAGAATTAACCAAGATTATAATATTTTGTTATACTACTGATAACATGTCCAAATATATATAGGATATAGGAAAAGTTAACAAGGATATGGTTAATATAGTTTTAGATGTTGAATATCGACAATTAAAGTAAATCAACGTTTTGCACATTAACCATTAGACTATATTCTATGTTTCACCAACTATACGATAATTTAAAAACTTAAAAACCTAGTATGAGTACTTATAATCTTACTTTTCTAAAAAGTTTTATGATAACGATTTTCATTATTTAAATCTTTCAACAAAATGATCCCTAAATATATTTAGTTAGGAAAACAAATTTTCATATTTATTTGATTTAATTCAAACGTACGAAAACATTTTCAGCTTAAAAAGAACTTTGTTATTAAAACTTTTTATAAGATAAATTGTTTATGAAGTTCGAAAAACTTAATTAAAGCTTGTATTATAAATTTAGAAATATATATATATATATATATATATATATATATATATATATATATATATATATATATATATATATATATATATATATATATATATATATATATATATATATATATATATATATATATTGTTTTAAAAATGTAAACGGGATACGACATAATATTTTCTGTTATTTAAACAATTATAAATGAAATTTGAAATATAATTACTTTTGAAAAACTAAAATATAATATTAAGAAATAAATATTTCAATCCTAAATAATATGTACAAAATTATATTTTCTTTGAGAATATATATATATATATATATATATATATATATATATATATATATATATATATATATATATATATATATTACAGAGTAATTAAATATAATATTAACTAGATACAAAAACGATTTGATTTAAATTAATATTATCGTACGTATATATAATGAGATGTCGATCTATAGAAGCAAATGACCAAAACACTCGAATGTTCAAATTACATTTAGAGTGATATAGTTTATTGGTAACTTAAGTCTAGTTATTGATAAAGGTACACGTCGCATATCATTCAATATAAGTTTTCTAAGCGTAGAGACGACGTACAAAAAACTGGAACCGAGACATTACTCGAGCGAAACGTACAAGTCTTTGGAACTAAGTTTACAAGTTAACGATGCACATAAATATAATATAATATTTATGTAATTATATAGATTAAATATATATATATATATATATATATATATATGTATAATAATAATATAAGAGTGTCGGCACCCCTTCAATAATCGAACATGAGCTGGATGGGGTGCCCATGCGATCGCATGGCCCCAAGGCATGTTTACCATGCGATCGCATGGAAGGAGAGTTCAGCACTTGTCTTTAAAGCTCGAACGTATCTATTTTTCTGATTCATTTTTCCTTCTATCTCTCTGTTCTCTCTAAATATAATTATATTATTATTATTATTATTATAATAATAATTATTATTATTATTATTATTATTATTATTATTATTATTATTATTAATATTATTATTAATCTTATAATTAGTAGTATTATTATTGTATTATACATAAAATCCTACGACGGAGTGATGCTCGAGTGATCTAAAATGGATTTTCAAAACTGGTTTTCGAGCGAGATAGAGTTAAGCAAATTATGGGTTATAGCTATGGAGGTTATGGGTATTGTTCGAGGATATGCTCATGAAGTCAATCTAGTGTTTATCATCTTCGTTGCGTCTACGTGCTTTCCTGCAATATTGAATCACAATATTGATACGTGATGAAACGACCCGTCCATATTACTATAAACGCAGTACGTTATTCATTAGTCCCATAGCGAGGTATTTGACCTCTATATGATACGTTTTAGAAAAATATTGCATTCATTTCATAAAAAGCACACCATTATTATACATAATGCATGTTTTAAACAAGTGGACAATTATTTAAGAAATAATCCCCATGATACATCGGTTTCCAAATACTACACACGTGACATAACAATCGAATATAATACATGACAAAGGTTTTATTGAATGCAACACTTCATTTAAACAAAAGCATGAGACTCCATGCACTGCTTGCTCAGATAATGCAACAGCGGAAGACTTTCTTAACGACCTGAGAATAAACATGCTTAAACAGTCAACACAAAGGTTGGTGAGATATATAGGTTTAGCATCGATATAAATATAGACCACAAGATTTTCATAGTTATAAATATATGTACACTCGCAAGTGTATAAAAGTATTCTATAAGTTGTTGAGTGCTTTGGTAACCATACTTAACCATTAATGTGGCATATTCCCTTTATTATAAAATCTCCCTACACTGTACCAAGTGTAGTAAAAATGAAGTACTATGAAACCGTTTACGATACTAGAGCGACTAGCCCGGTTGGGGTTATCAAACCCGATAGATCTATCAATAGGATTCGTGCTTACATGTTCTTACAACATGTAAATATTAGTTACCAAGCTATTAGGGAAGATATGCAAGGTTCTACAACTCAACGTAGAATATATTTTAAGTACTTGTGCCCATGGCGTAAAACATAAAATACATGTATTCTCATCCCAAAATATTTTTAGAGTTTAAAAATGGGACTATATACTCACTGTAGTAAAAGTATATTAATAATAAGTTTTCAACTTATTAAAAATATGACCGTCGTCCTTGGATTCACGAACCTATAACAATAATAACGATTCAGATAATAATACGACATATGAATAAATTAAAGCAAGTTCATAGAATGCTTATATAATAATTTATAACATTTTATGTTAGTAGTCCTTTGTTATTAGTCCTTTGTTAGTAGTCCAAAATAGTCCAAAAAGTCCAACAGTCCAATAATCGGTATATATATATATATATATATAATCTTAGAATTACCCCACAATGTATTGCATACGTATTGTCTATGCATCAACCCAGAGATGTATTGTATACGTATTATCTTAGAATTAACTAAGACGTATTGTGTACGTATTGTCTTAGGATTTATCAAAACGTATTGTATACTTATTGTGTTACGACGTACCAAGAATATTATTATACATATATACAATCACAGAATTAACCAAGATTATAATATTTTGTTATACTACTGATAACATGTCCAAATATATATAGTATATAGGAAAAGTTAACAAGGATATGGTTAATATAGTTTTTATAATATAAATTTCGTCCATACAACGTTAATTTTAGCAGATTTTGTTTTGCTCTCTAAATATTCATTACAACTCTGTTTAAAGTGAATCAAATTGCTATGGATTCATTAAGAAGTAAATTTTCGAAAAGTTCATCCCAAGTAGTAATTTTTAGAGCTTTACCCTCTTTTTGTGTCGGTGGACAGATTTGGAAAAATCCCGGCATCCACCCAATATATGATTTTTGATAAAATACTTTCACTTTGTCTAAAATCATGAAAGAAATATTGGAAGTCTTATTTACATATATTAACATATTTCCAAAGTCTTAGCCTCAAACTCAAAGTCTAAGATAGGTTTTTAATTCCCAACCCAAAACAGCCCGCTTTTTACCGAATGGAGATTAAAGGATATATGTTAAGTTTCAAGGTGTTCTTCATATGTACAAGTTATAAGTTATTATATTAACTTAATATAACATCATAATTCACATAAATAAGTGTTATTATAGTTAAGTTAGAAAGATTAGATTAGTTTTTCAAACAAGTTTAGAATCAACTAAACTATGTTCTAGTTTATAAACTCTTATATAGATAGCTATAAACATATGAATTGAACAAGAGTTGAAGTAGAGTTTTTACCTCAAGTATAGAATGTAAAGTTGCTGGAAAGAAGTAGTAGAACAAAACTTGAGAGAGTTCTTGCAAGTGTGTGTGAAAATTGGAAGTAAAATTTGGAAAATGAATGTGTAAAAATGAGTTAAAAATGGTGCTTATTTATAGGCTTGAAAATTTGGCTTTTAGTGAAAATATCTAAGATAAGTTAAAATATATTAAGTCATGGATGGCATATTAAATTGATTAGGTCATGGATGACATATTACATAAATAATTGCAGATTTCTATTGGTATATACCAATAGTAAATACTTCTAGAAGCTGTGTATAATACGGGTAAAAATACCATATGATTGCGAGTAGAATTCTTGAGAAAATTGAACAAAAATACGAGTATAGCTATTCTTTATTTGTATTGGTATATTATAAAGTGTATTCAATACTTGTAAAGATTTATTTACACTCGTAATACATTATATGTAAATACATTTTAACATAAGTTAATTACGTCGTTTAAATAGTAACATATATTGTTCAAAAACTCTTTAAATTAGTAGTATGAAAATATATATACAATACTTTGTTAATATACTTAATGAGATATTTAATTATCATATTTTCAAGTTATATATATATAAATCCATATATATACACAATAATTAAACAATTAAACAATTAAATCAAGTTATGACGTTCGTGAATCATCGGAATAAAAGGGTGAACAAAAGCTTGTGTAAAACTCTTTTCGGAGGTTCAAGATTTATTAAAAATTCATTGCTTATCAAGTCGGAATTATATAAAGATTAAGTTTAAATTTGGTCGGAAATTTTCGGGTCGTCACACGTGAGCACTCATAACTTAACTTTTATATATTGTTAGTGTATCCCTGACTAGTACTCGAGTATATATGATTATGCATGCTTGTATGTTAAATTTCGTCATTAAATAGTCTATGATAGATCATGAATTTAATACATATGCTATTAAAATAAGGTATATGATATGCATGTCGTTGAAAAGCTGACGAAAAATTTATAACTTTTCATTTAGAAAGTGTATGATTTCAATGAACGGATTAAAAGATATCGTCAATTGAATTATCTATAATTTTAAGTATTATTGTTAAAATGATTATTATTATCGTTATCGTTATCGTTATCGTTATCGTTATCGTTATCGTCGTTATTATTATTATTATTATTATTATTATTATTATTATTTAAGAATCAATATTATTATTATTATTATTATTATTATTATTATTATTATTATTATTATTATGATTATGATTATTATTATTATTATTATGATTATTATTATTATGATTATTATTATTATTATTATTATTATTATTATTATTATTATTATTATTATTATTATTATTATTATTATTATTATTATTAAAATAATTAATATTTTTATCAAAACTATCATTTTATTATTTTTATCGTCATTATTATTATTAAAAGTATCATTAATATTAAAACCATCATTTTTATTAAAATTATTATTTTTAAATAGAAATATCACTGTTATTATAAAATATCATAATCATTTTAGTATTATAAAAGATTATTATCAATTATCAAAATTATTATTATCATTAGTAAATATAAATATTGTTATTATTATAAGTAATATTATTATTATTATTATCACAAAATAATACAACTTTTACTCATTATTATTATTAATATTATTATCAAATAAATATGTGATACAAAGATATTTTTATCACACGTAATATAATTACATTTATAATACATACCACTATATTTTTATGATATTAAGTGAGCTTTATAAATTTTATTACTTAAGATATATAGAAGTATAATTTTTATCATATATATATTTTAATAAATGACTTTTATTATTTACTTTAATAAAACCTGATAAATATATTTATATATATAAAATGACTATTTAAGTTATATAATAAACATGTATAGATTTTGTAAATCATTTTGGGTCAAATTGACTTTTGTTGACCTTTGCATGATAATCTCGAGCATTAGGATTGTGATACATTATGACCTGACCTAAATTGTTAGACTGATATTGACCAATATATGAATATGTATACTTAATATAGGTTCGTGAATCCGAGGCCAACCTTGCATTTGTTCAATGTCGTCATATGTATTTTTACTACAAAATACAGTATTGTGAGTTTCATTTGCTCCCTTTTTAAATGCTTTTGCAATATATATATTTTTGGGACTGAGAATACATGCGCTGTTTTATAAATGTTTTACAAAATAGACACAAGTAATCAAAATTACATTCTATGGTTGGATTATCGAAATCGAATATGCCCCTTTTTAGCTTGGTAGCCTAAAAATTGGTGTTTATTATAATTGCCACCAATTGACGCGAATCTTAAAGATAGATCTATGGACCTTGACAAGTCCCATTCGGGTTACGAATGCTTTAGTACTTCGATTATCATATCCGATGAGACACTACAAGAAAACTGTGTTCTTAGGACCCCTCGTCTGGGACCCCTGCGAAAAAGCGTCCTAAGCGACTAAAAATTTGGACGAGGTAATTCTTGGGGTCCTATAATATCCTAAGCTAATAAAGTGGGGTCCTAAGAATAGGACACATAATTTTTGGGTCATATTATTGATATGCTTATAAATCTTTGTCCTAAAAAGATGTTTGATATGACACACAATTTTGGGGTCCTATTATTTTTTAGGACACCTAAGTTTTGGGTCATATTATTGATACACTTATAAATCTTTGTCCTAAAAAGATGTTTGATATGACACACAATTTTGGGGTCCTATTATTTTTTAGGACACCTAATTTTTGGGTCATATTATTGACACGCTTATAAATCTTTGTCCTAAAAAGATGTTTGATATGACACACAATTTTGGGGTCCTATTATTTTTTAGGACACCTAATTTTTGGGTCATATTGTTGATACACTTATAAATCTTTGTCCTAAAAAGACGTTTAATATGACACATAATTTTGGGGTCCCATTATTTTTTAGGACACTTATAATAAGGTCACAAAAATAGGACGCTTTTATAATAAGGTCACAACAATATGACGCTTGGGTATTTGAGGTCCTAACTCTTAGGACCCTTAAATTCGTAGTTGCATAAAAATGTACTTAATAGGATACTATCTTGTTGGTGTCTCATAATGATCAACCAACAAGATAATACGGTCACAACAATAGGACGCTTGGGTATTTGAGGTCCTGATAGTGCTCTAAATGAACATATATTTAGTATCAATATCCTTCCAATATGTAAAGCTTTTAGTTGCAATTGTTCTATTTTTATGTAATATTCGTTTAAATAAATAAGTGCGAAGACAAAAGAAGAAAACGACGATTTGAAGACGCAAATGACCAAAAAGCTCAAATGTACAAGATATAATTCAAGTGGTTCAATTTATTGATGAGAAACGTCCAAAAATGATAAAAGTACAAGTCGCAGAATGCAAAATACAAAATATCTCAGCGTACGAAAGGACGTTCGAAAATCCAGAACCGGGACATAAACCAACTATCAACGCGCGACGCAACGGAGCAAAAATGGCAAGTCAACTATGCACGTGAATATAATATAATATATAAATAATTCTTAAAATTATATATATATTATATTATATAATAAAACGTCGGCAAAACTAGAAAACAAAGTGATGTATGCTGGCTAGCCTGTCCATACGATCGCATGGATCCCAAAATCAGCTCACATCTATAAAAGGCCAGCGAATTGACGAGTAATATACACCATTTTCTTCTTCTTCCTCTGTAATCATAATTATATTTTTAATTATAATTATAATTTTAAATTAAGTTTAATAATAATTGGGTTATTGTAAGGAATATTTTAAGGTTTTGTAAGTCAAAACTCTGTCCGTGTAACGCTACGCGATTAATCACCACTGTAATCTATGTTCTTCCTTTTTAAATTAATGTCTCGTAACAAAGTTATTATTATGCTTATTTGAGCCAAAGTAATCATGATGTTAGACTAAATATTAAGACGGGGTTATTAAATTTTGTACCATAATTAAGGTTTGGACAAAAGACCGACACTTTTGGACATTGGACTATGACTATTAATAGATAGGGGGTATTGTCTAATTGAGCGACAACTCATTGGAACCTGTCGAACCTATCTTCAAATTAGTTAATCTAATAATTATTAAAATGATTATGTATGTCCTATTTAGTGACGTTTAAACGACATCTTTTACGATCATTTAATTAATTATTTGGGTAGGGTAATTGATTATTCATTCTAATCAAGTGGGTAAATTAAGATTCACATCTCATTAAAATATGGGTGGATTACATACAAGGATAATTGTTGTAATTGTTAACAAAGTATTAAAACCTTGGATTACACGCAGTTGATAACCTGGTGTAATCATTAAACAAAGTATTAAAACCTTGTTACAGTTCGAATCCCTAATTAGTTGGAATATTTGACTTCAGTAATAAGGTTAATTTGACGAGCATTTTATAATTATGACCGATGGACTATTATGGACAAAAACCAAATAGGTATCAAATAATCCAGGACAAAGGACAATTAACCCGGGTAACAATTAATTAAAATCAAAACGTCAAACATCATGATTAAGGAAGTTTAAATAAGCATAATATCTTTATTTCATATTTCATCGCACTTTTATTTACTGTCAATTTATTTATTGCACTTTTTAATTATCGTACTTTTATCACAATTTTATTTACCGTCATTTATCGCACTTTAATTTATCGCATTTTAATTATCGTCATTTACTTTACGCTTTAAATTAAGTTATTTTTATTATTTTACATTAGGTTTTAATTGCGACTTAAGTTTTAAAATCAACAAACCGGTCATTAAACGGTAAAAACCCCCTTTTTATAATAATAATAATAATATTACAAATATAGTTTTAAAAATATAGCGTTAAACTTGGCTAGTTCCCTGTGGACGAACCGGACTTACTAAAAACTACACTACTCTACGATTAGGTACACTGCCTATAAGTGTTGTAGCAAGGTTTAAGTATATCCCATCTATATAAATAAATACAACTTGTGTAAATTGTATCGTATTTAATAATATTTCGTAATAAAAATATAACTATTTCGTATACTACCTCGCATAACATCAAGTTTTTGGCGCCGCTGCCGGAGAACCGACGAAGCAAAACGCTATAAAAATTTTTTTTATTAAGTTTTAATTTCTTTTTGTAAAAATACGTTTTTAAATATTAAAAATACAAAAATATAAAAAGAAAAACGAAATATATATATTTTTAAGAGTTTGTTTAAAATATAAAGTTTTTCTATTTCTATTTTAGTTTTTAAAAATTAAGTTTTTATTTATTTTATATAAATAAATTAAAAACAGAAAAAATATATATATATATATATATAATAGAATTCGGGCCGTACTGTAGCACCCCAAATTTGGCCTGGTATCCGAATCCATGCGATCGTATGGCCCATAAATGTAGAACTCATGCGATCGCATGAGCCTGTCTGACAGGTCTGATCCCTCTGCTGTCGTACGGATTAGGGTTAATAATTTTAATTATTATTATTATTAAACCCTAATTAGGGTTAATTATTATATTAATTAGTTTTAGTTTTATTTATTTTGTATTTTTAAGTTATAATTAGTTTTATTAATATATAAATTAATACTTTTATAAAATAATAATATAAAAATAATATTTTTATAAAAATATGTAATTTTATTAATTTTTATATCTTTTTATAAATTGTATATTTTAATCGTTTATTTCGTAATTTGTATATTTATCGTTCGTAACTAGGTTTAAACTTAGTATTTTGCCGTAGTTAATTTTTATTTCTAGATTTTAAGACTTTTTCGTAAAATCCCTTAAGTGCTTTTTCTTTAGATTAAGATTTAGGCGCTTTAGAATTTTGCGACGCCGTTTATATATTTTAGTGCCTTTTAAGTTATTGCCGTTTTGGATATAGATTTCCTTTTAAGCTTTAATACCTTTAGGCGCAAATTTTTAGATTTAGTTTTTAGACTTTTAAGTTTTGACGTTTTTCTTTCTTATTTTTATTTTTCGACCTTTTATTTTTCGACGATTTTCGACGCGCTCTTTTTCTTTCTTATTTCTCGACGCTCTAGTTTTTAGGACATAGAATTTTCTATTTCTTCTCTAAAATTTCAAAACGAAAAATTATTTTAAGCGGTTAAATTGATAGACATCCTAAATTTTCTGGTTCGTAGTAATAGTTGGATTTGTTAGTGGCGAGTTGTGGGCTTCCGATTTAAAGGGTCCTGGCTACCTGCTGCATCTATTGGCTATTCGAAACGTGGGTAAAATCAGAAAAGTCTATTAATTTGATAACTTATATAATTTTTATCTTTTATAACTAATAGGATATTCTGTGAATGCACCGAGCAAAATGTTCACCACCTTTCATACGTTCACCACCTGTAACTCAATCAAGACATCTAGCCAATATTATCGCCGTTGATTTTTCTTTAGAATCATCATCTAGTCGACCAAGTACTCCAACTCAAATTTCCGATAATCCATATTTTGAACCCGACTTCAAAATTGAAAACCCGGAGGATATTCAAGGACAATTAAGAGATCCTGAACCACTAATCATTCCTCCTGAACCACAAATCATTCAACCAGAGATTGTCGAGGAAGAAACAATTAAATTAGAATCCTCTAGTGATTCAGATTCAACAAATTCAATTATGGAAGTAACAGAACCTCTAAGTATGGAAGACCGAATGAGAGCCACACGCACTGGCCAAGGTCACGCCATTATTAAGCCAGCCATTAATGCGCCAGATTATGAAATCAAAGGACAAATCCTACACATGGTAACTAATCAATGCCAATATAGTGGTACGCCAAAAGAAGATCCAAACAAACATCTTCGAACTTTTAATAGGATTTGTACTCTATTCAAGATCAGAGAAGTTGAGGATGAACAGATCTATCTCATGTTGTTTCCCTAGACTTTAAAGGGAGAAGCCAAAGATTGGTTAGAATTGTTACCTGAAGGGGCGATTGATACATGGGATGTTTTAGTTGAAAATTTTCTTAAACAATTCTTTTCGGCATCTAAAGCCGTGAGACTTCAAGGAGAAATTGTTATGTTCGCACAAAAGTCAAATGAAACATTATATGAGGCGTGGACAAGATTTAGAAAGTTGTTGAGAAGATGTCCGCAACATGGTTTAGACACTTATGAAATAGTACAAATATTCTACCAAGGTGTCGACGTTGCTACATGAAATGACATCAACATAACAGCTGGTGGTTCCATTATGAAGAAAACCGCAACTGAAGTTTACAAAATTATTGATAACACTGCCTCCCACTCACATGAGTGGCACCAAGAAAAAGATATCTTTCATTCATCTAAAGTGGCTAGATCCGATTCTAGCCATGACTTTGATTCTATTTCCGCAAAAATAGATGCTTTCGAGAGACGAATGGAAAAGATGAATAAAGATATTCACGCAATACGAATCAGTTGTGAGCAATGCGGTGGACCACACTTAATGAAAGATTGTCACATTGAGCAAACCATGGAACAATGAGAGAATGTTTCCTACATGAACCAAAGGTCGGGACATAATTATCAGAATAATTATCAACCGCCAAGGCCAAACTTCAATCGAAATCAAAACATTCTTTACAATCCAAATGGACCCAACAATAACTCGTATAACCAACAAAGTCCGAATAACCAACCAACTCAAAACAACACTTTCAATCAACAAAAACCTAGCTTGTATAAACCACCACAACAAATCGAAGAGAAAAAGTCAAATCTAGAAGAAATGATGGCAAAGCTAATGGAATCTCAAACACAATTTATTACATCTCAAATCCAAACAAATGAGAGGTTTGATCAGTCATTAAGAACTCAACAAGCTTCCATTTTGAATCTAGAAAAACACGTAGGTACTCTTGCTAGCATGATGAGTGAGAGGGAACAAGGAAAGCTACCGAGTAATACTGAAGTAAATCCTCGAAATGAGAATGTTAATATGGTTTCAACGAATTCTGAAAAATCGGCACAAGAAGATGGGAAGGTTTTAGATGTGAGTAACAATGAAGAAGTTACACAACACCACCACCACCACCCGAGTATGTAAAGCCAGTGGTGGCACCATATAGACCACCCATCCCGTTTCCAAGAAAAGACGTTGAGTATGAGCAAGTAATAGGTAATAAAGTTTGTGATACCTCTGGAAAGAAGAAGAAGAATAAGAATGTACAAGAAACAAAAACCGTAAAGATAAACCCAGAGAAGACAGTTCCACTTAAACCTCCACCCAGGTTGGGTGATCCGGGTGAATTTATTGTTCCTTGTCTACTTAGTGATTGTGTCATGTATGATGCACTAGCAGATTTAGGTGCGAGTGTGAGTGTTATGCCTCTTTCATTATATAAGAGATTAGGAATAGGTGAGTTAAGTCCAACAGAGATGAGTGTTCGACTCTTTGATCAAACCATTAGGCACCCAGTTGGAATTGCTGACAACCTACCCATTCAAGTAGGTAATTTAACCTTTCTAGTCGAATTTATTGTCATTGACATAGAAGAGGACCCAAACATTCCTCAAATTTTAGGTCGACCATTCTTAGCATCCACCAGGGCGTTATTTGATGTAAGAGAGGGTAGAATGACACTTAGTGATGGTGAAAAATCGATAACCTTTGTAAGTCGAAAGTCTAAATCCCACAAACCAAAACTGTTGAACCAACAAAAATGATTGGTAAGAACCATATTGTTTTACCAACTCCAACGGTAGTGCTTAGCAATAATAAAATGCCTAAGTGTGGGGAAGATGAAGTAACACCTAATGATGACCTGATAACAAAGAACCCCGTTGTTGATGTGAAATTAAATGACCCCGTTATTAATAGTTCAATGAAGAAACTTATTAAACGGATTCACGATGCTAGAACCAAGGGGAACTTTAAGTTATGTAACAGGTTAGTATCCAATCTATCGCCTAAAGAAAAGGCAAAACTAGTTGAATTTGTGGATATTACACAAGAATCCGACCAATGGCTTAAAGCAAAAGTCACATATATGCAAGTTGATTATGGTCCAAAAGAAATTGACGATGAAGTTAATCACAATTTCGACACCACAGTTACGTAAGTGTGGAGAGATTCAAATGTTCTAAAAAGAAAATGTTGTCTAGATTTAGTTGTTCTGTTCTCGTGTAGTTCCGAGAATGGAATTCGATTGGTCTTTTTCACTAGCAGACACTAAAGAACTAGTTTTCTCCCTCCATTCTGAATTTTTGTTTTATAGATTTTGTATGAAATTGATATGCATATGAAATTTAAGTTTTGTGTGAATTTAAAAAAAAATTACTTTATTTCATTAAGTTTAAAAAATGATTTCTAAAATTCATCGTAAGTTGAAGACTAGGTCATGGAACCGAAATTGCTTTACCCGAGGGCGGGGCGAAAAATTTTGTTATCATTATTTTTAATTTTATTGATCTAAAGTATACCAAAAAAATTAAAAAACCCAAAAATCTTTGCTTTTAAAACAATCGCTTTAAAAACGACAAATTTTAAATTTGGTCGAGGGACGGACTAGGTAAACGTACCGAAACTACCTAAAGTAAAAGGAAACAAATTTTTTTTAAAAAAAAATTATTCATTTAAATTATTTTAATAAATAATGGTTTTAAAAAAAATTAATAATAATATATGTATATATATGTTTGTAGTTTATCTTATGTAAAACAGGATAAAACAACACACTTTCAAAGACTGGCATTAAGTTCAGCAAAATCTACTAATTTTGACGACAAGACGCAAAATATTAAATGTGATATAAAATAATATGTTTGCAAACTCGGTTTTTTTAATCACTTTTCTACACTAATCACCCTCATGATTTTATAATTATAGTCCGATTTCATGCAAATGAGGGCATTGCATGATCTCAAGTGTGGGGAAGGGTTATAAATTGAAATGTCCCGTTCTTATTGATTAAAAACGTTCCATATTAATTGATTTCGTTGCGAGGTTTTGACCTCTATATGAGACGTTTTTCAAAGACTGCATTCATTTTTAAAACAAACCATAACCTTTATTTCATAGATAAAGGTTTTAAAAAAACTTTACGTAGATTATCAAATAATGATAATCTAAAATATCATGTTTACACACAATCATTACATAATGGTTTACAATACAAATATGTTACAACAAAATAAGTTTCTTGAATGCAGTTTTTACACAATATCATTCAAGCATGGACTCCAAATCTCATCCTTATTTAAGTATGCGACAGCGGAAGCTCTTAATAATCACCTGAGAATAAACATGCTTAAAACGTCAACAAAAATGTTGGTGAGTTATAGGTTTAACCTATATATATCAAATCATAATAATAGACCACAAGATTTCATATTTCAATACACATCTCATACATAGAGATAAAAATTATTCATATGGTGAACACCTGGTAACCGACATTAACAAGATGCATATATAAGAATATCCCCATCATTCCGGGACACCCTTCGGATATGATATAAATTTCGAAGTACTAAAGCATTCGGTACTTTGGATGGGGTTTGTTAGGCCCAATAGATCTATCTTTAGGATTCGCATCAATTAGGGTGTCTGTTCCCTAATTCTTAGATTACCAGACTTAATAAAAAGGGGTATATTCGATTTCGATAATTCAACCATAGAATGTAGTTTCATGTACTTGTGTCTATTTTGTAAATCATTTATAAAACCTGCATGTATTCTCATCCCAAAAATATTAGATTTTAAAAGTGGGACTATAACTCACTTTCACAGATTTTTACTTCGTCGGGAAGTAAGACTTGGACACTGGTTGATTCACGAACCTATAACAATATATACATATATATCAAAGTATGTTCAAAATATATTTACAACACTTTTAATATATTTTGATGTTTTAAGTTTATTAAGTCAGCTGTCCTCGTTAGTAACCTACAACTAGTTGTCCACGGTTAGATGTACAGAAATAAATCGATAAATATTATCTTGAATCAATCCACGACCCAGTGTATACGTATCTCAGTATTGATCACAACTCAAACTATATATATTTTGGAATCAACCTCAACCCTGTATAGCTAACTCCAACATTCACATATAGAGTGTCTATGGTTGTTCCGAAATATATATAGATGTGTCGACATGATAGGTCAAAACATTGTATACGTGTCTATGGTATCTCCAGATTACATAATATACAATACAAGTTGATTAAGTTATGGTTGGAATAGATTTGTTACCAATTTTCACGTAGCTAAAATGAGAAAAATTATCCAATCTTGTTTTACCCGTAACTTCTTCATTTTAAATCCGTTTTGAGTGAATCAAATTGCTATGGTTTCATATTAAACTCTATTTTATGAATCTAAACAGAAAAAGTATAGGTTTATTGTCGGAAAAATAAGTTACAAGTCGTTTTTGTAAAGGTAGTCATTTCAGTTGAAAGAACGACGTCTAGATGACCATTTTAGAAAACATACTTCCACTTTGAGTTTAACCATAATTTTTAGATATAGTTTCATGTTCATAATAAAAATCATTTTCTCAGAATAACAACTTTTAAATCAAAGTTTATCATAGTTTTTAATTAACTAACCCAAAACAGCCCGCGGTGTTACTACAACGGCGTAAATCCGGTTTTACGGTGTTTTTCGTGTTTCCAGGTTTTAAATCATTAAGTTAGCATATCATATAGATATAGAACATGTGTTTAGTTGATTTTAAAAGTCAAGTTATAAGGATTAACTTTTGTTTGCGAACAAGTTTAGAATTAACTAAACTATGTTCTAGTGATTACAAGTTTAAACCTTCGAATAAGATAGCTTTATATGTATGAATCGAATGATGTTATGAACATCATTACTACCTTAAGTTCCTTGGATAAACCTACTAGAAAATAGAAAAATGGATCTAGCTTCAACGGATCCTTGGATGGCTTGAAGTTCTTGAAGCAGAATCATGACACGAAAACAAGTTCAAGTAAGATCATCACTTGAAATAAGATTGTTATAGTTATAGAAATTGAACCAAAGTTTGAATATGATTATTACCTTGTATTAGAATAATAACCTACTGTAAGAAACAAATATTTCTTGAGGTTGGATGATCACCTTACAAGATTGGAAGTGAGCTAGCAAACTTGAAAGTATTCTTGATTTTATGTAACTAGAACTTGTAGAATATATGAAGAACACTTAGAACTTGAAGATAGAACTTGAGAGAGATTAATTAGATGAAGAAAATTGAAGAATGAAAGTGTTTGTAGGTGTTTTTGGTCGTTGGTGTATGGATTAGATATAAAGGATATGTAATTTTGTTTTCATGTAAATAAGTCATGAATGATTACTCATATTTTTGTAATTTTATGAGATATTTCATGCTAGTTTCCAAATGATGGTTCCCACATGTGTTAGGTGACTCACATGGGCTGCTAAGATCTGATCATTGGAGTGTATATACCAATAGTACATACATCTAAAAGCTGTGTATTGTACGAGTACGAATACAGGTGCATACGAGTAAAATTGTTGATGAAACTGAACGAGGATGTAATTGTAAGCATTTTTATTAAGTAGAAGTATTTTGATAAGTGTCTTGAAGTATTTCAAAAGTGTATAAATACATATTAAAACACTACATGTATATACATTTTAACTGAGTCGTTAAGTCATCGTTAGTCGTTACATGTAAGTGTTGTTTTGAAACCTTTAGGTTAACGATCTTGTTAAATGTTGTTAACCCAATGTTTATAATATCAAATGAGATTTTAAATTATTATATTATCATGATATTATCATGTATGAATATCTCTTAATATGATATATATACATTAAATGTCTTTACAACGATAATCGTTACATATATGTCTCGTTTAAAAATCATTAAGTTAGTAGTCTTGTTTTTACATATGTAGTTCATTGTTAATATACTTAATGATATGTTTACTCATCATAGTATCATTTTAACTATATATATATATCCATATATATGTCATCATATAGTTTTTACAAGTTTTAACGTTCGTGAATCACCGGTCAACTTGGGTGGTCAATTGTCTATATGAAACATATTTCAATTAATCAAGTCTTAACAAGTTTGATTGCTTAAAATGTTGGAATCATTTAATCATGTAAATATCAATCTCAATTAATATATATAAACATGGAAAAGTTCGGGTCACTACAGTACCTACCCGTTAAATAAATTTCGTCCCGAAATTTTAAGCTGTTGAAGGTGTTGACGAATTTTCTGGAAATAGATGCGGGTATTTCTTCTTCGTCTGATCTTCACACTCCCAGGTGAACTCGGGTCCTCTACGAGCATTCCATCGAACCTTAACAATTGGTATCTTGTTTTGCTTAAGTCTTTTAACCTCACGATCCATTATTTCGACGGGTTCTTCGATGAATTGAAGTTTTTCGTTGATTTGGATTTCATCTAACGGAATAGTGAGATCTTCTTTAGCAAAACATTTCTTCAAATTCAAGACGTGGAAAGTGTTATGTACAGCCACGAGTTGTTGAGGTAACTCAAGTCGGTAAGCTACTGGTCCGACACGATCAATAATCTTAAATGGTCCAATATACCTTGGATTTAATTTCCCTCGTTTACCAAATCGAACAACGTCTTTCCAAGGTGCAACTTTAAGCATGAACATCTATCCAATTTCAAATTCTATAACTTTTCTTTTAATGTCAGCGTAGCTCTTTTGTCGACTTTGGGCGGTTTTCAACCGTTGTTGAATTTGGATGATCTTCTCGGTAGTTTCTTGTATAATCTCTGGACCCGTAATCTGTCTATCTCACACTTCACTCCAACAAATCGGAGACCTGCACTTTCTACTATAAAGTGCTTCAAACGGCGCCATCTCAATGCTTGAATGGTAGCTGTTGTTGTAGGAAAATTCTGCTAACGGTAGATGTCGATCCCAACTGTTTCTGAAATCAATAACACATGCTCGTAGCATGTCTTCAAGCGTTTGTATCGTCCTTTCGCTCTGACCATCAGTTTGTGGATGATAGGTAGTACTCATGTCTAGACGAGTTCCTAATGCTTGCTGTAATGTCTGCCAGAATCTTGAAATAAATCTGCCATCCCTATCAGAGATAATAGAGATTGGTATTCCATGTCTGGAGACGACTTCCTTCAAATACAGTCGTGCTAACTTCTCCATCTTGTCATCTTCTCTTATTGGCAGGAAGTGTGCTGATTTGGTGAGACGATCATCTATTACCCAAATAGTATCAAAACCACTTGCAGTCCTTGGCAATTTAGTGATGAAATCCATGGTAATGTTTTCCCATTTCCATTCCGGGATTTCGGGTTGTTGAAGTAGACCTGATGGTTTCTGATGCTCAGCTTTGACCTTAGAACACGTCAAACATTCTCCTATGTATTTAGCAACATCGGCTTTCATGCCCGGCCACCAAAAATGTTTCTTGAGATCCTTGTACATCTTCCCCGTTCCAGGATGTATTGAGTATCTGGTTTTATGAGCTTCTCTAAGTACCATTTCTCTCATATCTCCAAATTTTGGTACCCAAATCCTTTCAGCTCTATACCGGGTTCCGTCTTCCCAAATATTAAGATGCTTCTCCGATCCTTTGGGTATTTCATCCTTTAAATTTCCCTTTTTTAAAACTCCTTGTTGCGCCTCCTTTATTTGAGTAGTAAGGTTATTATGAATCATTATATTCATAGATTTTACTCGAATGGGTTCTCTGTCCTTCCTGTTCAAGGCATCGGCTACCACATTTGCCTTCCCCGGGTGGTAACGAATCTCAAAGTCGTAATCATTCAATAATTCAATCCACCTACGCTGCCTCATATTCAGTTGTTTCTGATTAAATATGTGTTGAAGACTTTTGTAGTCGGTATATATAATACTTTTGACCCCATATAAGTAGTGCCTCCAAGTCTTTAATTCAAAAACAACCGCGCCTAATTCCAAATCATGCGTCATATAATTTTGTTCGTGAATCTTCAATTATCTAGACGCATAAGCAATCACCTTCGTTTGTTGCATTAATACACAACCGAGACCTTGCTTTGATGCGTCACAATAAATCACAAAATCATCATTCCCTTCAGGCAATGACAATATAGGTGCCGTAGTTAGCTTTTTCTTCAATAACTGAAACGCTTTCTCTTGTTCATCATTCCATTCAAATTTCTTCCCTTTATGCGTTAATGCAGTCAAGGGTTTTGCTATTCTGGAAAAGTATTGGATGAACCTTCTGTAGTAACCAGCTAGTCCTAAAAACTGGCGTATGTGTTTCGGAGTTTTCGGGGTTTCCCACTGTTCAACAGTTTCTATCTTTGCCGGATCCACCTTAATACCTTCTTTGTTCACTATGTGACCGAGGAATTGAACTTCTTCCAACCAAAATGCACACTTTGAAAACTTAGCGTACAATTCTTCCTTCCTCAATACTTCTAACACCTTTCTCAAATGTTCACCGTGTTCTTGGTCATTCTTTGAGTAAATAATTATGTCATCAATGAAAACAATGACAAACTTGTCAAGGTATGGTCCACACACTCGGTTCATAAGGTCCATGAACACAGCTGGTGCATTAGTTAAACCAAACGGCATGACCATAAACTCGTAATGACCGTAACATGTTCTGAAAGCAGTCTTTGGAATATCATCTTCTTTCACCCGCATTTGATGATACCCAGAACGTAAGTCAATCTTTGAATAAACAGACGAGCCTTGTAGTTGATCAAATAAGTCGTTGATTCTTGGTAGTGGGTAGCGGTTCTTGATGGTAAGTTTGTTCAACTCTCGGTAGTCGATACACAACCTGAATGTACCATCTTTCTTCTTGACAAACAAAACAGGAGCTCCCCACGGTGATGTGCTTGGTCGAATGAAACCACGCTCTAAAAGTTCTTGTAATTGGCTTTGCAGTTCTTTCATCTAGCTGGGTGCGAGTCTGTAAGGAGCACGAGCTATTGGTGCAGCTCCTGGTACAAGATCTATTTGAAATTCAACGGATCGATGTGGGGGTAATCCCGGTAATTCTTTCGGAAATACATCGGGAAATTCTTTTGCAATGGGAACATCATTGATGCTCTTTTCTTCAGTTTGTACTTTCTCGACATGTGCTAGAACAGCATAGCAACCTTTTCTTATTAGTTTTTGTGCCTTCAAATTACTAATAAGATGTAGCTTCGTGTTGCCCTTTTCTCCGTACACCATTAAGGGTTTTCCTTTTTCTCGTATAATGCGAATTGCATTTTTGTAACAAACGATCTCTGCTTTCACTTCTTTCAACCAGTCCATACCAATTATCACATCAAAACTCCCTAACTCTACTGGTATCAAATCAATCTTAAATGTTTCGCTAACCAGTTTAATTTCTCAATTCCGACATATATTATCTGCTGAAATTAATTTACCATTTGCTAATTCGAGTAAAAATTTAATATCCAAAGGCGTCAATGGACAACTTAATTTAGCACAAAAATCTCTACTCATATAGCTTCTATCCGCACCCGAATCAAATAAAACGTAAGCAGATTTATTGTTAATAAGAAACGTACCCGTAACAAGCTCCGGGTCTTCCTGTGCCTCTGCCGCATTAATATTGAAAACTCTTCCGCGGCCTTGTCCATTCGTGTTCTCCTGGTTAGGGCAATTTCTAATAATGTGGCCCGGTTTTCCACATTTATAACAACCTACATTGGCATAACTTGCTCCGACATTACTTGCTCTGCCATTACTCGTTCCGACACCATTTGTTCCTTTCGTTCTATTAACCCCTGGTCCGTAGACCTCATACTTCACCGAGCTATGACCATTTCTTTTACACTTGTTGCAAAATTTGGTGCAGAACCCCGAGTGATACTTTTCACACCTTTGACATAGCTGCTTCTGATTGTTGTTATTGTTGCGGTTATTATTGTTGTTGGGATGATTGTTGTAGTTGCTGCTGTTGTTGTTGTTGTTGTTGTTGTTGTTGTTGTTGTTGGGCCGTTTGTTGTAGTTGCGATTGATGTTGCGATTGTTGGGATAATTGTTGCGATTATTGTTGTAATTGCTGTTGTTGTTGTATTGGTGATTCTTATCACCGTTTTCCTCCCACTTTCTTTTGACTTGCTTCACATTGGCCTCTTCAGCAGTCTGTTCTTTAATTCTTTCTTCAATCTGGTTCACTAGTTTGTGAGCCATTCTACATGCCTGTTGTATGGAGGCGGGCTCGTGTGAACTTATATCTTCTTGGATTCTTTCCGGTAATCCTTTCACAAACGCGTCGATCTTCTCTTCCTTATCTTCGAATGCTCCCGGACACAATAGGCACAATTCTGTGAATCGTCTTTCGTACGTGGTAATATCAAATCCTTGGGTTCGTAACCCTCTAAGTTCTGTCTTGAGCTTATTGACCTCGGTTCTGGGACGGTACTTCTCGTTCATCAAGTGCTTGAATGCTGACCACGGTAGTGCGTACGCATCGTCTTGTCCCACTTGCTCTAGATAGGTATTCCACCATGTTAAACGCAGAACCTGTAAAGGTATGCGTAGCGTACTTCACTTTGTCCTCTTCAGTACACTTACTTATGGCAAACACCGATTCGACCTTCTCGGTCCACCGTTTCAATCCGATCGGTCCTTCGGTTCCATCAAATTCCAAAGGTTTGCATGCAGTGAATTCTTTGTAGGTGCATCCTACACGATTTCCTGTACTGCTAGATCTAAGGTTATTGTTGGTATGTAGCGCAGCCTGTACTGCGGCTATGTTTGAAGCTAGAAAAGTACGAAATTCATCTTCATTCATATTCACGGTGTGTCGAGTAGTCGGTGCCATTTCCTTCAAAATAGTCAAATGGAACAAGTTAATCATACAGAATATTAAGAGTAGTTAATAGTATTTCGTAGCATAATATGAACTCATTTATAAAAGCTTTTTCTTCATATTAGCATTTTATAAGTTTAAATTCGGGTAGTACCTACCCGTTAAGTTCATACTTAGTAGCTAATATACAATTCAACTACTACAATTCTATATGAAAAACTGATTATAATAATATTTCGCGTTCAAACTTTTACACAATATTTTACAAACTTACAATACCGCTTATTTTACATATAGCATGAAATATAGCACACAATAAATTTGATACAAGATGGTTGTGAAGATAATTCTAGCTAGTACACAAATCGTTCAGCAAAGGCAATAAAGACACGTAGTTCATACGTCCAGAAACAAGTCATGCATTCTGGTTTTACTAGGATTACTTCCCATCCTTGGTCTTGTGGAACATAACCGTTATGGCCGTTGATAAGACAGCGTGTTGTAATGTCGTCAAAGGGACGAGGGTTACGTAATGTCCAACAGTCCCATAACAATCTAAAAACCTCATTTCTTACCCCAATTACCGACTCCGTCACTTGTGGAAACGTTTTGTTTAATAGTTGTAGCCCGATGTTCTTGTTCTCACTTTGGTGAGAAGCGAACATTACTAATCCGTAAGCATAACATGCTTCTTTATGTTGCATGTTAGCCGCTTTTTTTAAATCACGAAGTCCAATATTCGGATATATTGAGTCAAAATAATTTCTTAACTCATTGCGTAAAATAGCATTTGGGTTCCCCGCAATATATGCGTCAAAGTAAACACATCGTAACTTATGGATTTCCCAATGTGATATCCCCCATCTTTCGAATGAAAGCCTTTTATAAACCAAGGCATTCTTGGAACGTTCTTCGAATGTCTTACAAACTGATCTCGCCTTAAATAGTTGTGCCGAAGAATTCTGACCGACTCTATACAAGATTTCATCAATCATGTCTCCGGGTAGGTCTCTTAAAATATTGGGTTGTCTATCCATTTTGTGTTTTTATACTGTAAAATAGACAAGAGTTAGATTCATAAAAAAATACTTATTAATACAAGCAATTTTTACATATATCATAAAGCATAAGCACACTATATTACATATATTACACCACACGAATACAACTATCTTATTCCGACTCGCTTGTTTCTTCTTCTTCGGTTTTGGTTCGTTTTGCCAAGTTTCTAGGAATATATGATGTTCCCCTAATACGAGCCGTCGTTTTCCACATTGGTTTAGAAAAACCTGGTGGTTTAGAGGTTCTCGGGTCATTGTTACAACTTAAGGACTTCGGGGGTTGACGATACATATAAAGTTCATCGGGGTTGGAATTAGATTTCTCTATTTTTATGCCCTTTCCCTTATTATTTTCTTTTGCCTTTTTAAATTCAGTTGGGGTAATTTCTATAACATCATCGGAATTCTCGTTGGAATCCGATTCATCGGAGAATTGGTAATCCTCCCAATATTTTGCTTCCTTGGCGGAAACACCATTGACCATAATTAACCTTGGTCTGTTGGTTGAGGATTTTCTTTTACTTAACCGTTTTATTATTTCCCCCACCGGTTCTATTTCTTCATCCGGTTCCGATTCTTCTTCCGGTTCCGATTCTTCTTCCGGTTCCGACTCTTCTTCCGGTTCCTCTTCGGGAACTTGTGAATCAGTCCACGAATCATTCCAATTTACATTTGACTCTTCATTATTATTAGGTGAGTCAATGGGACTTGTTCTACAGGTAGACATCTATCACATAATATCAAACGCGTTAAGAGATTAATATATCACATAATATTCACATGTTAAAAATATATAGTTTCCAACAAAATTTGTTAAGCAATCATTTTTCAAGTAAACACGGTCGAAGTCCAGACTCACTAATGCATCCTAATAAACTCGATAAGACACACTAATGCAAAATTCTGGTTCTCTAAGACCAACGCTCGGATACCAACTAAAATGTCCCGTTCTTATTGATTAAAAACGTTCCATATTAATTGATTTCGTTGCGAGGTTTTGACCTCTATATGAGACGTTTTTCAAAGACTGCATTCATTTTTAAAACAAACCATAAAATTTATTTCATAGATAAAGGTTTTAAAAAATCTTTACGTAGATTATCAAATAATGATAATCTAAAATATCCTGTTTACACACGATCATTACATAAGGGTTTACAATACAAATATGTTACAACAAAATAAGTTTCTTGAATGCAGTTTTTACACAATATCATACAAGCATGGACTCCAAATCTCGTCCTTATTTAAGTATACGACAGCGGAAGCTCTTAATAATCACCTGAGAATAAACATGCTTAAAACGTCAATAAAAATGTTGGTGAGTTATAGGTTTAACCTATATATATCAAATCATAATAATAGACCACAAGATTTCATATTTTAATACACATCCCATACATAGAGATAAAAATCATTCATATGGTGAACACCTGGTAACCGACATTAACAAGATGCATATATAAGAATATCCCCATCATTCCTGGACACCCTTCGGATATGATATAAATTTCGAAGTACTAAAGCATCCAGTACTTTGGATGGGGTTTGTTAGGCCCAATAGATCTATCTTTAGGATTCGCGTCAATTAGGGTGTCTGTTCCCTAATTCTTAGATTACCAGACTTAATAAAAAGGGGCATATTCGATTTCGATAATTCAACCATAGAATGTAGTTTCACGTACTTGTGTCTATTTTGTAAATCATTTATAAAACATGCATGTATTCTCATCCCAAAAATATTAGATCTTAAAAGTGGGACTATAACTCACTTTCACATATTTTTACTTCGTCGGGAAGTAAGACTTGGACACTGGTTGATTCACGAACCTATAACAATATATACATATATATCAAAGTATGTTCAAAATATATTTACAACACTTTTAATATATTTTGATGTTTTAAGTTTATTAAGTCAGCTGTCCTCGTTAGTAACCTACAACTAGTTGTCCACAGTTAGATGTACAGAAATAAATCGATAAATATTATCTTGAATCAATCCACGACCCAGTGTATACGTATCTCAGTATTGATCACAACTCAAACTATATATATTTTGGAATCAACCTCAACCCTGTATAGCTAACTCCAACATTCACATATAGAGTGTCTATGGTTGTTCCGAAATATATATAGATATGTCGACATGATAGGTCGAAATATTATATACGTGTCTATGGTATCTCAAGATTACATAATATACAATACAAGTTGATTAAGTTATGGTTGGAATAGATTTGTTACCAATTTTCACGTACCTAAAATGAGAAAAATTATCCAATCTTGTTTTACCCGTAACTTCTTCATTTTAAATCCGTTTTGAGTGAATCAAATTGCTATGGTTTCATATTGAACTCTATTTTATGAATCTAAATAGAAAAAGTATAGGTTTATAGTTGGAAAAATAAGTTACAAGTCGTTTTTGTAAAGGTAGACATTTCCGTCGAAAGAACGACGTCTAGATGACCATTTTAGAAAACATACTTCCACTTTGAGTTTAACCATAATTTTTGGATATAGTTTCATGTCCATAATAAAAATCATTTTCTCAGAATAACAACTTTTAAATCAAAGTTTATTATAGTTTTTAATTAACTAACACAAAACAGCCCGCGGTGTTACTACGACGGAGTAAATCCGGTTTTACGGTGTTTTTCGTGTTTCCAGGTTTTAAATCATTAAGTTAGCATATCATATAGATATAGAACATGTGTTTAGTTGATTTTAAAAGTCAAGTTAGAAGGATTAACTTTTGTTTGCGAACAAGTTTAGAATTAACTAAACTATGTTCTAGTAATTAAAAGTTTAAACCTTCGAATAAGATAGCTTTATATGTATGAATCGAATGATGTTATGAACATCATTACTACCTTAAGTTCCTTGGATAAACCTACTGGAAAAGGGAAAAATGGATCTAGCTTCAACGGATCCTTGGATGGCTCGAAGTTCTTGAAGCAGAATCATGACACGAAAACAAGTTCAAGTAAGATCATCACTTGAAATAAGATTGTTATAGTTATAGAAATTGAACCAAAGTTTGAATATAATTATTACCTTATATTAGAATTATAACCTACTATAAGAAACAAAGATTTCTTGAGGTTGGATGATCACCTTACAAGATTGGAAGTGAGCTAGCAAACTTGAAAGTATTCTTGATTTTATGTAACTAGAACTTGTAGAATATATGAAGAACACTTAGAACTTGAAGATAGAACTTGAGAGAGATCAATTAGATGAAGAAAATTGAAGAATGAAATTGTTTGTAGGTGTTTTTGGTCATTGGTGTATGGATTAGATATAAAGGATATGTAATTTTGTTTTCATGTAAATAAGTCATGAATGATTACTCATATTTTTGTAATTTTATGAGATATTTCATGCTAGTTTCCAAATGATGGTTCCCACATGTGTTAGGTGACTCACATGGGCTGCTAAGATCTGATCATTGGAGTGTATATACCAATAGTACATACATCTAAAAGCTGTGTATTGTACGAGTACGAATACGGGTGCATACGAGTAAAATTGTTGATGAAACTGAACGAGGATGTAATTGTAAGCATTTTTGTTAAGTAGAAGTATTTTGATAAGTGTCTTGAAGTCTTTCAAAAGTGTATAAATACATATTAAAACACTACATGTATATACATTTTAACTGAGTCGTTAAGTCATCGTTAGTCGTTACATGTAAGTGTTGTTTTGAAACCTTTAGGTTAACGATCTTGTTAAATGTTGTTAACCCAATGTTTATAATATTAAATGAGATTTTAAATTATTATATTATTATGATATTATCATGTATGAATATCTCTTAATATGATATATATACATTAAATGTCTTTACAACGATAATCGTTACATATATGTCTCGTTTAAAAATCATTAAGTTAGTAGTCTTGTTTTTACATATGTAGTTCATTGTTAATATACTTAATGATATGTTTACTCATCATAGTACCATGTTAACTATATATATATCCATATATATGTCATCATATAGTTTTTACAAGTTTTAACGTTCGTGAATCACCGGTCAACTTGGGTGGTCAATTGTCTATATGAAACATATTTCAATTAATCAAGTCTTAACAAGTTTGATTGCTTAACATGTTGGAAATATTTAATCATGTAAATATCAATCTCAATTAATATATATAAACATGGAAAAGTTCGGGTCACTACATAAATTCTCTCGGTTTTACACTTAGTTTAATTGCCAAATTTTGTGAAAATTTGAAAAATTTTCAACTAAATGAATTCAAAATCATGTTTATACATATTTATGAACGATAAAACTAGGTGATAATGCCGAAATTATTGTTACCTCGGAGAGGACATAAATGGAGAAACAACCCAAAACGTTAGAATTAATTTAAAATGGAATAGAGGAGAATAAAAAGGCAAAGAAAGAAATAAATAAAAGCTAAGTGTGGGAAGAATTTACTAATTTCTTTAAAACACATACCACATATTTGGTACAGATTATTGCAGGTACTTTTGCTTTGGACTAAACTAATCAGTTTTACCCGATTTATTGTAATATATTTGAATGAAAAGATGGATCCACATGATGAATCAATTCCATCATTTTTAGGAAGTAAAGTCTTCCGAGAAAGACACACGCTTCTTGATTTAGGTCAGGAAGTTGTCGTCCAGACCAGCTGTAGGTTGACGAAAAATCTAGAAAAGTCATCTCGAAAATCAGCTGGAAATCCACGGACCTCGGTATCAAATAGGGTCGCCAAGTGGTCAGACTTATCCTAACCATGAGAGGATCTGTCTCGTAAAATGGGGAGGGCGCCGTGCAAATTAGCTTGATAAGACTAATAAATCAGACCCCCAGAAAGGATAATATCCTTAAAGATTAAAAATCAGCTTTTAAGACTGATATTACTCAATCCTTGAGATTGACTTTAAAGATTGAGAATTACAAACTCATGGAATTCGATGATATCTAAACTCGAGATTGAACGAGAAAATATTTTGATCAAATTAAAACCGATTTGGTTTCTGAAAACCTATTTTCAATGCGTTCATTACCATTGAACGTAAAATCCTAAGAATTCACCTGGAATTCATTAGGTCACCTGAACCAAATTGGGTTTCAACCGTAAGAACGGTGGTTGCATAGCATGGTCGAAGACAGGACCTTGTGCCAGACCGAAAAATTATAGGTTAATCTTTACTATTGCTCCTACAAAGGATTGTAATTGCATCTGACACGTTTTAGACCATAAACATCTGCATGTCATTAGACATTGCCTTAACAGTTGCTTGTTCAACGCTTTCCTTTACAACCGGACGGTAGTTTACTGAAAGGTAATATACGATACAAGTATACTGGACGTGTTGCTTTCCTAATACAAGGTTAGCAAAAGGGTAACACAAAACATCAAGTTTTGAGCTAAAATTTTAACATCTGAAACCCACAAAAATATTTTGCAAACACCGGTGAAGGGTTATTCTGGAAAACTTATCTAGGGTAAAAGCTATATTGAATTTTCAAAAGATCAAATGTTTTCATAAAGATCAAATTTCCTTAAAGGATCTAAATTTTCATAGTCATGTGGGACTGTAAACCACATCGTTACTATCATTGTTTATACCCCCGTATCAAAATCACTGATGTATAAATTGTCAAAAAAAAAAAAAAAAAAAAAAGTGATTCAAGTGAAGTGTGATTTTATTTCAAGTTATGTATTACTTGAGGACAAGCAACGTTCAAGTGTGGGGATATTTGATAGTGCTCTAAATGAACATATATTTAGTATCAATATCCTTCCAATATGTAAAGCTTTTAGTTGCAATTGTTCTATTTTTATGTAATATTCGTTTAAATAAATAAGTGCGAATACAAAAGAAGAAAATGACGATTTGAAGACGCAAATGACCAAAAAGCTCAAATGTACAAGATATAATTCAAGTGGTTTAATTTATTGAAAAGAAACATCCAAAACTGATAAGAGTACAAGCCGCAGAACGCAAAATACAAAATATCTCAGCGTACGAAAGGACGTTCGAAAATTCGGAACCGGGACATAAACCAACTATCAACGCGCGACGCAACGGAGCAAAAATGACAAGTCAACTATGCACATGAATATAATATAATATATAAATAATTCTTAAAATTATATATATATATTATATAATATAATAAAACGTCGGCAAAACTAGAAAACAAAGTGATGTATGCTGGCCAGCCTGTCCATGCGATCGCATGGATCCCAAAATCAGCTCACATCTATAAAAGGCCAGCTAATTGACGAGTAATATAAACCTTTTTCTTCTTCTTCCTCTGTAATCATAATTATATTTTTAATTATAATTTTAATTTTAAATTATGTTTAATAATAATTGGGTTATTGTAAGGAATGTTTTAAGGTTTTGTAAGTCGAAACTCTGTCCGTGTAACGCTACGCGATTAATCACCACTGTAAGCTATGTTCTTCCCTTTTAAATTAATGTCTCGTAACTAAGTTATTATTATGCTTATTTGATCCAAAGTAATCATGATGTTAGACAAAATATTAAGATGGGGTTATTAGATTTTGTACCATAATTAAGGTTTGGACAAAAGACTGACACTTGTGGACATTGGACTATGACTATTAATAAATAGGGGGTATTGTCTAATTGAGTGACAACTCATTGGAACCTGTCGAACCTATCTTCAAATTAGTTAAACTAATAATTATTAAAATGATTATGTATGTCCTATTTAGTGACGTTTATATGACATCTTTTACGATCATTTAATTAATTATTTAGGTAGGGTAATTGATTATTCGTTCTGATCAAGTGGGTAAATTAATATTCATATCTCATTAAAACAGGGGTGGATTACATACAAGGATAATTGGTGTAATTGTTAACAAAGTATTAAAACCTTGGATTACACGCAGTTGATAACCTGGTGTAATCATTAAACAAAGTATTAAAACCTTGTTACAGTTCGAATCCCTAATTAGTTAGAGTATTTAACTTCGGGAATAAGGTTAATTTGACGAGCATTTTATAATTATGACCGATGGACTATTATGGACAAAAACCAAATAGGTATCAAATAATCCAGGACAAAGGACAATTAACCCGGGTAACAATTAATTAAAATCAAAACGTCAAACATCATAATTACGGAAGTTTAAATAAGCATAATATCTTTATTTCATATTTCATCGCACTTTTATTTGCTGTCATTTTATTTATTGCACTTTTTAATTATCGTACTTTTATCGCAATTTTATTTACCGTCATTTATCGCACTTTAATTTATCGCATTTTAATTATCGTCATTTACTTTACGCTTTAAATTAAGTTATTTTTATTATTTTACATTAGGTTTTAATTGCGACTTAAGTTTTAAAACCGACAAACCGGTCATTAAACGGTAAAAACCCCCTTTTTATAATAATAATAATAATAATAATAATAATAATAATAATAATAATAATAATAATAATAATAATAATAATAATAATATTACAAATATAGTTTTAAAAATATAGCGTTAAACTTGGCTAGTTCCCTGTGGATGAACCGGACTTACTAAAAACTACACTACTCTACGATTAGGTACACTGCCTATAAGTGTTGTAGCAAGGTTTAAGTATATCCCATCTATATAAATAAATAAAACTTGTGTAAATTGTATCGTATTTAATAATATTTCGTAATAAAAATATAACTATTTCGTATACTACCTCGCATAACATCAAGTTTTTGGCGCCGCTGCCGGGGAACCTGATGTTCTACGAGGTGTATATAAAATAGCTTATATTTTACAAGGAAATACTATTAAATGCGATACAATTTTACTCAAGATATTTATTTATTTATTGAATGAATATACTTAAACCTTGCTACAACACTTATAGGCAGTGTACCTAATCGTACAGTAGTGTAGTTTTTAGTAAGTCTGGTTCGTTCCACAGGGAAAATCTTTTAATCAAAGCTTAACGCTATATTAGTTTTATTTTATAAAAATACAAATATATATATAAGTAATATTATTATTATAAAGGGGGGTTTTACCGTTTAATGACCGGTTTGTCGATTTTAAAACTTTAGTCGCAGTTAAAACAAAATGTAAAATATTAAATAAATAAAAGACTTAATTTAAAGCGTAAAGTAAATAACGATAATGAAATTGCGATAAATAAACGTGCGATAAAATAAACTTGCGATAATTAAAAAGTACAATAATTAAAAGTGCAATTAAATACAATAACAATAAATAAAAGTGCTATAATTAGAAGTGCAATTAAATATAAAATAAAGGAAATTAAATATGAAATAAAAGAATTATGCTTATTTAAACTTCCGTAATCATGATGTTTGACGTATTGATTTTAGTTTTATGCCCATGGGTTAATTGTCCTTTGTCCTGGATTATTTAATATGTCCGTCTGGTTTTGTCCATAACAGTCCATCAGTCATAAATATAAAGTGCGAGTGTCCTCGTCAAATTATCCTTATACCCGAAGTCAAATATTCCAACTAATTGGGGACTTAAACTGTAACAAGGTTTTATTACTTTGTTTAATAATTACACCAGGATGTCGACTGAGTGTAACCCAATGTTTTAATACTTTGTTATCAATTATGCCAAGTGTCCTTGTACATAATTTCACCCCTGTTTTAATAATTCTAGTGACTATTAATCCATTCCCATGTCCGGTTAAATGAACGCTTATTCGTACATATAAATACCCTGCCCATCGTATTCGATCGAGTGTATATGGTTATTTATAGGGACGTTCAATTGTAAATCTTTATATTAAAATTAACAAACTATCATTTAGTTAAACAAATATAAAGTCCATTAATAGCCCATAGTCTAATTTCCACAAGTGTCGTTTTTTTGTCCAAACCCCAATTATGGTACAAAGCCCAATTACCCAATTTTAATATTTTTAGCCCAACATCATGATTACTTTGGATTAAATAAGCATAATAATAACTTAGCTACGAGACATTAATGTAAAAAGGTTGAGCATAACTTACAATGATTAAAAATAGCGTAGCGTTACACGGACAGAATTTCAACTTACACCCTTACAACATTCGATAACACACCCTTATTATTAGGATTTAAAATTAAAATTAAAATTAAAATATAAATTATATATACATATACTACGTTTGAGTGAAGAAGAAAAAGATGTGTTTTTTGTTACACCAAAGCTTAATTTTTATAGGCATGTGGGCTGGAACTGTGCACCATGCGATCGCATGGAGTTTCTTCCTCCAGGCCATGCGATCGCATTGCCATCTGGGGAGACTCACATGCCTTTGTTTTTTCTGCCGACAGTTTTTAATAATATAATATATAATATATAAATAATTACAAGAATTATTTAAATATTATATTATATTTATGTGCATAGTTGACTTGTAATTTTTAGTCCGTTGCGTCAAGCGTTGAGAGTTGACTCTGGTCCCGATTTCGGATTTTCGAACGTCCTTGCGTACAATTTAATATCTTGTACTTTGCATTTTGAATCTTGTACTCTTGTAATTTTGAGACGTTTCTTATCAATAATTGGAACCTCATTGATTGTATTTTGTACTTTTGAGCTTTTTGGTCGTTTGCGTCTTCAATTCGTCGAATCTGTCTTTTGTCTTCACCTTTTATTATTTAAACGAATATCACGTGTAAATAGGACAATTGCAACTAAAAGCTTGTCTTTCTTGAGGAATAATGCTATGAAATATATGTTCATTTTTAGCATTATCAAATATTCCCACACTTGAGCGTTGCTTGTCCTCAAGCAATATAGTCTTGAAATACTAGAATCACTTCTTTATTCTTCATACTTTGTACATCAGTGATTTCTTTACGGCGGTATAAACAATGGTAGTAACGATGTGGTTTACAGTCCCACATGACTATAAAATTTAGATCCATTAAGGAAATTGGATCTTTATGAAAATATTTGATCTTTTGAAAATTAAATCTAGTTTTTACCCTAGATAAGTTTTCTGGAATAACCCTTCACCGGTGTTTGCAAAATATTTTTGTGGGCTTGGTGGGTTTCAGATTTGAAAATTTTAGCTCAAAACTTGTGGTTTTGTGTCACCCACTTGCTAACCTTGTATTAGGAAATCAACACATCCAGTATACTTGCTCCGTATATTACCTTTCGGTAAACTACCGTCCGGTTATAAAGGAAAGCGTTGAACAAGCAACTGTTAAGGCAATGTCCCCTGACATGCTTTTAATTATGGTCTATAACGTGTTGGATGCAATTACTATCCTTTGTAGGAGCAATAGTAAAGCTCACCCTTATGATTTTTCGGTCTGGCACAAGGTCCTGTCTTCGACCATGTTATGCAACCACCGTTCTTACGGTTGACACCCTATTTGGTTCAGATGACCTAATGAATTTCAGGTGAATTCCTAGGATTTTACGTTTAATGGTAATGAACGCATTGAAAATGGGTTTTCAGATTTCAAATCGGTTTATAATTTGATCAAAATATTTTCTCGTTCAAGCTCGAGTTTAGATATCATTGAATTCCATGAGTTTGAATTCTCAATCTTTAAGGTCAATCTCTAGGATTGAGTAATATCAGGCTTAAAAGCTGATTTTTGATCTTTTAAGGAGATTATCCTTTCTGGAGATCTGATTTATTAGTCTTATCTAGCTAATTTGCACGGTGCCCCCCATTGTACGAGATAAATCCTTCTCATGGTTAGGATAAATCTGACCACTTGGCGACCCTGTTTTATGCTGAGGTCCGTGGATTTCCTGCTGATTTTAGAGATGACTTTTCTAGATTTTTCATCAACCTACAGCTGGTCTGGACGACAACTTCATGACCTAAATCAAGAAGCGCGTGTCTTTTTCGAAAGACTTTACTTCCTTTTAACGATGAAATTGATTCATCGTGTAGATCCATCACTTCTTTTCTTTCATCGGGTAAAACAGTTAATTATCGTCCAAAACAAAAGTATTTTCAATTATTTGTACAAAAATATGTGATATGTATTTTGAATAACTCGGTGAAAATTTCCCACACTTGGCTTTTATTTTCCTTTTTATTGTCCTCTATTCCATTTTAAATGAATTTTAACATTTTGGTTTGTTTCTCAATTTATGTCCTTTCCGAGGTAACAATAATTTCGGTGTTAACTGTGATGACCCGGAGATTTTCGACCAAATTTAAACTTAATCTTTATATGATTTTGACACGATAAGCAAAGTATGTATTATTGAGTCTCGAAAGTTTTGAAATCTATATTCATGTAATCCATTATCCTTTGACTACTCCCGACGATTCACGAACAACTAATTTGTAAATAGATATATATATAATTTTATTTGAAATATTATTTGAAATAATATATGATTTAATTATTGAAAATAAATATATAAAATAATATTAGAATAGTTAATATTATTAATTTAAGATATAATATATAGATATGCATATAATTAAAAATATATATACATATATACAAATATATATGTATATTATAAAAAGAAATATTATATATTGTAATTGTTATAATCAATGTTGAAAAATAAAAATAATATATAATAATATTTAATGAGAATATATTTATAAATAAAGTATATAGAATATATATTTTGCGATTTCGAAATTATTTAATAAACGACGGTAACGCTCAATTGTCATTTGGTAGATATTAAACTAGTTAAAAAGGAACTTATGTTATTTTTAAAATAAAGGTGATCCGAAAAAAAAATGAGTTATATAAGTTATAGTCTTATCAAAAGTATATTTAGGATCTAATTATTTAATTTTAACACTTTTTATATTTCACCCATAAATGAGAGGGACAGTTGATGTAATTTTTATTTATTAAATTAAGGATCGAATTTCATACCATAATGACTGAAATAAATAAGGGAAGTTAATTTAAAAATATGAGATTTTTCTGAACATTTTTATCCGCCACTAATTTTAAATAGTGCACGATACACAGTGCGTGAAAAGTGTCGGTAACACCAGGACAATTAAAATTCACGAGTTTAATTACTGTGCCTAATTGATGATTGCTCTACTTTCTGTTTTCCATACCTTTCATCATTTGAATTATTAATTTTTTTTTATTATTTTATGATAAGTGCACGTTTATCTTTGATCATATTTTATCTAAAGTATGTACTATTATGTGGCAAGTGGGTAAACATACGTTTAATGCATATTCATAGAAAGCATCTCTTCTTTTTCCATAAACTATCATATTCACATCCCAACTTATTTCTATTTACTTGAAACAACTAAGATCCACCATCTTCATAAACCCACCATCATTGAATATCATCACAACCATCTACAACCATTACCATAGCTCCACCTTCCATCCGCCACTCACAACCACCACAAACCAAAATCATCACCACACATCACCCATCCCCATAACATGCTGCGGTGTGTATAATTTTTTGTTTCGATTCACAACCATAAACCACCACAACCTCAATGGTTGTTCATATGTTACTATTACTTGCTGCATTTCTCTCTCTCTCTCCTGTTCGAGCTTAAGACCAAACTGGAACCCCCATTAAATTTGATCGATCAATACTGCTAACTAGCTCCTTTCCTTGTTGTACTGTTTTAATCTTTTTCAGTTCACAAATCACAGCAACCCCAACTATCATCTTCATTTGCTGCCGTAAACCAAAGTATAACCAACATCACCTCTCTCTCTCTCTTCCTCTCTCTCTCTCCTACTTCTAACTTGTTTCTGTCGTGAGAACCAAACCCCATCGATCACCTCATCAAACCATCATATGAAACACCATCTTCGACAACCAATGACCGATAACGAACATAATGATGAAGTATTACGACGTTAATGATGATTACGGATAATGGTGATAACAAACGATGATGATTCACAGAGGTGAAGACGATGACGGTATACATATATGATGATACAGCGAAGTCATTATATGAAGATGATGTTATGATTGAAGTTATGATTAAGATTAGGATTATAATCCATGATTTTATGTGAATGTTATGATGATAGATAATATCATGATATATGATAGTCGACGATGATAAAAAAAAATGATGATAATGTTAAGGTGAGGATTCATGATGAATATAGTGATTATGAAGTTAACGATGATAAGTTGATATGGTTAGGATGAAGATATAAATGATTATTTAGATGATGATGAATAGTTCTGGGTTTGTTATTTTGAGGAAGAAGATGAAACAGGAATAAAGGTTATATAAATTTAGGAACCTATTAAGTCAGGAAAACAGAAGACAGATCAATGGTTAAGGTGTTGTTAGGCAAACAAGAGGTCTTGAGTTCGAATCTAGGTGGCTGCAAATTATTATCTTCTTTGTTTTTACAAAAGTGACTGGATAGATGGACCAGTTGGGCTGATTATTTAAAAATGGAATTGGGCTTGTTAGATGGCTAAGTAGGCTACTATACTTTGGGCTGTTGATAAAAACCCACTTAGTTCTTAATCAGACATATAAGAAATAAAGGAATTTAAGGAGCTAAATAATTCAGGAAGTACCAAACAGCTTACTGGTTAGGAGTGTGTTTGGGTTGAGCAAGACGTCTCGAGTTCGAATCCGGCCTAAGGCGTTCATTTTTTTTTAAGGCTTGTCTTCAAAGGTTGTAATCTATGTTTACTTTTATTATTAGTATTATTATTTGTATTATTATTATTATTATTATTATTATTATTATTATTATTATTTTTATTATTATTATTATTATTATTATTATTATTATTATTATTATTATTATTATTATTATTATTATTATTATTATTATTATTATTATTAGGGAAATGCTACTTTGTGCCACTATGGCATAGGATTAATTGCATTAAATGATCAAATATTTCTATTTAATCAACTTATCCGTATTAACTAGCATTTAGTTTTTTTATTTTTCCCCTTTTACCCTTTCCTATATTAGTTTGTTACATTTAATTTATTCTACAAAATCTCAATGTATATTCTTGATTTTAATATTACAATCGTGACTAGCCATCCTTTTGGCAAATGAGTAATATTCATATGATCATGAGAGAGATAGATGTAAATATACTCAATATCGATATTTTTGTTTATATGAATATATGACATTCCAGTGTATCACTCTTAACATTTAACTATTGGGGTTGAAAAAATATATTTCAAAAGATTGGTAAATCATAGAAGTAGTACGCAAAATTAAAATGTTGTGAATAAAATAACATAGCAATAATTTTATTTCACGTTCAAAGTTCAACAAATATATATGTAAATCTAAAATTTTTGAGAGAGAATGGGATTCATATCTTCATCTTCTACCATATTCTTTTGTTTCTTGTTGGAGTGTCTCGAAACAAGTTCATTATCACTGCCCACCTGTTCTTTATTCGGACACGTGGTAAAATAATGACCCGCTGTTTTACATATTTTGCAACGTCGTACTTGTTTTGTCAATTCTTTCCCTCCTTTCATTCTGCAGTTGTTTTTTGGACGTCCTTTTGTTTTTCTACGATATGATAGTGCATACAAATGATGGAAGAAAACGTACCTCCTTGGTAGACAACAAATCATGATTATGCTCTAAGATGAAGCTAGTGACTTGCCACTCTTTAGGAAAAATTTCATTCAACTTTCTCAACTTTATTCGCATACGAGCCTTACATTCACATCTAGTGGAACCCCGGTTTCTTTGTTGTTTAGAATGGTCTACCAATTTAAGATCCGGCTTTCCTTCGCGGTGACAAAAGAAATCACGATGTTTTTTTCTCCATTCTTGTTCTCAAATCTTCCTTTCCGAATTGAGAATCCTTTTTGTTTTGCAAAATTTTGATAAAAGACAAAAGCCTCTTCTTCACTAAGAAAACATTGTCCCACAAAGGGTTCATAAACAATTTCGTTCATACATGTTTCATCTTTATCAAAAGCTATTTCACATCCATCATCATTAACAAAGACTTCCTCTGTTGGGTATTCATTTAAATCAAACAAGTTTTTCTCATACATCTTTTGTTAAGAATATTTTTGAAAGTAAAAAACAAAAGAAAGCAATAGAGAATTAAAACATACGAAAGTATTTCGTGTAGACAATAGTAAGAGCGTGATATTTTTATAGTAATACTTAACACTAAAGCAATTAATCACAAATATTCTAATTTCCAGTCTTGATATATACTCCGTATTTCTTTGTGATAGTGTATACAAATTTACTATTATGATTTACTAGCACTAGCTAGTATGATTTGAGAGTGATATACTAAAGTATTATATGATATTTTTGGATCTAAAATCTACATAATCTTGTTGAATATTCTCCTTACAAATGAATGTGGTCAATTACGATTATTACTATTAAAATATGACATTGAGAATATTGAGAATATACATTGAAATCAACATGGTAAATATTGAGCTTATAAATTTGAGATGATATATTGAATCCGGTCAGTTACGATTGAACATTGAAGTATAGAATTGACATTGAGATTTGTAACAAACTAATATAGGAAAGGGTAAAAGGGGAAAAATAAAAAAACTAAATGCTAGTTAATATGGATAAGTTGATTAAATAGAAATATATGATCATTTAATGCAATTAATCCTATGCCATAGTGGCACAAAGTAGCATTTCCCTTATTATTATTATTATTATTATTATTATTATTATTATTATTATTATTATTATTATTATTATTATTATTATTATTATTATTATTATTATTATTTTTATTATTATTATTATTATTATTATTATTAGTATCATTAGGATTAAAACCAATATTATTATGATTATTATAATTTATAATTATTAATTATTATTATAACATCATTATTTCTAAAATCATTATTATTAGCATTACTATGAAAGGTATTATTTTAGTAAAAGTATTATTTTATTAAAAAATTTTATTATCAATATTATTAAAAATAACATTTGTAGTAAAATTAGTATTTTTATTACTATTAGTATTTTTATTATTATTATCATTATTATTATTAGTATTATTTTTAGAGACATTATTATTATTTTTATCACTATTATTATTATTATACTATAATTAATATTTTTATCAGTATTATTATTATTAATATCTTCTTTATAATCGAATACAACCTTTGTTACTATTATTGATATAAAAATATATTTATAGTAATATTACATATAAGTATGTACTAATCATATTAACATTTTTAACAAATTAGGTATTTTTAATATATATATAGTGATATAACTATATAAGTATTAATCATTTTAAATATATACATAATTTAAGATATAATATATATAAATCTGTTCGGTTACGATTATATGTGTTAATATATATACAAATGATATAGGTTCGTGAATCCGAGGCCAACCCTGCATTGTTCAATATAGTCATATGTATTTTTACTACAAAATACATTAGGTGAGTTTCATTTGCTCCCTTTTACTCTTTACATTTTTGGGCTGAGAATACATGCAAATGCTTTATTAACTATTTTACAATAATTATATGCGTGAGTTTCATTACTCCCTTTTTAAATGCTTTTATAACATATATTTTTGGGACTGAGAATACATGCGCTTTTATAAATTTTTGACGAAATAGACACAAGTACGTGAAACTACATTCTATGGTTGAATTATCAAAATCGAATATGCCCTTTTTATTAAGTCTGGTAATCTAAGAATTAGGGAACAGACACCCTAATTGACGCGAATCCTAAAGATAGATCTATCGGGCCCAACAAGCCCCATCCAAAGTACCGGATGCTTTAGTACTTCGAAATTTATATCATGTCCGAAGGAGGATCCCGGAATGATGGGGATATTCTTATATGCATATTGTGAATGTCGGTTACCAGGTGTTCAGTCCATATGAATGATATTTTTTGTCTCTATGCACGGGACGTATGTTTATGAGAAATGGAAATATGAAATCTTGTGGTCTATTAAAATTATGAAATGATTATTTATGTTAAACTAATGAACTCACCAACCTTTTGGTTGACACTTTAAAGCATGTTTATTCTCTGGTTTGAAAGAAGTCTTCCGTTGTGCATTTGCTCATTTTAAAGATATTACTTGGAGTCATTCATGACATATTTCAAAAGGCGTTGCATTCGAGTCATCGCGTTCACCAAGATTATTATTAATTCAATTATAGTTAGATATATTATGAAACGGTATGCATGTTGTCAACTTTCGAAGAAATGAAGGATTGTCTTTTCAAAAATGAATGCAATGTTTGTAAAATGTATCATATAGAGGTCAAGTACCTCGTGATGTAATCAACTGTTTTGAATCGTTTATAATCGATATGGACTTCGTCCGGATGGATTAGGACGGGTCCTTTCATTAACACCTAGTTTTATCGTTCATAAATATGTATAAACATGATTTTGAGTTCATTTAATTGAAAATTTTTACTAGAATTGGGTAGTTAGTATATAAGACTAGGGCTGTTCTTTATTATCAGAGAGCACTAGATTCTAATACAACTACTACTTTACTAGTATTTCTAATGGTAACCAAGTGTTTAAAGTAAAAAAATTTAAAAAATCCGAAAGAATTTAACCCCTTCCCACACTTAAGATCTTGCAATACCCTCATTTGCAAGAAATCATTAACAATTTAAATTATTGAGGGTGATTAGCGTAGAAATGATTAAATTTTACCAAAGTTTCCAAACATATTGGCGTTTGTTTGCTGAATGATAAATGGTACATATCATTTGTCCATTCCGTCTGTTGTTACATCACATTTATCTTGTCGTCAAAATTAGTAGCTTTTGCTGAACTTAATGCCAGTCTTTGAAAATGCGCTGTTTTACCCTATTTTGTACAATTTACCATATACATACATACAAATATAAACATGCATGGCAATTTGAAATGGGACTTAATATCCCACTTTCAAATCCTAAATGTGAAATATTAGTATACAATAATAATAAAAATGATAAAGATTACATAAGTATATTCAATAACATAAGTTTAAACATGAATAAGTAAAAAGATAAAAACATAAAAATCATATAAATAACCAAATGGAACTAAATCAATCTAGATATGGGTTCCAGTTCATCTCGTCAGGTGGGTTCCATTGTTGGTTATAGGTGTTCTGATAGGCTTGATTATAGTCATACCGGTTAAAGGGTGGTCGGATATCGGGGCTGTGTGGCGGAAAATGAGCAGGTCGAGTAGGTACGTAATTATTTGGTACCTGATATAATAGCTGGCTCATGATTTGGTGCTGATGAACTAACCAGCTATCGTGTTGGCGTCGCCTATAATCCTCGTATACTCGCTCGGAGTTTCACTGCTCATACATACTATGTCTGGCCACGTTTGTCATTGCTTCCTCATCTATACGAACGTGGACGTCAAGAATAGCATCTCGAAAGACATCCCTAATGTCTTCCGCCTCCTCCATTTCCTCGTCTGAGCCTCTCTCTACCTGAGGATGAGATCCCTCATAGGGTACTGCCTGGTTACGTCTACTTTTCAATACCTTAGCACCCACATAAACTTTCAATCCTAAGGGCTCAACCTGTTCTCTACAAAGCTGTAATGGACCCCCTTGGTTCCTATCAACACCTAAATACTCTCCAATGAGAGTAACAAAAATACCTCCTCCTATTATACTCCCGTCCTGCATTCCCTCTACCATTTTAGATAAATAAAAAGCAACACAGTAAGGGATATTGACAAAGCTTCTAGGATCCCGAATACACTTTAGGTAGAATAAATCATGTAAGGTAATTTTTTCTTTATTATGACCTCTCTGTGTAATCGAGTTAGCCAAAAATCTATGAATAATACGAAGCTCGGCTCTGTCAATATGTGTATAGGAGTGTCCTCCTGCTCGTGTAAAAACATCAAAATGTGACATACGCCTCCAAATGGCGTCAGCGTCAAAGTTACTATCTACCCTTTCACCATAATGAATCAAATTTGTACAATCAGGTAATAGCAACTCACGAGGAGTATATATCTGTAAGGCCCTGACCATGTCCAGCATGGACATTCTGTACATCCTACCGCCAAGGATAAACCTAAGAAATCTTCTATCATCTATTCTAACTATATTTGTATCAAGTGATACAGTACTCATCAACTCAACACACCATTCCTTATATACAGGTCTACGAATGGTGAAAAGACGTTCCCAATCTGTAAAAGAAGAACTGCCATACCTTTGAACTAAAAGCTGTCTAACACGGTCAGCTAGATGGACCGTTTCTAAAGGGGCCCAATCGATTACCCTTGGCACCTCTACATTTTTTGTTACCAATTTGAATTTGTTCCTTTGATATGTCTCGTAATCTCTCCATCTCCTATCAAATCTCTGATTAGGATGCAGAGTGTGCTCAGGAATCGTTGGGAATTCTACTGGCGGCCTCATTGGGAATACTATGAATTCATCAATAAACTGTACCAGATCATAATAAGGTACGTGCTGATCAGGCTGTTGTTGTTGTTCCTGTTGTGGTTCTTGTTCGTGTTGCATTTCTGGTTTTGGTTCTGGTGCTGGTCGTCTAGATGATGATGCTCCTGAACCTTCAGTATCGGCTTTCTGCAAAACACATTAAACACAAAATTTGTGCATCTAAATATGCATTAGTGTTAGCAAAATAACAATTTAAAACAATCACTATAACATGTTAAATCAAAATTAAACTTATACACATTTTCACAATTTTTCACAATTCTACCAAATAAGCAAATATGAGAATGTATACAAAGTTCATAAGCTTTTAACTCAAATAACCTGTCAAAATATTCATTACTAATAATTAAACAAGTCTCAAATGGCAAATATATCAAATTAATCAAGTTCATGAATTTTGGACTTAAAAAGTCCACTTTAATCTCCAAAAATCATGTTTAGGATTAATGTTTGGATCATTTAACTATCTAAACATGTTACACTACTCAATTTAGCAATAATTCATGGCAAAAATTGGCCATAACCTGTTTATATCAAAAAGGCCCAAATTGCTCAAGAACACAAACCCTAGATTTCTAAAAATTTTGAAGTTTTTGGCTTCAAATCACGTTAAATAGCATCAATCTAGGTTATACATGCATAAAATACTAACAATTTAACACTAATTACACTAGAAATTAACAAAATTACATTAGGTAAAAAATTGGAATTTATCACAAAAACTAGCAAATTTATGAGTTTAGGAGTGTAATTTTTACCATTTTGCTGAAGAATGAGAATCTAGGCATGATTAGAGCAAGAAAAATGACGAATTACGGTGGAAAATTGCGAATTTTAGAGGTGATTTTGGGGTTGGTTCGTGTTTTTGTGTGTGTTTTTTGTGCAGAACAGCGAGCTGTTCTTTTTTATCAAACTGGCCTGGAATCCAGCCTCATGCGATCGCATGAGGTTGAAGAGTAAACCCCATGCGATCGCATGGAGTTCCGGGTACAATACTTTCAGTTTTTTTAATTTTTTTTTTTTTTTTTAAGTTTTAATACCTTTTTGAGATATTGCCATTTGGGATATAGTTTTTCCTGTAAGCTTTAATATTTTTAGACACCTTTTACCTATGTATCAATTATCATTCCAATTAGTAATCTCAATTTGCGATTATAATTTTAAGTTAGTGATAGTAATAAGGTTGGGTTAGTCGGGTTTTTTTTTGAGTTTTATAGTCATTTTTTTTTCTTTCTTATTTTTCGACGCCTTTTATTTTTCGATCTTTTCTTTTTCGACCTTTTTTGACGCGCTCTTTTTCTTTCTTATTTCTCGTCATTCTAGTTTTTAGGACTTAGAATTTTTTCTACTTCTTATCTATACTTCTTAAAATTACGAAAATTTATTTTAAGTGGTTAAATTGATAGACATTAAAATTTTCTGGTTCGTAATAATAGTTGGATTTGTACGTGGACCGGGTTATTGGAGCCAAATAGTCCTCAATTATATTGAGACCAAACGAATCCTACCCCTCTGCTGCATCTTTTGGCTATTCGAAACGTGGGCAAAATCAGAAAAGTCTATTAATTGGATAACTTATATAATTTTTTCTTTCCTTTTAAAAACTAATCGGATATTCAGTGAATGCACCGAGCAAGACGTTCACCACCTTTTGTATGTTCACCACCTGTAACTAGATCAAGACATCTAGCAAATATTATCGCCGTTGATTTTCCTTTAGAATCATCATCCAGTCGACCAAGTACTCTAATTCAAATTTCTGATAATCCATTTTTTGAACCCGACCTCACAATTGAGAATCCGGAGAATATTCAGGGACAATTCATAGATCCTGAACCATTAAATTTTCCTCCGGAACCACCAATCATTCAAACAGAGATTGTTGAGGAACGAACCATTAAATCAGAATCCTCTAGTGATTCCGATTCAACAAATTCAATTATGGAGAATCTGGAACCTTTAAGTATGGAAGACCGAATGAGAGCTAAACGCACTGGCCAAGGTCACGCAATTACTCATCCAGACATTAATGCGCCAGATTATGAAATCAAAGGACAAATTCTACATATGGTGACTAATCAATGCCAATTTAGTGGTGCGCCGAAGGAAGATCCAAATGAACATCTTCGTACCTTTAATAGGATCTGCACACTATTTAAAATAAGAGAAGTTGAGGATGAACAGATATATCTCATGTTATTTCCCTGGACTTTAAAGGGAGAAGCTAAAGATTGGTTGGAATCGTTACCTAAAGGGGCGATCGATACATGGGACGTTTTAGTTGAAAAATTTATTAAACAATTCTTTCCGGCATCTAAAGCCGTAAGACTTCAAGGAGAAATTGTTACGTTCACACAGAAGCCAAATGAAACTCTATATGAGGCGTGGACAAGATTTGGAAAGTTATTAAGAGGATGTCCGCAACATGGTTTAGATACCTGTCAGATAGTACAAATATTCTACCAAGGATGCGACATCACTACAAGGAAAGACATAGATATTGCAGCTGGTGGTTCCATTATGAAGAAAACTGAAACTGAGGCTTACAAAACGAACATATATTTCATAGCATTATTCCTCAAGAAAGACAAGCTTTTAGTTGCAATTGTCCTATTTACAAGTGATATTCGTTTAAATAATAAAAGGTGAAGACAAAAGACAGATTCGACGAATTGAAGACGCAAACGACCAAAAAGCTCAAAAGTACAAAATACAATCAATGAGGTTCCAATTATTGATAAGAAACGTCTCAAAATTACAAGAGTACAAGATTCAAAATGCAAAGTACAAGATATTAAATTGTACGCAAGGACGTTCGAAAATCTGGAACCGGGACCAGAGTCAACTCTCAACGCTTGACGCAACGGACTAAAAATTACAAGTCAACTATGCACATAAATATAATATAATATTTAAATAATTCTTATAATTATTTATATATTATATATTATATTATTAAAAACCGTCGGCAGAAAAAACAAAGGCATGTGAGTCTCCCCAGCTGGCCATGCGATCGCATGGCCTGGAGGAAGAAACTCCATGCGATCGCATGGTGCACAGTTCCAGCCCACATGCCTATAAAAATCGAGCTTTGGTGTAACACAAAACACATCTTTTTCTTCTTCACTCAAACGTAGTATATGTATATATAATTTATATTTTAATTTTAATTTTAATTTTAAATCCTAATAATAAGGGTGTGTTAGCGAATGTTGTAAGGGTGTAAGTCGAAATTCTGTCCGTGTAACGCTACGCTATTTTTAATCATTGTAAGTTATGTTCAACCTTTTTACATTAATGTCTCGTAGCTAAGTTATTATTATGCTTATTTAATCCGAAGTAATCATGATGTTGGGCTAAAAATATTAAAATTGGGTAATTGGGCTTTGTACCATAATTGGGGTTTGGACAAAAGAACGACACTTGTGGAAATTAGACTATGGGCTATTAATGGGCTTTATATTTGTTTAACTAAATGATAGTTTGTTAATTTAAATATAAAGATTTACAATTGAACGTCCCTATAAATAACCATATACACTCGATCGGATACGATGGGCAGGGTATTTATATGTACGAATAATCGTTCATTTAACCGGACACGGGAATGGATTAATAGTCACTAGAATTATTAAAACAGGGGTGAAATTATGTACAAGGACACTTGGTATAATTGATAACAAAGTATTAAAACCTTGGGTTACACTCAGTCGACATCCTGGTGTAATTATTAAACAAAGTAATAAAACTTTGTTACAGTTTAAGTCCCCAATTAGTTGGAATATTTGACTTCGGGTATAAGGATAATTTGACGAGGACACTCGCACTTTATATTTATGACTGATGGACTGTTATGGACAAAAACCAGACGGACATATTAAATAATCCAGGACAAAGGACAATTAACCCATGGGCATAAAACTAAAATCAACACGTCAAACATCATGATTACGGAAGTTTAAATAAGCATAATTCTTTTATTTCATATTTAATTTCCTTTATTTTATATTTAATTGCACTTCTAATTATATCACTTTTATTTATTGTTATTGTATTTAATTGCACTTTTAATTATCGTACTTTTTAATTATCGCAAGTTTATTTTATCGCACTTTTATTTATCGCAATTTCATTATCGTTATTTACTTTACGCTTTAAATTAAGTCTTTTATTTATTTAATATTTTACATTTTGTTTTAACTGCGACTAAAGTTTTAAAATCGACAAACCGGTCATTAAACGGTAAAAACCCCCCTTTATAATAATAATATTACTTATATATATATTTGTATTTTTATAAAATAAAACTAATATAGCGTTAAGCTTTGATTAAAAGATTTTCCCTGTGGAACGAACCGGACTTACTAAAAACTACACTACTGTACGATTAGGTACACTGCCAATAAGTGTTGTAGCAAGGTTTAAGTATATCAATTCAATAAATAAATAAATATCTTGAGTAAAATTATATCGCATTTAATAGTATTTCCTTGTAAAATATAAGCTATTTTATATACACCTCGCAGAACATCAAGTATTTTTGGCGCCGCTGCCGGGGAACCATCTAGCTTAAAAGCCGGAAGCGCAACGCTAATATAAAAAAAAAAATTTACGTTTTTGTAAAAATATGTTTTAATATATTCGAAAATATAAAAAGAAAACAAAAATATAAATATTTTTAAGAGTTTGTTAAATATTTAAGTTCTATAAAAGTTTATTTATCTTTATTTTATAAAAATATAAGTTTTATTTAATTTATATAAATATATTACATAAATATATAAAACAGAAAATTCAACACAGCAAAAAAAAAAAAAACACTCGAGTCCAGTACTGTAGCAGCCCACACTGTGGCCCGAAACCCTAGCCCATGCGATCGCATGGCTGGATAACTTTTGACTCATGCGATCGCATGAGCCCGTCTGACACGCCACAGTTGACTGAGTATAGCATTATTTACGGTTTATAATTATTATTATTATATTTAAACCCTAATTAGGTTAGATTAGTTAAATATTTAATTTTGTTATTTATTTAATTTGTATTTTTAAGTTTAATTAGTTTTATAAAATATAAAATTAATAGTTTTATAAAATAAATAATATAAAAATAATATTTTTATAAAAATTGTACTTTTTACAACTTTTAGTATATTTTTATATTTTATCCGTTTTTAATTGTTTTAGCGTAACTTTTGTAATTTTTTCTCGTATTTATTTTTAATTCATAGTTTTTGCCATAGTTATTTTTATTTCCAGATTTTTAGGCTTTGCCGTAAAATCCATTAAGTGCTTTTTCTTTAGACTAAGATTTAAGTGCTTTAGAATTCTGCGACGTTTTTTTTTTTTTTAAGTTTTAATACCTTTTTGAGATATTGCCATTTGGGATATAGTTTTTCCTGTAAGCTTTAATTTTTTTAGACACTTTTTACTTATGTATCAATTATCATTCCAATTAGTAATCTCAATTTGCGATTATAATTTTAAGTTAGTGATAGTAATAAGGTTGGGTTAGTCGAGTGTTTTTTAAGTTTTATAGTCATTTTTTTTCTTTCTTATTTTTCGACGCCTTTTATTTTTTGATCTTTTCTTTTTCGACCTTTTTCGACGCGCTCTTTTTCTTTCTTATTTCTCGTCATTCTAGTTTTTAGGACTTAGAATTTTTTCTACTTCTTATCTATACTTCTTAAAATTACGAAAATTTATTTTAAGTGGTTAAATTGATAGACATCAAAATTTTCTGGTTCGTAGTAATAGTTGGATTTGTACGTGGACCGGGTTATTGGAGCCAAACAGTCCTAAATTATATTGAGACCAAACGAATCCTACCCCTCTGCTGCATCTTTTGGCTATTCGAAACGTGGGCAAAATCAGAAAAGTCTATTAATTGGATAACTTATATAATTTTTTCTTTCCTTTTAAAAACTAATAGGATATTCAGTGAATGCACCGAGCAAGACGTTCATCACCTTTTGTACGTTCACCACCTGTAACTAGATCAAGACATCTAGCAAATATTATCGCCGTTGATTTTCCTTTAGAATCATCATCCAGTCGACCAAGTACTCCAATTCAAATTTCCGATAATCCATTTTTCGAACCCGACCTCACAATTGAGAATCCGGAGAATATTCAGGGACAATTCATAGATCCTGAACCATTAAATTTTCCTCCGGAACCACCAATCATTCAAACAGAGATTGTTGAGGAACGAACCATTAAATCAGAATCCTCTAGTGATTCCGATTCAACAAATTCAATTATGGAGAATCTGGAACCTTTAAATATGGAAGACCGAATGAGAGCTAAACGCACTGGCCAAGGTCACGCAATTACTCATCCAGACATTAATGCGCCAGATTATGAAATCAAAGGACAAATTCTACATATGGTGACTAATCAATGCCAATTTAGTGGTGCGCCGAAGGAAGATCCAAATGAACATCTTCGTACCTTTAATAGGATCTACACACTATTTAAAATAAGAGAAGTTGAGGATGAACAGGTATATCTCATGTTATTTCCCTGGACTTTAAAGGGAGAAGCCAAAGATTGGTTGGAATCGTTACCTGAAGGGGCGATCGATACATGGGACGTTTTAGTTGAAAAATTTCTTAAACAATTCTTTCCGGCATCTAAAGCCGTAAGACTTCAAGGAGAAATTGTTACGTTCACACAGAAGCTAAATGAAACTCTATATGAGGCGTGGACAAGAATTGGAAAGTTATTAAGAGGATATCCGCAACATGGTTTAGATACCTGTCAAATAGTACAAATATTCTACCAAGGATGCGACATCACTACACGGAAAGACATAGATATTGCAGCTGGTGGTTCCATTATGAAGAAAACCGAAACTGATGCTTACAAAATTATTGATAACACTGCTTCCCACTCACATGAGTGGCACCAAGAAAAAGATATCGTTAGATTATCTAAAGCAGCTAGAGCCGATTCTAGCCATGACTTAGATTCCATTTCTGCAAAGATAGATGCTGTCGAGAGACGAATGAAAAAGATGACTAAAGATATCCACTCAATACGAATTAGTTGTGAGCAGTGTGGAGGACCACATTTGACAAAAGATTGTCTTAGTATTGAATTAACAATGGAACAAAGAGAGAATATTTCATACATAAACCAAAGGCCTGGAAATAATTATCAGAATAATTATCAACCGCCAAGACCGATTTACAATCAAAATTAGAATTATAACCGAAGTATTCCATACAACAACCAACAAGGTCCTAGCAATCAACAAGTATCCAATAATACTTATAACCAGCAAAGACCTAATTTTCAAAACAAACCACCACAAACCGATGATAAAAAGCCGAATTTAGAAGATATGATGACGAAGCTGGTTGAAACTCAAACGCAGTTTTTCACATCTCAGAAACAAACTAATGAACAAAATGCTCAAGCATTTAGAAATCAACAAGCTTCTATTCAAAATTTGGAACAAGAAGTAAGTAACCTAGCAAGGTTAATAGGTGAAAGAAAACCGGGAAGTTTACCTAGTGATACAAATGCTAACCCCCGGAATGAAACAGCTAAAGCCATTACCGCAAGAAGTGGTACAACACTTAAACCACCTGAAATACCTGTAACTTCTGATGAAGCTATTCCTACTCCACAAGAACCACAACCTGAACAAGATAAGAAAAAAGAACCGGTAGTTGAAAAGGTTAATGAAGATAACACAGCTAAGGATAAACCTTATGTTAAACCATACCAACCACCACTTCCTTACCCAAGTAAAATGAAAAAAGAGAAACTTGAAGCCGAGCAATCCAAATTCTTGGATATGTTTAAACAGATAAATGTAAATCTTCCTTTCATTGATGTGATTTCAGGAATGCCTAGATATGCTAAATTTCTGAAAGATCTAATCTCGAATAGAAAGAAAATGGAAGAACTCTCGGATGTTACTATGAATGCTAATTGTTCAGCAGTGCTGTTGAATAAGATACCAGAAAAACTATCTGATCCAGGAAGTTTCACAATTCCATGTTTTCTGGGTAGTCTTAGTTCAATAGAAGCATTGGCAGACTTAGGTGCTAGTATAAATTTAATGCCGTTTTCACTATACACTAAACTAGACCTTGGAGAATTGAAACCAACAAGAATAAGCATACAACTAGCCGATCGATCAATAAAATATCCTAGAGGGATAATGGAGAATATGCTAGTTAAAGTTGGAACTTTAGTATTTCCAGTAGATTTTATTGTTCTGAACATGGAAGAAGATTCTCAAGTTCCTCTCATATTAGGAAGACCATTCTTAAACACGGCTAAATCAATGATAGACGTGTTCGGTAAGAAATTGACCCTAAGTATAGAGGACGAGAGTGTTACCTTTTCAGTTGATAGAGCAATGCAACAACCGCAATCTGCAGATGATACATGTTATTATATTCAAACTATAGATTCACATGCAGAATTATTAGAAGAATTTCCAGAATTACAAGGAACATGAGAATGTTCTTTAGGAGAAGGTAATGAACCAATTGATGAAGCTGAAATGTTAGCTACACTAATAGCTAATGGATATGAACCAACAACAGAAGAAATTCAAATGCTAAAAGAAGAAGACAGATATCGATATAAATCATCGATAGAAGAACCTCCAACATTAGAGTTAAAGCCACTTCCAAACCATTTGGAATACGCTTATTTACATGGTAAATCTGAATTACCTGTAATAATATCGTCTTCTCTTACTGAAAATGAAAAATCTCAACTCATTTCTGTGTTGAAAGCTCATAAACCAGCCATTGCATGGAAGATTCATGATATTAAAGGGATAAGTCCTTCGTATTGCACACATAAAATCCTTATGGAAGAAGGTCATAAAACGTATGTGCAACGCCAACGAAGACTAAATCCGAATATGCAAGATGTAGTTAAAAAAGAAATTATTAAACTACTAGACGCGGGTCTAATTTATCTAATTTCTGATAGTCCATGGGTAAGCCCAGTTCAATGCGTGCCTAAGAAGGGTGGCATGACTGTCATTACAAATGAAAAAAATGAGCTTATTCCTACAAGGACTGTAACAGGATGGCGTGTATGTATTGATTATAGAAAATTAAATGACGCCACCAGAAAAGATCACTTTTCCTTACCTTTCATTGATCAAATGTTGGAAAGATTAGCCGGAAATAGTTATTATTGTTTTCTTGATGGATTTTCCGGATACTTTCAAATTCCAATAGCACCCGAAGATCAAGAGAAAACCACATTCACGTGCCCTTATGGTACTTTTGCTTACAAACGCATGCCATTTGGACTTTGCAACGCCCCTGCAACCTTTCAAAGGTGCATGATGGCGATTTTTCACGACATGATAGAAGAATGCATGGAAGTTTTCATGGATGACTTTTCAGTTTTCGGTGATACATTTGAATCATGTCTAGTTAATCTGGAACGAATGCTTATTAGATGCGAACAATCAAATCTAGTACTTAATTGGGAGAAATGCCATTTCATGGTTAAAGAAGGCATCGTTCTTGGACATAAAATTTCAAAAGAAGGAATTGAAGTAGATAGAGCTAAAGTAGATGTAATTGCTAAACTTCCACATCCCACCAATGTTAGAGGAGTTAGGAGTTTTCTAGGGCATGCCGGTTTTTACCGACGTTTCAGAAAAGACTTTTCTAAAATTGCCACTCCTATGAATAAACTCCTAGAAAAGGATGCTCCATTCATCTTTTCAGATGAATGTATCAAATCTTTTAATATTCCTAAAGAGAAACTCACTAATGCGCCGATCATGATAACACCAAATTGGAATCTACCGTTTGAACTAATGTGCGATGCAAGTGATTTTGCAATGGGAGCCGTTTTAGAAAAAAGGATTGAAATACGATTTCAACCTATATATTATGCTAGTAAAACGTTACAAGGAGCACAAACAAATTATACAACTACTGAAAAAGAACTCCTTGCTATTGTCTTTGCTTTTGACAAATTTCGTTCATATCTCGTTCTAGCAAAAACGGTGGTCTATACCGACCATTCTGCTCTTAGATACCTATTTTCAAAACAAGATGTCAAACCAAGATTAATCCGTTGGATCTTACTCTTACAAGAATTCGATATTGAAATCCGAGATAAAAGAGGAGCAGAAAATCTCGCCGCTGATCATCTTTCTCGTCTTGAAAATCCTGAATTAGAAGTTCTAAATGAATCGGCCATACAAGACAACTTTCCTGATGAATATCTATTGAAGATAGATTATAATGAAATACCATGGTTTGCAGACTATGCAAACTACTTAGTATGTGGATTCCTTGAAAAAGGATTATCGTACCAAAAACGAAAGAAATTCTTCAGTGATATAAAACACTATTTTTGGGAAGATCCACATCTGTTTAAAAGCTGTCCCGATGGAATAATACGCCGATGTGTATTCAGAGACGAAGCTAGTAAAATTTTAAACCATTGTCACACAGGACCAACAGGAGGGCACTATGGGCCTCAACTAACAGCAAGAAAAGTTTATGATGCTGGATTCTATTGGCCTACAATTTACAAAGACGCACACCTTCTTTGCAAATCCTGTGATGCTTGTCAAAGGGTCAGAAAAATAAGTCAACGTGATGAAATGTCACAAAATGTCATCCAAGTATGTGAAGTATTTGACATTTGGGGTATTGACTTTATGGGTCCATTTCCAAAATCTCATAATAATCTCTATATTCTCGTAGCCATTGATTATGTATCTAAATGGGCGAAAGCACAAGCTCTCCCAACTAACGATGCACGAGTTGTAGTCAACTTTTTAAAACATCTTTTTGCAAGGTTTGGAACACCGAAAGCTTTAATAAGTGATCGGGGAACTCATTTCTGTAATAATCAACTTGAGAAAGTTCTTAAAAGATATGGAGTAACTCATAAAATCTCCACTGCTTATCATCCACAAATAAGTGGACAAGTTGAAAATACCAACCGAGCTTTAAAACGTATTCTAGAGAAAACTGTAGGATCAAATCCGAAGGAATGGTCCATTAAGTTGGAGGATGCACTCTGGGCTTTTAGAACAGCCTACAAAACTCCAATTGGAACCACACCTTTTAGACTCGTTTACATAAAAGCATGTCATCTTCCAGTAGAAATTGAACACAAAGCATTTTGGGCTTTGAAGACATGTAATCTTGATTTACATGAAGCTGGACGTCTACGATTAAGTCAACTAAACGAATTAGAAGAATTAAGACATGAAGCATACGAAAATTCATTAATCTATAAAGAAAGAACGAAGAAATGGCATGATAAAAGAATCAGAAGTTCAAAAGAATTTAAAGAAGGAGACAGAGTTCTTCTTTTTAATTCACGATTCAAGCTATTTCCTGGAAAATTGAAATCAAGATGGTCTGGACCATTCATAGTCAAAAGAGTTTTCCTATACGGAACGATAGAATTAATAAATTCAAATGGAATTGAATTTAAAGTTAATGGTCACAGAGTTAAACATTACATACATAGTCCGATGGAAGTCGACAACGAAGTTAATCACAATTTCGATACCACAGCTAACTAAGTGTGAGGAGAATCAAGTCTTTTAAGGATTTTATGTATTTCTGTTAGAGTTAGATTGTCTGTTTTCGTGTAGTTCTCGAAAATGGAACCCGAATGGTCTTTCCCTAGCAGACCCTAAAGAACTAGTCTTCTCCCCCCATTCTAAATTTTTATTTTTTTTAGGAAATGAAGACTGCCTGTGAACTAAACCATGGTCTAATGCTACACGCTTTGATCACTAAACGTAATAATGACACACTTCCGAGTGAAATAGTATCAGTAATCAGAGAAAGATTGGACGGAGTAAGAAAAGAATCCAGATGCGAAGATAATAAGTTACAATTTGGTAAAGGAAAATCAAAATCCGCAGCAAAAAGAAGAGCACGACACCTTGAAAGATGTCACAAATGCGGAAAATGGTCACATGGAGGTAAATGTTCAAATAATCAAACCTATTCAAATACCGAATTTGTTACTTTATGCAGAGACGGACCGTTCATATGTTTAGAAGAAAAAAACACTGAATGCTCGAGGTTACGCCTATGTAGCTATGGAAAACCAATTAAACCGACTATCTTATGAATGGGATAGATCATATAACTAAGAATACTATCTCACAGGTAAGTCTGTACAGTTTTTATTTTTTTTTATTTTTTTTAACCTTTTGATAATAAACGCTAATTTGTTCGCTATAAAGTATTAAATTGGTATTGAATAAAATTAGGTTTGGCGACCGAAATTATTGATATCATAAAAAATTTATTACATCACTGCGAAATTTAACGTTTATTCTTAAGGTATAAATATCTTTAATCAATCAACCCAAAATATTTCAAAAATTCGTCATGAGTTAAATTAGGTCATGGAACCGAAATTACTTTACCGAAAAGAGGGGCGCATATTTTTGATAATATTTGATTGATTAAAGTAGGATAAAAGACGAAAAAGATTTTTAATTTTATTTTTACCATGTTTTTAAAATTAATATATAAATCTTAAATTAATATTGTAAACTTTTTAAATTAATATATTTAAAATTGTAAATATTTGAACAATTGATATTTTTAAGTTTGTATGTATAAAAACAAAAATATAATATAAGTTTGGTGTGAATTTTTAATTTTTAAAAAAATGTGAATTTTTAATTTTATGCATATTTTAAATTTAAGTTGTGTGAATTTAAAAACAAAAATTTACTTTATTTCTCTAAGTTAAAAATATGATTTTTAAAATTCGTCGTGAGTTGAAGACTAGGTCGTTGAACCGAAATTACTTTACCCGAGGGAGGGACGAGAACTTTTATTATCATTATTTTTAATCTTATTGAATTAAAGTATGCCAAAAATATTAAAAAAATCCAAAAAACTTTACTTTAAAAACCGCGCTTTGATTTGACAAATTTTAAAAATTTTGTCGAGGGACAGACTAGGACATCGATCCGAAACACCCTCATCCTAAAAAGAAATAAATTTTTAAAATTTTATTAATTTTATGTTTTATTAAGAATAAGGTTTTATATAAAAAAAATAAATAAATAAAAAACCTGAAAGTACTGTACCCGAAACTCCATGCGATCGCATGGGGTTTACTCTTCAACCTCATGCGATCGCATGAGGTTGGATTCCAGGCCAGTTTGATAAAAAGAACAGCTCGCTGTTCTGCACAAAAAACACACACACAAACACGAACCAACCCCAAAATCACCTCTAAAATTCGCAATTTTCAACCGTAATTCGTCATTTTTCTTGCTTTAATCATGCCTAGATTCTCATTCTTCAGCAAAATGGTAAAAATTACACTCCTAAACTCATAAATTTGCTAGTTTTTGTGATAAATTCCATTTTTTTACCTAATGCAATTTTGTTAATTTCTAGTGTAATTAGTGTTAAATTGTTAGTATTTTATGCATGTATAACTTAGATTGATGCTATTTAACATGATTTGAAGCCAAAAACTTCAAAATTTTTAGAAATCTAGGGTTTGTGTTCTTGAGCAATTTGGGACTTTTTGATATAAACAGGTTATGGCCAATTTTTGTCATGAATTATTGCTAAATTGAGTAGTGTAACATGTTTAGATAGTTAAATGATCCAAACATTGATCCGAAACATGATTTTTAGAGATTAAAGTGGACTTTTTAAGTCCAAAATTCATGAACTTGATTAATTTGATATATTTGCCATTTGAGACTTGTCTAATTATTAGTAATGAATATTTTGACAGGTTATTTGAGTTAAAAGCTTATGAACTTTGTATACATTCTCATATTTGCTTATTTGAAAAGTGTAGAACTGTGAAAAATTGTGAAAATGTGTATAAGTTTAATTTTAATTTAACATGTTATAGTGATTGTTTTAAATTGTTATTTTGCTAACACTAATACATATTTGGATGCACAAATTTTGTGTTTAATGTGTTTTGCAGAAAGCCGATACTGGAGGTTCAGGAGCATCATCATCTAGACGACTAGCACCAGAACCAGAACCAGAAATGCAACACGAACAAGAACCACAACAGGAACAACAACAACAGCCTGATCAGCACGTACCTTATTATGATCCGGTACAGTTTGTTGATGAATTCATAGTATTCCCAATGAGGCCGCCAGTAGAATTCCCAACGATTCCTGAGCACACTCTGCATCCTAATCTGAGATTTGATAGGAGATGGAGAGATTACGAGACATATCAAAGGAACAAATTCAAATTGGTAACAAAAAATGTAGAGGTGCCAAGGGTAATCGATTGGGCCCCTTTGAAAACGGTCCATCTAGCTGACCGTGTTAGACAGCTTTTAGTTTAAAGGTATGGCAGTTCTTCTTTTATAGATTGGGAACGTCTTTTCACCATTCATAGACCTGTATATAAGGAATGGTGTGTTGAGTTGATGAGTATTGTATCACTTGATACAAATATAGTTAGAATAGATGATAGAAGATTTCTTAGGTTTATCCTTGGCGGTAGGATGTACAGAATGTCCATGCTGGACATGGCCAGGGCCTTACAGATATATACTCCTGGTGAGTTGCTATTACCCGATTGTACAAATTTGATTCATTATGATGAAAGGGTAGATAGTAACTTTGACGCTGACGCCATTTGGAGGCGTATGTCACATTTTGATGTTTTTACACGAGCAGGAGGACACTCCTATACACATATTGACAGAGCCGAGCTTCGTATTATTCATAGATTGGCTAACTCGATTACACAGAGAGGTCATAATAAAGAAAAAATTACCTTACATGATTTATTCTACCTAAAGTGTATTCGAGATCCTAGAAGCTTTGTCAATATCCCTTACTTTATTGCTTTTTATTTATCTAAAATGGTAGAGGGAATGCAGGACGGGAGTATAATAGGAGGAGGTATTTTTGTTACTCTCATTGGAGAGTATTTAGGTGTTGATAGGAACCAAGGGGGTCCATTACAGCTTTGTAGAGAACAGGTTGAGCCCTTAGGATTGAAAGTTTATGTGGGTGCTAAGGTATTGAAAAGTAGACGTAACCAGGCAGTACCCTATGAGGGATCTCATCCTCAGGTAGAGAGAGGCTCAGACGAGGAAATGGAGGAGGCGGAAGACATTAGGGATGTCTTTCGAGATTCTATTCTTGACGTCCACGTTCGTATAGATGAGGAAGCAATGACGAACGCGGCCAGACATAGTATGTATGAGCAGTGGAACTCCGAGCGAGTATACGAGGATTATAGGTGACGCCAACACGATAGCTGGTTAGTTCATCAGTACCAAATCATGAGCCAGCTATCATATCAGGTACCAAATAATTATGTACCTACTCGACCTGCTCATTTTTCGCCACACAGCCCCGATATCCGACCACCCTTTAACCGGTATGACTATAATAAAGCTTATCAGAACACCTATAACCAACAATGGAACCCACCTGACGAGATGAACTGGAACCCATATCCAGACTAATTTAGTTCCATTTGGTTATTTATATGATTTTTATGTTTTTATCTTTTTACTTATTCATGTTTAAACTTATGTTATTGAATATACTTATTTAATCTTTATCATTTTTATTATTATTGTGTACTAATATTTCACATTTAGGATTTGAAAGTGGGATATTAAGTCCCATTTCAAATTGCCTTGCATGTTTATATTTGTATGTATGTATATGGTAAATTGTACAAAACAGGGTAAAACAGCGCATTTTCAAAGACTGGCATTAAGTTCAGCAAAAGCTACTAATTTTGACGACAAGATAAATGTGATGTAACAACAGACGGAATGGACAAATGATATGTACCATTTATCATTCAGCAAACAAACGCCAATATGTTTGGAAACTTTGGTAAAATTTAATCATTTCTACGCTAATCACCCTGAATAATTTAAATTGTTACTGATTTCTTGCAAATGAGGGCATTGCAAGATCTTAAGTGTGGGAAGAGGTTAAATTCTTTCGGATTTTTTAAATTTTTTTACTTTAAACACTTGGTTACCATTAGAAATACTAGTAAAGTAGTAGTTGTATTAGAATCTAGTGCTCTCTGATAATAAAGAACAACCCTAGTCTTATATACTAACTACCCAATTCTAGTAAAAAAATTCAAAATTTTCAATTAAATGAACTCAAAATCATGTTTATACATATTTATGAACGATAAAACTAGGTGTTAACACCGAAATTATTGTTACCTCGGAAAGGACATAAATTGAGAAACAAACCAAAATGTTAAAATTCATTTAAAATGGAATAGAGGACAATAAAAAGGAAAATAAAAGCCAAGTGTGGGAAATTTTCACCGAGTTATTCAAAATACATATCACATATTTTTGTACAAATAATTGAAAATACTTTTGTTTTGGACGATAATTAACTGTTTTACCCGATGAAAGAAAAGAAGAGATGGATCTACACGATGAATCAATTCCATCGTTAAAAGGAAGTAAAGTCTTTCGAAAAAGACACGCGCTTCTTGATTTAGGTCATGAAGTTGTCGTCCAGACTAGCTGTAGGTTGATGAAAAATCTAGAAAAATCATCTCTAAAATCAGCAGGAAATCCACGGACCTCAGCATAAAACAGGGTCGCCAAGTGGTCAGATTTATCCTAACCATGAGAAGGATTTATCTCGTACAATGGGGGCACCGTGCAAATTAGCTTGATAAGACTAATAAATCAGATCCCCAGAAAGGATAATCTCCTTAAAATATCAAAAATCAGCTTTTAAGCCTGATATTACTCAATCCTAGAGATTGACCTTAAAGATTGAGAATTCAAACTCATGGAATTCAATGATATCTAAACTCGAGCTTGAACGAGAAAATATTTTGATCAAATTATAAACCGATTTGAAATCTGAAAACCCATTTTCAATGCGTTCATTATCATTGAACGTAAAATCCTAGGAATTTACCTGGAATTCATTAGGTCATCTGAACCAAATTGGGTGTCAACCGTAAGAACGGTGGTTGCATAGCATGGTCGAAGACAGGACCTTGTGCCAGACCGAAAAATTACAAGGGTGAGCTTTTCTATTGCTCCTACAAAGGATAGTAATTGAGTTCGACACGTTATAGACCATAATTAAAAGCATGTCAGGGGACATTGCCTTAACAGTTGCTTGTTCAAAGCTTTCCTTTATAACCGGACGGTAGTTTACCGAAAGGTAATATACGGAGCAAGTATACTGGATGTTTTGCTTTCCTAATACAAGGTTAGCAAGTGGGTGACACAAAACCACAAGTTTTGAGCTAAAATTTTCAAATCTGAAACCCACCAAGCCCACAAAAATATTTTGCAAACACCGGTGAAGGGTTATTCCGGAAAACTTATCTAGGGTAAAAACTAGATTTAATTTTCAAAAGATCAAATGTTTTCATAAAGATCCAATTTCCTTAATGGATCTAAATTTTATAGTCATGTGGGACTGTAAACCACATCGTTACTACCATTGTTTATACCGCCGTAAAGAAATCACTGATGTACAAAGTGTGAAGAATAAAGAAGTGATTCTAGTATTTCAAGATTATATTGCTTGAGGACAAGCAACGCTCAAGTGTGGGAATATTTGATAATGCTAAAAACGAACATATATTTCATAGCATTATTCCTCAAGAAAGACAAGCTTTTAGTTGCAATTGTCCTATTTACAAGTGATATTCGTTTAAATAATAAAAGGTGAAGACAAAAGATAGATTCGACGAATTGAAGACGCAAACGACCAAAAAGCTCAAAAGTACAAAATACAATCAATGAGGTTCCAATTATTGATAAGAAATGTCTCAAAATTACAAGAGTACAAGATTCAAAACGCAAAGTACAAGATATTAAATTGTACGCAAGGACGTTCGAAAATCCGGAACCGGGACCAGAGTCAACTCTCAACGCTTGACGCAACGGACTAAAAATTACAAGTCAACTATGCACATAAATATAATATAATATTTAAATAATTCTTATAATTATTTATATATTATATATTATATAATTAAAAACCGTCGGCAGAAAAAACAAAGGCATGTGAGTCTCCCCAGTTGGCCATGCGATCGCATGGCCAGGAGGAAGAAACTCCATGCGATCGCATGGTGCACAGTTCCAGCCCACATGCCTATAAAAATCGAGCTTTGGTGTAACACAAAACACATCTTTTTCTTCTTCACTCAAACGTAGTATATGTATATATAATTTATATTTTAATTTTAATTTTAATTTTAAATCCTAATAATAAGGGTGTGTTAGCGAATGTTGTAAGGGTGTAAGTCGAAATTCTGTCCGTGTAACGCTACGCTATTTTTAATCATTGTAAGTTATGTTCAACCTTTTTACATTAATGTCTCGTAGCTAAGTTATTATTATGCTTATTTAATCCGAAGTAATCATGATGTTGGGCTAAAAATATTAAAATTGGGTAATTGGGCTTTGTACCATAATTGGGGTTTGGACAAAAGAACGACACTTGTGGAAATTAGACTATGGGCTATTAATGGGCTTTATATTTGTTTAACTAAATGATAGTTTGTTAATTTTAATATAAAGATTTACAATTGAACGTCCCTATAAATAACCATATACACTCGATCGGATACGATGGGCAGGGTATTTATATGTACGAATAATCGTTCATTTAACCGGACACGGGAATGGATTAATAATCACTAGAATTATTAAAACAGGGGTGAAATTATATACAAGGACACTTGGCATAATTGATAACAAAGTATTAAAACCTTGGGTTACATTCAGTCGACATCCTGGTGTAATTATAAAACAAAGTAATAAAACCTTGTTACGGTTTAAGTCCCCAATTAGTTGGAATATTTAACTTCGGGTATAAGGATAATTTGACGAGGACACTCGCACTTTATATTTATGACTGATGGACTGTTATGGACAAAAACCAGACGGACATATTAAATAATCCAGGACAAAGGACAATTAACCCATGGGCATAAAACTAAAATAAACACGTCAAACATCATGATTACGGAAGTTTAAATAAGCATAATTCTTTTATTTCATATTTAATTTCCTTTATTTTATATTTAATTGCACTTCTAATTATATCACTTTTATTTATTGTTATTGTATTTAATTGAACTTTTAATTATCGTACTTTTTAATTATCGCAAGTTTATTTTATCGCTCTTTTATTTATCGCAATTTCATTATCGTTATTTACTTTACGCTTTAAATTAAGTCTTTTATTTATTTAATATTTTACATTTTGTTTTAACTGCGACTAAAGTTTTAAAATCAACAAACCGGTCATTAAACGGTAAAAACCCCCCTTTATAATAATAATATTACTTATATATATTTGTATTTTTATAAAATAAAACTAATATAGCGTTAAGCTTTGATTAAAAGATTTTCCCTGTGAAATGAACCGGACTTACTAAAAACTACACTACTGTACGATTAGGTACACTGCCTATAAGTGTTGTAGCAAGGTTTAAGTATATCCATTCAATAAATAAATAAATATCTTGAGTAAAATTTTATCGCATTTAATAGTATTTCCTTGTAAAATATAAGCTATTTTATATACACCTCGCAGAACATCAGGTTCCCCGGCAGCGGTGCCAAAATGGGATACAATTTTACATAACATCAAGTTTTTGGCGCCGCTGCCGAGGAACCTGATGTTCTGCGAGGTGTATATAAAATAGCTTATATTTTACAAGGAAATACTATTAAATGCGATACAATTTTACTCAAGATATTTATTTATTTATTGAATGGATATACTTAAACCTTGCTACAACACTTATAGGCAGTGTACCTAATCGTAGAGTAGTGTAGTTTTTAGTAAGTCCGGTTCGTTCCACAGGGAAAATCTTTTAATCAAAGCTTAACGCTATATTAGTTTTATTTTATAAAAATACAAATATATATATAAGTAATATTATTATTATAAAGGGGGGTTTTTACCGTTTAATGACCGGTTTGTCGATTTTAAAACTTTAGTCGCAGTTAAAACAAAATGTAAAATATTAAATAAATAAAAGACTTAATTTAAAGCGTAAAGTAAATAACGATAATGAAATTGCGATAAATAAAAGTGCGATAAAATAAACTTGCGATAATTAAAAAGTACGATAATTAAAAGTGCAATTAAATAAAATAACAATAAATAAAAGTGCTATAATTAGAAGTGCAATTAAATATAAATTAAAGGAAATTAAATATGAAATAAAAGAATTATGCTTATTTAAACTTTCGTAATCATGATGTTTGACGTGTTGATTTTAGTCTTATGCTCATGGGTTAATTGTCCTTTGTCCTGGATTATTTAATATGTCCGTCTGGTTTTTGTCCATAACAGTCCATCAGTCATAAATATAAAGTGCGAGTGTCCTCGTCAAATTATCCTTATACCCGAAGTCAAATATTCCAACTAATTGGGGACTTAAACTGTAACAAGGTTTTATTACTTTGTTTAATAATTACACCAGGATGTCGACTGAATGTAACCCAAGGTTTTAATACTTTGTTATCAATTATGCCAAGTGTCCTTGTACATAATTTCACCCCTGTTTTAATAATTCTAGTGACTATTAATCCATTCCCGTGTCCGGTTAAATGAACGATTATTCGTACATATAAATACCCTGCCCATCGTATCCGATCGAGTGTATATGGTTATTTATAGGGACGTTCAATTGTAAATCTTTATATTAAAATTAACAAACTATCATTTAGTTAAACAAATATAAAGTCCATTAATAGCCCATAGTATAATTTCCACAAGTGTCGTTCTTTTGTCCAAACCCCAATTATGGTACAAAGCCCAATTACCCAATTTTAATATTTTTAGCCCAACATCATGATTACTTCAGATTAAATAAGCATAATAATAACTTAGCTACGAGACATTAATGTAAAAAGGTTGAACATAACTTACAATGATTAAAAATAGCGTAGCGTTACACGGACAGAATTTCGACTTACACCCTTACAACATTCGCTAACACACCCTTATTATTAGGATTTAAGATTAAAATTAAAATTCAAATATAAATTATATATACATATACTACGTTTGAGTGAAGAAGAAAAAGATGTCTTTTGTGTTACACCAAAGCTCGATTTTTTAGGCATGTGGGCTGGAACTGTGCACCATGCGATCGCATGGAGTTTCTTCCTCCAGGCCATGCGATCGCATGGCCAGCTGGGGAGACTCACATGCCTTTGTTTTTTCTGCCGACGGTTTTTAATAATATAATATATAATATATAAATAATTATAAGAATTATTTAAATATTATATTATATTTATGTGCATAGTTGACTTGTAATTTTTAGTCCGTTGCGTCAAGCGTTGAGAGTTGACTCTGGTCCCGATTCCGGATTTTTGAACGTCCTTGCGTACAATTTAATATCTTGTACTTTGCGTTTTGAATCTTGTACTCTTGTAATTTTGAGACGTTTCTTATCAATAATTGGAACCTCATTGATTGTATTTTGTACTTTTGAGCTTTTTGGTCGTTTGCGTCTTCAATTCGTCGAATCTGTCTTTTGTCTTCACCTTTTATTATTTAAACGAATATCACTTGTAAATAGGACAATTGCAACTAAAAGCTTGTCTTTCTTGAGGAATAATGCTATAAAATATATGTTCATTTTTAGCATTATCAGAACTGACGAAGCGAAACGCTATAAAAAAAATTTATTAAGTTTTAATTTCTTTTTGTAAAAATACGTTTTTAAATATTAAAAATTCAAAAATATAAAAAGAAAAACGAAATATATATATTTTTAAGAGTTTGTTTAAAATATAAAGTTTTTCTATTTCTATTTTAGTTTTTAAAAATTAAGTTTTTATTTATTTTATATAAATAAATTAAAAACAGAAAAGAAATATATATATATATATATATATATATATATATATATATATATATATATATATATATATATATATATATATATATATATATATATATATATATATATATATATATATATATATATAATAGAATTCGGGCCGTACTGTAGCAGCCCAAATTTGGCCTGGTATCCGAATCCATGCGATCACATGGCCCATAAACGTAGAACTCATGCGATCGCATGAGCCTGTCTGACAGGTCTGATCCCTCTGCTGGTACGGATTAGGGTTAATAATTTTAATTATTATTATTATTAAACCCTAATTAGGGTTAATTATTATATTAATTAGTTTTAGTTTTATTTATTTTATATTTTTAAGTTATAATTAGTTTTATTAATATATAAATTAATACTTTATAAAATAATAATATAAAAATAATATTTTTATAAAAATATGTAATTTTATTAATTTTTATATCTTTTTATAAATTGTATATTTTAATTGTTTATTTCGTAATTTGTATATTTATCGTTCGTAACTAGGTTAAAACTTAGTATTTTGATGTAGTTAATTTTTATTTCTAGATTCTAAGACTTTTCCGTAAAATCCCTTAAGTGCTTTTTCTTTAGATTAAGATTTAGGCACTTTAAAATTTTGCGACGCCATTTATATATTTTAGTGCCTTTTAAGTTATTGCCGTTTTGGATATAGATTTTCTTTTAAGCTTTAATACCTTTAGGCGCAACTTTTTAGATTTAGTTTTTAGACTTTTAAGTTTCGACGTTTTTCTTTCTTATTTTTATTTTTCAACCTTTTATTTTTCGACGTTTTTCGACGCGCTCTATTTCTTTCTTATTTCTCGACGCTCTAGTTTTTAGGACATAGAATTTTCTATTTCTTCTCTAAAATTTCAAAACGAAAAATTATTTTAAGCGGTTAAATTGATAGACATCCTAAATTTTCTGGTTCGTAGTAATAGTTGGATTTGTTAGTGGCGAGTTGTGGGCTTCCGATTTAAAGGGTCTATATTAAATGGATTCTTTTGTTAAAAAACCGTAAACTATTACATTAACTTCATGAGATACAAAACAATATAGGTAACAGTTAACATCACTAGATCAACAAAGCAGTTATGTTTACAATCCATTGAGCCTACACATTTTACAACTTATAATTCACATTTATCAACAACATTTCTATCCAATACTCCTTCCATATCGATGCCGATTTTCCATCGGTACACCCTTAACAATTCATTGAATAAACATGGTTGTCGATCAATAGTTAAAACATAGCCCAAAAAACAAGATTGTTTCGTTTGCAGGATAAACAAACGTGTAAAGTTTTTATGTTTCTTAATGAGCTCCCAAACCAACATTAATGCAGAAATAGGTTATGTTTCTCAATGCGTATTCAGTGTATATATATTCAGTTTATATGATTGCAAAGTAACTCACCCAAACAATATATAGTTAATGATGTAATTAATGATGTTAGTTAATGATCTAATTAATGATGCGAATTGAACACGACCCCTAGCCTTTTCACATTTACTTGGGATAGAATTATTAGCATTGAATTCTGCAGTTAAGAAAATAAAAGAATATGAGTAGTTGAATTCAATTCTGCACTCAATTGAATTCTGCAGTAGAAACAAAACATAAAAGAAACAAAACAAATGGAATCCTTCCTTTTTAAGGTATATTAGTTGAACTTTGGATCAGAAAGGGACTAATGGCCGGTGATAGTTTTAAGCATCAAGTCAACAACAAATTGCATACAAACATATATACAAGTAAAAGGGCAGAGCTAGTCAACAACAAACATTAAAAAGGAATCACATTTTTGGGTGTTCTTTGTTTCTATTAGCATAAAGAACATAAATTCGTGCAGCCCCATTGATTGGTTCATGTTAAAATGTATTAATTAAAAACTATGTTGTGATGATAAACCCTAAGTAAAATGGAAGCAATCCAGATAATACGAAGGAAAAATGGAAGCAAATAAACTGATCATCATATAATTAATAGAAATTACTACTAATATCTACATTAAATTAAAGGAGTATAATTTATACAAAATCTAAAAGATACTAACATAAATCTAGTTATATGCAAATCGGTTTACAAAAACACCCAACTCATAGGCCCAAAAATACGACATGCATTCCGGTATCGTGAGTTCAAATCCATGGATGTGTGGAAAATAACCACGGTGATCAGATATAGGGCACGCTGTTGCCACGTCAGCAAAAGGATGGCGGTTAAATAACCATAAACATCGCAGCAAATCAAAAACCCTTGTTCTCACCGCAACCACCATCTCCGGCTCTGGTGGGAATGTTTCATTCAAAATTTGTAAACCGACATGCTTTTCCTCTATTTTGCAAGAGGCAAATATAATTAAACCATAAACATAAACAGCCTCTTTAAGTTGGCTGTTCGAAGCTTGCTTGAGACATTCAAGCCCATAATCGATATGTCTACCGTCAAAATAACCTATCAAACCCCAGCGAATTATCGCATTAGGGTTTCCAAAAATCGTACAACGAAATAAAAAACAAAGAATCTAGGGTTTCCCCAAGGTAATAGAGGCCACCGATCTAGGGAAAGCCTTTTTAATACCAAAGGATTTTGAAAAGCTTCGAAAAGCTTTTGCAAACCGACTTACACATGAACAACTGGTCGTATGAGTAACTTCCAACTCGAGATAAAATTTCCACAAGCATATCTTGTGGAAGATTTTCGATCGTCTTCGGTTGAGTAACTTCCATTTTTTTTAAATAAAAAATACGAGAAAAAATGATGAAGTTGGTGTACTTGAGAGAAATATGTACAGGAAGATGATGGAAAGTATAACAGAGAAAAGGCTTGAGAAGAAAATATGCAACTTACTTTCTGGCATTAAAAGTTGATTTTTGGTGAAAGTGAATCGACAAGTTACCACGTGTGCACTTAATGATGATTTTATTTAAGTATAAAATATACTTCTAATTTTATTTCAATTAGTATCTATAACAAAGTCAATATATATTACTAGCAAATAATATCAAGTAAAGGATTACATGGCAAATAATAACCATTAGATTATTATGAGGACCATTAGATCAAACTCAATGATATATTTGCCAATTTATGATATAATTCTAACTTGGTACAAAAATATGAAATACAATCTATATATATATATATATATATATATATATATATATATATATATATATATATATATATATATATATATATATATATATATATATTACTAAATACTGACTCCAAACAAAATAAATTATTAGAGTTTTTAACTTCATATACCCTTCTTAACTTTTAAAATCACATATACATACCCACTTACATAAATTAATAGTATCATATATGCCCATTACTAACATTTGAAAAAGCATATTTAACCATATAAACGAATAATATCATATGCAATTTGAAAGGTTTCTTTTACAAGAAGATTTTTGGTGATACAAGTTTCCTATTTTACCCTTAAATTGTTATTAGGTCAATATACCATTTATGGGTAAGATAGACAATTTATATCCTATAATAACTAACTATACAAAAATAAATCAAAACTAAATAAAAAAGTAGGACCTACAAGTCCATCACAGCACACAGTCCATTAATTACCCACATAATAATTACCTACATAATAGGGATGCATTTACCTTACCTATAAAGTATGTTACAAGTTACAACCATTTTGTACTATAGTTTTTTTTATCTATTGGATATAGAAATTACAACACAAATAATAACTAAAATCCGTCATAATCTATAAAAACTTGATCTCTTTGTGTTTTCACCTTCACTTGGACTTCCTTGACCACTAATAGTTCTACAAAACACAATAATAATAATAATAATAATAATAATAATAATAATAATAATAATAATAATAATAATAATAATAATAATAATAATAATAATAATAATAATAATAATAATAATAATAATAATAATAATAATAATAATAATAATAATAATAATACTCACCGTTGTAATAATAAATAATAAATGGATCTTAATTAATGAATGGAATGATGATTCTTAATAAAACTCACTCAAAATGGCACCCATTCTCGGCCCAATTTATGTTTACTACAACGGTGAGTATTCGGATGATTGGAAATGGTATACACTTGGCGAAAGAAAAATGTTCGAAAAAGTGGAGTAATTTGATAATTTATACGGTGTTGAGGTATGGAAGAATGGACATGTACTCATATTTATATAGGAGAAAACCTAGCTAACCGTTGCAAATATATCCGTTATATAATAATCTTCTATTATTATCTTTTAAAAGGGATAATTTATATGGTGTTTATATTTATTTTAATAATAATCTTCTATTCTTATCTTTTAAAAGGGAGTTTGGGGTGATGTAATGACATGTTCTAGGCTATTGTAACATGTGCTTCAAACAATTATGTAACACCTGTTTTTCAGTTACGCGTTATTTGGATCCTAAATAAAGTTGGAGTTGATGTTTTAAAACTTTACTATTAGATAGTAAATCTCATTACATTTCCAACGATATTTGATTCGTCGAAAACGGAGTTACGGTTTGAAAGTTATGACCAAAACAAGTTTCAGTTTCAGACGCAGTTCATTGGGACGCCGTCCAAGCTTTTTGGACGCCGTCCAAAAGGTCTGACGGGCCAGCAGCTGTATTTTACTCAAATTAAAAGGGCTACTTTGGTCTTTTCACTTGGGGTCAGTTTGGGATCATCAAAACTAATCTAGAACTCTATTGGAGCTCATTCTCACCCACACAAACACTCCCAACATATTCTAGTGAGAGAGGGTGATTTTAGTGTGAGAAAGCTCCGATCTAGGAGGAAGAAGCCCGGTTCTCACCAAAGCTCGAGAGTTAAAGTTGTTTCTTTTGTTCTCGGCTACGTTTTGATTGTTATGGTAAATTCTAAATCCGAATTTCATTGTTTAAGATTCGTGTTTGAGTTAGGGTTTGTGTTAGTTAGAGTTATAAACCCACTTATTATGAAATTTGGGGGTTTTGGGAAAGATTCATGTAAGTAAGCCTAAATGGGTGACTTAGGGTTTCGATTGATGAAATTGTAAGTTTGGATCTTGCATGTGTTGGTTAAACCTTAGAACACTTGTGTACTAGTGATTTTTGGTTCGTGTTGACTTGATTTTGGGGTGTAAACCCTAATATGGGTCAAAATGGGTTTTATGTTGAAATGGGTTAAGTGTTCTTGATTTTTGGTATCAAATGATGATTTTGAGATACAATCACTAGTTGTTGGTGATTGTAGGTACTTAGGGTGTAATTTGACAAGTCAAAGTGAGTTAAACCTTGATGTGTTCTCTAAGGTGTGTATGAAACGGCTATCAGTTTTATATTTATTTACTACAGGAAATCACCTAAATTAAACTAAAACACAAAAGGCAAGTATACCTATCGTGTAATAATATAGCTAAGGTAAAGTCCGGGAGGTCGATCCGTGGACACTATTATTGGTTGTCTTACTAGGTCAAATTAGTTAATTAAGTAGTTAAACTAGATATAGTAATTATAGGTAACTTTGGGGGGATTTACCGTTTAATGACCGGTTTATCGATTTTATATTTTAAGCGTACAGATAAATGACGATAATTAAAGTGCGTAAAATAAATAAAAATATTAAAATGATAATAAATAAAATTACGAGTAAATGAAAGTACGATGAGAACACCTTTTCATATAATTTAATATCTTGTACTTTGCGTTTTGTGGCTTGTACTTTTATAATTTTGAGACGTTTCTCATCAATAAATTGAACCACTTGAATTGTACTTTGTACTTTTTAGCTTTTTGGTCATTTGCGTCTTCAAATCGTCGAATCTGTCTTTTGTCTTCACCTTTTATTATTTAAACAATAATTACTTGAAATTAGAACAATTGCAACTAAAAGCTTGTCTTTCTTGAAGGATAATGCTATGAAATATATGTTCGTTTTTAGCATTATCAAATATTCCCACACTTGAGCGTTACTTATCCTCAAGCAATATAGAACTTGAATATAACTTTACTAGAATCACTTCTTTATTCTTCACACTTTGTACATCAGTGATTTCAATACGACGGTTATGAACAATGATGGTAACGATGTGGTTTACAGTCTCACATGACTATAAAAATTTAGATCCGTTAGGAAATTGGATCTTTATGAAAACATTTGATCTTTTGAAAATTCAATCTAGTTTTTACCCTAGATAAGTTTTCCGAAATAACCCTTCACCGGTTTTGCAAAATATTTTTGTGGGTTGTGTGGGTTTTAGATTTAAAAATTTTAGCTCAAAACTTATGGTTTTGTGTCACCCACTTGCTAACCTTGTATTAGGAAAGTAACACGTCCTGTTTACTTGTTCCGTATATTACCTTTCAGTAAACTACCATCCGGTTGTAAAGGAAAGCGATGAACAAGCAACTGTTAAGGCATTGTCTAATGACATGCTTTTGATTATGGTCAATATCGTGTCGGATGCAATTACTATTCTTTGTAGGAGCAATAGTAAAGATCACCTTATAGTTTTTCGGTCTGGCACAAGGTCCTGTCTTCGACCACCCTATACAACCACCGTTCTTACGGTTGACACCCGATTTGGTTCAGGTGACCTAATGAATTCTGATGAATTCTCAGGATTTTACGTTCAATGGTAATGAACTCATTGAAAATAGGTTTTCAGAAAACAAATCGGTTTGTAATTTGATCAAAATATTTTCTCGTTCAAGTTCGAGTTTAGATATCATCGAATTCCATGAGTTTGTAATTCTCAATCTTTAAAGTCAATCTCAAGGATTGAGTAATATCAGGCTTAAAAGCTGATTTTTAATCTTTAAGGAGATTATCCTTACTGGGGGTCTGATTCATTAGTCGTATCAAGCTAATTTGCACGGTGCCCTCCCCATTTTACGAGACAGATCCTCTCATGGTTAGGATAAGTCTGACCACATGGCGACCCTATTTGATGCTGAGGTCCGTGGATTTCCTGCTGATTTTAGAGATGACTTTTCTAGATTTTTCGTCAACCTACAGCTGGTCTGGACGACCACTTCTTGACCTAAATCAAGAAGCGCGTGTCTTTTTCGGAAGACTTTACTTCCTTATAATGATGGAATTGATTCATCGTGTAGATCCATGTTTCTTTCAAAAGCATTACAATAAATCGGGTAAAACTGATTAGTTTAGTCCAAAACAAAAGTACCTGCAATAAGCTTGTACATATATGTGATATATGTTTTAAAGAACTTGGTGAATTCTTCCCACACTCAGCTTTTATTTATTTCTTTCTTTGCCTTTTTATTCTCCTCTATTCCATTTTAAATGAATTCAAACATTTTGGGTTGTTTCTCAATTTATGTCCTTTCCAAGTGTAAACCCGAGAGAATTTATAACCCTTTCCCACACTTGAGATCTTGCAATGCCCTCATTTACAAGAAATCAGTAAAAATTTAAATTCATGAGGGTGATTAGTGTAGAAAAATGATTAAAAATACCGAGTTTGCAAACATACTGTTTTATATCACATTTGATATTTTACGTCTTATTGTTAAAATTAGTAGCTTTTGATGAACTTAATGTCAGTCTTTGAAAGTGCGCTGTTTTACCCTGTTTTGTACATAAGATAAACTACAAATATATATATACAAATTTTTTTATTTATAAAAACCTTAACTTAATAAAACAAATAATTGAGTAATTTAAAATTTTGTTTTCCTTTTTATTTAGGAGGAGGTTGTTTCGGTACGTTTACCTAGTCCGTCCCTCGACAAAATTTTAAAATTTGTCCTTTTAAAGCGATTGTTTTAAAAGCAAAGATTTTGGTTTTTTTTAATGTTTTTGGTATACTTTAATTCAATAAGATTAAAAATAATGATAATAAAATTTCTCGTCCCTCCCTTGGGTAAAGCAATTTCGGTTCAATGACCTGGTGTTTAACTCACGACGAATTTTAGAAATCATTTTTTTTTAAACTTAATTAAATAAAGTAAATTTTTGTTTTTAAAATCACACAAAACTTAAATTTAAAAAGCATATTAATTTCATATAAAACCTACAAAACAAAAAAAAATCAGAATGGGGGGAGAAAACTAGATCTTTAGTGTCTGCTAGTGGAAAAGACCAATCGGACATCATTCTCGGAACTACACGAGAACAGAACAACTAACTCTAGAAAGCATTTTCTTTTTAGAACATTTTAAATCTCCCCACACTTAGGTAGCTGTGGTGTCAAAATTGTGATTAACTTCATCGTCAATTTTTCTTGGACCATAATCAACTTGCATATCTGTGACTTTTGCTTTAAGCCACTGGTCGAATTCTTGTGTAATATCCACAAATTCAACTAATTTCGCCTTTTCTTTAGTCGACAGATTGGATACTAACCGGTTACATAACTTAAAGTTCCCCTTGGTTCTAGCATCGCGAATTCGTTTAATAAGTTTCTTCATTGAATTGTTAATAACGGGGTCATCAACAACGGGGTTCTTTGTTATCAGGTCATCATTAGGTGTTACTTCATGTTCCCCACACTTAGGCGTTTTATTATTGTTGAGCACTACCGTTGGAGTTGGTAAAACAACATGGTTCTTACCAATCGTTTTTGCTAGTTCAACGGTTTTGGTTGGTGGAGATTTAGACTTTCGAATCATAAGGGTGATCGATTTCTCATCATTACTAAGTGTCATTCTACCCTTTCTTACATCAAATAACGCCCCGGTGGACGCTAAGAATGGTCGACCTAAAATTAGAAGAATGTTTGGGTCCTCTTCTATGTCAATGACAATGAATTCGACTAGAAAGGTTAAATTACCTACTTGAACGGGTAGGTTGTCAGCAATTTCAACTGGGTGCTTAATGGTTTGATCAAGGAGTCGAACACTCATATTCGTTGGACTTAACTCACCTACTTCTAATCTCTTATATAATGAAAGAGGCATAACACTCACACTTGCACCTAAATCTGCTAGTGCATCATACATGGCACAGTCACTAAGTAGACAAGGAACAATAAATTCACCCGGATCACCTACCCTAGGTGGAGGTTTTGGTGGAACTGTCTTCACCGGGTTTATCTTTACGATTTTTGTTTCTTGTACTTTCTTATTCTTCTTCTTCTTTCCAGAGGTATCACAAACTTTATTACCTATTACTAGCTCATACTCAACTCCTTTTCTTGGAAACGGGATGGGTGTTTTGTATGGTGCCACCACTGGCTTTACATACTCGGGTGGTGGTGGTGTTGTAACTTCTTCATTGTTACTCACATCTAAAACTTTCCCATCTTCTGGTGTTGGTTTTTCAGAATTTGTTGATACCATGTTAACATTTTCATTCCGAGGATTTACTTCATTATTACTCGGTAGCTTTCCTTGTTCCCTTTCACTCATCAATCTAACAAGAGTACCTACTTGTTTTTCTAGATTCAAAATGGAAGCTTGTTGAGTTCTAAATGACTGATCAAACCTCTCATTCATTTAGGTTTGAGTTTCAATAAATTGTGTTTGAGATTCAACTAGCTTAAATACCACTTCTTTCAGATTTGACTTTTTCTCTTCGATTTGTTGTGGTGGTTTATACAAGCCAGGTCTTTGTTGATTGAAAGTGTTGTTTTGAGTTGGTTGGTTATTCGGACCTTGTTGGTTGTATGAGTTATTATTGGGTCCATTTGGATTGTAAAGAATGTTTTGATTTCGATTAAAGTTTGGCCTTGGCGGTTGATAATTATTTTGATAATTATTTCCCGGCCTTTGGTTCATGTAGGAAACATTCTCTCGTTGTTCCAACGTTTGCTCAATGTGACAATCTTTCATTAAGTGTGGTCTACCGCATTGCTCACAACTGATTCGTATTGCATGAATATCTTTATTCATTTTTTCCATTCGTCTTTCGAAAGCATCTATCTTTGCGGAAATGGAATCAAAGTCATGGCTAGAATCGGCTCTAGCCGCTTTAGATGATCTAACGATATATTTTTCTTGATGCCACTCATGTGAGTGGGAAACAGTGTTATCAATAATTTTGTAAGCTTCAGTTGCGGTTTTTTTCATAATGGAACCACCAGCTGCTATATCGATGTCTTTTCTTGTAGTGATGTTGAATCCTTGGTAGAATATTTGAACTATTTGATAAGTGTCTAAACCATGTTGCGGACATCCTCTTAACAACTTTCCAAATCTTGTCCACGCCTCATATAATGTTTCATTTGGCTTTTGCGCGAACGTAACAATTTCTCCTTGAAGTCTCACGGCTTTAGATGCCGGAAAGAATCTTTTAAGAAATTTTTCAACTAAAACATCCCATGTGTCAATCGTTCCTTCAGGTAACGATTCTAACCAATCTTTGGCTTCTCCTTTTAAACTCCATGGGAACAACATAAGATAAATAGTTTCATCCTCAACTTCTCGGATTTTAAATAGATTACAAATCCTATTAAAAGTTCGAAGATGTTCGTTTGGATCTTCTTTTGTTGTACCACCAAATTGGCACTGATTGGTGATCATGTGTAGGATTTGTCCTTTGATTTCAAAATCTGATGCTCTAACATCTGGCTGATTAATGGCGTGACCTTGGCCTGTGCGTGTGGCTCTCATTCGGTCTTCCATACTTTGAGGTTCCGTTACTTCCATAATTGAATTTGTTGAATCCGAATCACTAGAAGATTCTGATTTAACTATTTGTGGTTCAGGAGGAATGATTAGTGGTTCAGGATCTTGGAATTGTCCTTGAATATCCTCCGGATTCTCAGTTGTGAAGTCGGGTTCAAAAAATGGATTATCGGAAATTTGAGTTGGAGAACTTGTTCGACTAGATGATGATTCTAAATAAAAATTAACGGCAACAATATTGGCTAGATGCCTTGATCGAGTTACAGGTGGCGAACGTATGAAAGGTGGTGAACGTTTTGCTCGGTGCATTCACTGAATATCCTATTAGTTATAAAAATAAAAATTATATAAGTTATCAAATTAATAGACTTTTCTGATTTTGCCCACGTTTCGAATAGCCAATAGATGCAGCAGGTAGCCAGGACCCTTTAAATCGGAAGCCCACAACTCGCCACTAACAAATTCAACTATTACTACGAACCAGAAAATTTGGATGTCTATCAATTTAATCGCTTAAAATAATTTTTCGTTTGAAATTTTAGAGAAGAAATAGAAAATTCTATGTCCTAAAAACTAGAGCGTCGAGAAATAAGAAAGAAAAAGATTGCGTCGAAAAACGTCGAAAAAATAAAAGGTCTAAAAATAAAAATAAGAAAGTAGCGCGTCGAAACTTAAAAGGGATTCTAAACGAAAAACGGCAATTACTTAAAATGATACTAAAATTTTAACACGGCGTCGCAAAATTTTAAGCCACCTAAATCTTAGTCTAAAGAAAAAGCACTTAAGGGATTTTACGGCAAAGCTTAAAAATATAAAAGTATAAAAATAACCATGGCAAAACTAAACTTAATACTAAAATTTGTAACTAGAGTCAAAAAATCTAAAGGTAATAAAACTTAAAATAAATATATATATTTTTTAATTTTATAGACAAAATCTTAAAAATATATATATATATATATATATATATATATATATATATATATACTTTTTTTAATTTTTTTAAAAAAATTTTATTTTTATATTTTATTTTTATATTTTTTTAACGATTTTAATATTTCTTTTTTAAGGATTTTAAATTTTTCTTTTTTTTAAAAAAAAAATTTTTTCTTTTTTTTCACGAAATTAATAATTTTTTTATTATTATTTTTAAAAAACTTTTTTCTTTTTTTAACTCATTTACTATTCATGAATAGTAAATGAAATGAAATTAATTAATTTACTATTCACATGAAAACGATATGATAGAAATTATTAATTATAAGTTACATAATATACCCCTGAAGTATTTAATAAATACGACTTTTTAAAACTTTACGATTCAAATTTGATTCAAAATTATTATTATATTATTATATTTTATTTCAATATTATTATATTATTATATTTTATTTCAATATTATTATATTATTATATTTATTAAATTATTATATTTAAATTAATATATCTTTAATCAATCAAAAACTAAAAAAAAAAAACTTAAATACCCCGTGAAGACACAAAAAGTCTCCCCGGCAGCGGCGCTAAAAACTTGATGTGTTCTCTAAGGTGTGTATGAAACGGCTATCAGTTTTATATTTATTTACTACAGGAAATCACCTAAATTAAACTAAAACACAAAAGGCAAGTATACCTATCGTGTAATAATATAGCTAAGGTAAAGTCCGGGAGGTCGATCCGTGGACACTATTATTGGGTGTCTTACTAGGTCAAATTAGTTAATTAAGTAGTTAAACTAGATATAGTAATTATAGGTAACTTTGGGGGGATTTACCGTTTAATGACCGGTTTGTCGATTTTATATTTTAAGCGTACAGATAAATGACGATAATTAAAGTGCGTAAAATAAATAACAATATTAAAATGACAATAAATAAAATTGCGAGTAAATGAAAGTACGATGAGAAATACAATAAAAGAATTATGCTTATTTAAACTTCCGTAATCATGATGTTTGACGTTTTGATTTTAATTTATTATGCTGGGTTAATTGTCCTTTGTCATGGATTTATTTGATACGTATCTGGTTTTTGCCCATAATAGTTCATCGGTCATAATTATAGAATGATCGTCAAATTAACCTTATACCCGAAGTCAAATATTCCAACTAATTGGGGATTCGAACTGTAACAAGGTCTTAATACTTTGTTAATAATTACACCAGGTTATCGACTGTGTGTAATCCAAGGTCTTAATACTTTGTTACAATTACACCAATTACCCTTGTATGTAATTTACCCCTGTTTTAATTAGTCCATGATTATTAATTTACCCACTTGGCCAGAATGAATAATAAATTACCCAACCCAATTGATTAATTAAATGATTGTAAAAGATGTCGTATAAACGTCACTAAATAGGACATGCATAATCATTTAATATTTATTAGATTAACTAATTTGAAGATAGTTTCGACAGACTCCAAAGAGTTGTCATTCGATTAGACAATACCCCCATCTATTAATGGTCCATGGTCCAATGTCCACAAGTGTCGGTCTTTTATCCATACCCTAATTATGGTACAAAATCCAATAACCCAATCTTTAATATTTAGTCCAACATCATGATTACTTCGGCTCAAATACGCATAATAATAACTTAGTTACGAAACATTAATTTAAAAAGCAAGAACATAGCTTACAGTGATGAATAATCGCGTAGCGTTACACGGACAGAGTTCCAACTTTAAAACCCGTAAAACATTTCTTACAATAACTCAATTATTATTAAACTTAAATTAAAATTAAAATTATAAATATATATAAATTACATATATAGAGAAAGAAGATTGGAAAAAGGTGTGTCTTTCTTCATTCTCCGTAGTCTCGTTTTATAGGCAAATGTTGATTTGAAATTTTCACTTATGACCCCTTAACTATGCTCAATTATAACTTTTTATTATTTATTATTATTCTTATTATGAATTATTTAAATATTATATTATATTCTTGTGCATAGTTGACTTGTACTTTCAGCTCCGTTGCGTCGAGCGTTGAAAGTTGGTTCATGTCTCCGTTCCGGATTTTTGAACGCCTTTTCGTATAATTTAATATCTTGTACTCTGCGTTTTGCGGCTTGTACTTTTGTAATTTTGAGACGTTTCTCATCAATAAATTGAACCACTTGAATTGTACTTTGTACTTTTTAGCTTTTTGGTCATTTGCGTCTTCAAATCGTCGAATCTGTCTTTTGTCTTCACCTTTTATTATTTAATCGATAATTACTTGAAATTAGAACAATTGCAACTAAAAGCTTGTCTTTCTTGAAGGATAATGCTATGAAATATATGTTCGTTTTTAGCATTATCAAACCTAATTTGGTCAATGGAAGTCAAAAATTGGTGATTGTATGACATAATCACTAGTAATGGTGCTTACGGGTCAAATTTGACTTGTTTTAGTGGTTAAGTGCAATTTCGGTCAAGTTGCACTTATGGGTTGGTTTAAATGGTGTAAAGTATAATTTAGGTTAAATTGTACTTGCTTGATGGGTTTGAATTACCACCCGAAGTGGTAATTGGTTTATGTCCATTAGATGTTAAATGGGCGGGTTTTGGCGAGCAAGGTGTGATCCCTCGGCTAAGGGATGTTTGTCTCGGGTTCTCTTTTAGAGAATGGCTATTTATGTGTATATTGTGCCTATGTGTAATATAGGTGATTACTTGCTCGAATTTGAGGACGGAGATCATGTTGTACATGACTTATGCGGGCATTCCAAGGTGAGTGGAATAATTATATGCGTAGATATATAATGTATTTATTTGTTGTAGTGTGAGATGTGAAGTGTCGATGTGCTAAGACACCACATTTCACGTGACGAGTGAAGTGTCGATGTGCTAAGACACCACTCAAAGTAATATGATGGGTAAAGTGTCGATGTGTTAAGACGCCACCCGGGGTGAAGTGTCGATGTGTTAAGACGCCACCCGGAGTGAAGTATCGATGTGCTAAGATGCCACTCCAAGAAAGTAAAGGATGAAGTGTCGACGTGTTAAGACGCCATCCGGGGTGAAGTATCGATGTGTTAAGATGTCACCCCAAATAAGTTGAAGGGTGAAGTGCTGATGTGTTAAGGCGCCACTCGAGGTGAAGTATCAACGTGTTAAGATGCCACCTCAAGTAGTATGAAGAGTGAAGTCTCGATGTGTTAAGACACCACTCGAAGTGAAGTATCGACGTGTTAAGATGCCACTCCAATAAATGATGAGTGAAGTGTCGACGTGTTAAGACACCACTCGGGGTGAAGTGTCGACGTGTTAAGACGCCACCCAGGGTGAAGTATCGATGTGTTAAGATGCCACCCGTTGGATTAGTGTACGACGTGTTAAGTGCACTAATGGATGTTATGAACTCCGACGGTCTTTTAAATACCGTTCCCTCGTTCTATTGGTTAACCATGGTTATGTGTTGTAGTGTAGCATATTATATTGTTCGAGTTATATGCTATTGTTTGTGCTAGCTTGCGTATTGGAGATTTAGCGTTATACTTTGCGATGGTATGCTAATTATATTGCTAGCATTTATGCGGTAATTGTGTAAGTGATTTCAAGTAAGTAGGTTATATATGTATGTGTATAATTATTGCATTCACTAAGCTTTATGCTTACCCCTCTCGTTGTTTACCTTTTTACAGGTATTGTGTTATGAAGCTAGCTAGTTGTTAGACTAGATGCGTAGGAGCGCTTGGGCTCAAAGGGGTAGCTTTTGGTTATATGGATGCGGATTGGGGATTTGGTAGTCTCCGGGATTATGCTCTTGGTATTGGGTTGGGTTATAGAGTCCTAATTCGTCTAAAGAGATAAATGGGTCGAAATCGCTACATTATTTGTAAAACGGGTCATTGTGGGCCCGATGTTGTAAAACTTAATTTCATTGTGGAAATCTCTTAGTTTTACTTAATATGATGTGTTGTGAAAGTTGTTTCGTCTAAAAGTGTCGGGAAGCGGGTTTTCCGCTCGTGTGAATTTGAAAAACTGATCAGGAACTTTTAGTTCATTTGGACACCGTCCCAAGGGCTTGGAAGCCGTTTAGTCCTTCAGAGCTGGACGCCATCTGGATAACTGGACGCCGTCCAGATGTACTATCCCAGAAATTTTTTTAGGGCGTGTTTTTGGTAAAACGAAGTCGGGTTGTTACAAATTGTAAAATGCTATTGATGATGTAATAATTAAAACTATTTAAATTTAAATTAAATATGTGTATTATATAACTAAATGATCAAAATATTGCTTTCTCAACTTTATACGCAACTCGATTTCCAATGTATATCCACCAGAGTGTTCCCTTGCACACACAATCAATCCTTATACATAATCTTTTTTATTTTTTATTTTTTCTAAACCAATGTAATTTCTTTAAATAGCAGTTTACCCTTTTCAAAATCAACATACATTTTATTCTAATTTACACTTCAACTTTTAAGTGTCCATTATCTATCCACCATTTTCAACAACCAAATACAAAAGATACCAAATCTAGGATCATGAAAACCTGTCTTCCGGATCATTGACCCTCATGGTGTTTGCAATACATTGAGTCACGGTTCCATAATCAGATCACAGAGATCATAGTTATTCTGATTGTGGAAACGTGACTCAATCTGTTGCTAACAATAGCATGATTTTCGACCTGCGGGTTTTGGGCCTGAAAAAATCTTAGAAAGCACATATCTCTATCTTTTTCATCTTATAGATATACATGCCTTGCAAAAATAAAACATAAAAAAAATAACATCACTAAACATTATGAAAAAAGATCATGAAAAAATAACATCACTAAACATTATGAAAAAAGATCATGAAAACCTGTCTTCCGGATCATTGACCCTCATGGTGTTAGCAATGCATTGAGTCACAATTGGTAGTGAGACATACCCAATTTAGATAAAAATTGTAGTGACCAATTTAGATGTAAATTGGGTCATGCATCAATACCATATGGGAACCAATGAAGCTCCATCTTTCTCTTTTGTTTAAAAGATGAAAATTTTCTAGTTTTGTGTTTTAAAAAAAATGATATCACTAAACATTATGCATTGTTTTTTTGTACAATACAACCTTTAAAATTGATAGATCCACCATTTTTTTTTATCTTCATTGGTTCCCAAATGGTAGTGAGGCATAACCAATTTAGATGATATATGTGTACTTGAGAGGTTTATTTTACAAGAAGATATATGATATATATAATGGGAAAATACAACCGAAGAGAGAGAAATAGGTTGCTTTTACAAGAAGATTTTTGGTGATACAAGTTTCCTATTTTACCCTTAAATTGCTACTAGGTCAATATACCATTTAAGGGTAAGATAGACAATTTATATCGTATAATAACTAACTATACAAAATATAAATCAAAACTAAATAAAAAGGTGGGACCTACAAGTCCATCACAGCACACAACCTATTAATTACCTTACTACTATTACCGATAAAGTAAGTTACAAGTTACAAGTTACAAGTTACAACCATTGTGTACTATGGTATTTTTTTTATCTGTTGGATATAGAAATTACAACACAAATAAATTAAGTACAAGTTACACTCGTACAACACTAACCATTCTCTATATTTTAAATTTGAGATTATATATGTATCATAAGAAACATAAATTCCGTCATCATCTATAAAAACTATAGTTTTGGGATATTTTTGATAAATACAAAAGAACTAAATGACACACACTCATTCGCTTAAATACCAGCATTAGTCATAACAATATTTTTCATAAGTACTACGAGTATAAATTGTCAAATTATAGGCTCCTTTGAATTATGAGCCTCGTTCTAGCACACATGTTGAACACTCACAAATCCGCCCCTGATCATGATCAATTTGATTTTTATCTGTAGCAGCAACTAAAGTATCATCGTCAACAATGGCCCCATCCAAATCGCCTCTAACCATATCAATAGTCTCATTTTCTACAAGTTGAGGACACATCGGTGTGTCACTCTACAAATGTGTTTCTACATCATCGATACAAATTTGTTCATCCATGTCAAAATTATCTCTAGGTGTTGTCTTGATCACAACTTTCCAATCTTTACGAACAGGATTTGCAACATAGAATACTTGTTGTGCTTGCGAAGCTAGGATATAAGGCTCTTTAGTTTGCTTCAGACCTCGAAAATCGAGTGTCATAAACCCATTCTCATCAACTTTTATCCTGGAACCACTTGATATCCAATCACAATGGAACAAAACAACTTTCTTCTCATCACCATATACTGCAACTCGATTATATCTTTTAAAACACCATAGTAAGTGACATCTCCCACAATAGGATCGTTATCTCTAGCACTCGAGAATCTACTTGTTAGAGCCTGAAGTATGACTCCGCTATTTTGTGGTGTACTATTCTTCTCTACATCTTTAATGTGAAATCGGAAACCATTTATGATATATCCCTTATATTTCTTTACAACCTCACTTAGACTGTTTGCCAATGTCTCTATATCACTTGTGATTCTGTTATCCCGACTATTCATGTCCTCATCAACCTAATTTGTTTATACAGTAATAAGTTTGGCTCAGTTATATCATCACTACATTATCGGAATAAAAGTAGCAAAAATAACTTACTTAATCAGACAGCCACTCCCCAAACTCCTGACTATGTAAATGTTGAATGTCACGCTTACGTTTTTTCGGATTTTGATGACTAAGAATATTCGGATGCTCTCTGTAATCAAAGTAACAAAAAGAGAATAATGTACATTATCGTCAAAATTACACAATGCCATATAAAAAAATAATCTCATAACATAGTAAATTTAAATAACTTACGTTCGTAAGAAATCTATTTCACTACAATTGAACAGCACATGTGAGTGTGCAATAGCCAAAGTGTCATAGCTGAGTTTTACTACGTTTGTTGCACCAATTGGTCGACCAGGCATACAAAATATTGGTAAGACAGTATCATCACCACCATCATCATGATTTCGGCTAGTCATATTATGTATGGTCTCGACATCACTGGCTAAATAAAGAGAACAAAATGACAAACACTCTTCCGCTAAATATCCTTCTGCAATTGAACCCTCGGGTTTACTCTTGTTTCGCACATAAGATTTTAATGTACCTAAATACCTGAGTGGTCAAAAAAGTTTATATCAGATTTAAAAAAAAAGTTGTATTCAAACGAGTATAAGTTACTAGAGCATAAATGGTCACCTCTCGATTGGATACATCCAACGGTAATGAACAGGTCCCCCTAATCTGGCCTTTAAAGCTAGATGAACCGATAGATGAATCATGACGTCAAAAAATGATGGTGGAAAAATCCTTTCTAAATCACAAAGTATTTTTCCAATATCTTTTTCCATGTTAAATAAATCATCAGGATTAAGAACTTTTGAGCATAATTGTTTGTAGTACCGACATAACTTCATGATAACAGAACGCACATGCTTCGGTAAAATATTTCTTATTGCCACGGGAAGCAACTGCTGCATCAAAATATGATTATCGTGACTTTTTAGGCCTAACATTTTTGGAGTAGGTTTTACCTAAATGCATCTAGAAATATTAGCAGCATAACCATCTGGCACTTTCACCTCTTTTAGCACATTACAAAAATTTTCTTTTTCTTTTTTTTCCATTTTGAAACATGCAGGAGACAAATACACTTTACCATTTGATAAAGGTTCTGGATGAAGTTCATGTCTAATACCCATTTCTTCCAAATCACGACGTCCTTTTAAATGATCCTTTGTCTTTCCATCTATTCATTAATGTTCTAATGAGACTGTCACATACATTCTTTTCAGTATGCATTACGTCTATATTATGACGTATTAAGTTATTTTTCCAGTATGGTAACTGAAAAAAAATACTTCTCTTCTTCCAATTATATGGTAACGATGGGTTATCCTTCACAAGTTTTCCAAATTTTATTTTAAAACCTTTCAGCTCCGCAAGCACTTGTTCCCCTGTTAAGCTACGTGGTGGCCCTTCACGTTCTTTCATGCCATCAAAAGAATCTTTATCCATACGGCATGGATACAACAATTCCAACCAGCGACGATGTGCCATGAAGATTTCTTTGTGGGAGTTTGATAACCGTGTTGATCTGGTTTCCTTATGGCATGAAGGACAAGCTAATTTACCTTTAGTGCTCCAACCCGATAAATTCGCATACGCAGGAAAGTCACTTACCGTCCATAATAAAGAAGCACATAGTGTGAAGTAACTCTTAGTTGATGCGTCATAAGTATTAACTCCAGTATCCCACAACTCTTTCAACTCATCAACTAGAGGTTGCATATAGACATCTATATTATTACCTGGAGCAGATGGACCGGGTATAAGTAAACTTAGGAATAAAAAAGGTTTTTTTATGCACAACCATGAAGGTAGATTATATGGCATCAAAACAACAGGCCATGTACTATGTGAACACTCATGTTTCCAAAAGGGTTAAACCCATCACTCGCCAAACCAAGCCTCACATTACGAGGTTCTTTAGCAAATTCATTATTCTCATAATTGAATATTTTCCAGGCTGGTGAATCTGCGGGATGTCTTAATCTACCATCTCTCTACGACTCTCTTCATGCCATCTCATCGACCCGGCCGTTTTAGGCGACATAAACAATCTTTGCAAGCATGGTATGAGTGGAAAATAATTCAACACTTTTGCTCCAACCTTCTTAGCTTTATAATCACCATCATTATCAGCTTCTGTGGTTGACTCATTTTCAGAATCATTATTAATTTGTTTATATCTTGAGGTCTGACATACGTCACACTTCATTTTGTCCTTGTTTTCTTTCCAGTACAACATACAATCATTTGGACAAGCATCAATTTTCTCATAACCTAGACCCAAATCTCTTATTATCTTCCTTAATTCATACAATGACTTCGGTATGGCAGCATGAGGGAAGGCTTCCCTCATTGTGTCAAGAATCATGCTGAATCCTTTTTCATTACATTTTCCAACACATTTTGAATGGAAGAGTCTAACAATGAATGAAAGAACAGAGAACTTACAACCACGATATAATTCTTTCTTTGCATCTTCCAATACTTTATTAAACTTTTCACCATTTAAGTTTGGTACAGTCTGATTTTCAGTTTGTTGGATATCATCTTCATCTTCATCTTCATCTTCAAACACATTGAAGACGCATTGGGCCAATGCTTGCATATCATCTTCATCAGCATCTTCAAATGTTGGTGTATCATCCGGTTCAAAATACACATTTGGAATTTTATAACCTTTGAAAAACCCGTCACATATCAAATGTGTTTTAGCCTGGACCCGATCAACTCGTTTGTGATTAATGCAATAATTGCACGGACAATATATATGACCATCTTTTCCCTTTTTAGAGAAAATACATTCTATAAATTTGTCAAGTCCTTTTTCGTATGCAGGGGAAGATCTACACAAGGACATCCAAGTCGAGTCCATCATATATAGACCTGTATTCTATAAACACATTTAATCGGACATAAATTAACGTGGTTCAAAATCAAAGATTGTACTGTAATAATTAAGGGGTATGGACATGAAACAAAAGAAATTAACCTGGTTCAAAATCAAAGATTCAAAATTAAGGGGTATGGACAAAGCGTATGAAACAAGCTGACCTAATTTTTCGATGATTGCAACTTATATCTTTAATTATGTATTAACTGATTAATAATCGATGATTGAAATTAACTTAGATCTGCAAACACATCTTCAAAAACGGATGATGATTGCAATTGCAATTAAATACGTACGATGTTATAATAAATTGTTAATAGTAATAGTAATAATAATTATTATTATTATTATATGATGATTTTGATACATCTAATAAGATCTAATACGAGTATAAGTTTAAGATAAAGATTCAAATAATTAATAAAATATAAAATAATATACATAATGTAGGTTAAAAGTTGGTCGGTGGTGTACGGATCATCACCCTTATGGTTTAGGCCAGGTATAGGGTTAGGGTACATGGTTTAATTTTTATGGTATATAGGATATAGGATTTAGGGTATCGGGTTTAGGATTAAGTGTTTATGATTTAATGTGTAAGTTTACGTTATATGGTATAGGGTTTAGGGTTTAGGGTTAAGTGTCTATGATTTAATGTTTAGGGTTTAGGGTTTAGGGTTTAGGGTTTATAAACCCTAAACCCTAAACCCTGAACCCCAAACATTAAATCATAAACCCTAAACCCTAACCCTAAACCGTAACCCTAAACCAAAAACTCTAAACCCTATACCCTAAATCTTATACAATAAACACTAAACCATGTACCCTAAACCCTATACCCTAAACCATAAGGGTGATGATCCGTACATGTATAGGGTTAGGGTACATGGTTTAATGTTTATGGTATATAAGATATAGGATTTAGGGTATCGGGTTTAGGATTAAGTGTTTATGATTTAATGTGTACGTTTACGGTATATGGTATAGGGTTTAGGGTTTGGGGTTTAGGGTTTAGGGTTTAGGGTTAAGTGTCTATGATTTAATGTTTAGGGTTAAGGGTTTAGGGTTTAGGGTTTATAAACCCTAAACCCTAAACCCTAAACCCTGAACCCCAAATATTAAATCATAAACCCTAAACCCTAACCCTAAACCAAAAACTCTAAACCCTATACCCTAAATTTTATACCATAAACACTAAACCATGTACCCTAAACCCTATACCCTAAACTATAAGGGTGATGATCCGTACAGGTATAGGGTTAGGGTACATGGTTTAATGTTTATGGTATATAGGATATAGGATTTAGGGTATCGAGTTTAGGGTTAAGTGTTTATGATTTAATGTGTACGTTTACGGTATATGGTATAGGGTTTAGGGTTTAGGGTTTGGGGTTTAGGGTTTATAAACCCTAAACCCTAAACCCTGAACCCCAAACATTAAATCATAAACCCTAAACCCTAACCCTAAACCAAAAACTCTAAACCCTATACCCTAAATCTTATACCATAAACACTTAACCATGTACCCTAAACCCTATACCCTAAACCATAAGGGTGATGATCCGTACACCACCAACTTTTAGGCACACCACCAAAAACCAAACGCTACACATTAAACTACAAACCCTAAACCATAAACCCTATACCAACCCTAAACCCTACCTATACCTAAAACCCTAAACCATAAACCATATACCCTGAACATTATACCATATGCATGAACCCTAAACATTAAACCCTAAAGCCTAAACCATGCACCTCCCAAATTTGGGTAAATTCAAATTTCACCTCCAAACCCTAAAATAATACAATGTTAAATTACGATAAACGATGTTAAATTACGATAAATTATGATATATTTAAAAAAAATACATTTTTTGAATAATTAAATTAATTTCGTGTACATTTATTCTATAAAGTTTATAAATTAATTACCAGTAATAGCTAGATAATAGAGAAGTTATACGGCCTCAATTAATTTTCACCCAAACTTACCCTCTCAAAAGAAACCGCCAAATATCATGGATTTTGGACCCAAATTATGAACCTGATCGTAAATTCAAACATCACCTCCTAAATTTGGGTAAAATAATACAAACTTCCTATTTTACCCTTAAACTACTAGTAAGTCAATGTACTATTTACAAGGGTAAAATAGGTAATTTAGATTGTTTTGGTGTGGATGGATCAAAACTAGTGTGTGCGCCAAATCAAATTGGGGTTAGCTAGTTAAAAGGTTTTTGAATGAAATGTCCCGTTCATATTGATTATAAACGTTCCATATTAATTGATTTCGTCGCGAGGTTTTGACCTCTATATGAGACGTTTTTCAAAGACTGCATTCATTTTTAAAACAATCATAACCTTTATTTTATCGATAAAGGTTTAAAAAGCATTACGTAGATTATCAAATAATGATAATCTAAAATATACCGTTTACACACGACCATTACATAATGGTTTACATTAAGAATATATTACATCAAAAATAAGTTTCTTGAATGCAGTTTTTACATAATATCATACAAGCATGGACTCCAAATCTTTTCCTTATTTTAGTATGCAACAGCGGAAGCTCTTAATAATCACCTGAGAATAAACATGCTTAAAACGTCAACAAAAATGTTGGTGAGTTATAGGTTTAACCTATATATTATCAAATCATAATAATAGACCACAAGATTTCATATTTCAATATACATCCCATACATAGAGATAAAAATCATTCATATGGTGAATACCTGGTAACCGACATTAACAAGATGCATATAAGAATATCCCCTATCATTCTGGAAAATCCTTCGGACATGATAAAAACGAATTCGAAGTACTAAAGCATCTGGTACTTTGGATGGGGTTCGTTAGGCCCAATAGATCTATCTTTAGGATTCGCGTCAATTAGTAGATCGGTTTACTAATTCTTAGGCTACCAAGCAAAAGGGGCATATTCGGCTTCGATCATTCACCCATATAATGTAGTTTCAATTACTTGTGTCTATTTCGTAAAACATTTATAAAACTGCATGTATTCTCATCCCAAAATATTATATTTTAAAAGTGGGACTATAACTCACTTTCACATATTTTTACTTCATCGGGAAGTAAGACTTGGCCACTGGTCGATTCACGAACCTATAACAAATATGTACATATATATCAAAGTATGTTCAAAATATATTTACAACATTTTTAATACGTTTTAATATTTTAAGTTTATTAAGTCAGCTGTCCTCGTTAGTAATCTATAACTAGTTGTCCACAATTAGATGTACAGAAATAAATCGATATATATTATCTTGAATCAATCCACGACCCAGTGTATACACGTCTCAGGCTAGATTACAACTCAAAGTATATATATTCTTGGAATCAACCTCAACCCTGTATAGCTAACTCCAACATTACTGCATATAGAGTGTCTATGATTGTTCCAAATAATATATATACATGGGTCGATATGATATGTCAAAACATTTGCATACGTGTCTATGGTATCCCAAGATTACATAATATATTAGAATACATGTATAATACAATATAAGTTAGCTAGGATATGATTTGTATAGAATTGTTACAATATTTCCCGTAGCTACAACAATCAAAAAATATCCAATCGTGTTTTACCCATAACTTCTTCGTTTTAAATCCATTTTGAGTGAATCAAATTGCTATGGTTTCATATTGAACTATATTTTATGAATCTAAATAGAAAAAGTATAGTTTTATAGTCGAAAATATAAGTTACAAGTCATTTTTGTAAGAGGTAGTCATTTCAGTCGAAAGAACGACGTCTTGATGACCATTTTGAAAAACATACTTCCACTTTGAGTTTAACCATGATTTTTGGATATAGTTTCATGTTCATAAGAAAAATATTTTTCCCATAAGAACAACTTTTAAATCAAAGTTTATCATAGTTTTAAATATCAAACCCAAAACAGCCCGCGGTGTTACTACGACGGCGTATGTCCGGTTTTACGGTATTTTTCGTATTTTCAGGTTTTAAATCATTAAGTTAGCATATCATATAGATATAGGACATGTGTTTAGTTGATTTTAAAAGTCAAGTTAGAAGAATTAACTTTTATTTGCGAACAAGTTTAGAATTAACTAAACTATGTTCTAGTGATTTCAAGTTTAAACCTTCGAATAAGATAGCTTTATATGTATGAATCGAATGATGTTATGAACATCATTACTACCTCAAGTTTTGTGGATAAACCTACTGGAAAAGAAACAAATAGATCTAGCTTCAAAGGATCCTTGGATGGCTTGAAAGTTCTTGAAGCAGAATCATGACACGAAAACAAGTTCAAGTAAGATCATCACTCGAAATAAGATTGTTATAGTTATAGAAATTGAATCAAAGTTTGAAAATATGAGTATTACATTGTATTAGAAAGATATCTTACTATAAATAAGAAAGATTTCTTGAGGTTGGATGATCACTTTACAAGATTGGAAGTAAGCTAGCAAACTTGGAAGTATTCTTGATTTTATGAAACTAGAACTTATAGAATTTATGAAGAACACTTAGAACTTGAAGATATAACTTGAGAGAGATCAATTAGATGAATAAAATTGAAGAATAAAAGTGTTTGTAGGTGTTTTTGGTGGTTGGTATATGGATTAGATATAAAGGATGTGTAATTTTGTTTACATGTAAATAAGTCATGAATGATTACTAATATTTTTGTAATTTTATAAGATATTTCATGCTAGTTACCAAATGATGGTTCCCACATGTGTTAGGTGACTCACATGGGCTGCTAAGAGCTGATCATTGGAGTGTATATACTAATAGTACATACATCTAAAAGCTGTGTATTGTACGAGTACGAATACGGGTGCATACGAGTAGAATTGTTGATAAAACTGAACGAGGATGTAATTGTAAGCATTTTTGTTAAGTAGAAGTATTTTGATAAGTGTCTTGAAGTCTTTTAAAAGTGTATGAATACATATTAAAACACTACATGTATATACATTTTAACTGAGTCGTTAAGTCATCGTTAGTCGTTACATGTAAATGTTGTTTTGAAACCTTTAGGTTAACGATCTTGTTAAATGTTGTTAACCCATTGTTTATTATATCTAAAGAGATGTTAAATTATTATATTATCATGATAATATGATGTATTAATATATCTTAATATGATATATATACAGTTAAATATTGTTAAAGCGATAATCGTTACATATACGTCTCGTTTCGAAATCCTTATGTTAGTAGTCTTGTTTTTACATATGTAGTTCATTGTTAATATACTTAATGATATTTTTACTTATCATAATATCATGTTAACTATATATATATATCCATATATATGTCAACATATAGTTTTTACAAGTTTTAACGTTCGTGAATCACCGGTCAACTTGGGTGGTCAATTGTTTATATGAAACCTATTTCAATTAATCAAGTCTTAACAAGTTTGATTGCTTAACATGTTGGAAACACTTAATCATGTAAATATCAATTTCATTTAATATAAATAAACATGTAAAAGTTCGGGTCACTACAGTACCTACCCTTTAAATAAATTTCGTCCTGAAATTTTAAGCAGTTGGTGGTGTTGACGTATCTTCTGGAAATAAGTGCGGGTATTTCTTCTTCATCTAATCTTCATGCTCCCAGGTGAACTCAGGTCCTCTACAAGCATTCCATCGAACTTTAACAATTGGTATCTTGTTTTGCTTAAGTCTTTTAACCTCACGATCCATTATTTCGACGGGTTCTTCAATGAATTGAAGTTTTTTGTTGATTTGAATTTCATATAACGGAATAGTGAGATCTTCTTTAGTAAAACATTTCTTCAAATTCGAGACGTGAAAAGTGTCATGTACAGCTGCGAGTTGTTGGGGTCACTCAAGTCGGTAAGCTATTGGTCCGACACGTTCAATAATCTTGAATGGTCCAATATACCTTGGATTTAGTTTTTCTCGTTTACCAAATCGAACAACGCCTTTCCAAGGTGAAACTTTAAGCATGACCATCTCGCCAATTTCAAATTCTATATCTTTTCTTTTAATGTCAGCGTAGCTCTTTTGTCGACTTTGGGTGGTTTTTAATCGTTGTTGAATTTGGATGATCTTCTCGGTAGTTTCTTGTATTATCTCCGGACCCATAATCTATCTATCCCCCACTTCACTCCAACAAATCAGAGACCTTCATTTTCTACCATAAAGTGCTTCAAACGGTGCCATCTCAATGCTTGAATGGTAGCTGTTGTTGTAGCAAAATTCTGCTAACGGAAGGTGCCGATCCCAACAGTTTCCGAAATCAATAACACATGCTCGTAGCATGTCTTCAAGCATTTGTATCGTCCTTTCACTCTGTCCATCAGTTTGTGGATGATAGGCAGTACTCATGTCTAGACGAGTTCCTAATGCTTGCTGTAATGTCTGCCAGAATCTTGAAATAAATCTCCCATCCCTATCAGAGATAATAGAGATTGGTATTCCATGTCTAGAGAAGACTTCCTTCAAATACAGTCGTGCTAACTTCTCCATCTTGTCATCTTCTCTTATTGGCAGGAAGTGTGCTGATTTGGTGAGATGATCAACTATTACCCAAATAGTATCAAAACCACTTGCAGTCCTTGGCAATTTAGTGATGAAATCCATAGTAACGTTTTTCCATTTTCATTTCGAGATTTCGGGTTGTTGAAGTAGACCTGATGGTTTCTGATGCTCTGCTTTGACCTTAGAACACGTCAAACATTCCCCTACGTATTTAGCAACATCGGCTTTCATACCTGGCCACCAAAAATGTTTCTTGAGATCCTTGTACATCTTCTCCGTTCCAGGATGTATTGAGTATCTGGTTTTATGAGCTTCTCTAAGTGCCATTTCTCTCATATCTCCAAATTTTGGTACCCAAATTCTTTCAGCCCTATACCGGGTTTCGTCTTCCTGAATATTAAGATGCTTCTCCGATCCTTTGGGTATTTCATTCTTTAAATTTCTCTCTTTTAAAACTCCTTGTTGCACCTCCTTTATTTGAGTAGTAAGGTTATTGTGAATCATTATATTCATAGATTTTACTCGAATGGGTTCTCTGTCCTTTCTGCTCAAGGCGTCGGCTACCACATTTGCCTTCCCTGGGTCGTAACGAATCTCAAAGTCATAATCATTCAACAATTCAATCCACCTACGCTGCCTCATGTTCAGTTGTTTCTGATTAAATATGTGTTGAAGACTTTTGTGGTCGGCATATATAATACTTTTGATCCCATATAAGTAGTGCCTCCAAGTCTTTAATGTAAAAACAACCGCGCCTAATTCCAAATCATGCGTCGTATAATTCTGCTCGTGAATCTTCAATTGTCTAGACGCATAAGCAATTACCTTCGTTCGTTGCATTAATACACAACCGAGACCTTGCTTTGAGGCGTCACAATATATCACAAAATCATCATTCCTTTCTGGTAATGACAATATAGGTGCCGTAGTTAACTTTTTCTTCAATAACTGAAACACTTTCTCTTGTTCATCCTTCCATTCAAATTTCTTCCCTTTATGCGTTAATGCAGTCAAGGGTTTTGCTATTCTGGAAAAGTCTTGGATGAACCTTCTGTAGTAACCAGCTAGTCCTAAAAACTGGAGTATGTGTTTCGGAGTTTTCGGGGTTTCCCACTTTTCAACGGTTTCAATCTTTGCTGGATCCACCTGAATACCTTCTTTGTTCACTATGTGATCGAGGAATTGAACTTCTTCCAACCAAAATGCACACTTTGAAAACTTAGCGTACAGTTTTTCTTTTCTCAGCAACTCTAGCACTTTTCTCAAATTTTCTTCGTGCTCTTGATCATTCTTCAAGTAAATAAGTATGTCATCGATGAAAACAATGAAAAACTTATCAAGATATGGCCCACACACTCGGTTCATGAGGTCCATGAACACAGCTGGTGCGTTAGTCAATCCAAACGGCATAACCATAAACTCGTAATGACCGTAACGCGTCCTAAAAGCAGTCTTTGGAATATCATCCTCCTTCACCCGCATTTGATGATATCCAGAACGTAAATCGATCTTCGAATAAATAGACGAGCCTTGTAGTTGATCAAATAAGTCATCAATTCTCGGTAGTGGGTAGCGGTTCTTGATGGTAAGTATGTTCAACTCTCGGTAGTCGATACACAACCTGAATGTACCATCTTTCTTCTTGACAAACAAAACAGGAGCTCCCCATGGTGATGTGCTTGGTCGAATGAAACCACGCTCTAAAAGTTCTTGTAACTGGCTCTGAAGTTCCTTCATTTTGATGGGTGCGAGTCTGTATGGAGCACGACCTATTGGTGAAGCTCCCGGTACAAGGTCTATTTGAAATTCAACGGATCAGTGTGGAGATAGTTTTTGTACCTTCAGGTTACTAATAAGATTTAACTTCGCGTTGCTCTTTTCTCCGTACACCATTAAGGGTTTTCCTTTTTCTTGTATAATGCGAATTGCATTTTTGTAACAAACGATCTCTGCTCTTACCTTTTTCAACCATTCCATGCCAATTATTACATCAAAACTCCCTAACTCGACTGGTATAAAATCAATTTTAAACGTTTCATCCCCCAGTTTAATTTCTCTCTCCCGACATATATTATCTGCTGAAATTAATTTACCGTTTACTAATTCGAGTAAAAATTTACTATCCAAAGGTGTCAATGGGCAACTTAATTTAGCACAAAATTCTCTACTCATATAGCTTCTATCCGCACCCGAATCAAATAAAACATAAGCAGATTTATCGTCAATAAGAAACATACCCGTAACAAGCTCCGGGTCTTCCTGTGCTTCTGCCGCATTAATATTGAAAACTCTTCCACAGCCCTGCCCATTAGTATTCCACTGATTCGGGAAATTTCTAATAATGTGGCCCGGTTTTCCACATTTATAACAAACAGCGTTGGTATTACTTGCTCTGACACTATTCATTTTGGCATTACTTGTTCCGATATTATTTGTTCCTTTAGTTCTGTTAAATTTTGGTCCGTAGATCTCACACTTTGTCGCGCTATGACCATTTCTTTTACACCTGTTGCAAAATTTCGTGCAAAACCCCTGATGATTTTCTTCACACCTATGACATGGCTGTTTTTGGTTTTTGTTGCCGTTGTTGTTATTGAGGTTGTTGTTGGGATTGTTATTGTTGCTGAAACGGTTGTTGTAGTTGTTGTTGTTGTTGGGATGTTTGTTGTAGATATTGTTAGGATTGCGGTTATTGTTGCGATTGTTGTTGCGGTTGTTGGGATAGTTATTGCGATTGTGGTTGTAATTGTTGTTGTTGTTGTTGTTGTTGTTGTTGTACTGGCGACTCTTGTCACTGTTTTCCTCCCACTTCCTCTTGAGTTGTTTTGTGTTGGCTTCTTTGGCCGCCTGCTCTTTAATTCATCCCTCAATCTGATTTATGAGTTTATGAGCCATTCGACTTGCCTTCTGTATAGAAGCGTTCTCGTGTGAACTCACATCTTCTTGAATCCTTACTGGTAACCCTTTTACAAATGCGTCGATCTTCTCTTCTTCATCTTCGAATGCTCCCGGACACAATAGGCACAACTCTGTGAATCGTCGTTCATATGTGGTAACGTCGAACCCTTGTGTTCGTAACTCTCTAAGTTATGCCTTGAGTTTATTGACTTCGTTTCTAGGATGGTACTGCTCGTTCATCAATTGCTTGAATGCCGACCACGGTAGTGCGTAAGCAGCATTTTGTCCTACCTGTTCAAGATAGGTGTTCCACCACGTTAACGCAGTACCTGTGAAGGTATGCGTAGCGTACTTAACTTTGTCTTCTTCAGTACACTTACTTATGGCAAACACCGATTCGACTTTCTCGGTCCATCGTTTCAATCCAATTGGTCCTTCGGTTCCATCAAATTCCAAAGGTTTGCAGGCAGTGAATTCTTTGTAGGAGCATCCTATACGATTTCTTGCGCCGTTAGCTGCATTGCTAGATTCAGAGTTATTGTTGGTATGTAGCGCAGCCTATACCGCGGCTATGTTTGCAGCAAGAAAGGTACGAAATTCCTCTTCGCTCATATTCATGGTGTGTCGAGTAGTCGGTGCCATTTCCTTCAAAATAGCCAACTGAATCGAGTTAATCATACAGAATATTAAGAGTAGTCAATAGTATTTCGTAGCATAATATGAACTCATTTATAAAAGCTTTTTCTTCATATTAGCATTTTGTAAGTTTAAATTCGGGTACTACCTACCCGTTAAGTTCATACTTAGTCGCTAATATACAATTCAACTACTACAATTCCATATGAAAAACTGATTATAATAATATATCACATACAAAAATTCTTCAAACTTACAACTTCGCTATATTACATATAACATGAAATATAGTACACTATGATACATGACAGTTTTGAAGATAAATCTAGTTAATACGCAAATTGTTCAGCAAAGGAAATAAAGACACATAATTCATAAGTCCAGAAACAAGTCATGCATTTTGGTTTTACTAAGACGACTTCCCATCCTTGGTCTTGTGGAAAATAACCGTTATGACCATTGGCTAGGCAGCATGTTGTAATGTCGTCAAAAGGACGAGGGTTTCGTAATGTCCAACAGCCCCGTAATAATCTAAAAACCTTGTTTCTCACCCCAACTACTGAATCCGTCACTTGTGGGAAGGTTTTATTTAAAAGCTGCAATCCGATGTTCTTTTTCTCACTTTGGTAAGAAGCGAACATCACTAACATGTAAGCATAACATGCTTCTTTATGTTGCATGTTAGAAGCTCTTTCTAATTCACGAAATCCTATGTTGGGATATGTTGAGTCAAAATAGGTTCTTAACCCGTAGCGTAAAATTGCATTTGGGTTCCCCGCATTTAATGCTTTAAAGAAAACACGGCGTAACTTTCGGTCTCCCCAATGTGATATACCCCACCTATCAAAGGAAAGCCTTTTATAAACTAAGGCATTTCTGGAAAGTCTTTCAAATGTTTGACAAGTTAATTTCGCCATAACTAAATGTGCTGATGAATTCTGACCGACTCTAGACAAGATTTCCTCAATCATATCCTCTGGTAGGTCTTCTAAAATATTCGGTTGTCTTCCCTTAACGTCCATTTTGTTTTTATACTGTAAAATAGACAAGGATTAGATTCGTAAAAGATAATTAACAAACAATACAAACAATTTTTACATAGAACATAAAAGTACAAGCACACTACAATACATATAATACACAACATGATTACAACCCTCTAATTTGAATCACTGGTTTCTTCTTCTTCGGACTTGGTTCGTTTTCCTAATTTTCTAGGAATATATGGTGTTCCTTTAATACGAGCTGTCATTTTCCATAATGGTTTAGAAAAATCTGGTGGTTTAGAGGTTCCCGGGTCATTGTTACATTTTAGGAAATACGGATGTTGTCGATACATATAAAGTTCATCGGGGTTGGAATTGGGTTTCTCTATTTTTATACCTTTTTCCTTATTATTTTATTTCGCTTTATTAAATTGGGTCGAGGTAATTTCTATAACATCATCGGAATCCTCATCGGGATCCGATTCATCAGAAAATTGGTAATCTTCCCAATATTTTGCTTCCTCGGCGGAAACACCATTGACCATTATTAACTTTGGTCCGTTGGTTGAGGATTTTCTTTTATTTAATCGATTTATTATAGGTATCAATATTTCTTCCTCCGGAACTTCTTCTTCTGGTTCCTCCTCTTCCGATTCCTCCTCTTCTGGTTCCTCTTCTTCCGGTTCCTCCTCTTCCTGTTCCTCCTCTTCCGGTTCCTCTTCGGGAATTTGTGAATCTTCCCAAAATATATTCGACTCTTCATTATTATTAGGTGAATCAATGGGATTTGTACTAGAGGTAGACATCTATCACACAATATTAAACACGTTAAGAGATTAATATATAACATAATATTTACATGTTAATAATATATAGTTTCCAACAAAAAAAATGTTAAGCAATCGTTTTTGAAGAAAAACACGGTCGAAGTCCAGACTCACTAATGCATCCTAACAAACTCGGTAAGACACACTAATGCAATTTTCTGGTTCTCTAAGACCAACGCTCGGATACCAACTGAAATGTCCCGTTCATATTGATTATAAACGTTCCATATTAATTGATTTCGTCGCGAGGTTTTGACCTCTATATGAGACGTTTTTCAAAGACTGCATTCATTTTTAAAACAATCATAACCTTTATTTTATTGATAAAGGTTTAAAAAGCATTATGTAGATTATCAAATAATGATAATCTAAAATATACCGTTTACACACGACCATTACATAATGGTTTACATTAAGAATATATTACATCAAAAATAAGTTTCTTGAATGCAGTTTTTACATAATATCATACAAGCATGGACTCCAAATCTTTTTCTTATTTTAGTATGCAACAGCGGAAGCTCTTAATAATTACCTGAGAATAAACATGCTTAAAACGTCAACAAAAATGTTGGTGAGTTATAGGTTTAACCAATATATTATCAAATCATAATAATAGACCACAAGATTTCATATTTCAATATACATCCCATACATAGAGATAAAAATCATTCATATGGTGAACACCTGGTAACCGACATTAACAAGATGCATATAAGAATATCCCCTATCATTCTGGGAAATCCTTCAGACATGATAAAAACAAATTCGAAGTACTAAAGCATCCGGTACTTTGGATGGGGTTCGTTAGGCCCAATAGATCTATCTTTAGGATTCGCGTCAATTAGTAGATCGGTTTACTAATTCTTAGGCTACCAAGCAAAAGGGGCATATTCGGCTTCGATCATTCACCCATATAATGTAGTTTCAATTACTTGTGTCTATTTCGTAAAACATTTATAAAACTGCATGTATTCTCATCCTAAAATATTAGATTTTAAAAGTGGGACTATAACTCACTTTCACAGATTTTTTACTTCGTCGGGAAGTAAGACTTGGCCACTGGTCGATTCACGAACCTATAACAAATATGTACATATATATCAAAGTATGTTCAAAATATATTTACAACATTTTTAATACGTTTTAATGTTTTAAGTTTATTAAGTCAGCTGTCCTCGTTAGTAATCTACAACTAGTTGTCCACAATTAGATGTACAGAAATAAATCGATATATATTATCTTGAATCAATCCATGACCCAGTGTATACACGTCTTAGGCTAGATCACAACTCAAAGTATATATATTTTTGGAATCAACCTCAACCCTGTATAGCTAACTCCAACATTACTGCATATAGAGTGTCTATGGTTGTTCCAAATAATATATATACATGGGTCGATATGATATGTCAAAACATTTGCATACGTGTCTATGGTATCCTAAGATTACATAATATATTAGAATACATATATAATACAATACAAGTTAGCTAGGATATGATTTGTATAGAATTGTTACAATATTTCCCGTAGCTTCAACAATCAAAAAATATCCAATCTTGTTTTACCTATAACGTCTTCGTTTTAAATCCGTTTTGAGTGAATCAAATTGCTATGGTTTCATATTGAACTCTATTTTATGAATCTAAACACAAAAATTATAGGTTTATAGTCAGAAATATAAGTTGCAAGTCATTTTTGTAAGAGGTAGTCATTTCAGTCGAAAGAACGACGTCTTGATGACCATTTTGAAAAACATACTTCCACTTTGAGTTTAACCATGATTTTTGGATATAGTTTCATGTTCATAAGAAAAATCATTTTCCCAGAAGAACAACTTTTAAATCAAAGTTTATCATAGTTTTTAAATATCAAACCCAAAACAGCCCGCGGTGTTACTACGACGGCGTATGTCCGGTTTTACGGTGTTTTTCGTGTTTTCAAGTTTTAAATCATTAAGTTAGCATATCATATAGATATAGGACATGTGTTTAGTTGATTTTAAAAGTCAAGTAAGAAGAATAAACTTTTGTTTGCGAACAAGTTTAGAATTAACTAAACTATGTTCTAGTGATTTCAAGTTTAAACCTTCGAGTAAGATAGCTTTATATGTATGAATCGAATGATGTTATGAACATCATTACTACCTCAAGTTTTGTGGATAAACCTACTGGAAAAGAAACAAATGGATCTAGCTTCAAAGGATCCTTGGATGGCTTGAAAGTTCTTGAAGCAGAATCATGACACGAAAACAAGTTTAAGTAAGATCATCACTCGAAATAAGATTGTTATAGTTATAGAAATTGAATCAAAGTTTGAAAATATGAGTATTACCTTGTATTAGAAAGATATCTTACTATAAATAAGAAAGATTTCTTGAGGTTGGATGATCACTTTACAAGATTGGAAGTAAGCTAGCAAACTTGGAAGTATTCTTGATTTTATGAAACTAGAACTTATAGAATTTATGAAGAACACTTAGAACTTGAAGATATAACTTGATAGAGATCAATTAGATGAAGAAAATTAAAGAATGAAAGTGTTTGTAGGTGTTTTTGGTGGTTGGTATATGGATTAGATATAAAGGATGTGTAATTTTGTTTACATGTAAATAAGTCATGAATGATTACTAATATTTTTGTAATTTTATGAGATATTTCATGCTAGTTGCCAAATGATGGTTCTCACATGTGTTAGGTGACTCACATAGGCTACTAAGAGCTGATCATTGGAGTGTATATACCAATAGTACATACATCTAAAAGCTGTGTATTGTACGAGTACGAATACGGGTGCATACGAGTAGAATTGTTGATGAAACTGAACGAGGATGTAATTGTAAGCATTTTTGTTAAGTAGAAGTATTTTGATAATTGTCTTGAAGTCTTTCAAAAGTGAATGAATACATATTAAAACACTACATGTATATACATTTTAACTGAGTCGTTAAGTCATCGTTAGTCGTTACATGTAAATGTTGTTTTGAACCTTTAGGTTAACGATCTTTTTAAATGTTGTTAACCCATTGTTTATTATATCTAAAGAGATGTTAAATTATTACATTATCATGATAATATGATGTATTAATATATCTTAATATTATATATATACAGTTAAATATTGTTACAGCGATAATCGTTACATATATGTCTCGTTTCGAAATCCTTAAGTTAGTAGTCTTGTTTTTACATATGTAGTTCATTGTTAATATACTTAATGATATGTTTACTTATCATAATATCATTTTAACTATATATATATATATATATATATATATATATATATATATATATATATATATATATATATATATATATATATATATATATATATATATATATATATATCCATATATATGTCATCATATAGTTTTTATAAGTTTTAACGTTCGTGAATCACCGGTCAACTTGGGTGGTCAATTGTTTATATGAAACCTATTTCAATTAATCAAGTCTTAACAAGTTTGATTGCTTAACATGTTGGAAACACTTAGTCGTGTAAATATCAATTTCATTTAATATAAATAAACATGGAAAAGTTCGGGTCACTACATTGAACAACTCACTTATCTCTTTTTTCACCAATTCAAAGAACAGTTAACTAACTCTCAAAGAACACATATATCTTTTTTTCACAATATCGAACACAGGTATCTTTTTTCACAAGAACTGTATATATTTTTTCACCAAACTGTATATCTTTTTTCACGAAAATGGATTAACGATTCAGTAATTTTAATTGTTCCTAACTACTCTGTATATAAAATTGTTTATAACTCTGTTGCGTTAATTGATATAATTGCTCATTATTGTTTTTTACATTCTTGTAGATTATGGCAATTGAAGGAATCAAAAAGTCTTCACTTAGATCCTCTCAACAGGTTGAGGATAATACCATGAGAAAATGCCAGTTCGTTGCACCCAATAAAATCAGCAAACGAGTTAGTGTTTCTCATGTCTCCAAAGAATCATCCTCAAAATCCAAGTCTCAAAAGGGCCATGTAAGTGATAAAAGGCCGAGGTTAAGTAAAAGTAAAGTTCAACGAGTCAGCCAAGAAGAAGGTAGAGGTCTGGGTCATCTTCAACTGTAAGATGAAGATACGGAGCCCGAGGATGATGCACAATGACAAAATGAAGAATACGATAATTACACAAGCTATGATGAAGATTTTGAAGAGCATCGTCAACAAGGTGAACTACAACAAACTGATGTACAACAAACTGAAGTACAACTAACTGAAGTACTACATGAACAACCTGAAGAAGGTTCACATGTGAATGATGAAACTGAACCAGGTTATTTTTTCTTTTTCTAATTTGGTTTGTTTATTCGATTTATATTGTTTCTTGTTTAGCGTATCAGTTGTAAATCAAGTGCACATATTTTGTATATAATCAGTCGAGAGGACCGACTCTTATATGACAGATTTATATGCAAAAGCCACATGTTCGACTTCCTATTACTGTTAATGAACATGGCCATCCAATTGGTGCAAACAGTAGTCAATTTTCCCATTTTCTTGGTCACTTATCGCGGAGTTACCAGTATTGTCCAATTTATAGACCGTGGAACAAAGTTAAACCCGAAAAGAAGGATAAGTTGCTGAAGTTCTTAAGGGTACATATTTTAAAATCTGTGTGATATTATGTTTTTTTTTTGTTCTCATGCATGTGATTTATATGTTTTTTTTTTTTATAATTTGTAGACAAAGTTTGATATTCCACAAACTGGTAATTCGTGGATACTCCAATCATATGGGAGCAAGACGAAAAATTGGAGGGCGAGAGTTAAGGAATGTTACTTTGACCCGTCTAAACCAATGGAGGAGCTATTAAAGTCACCACCTCTACAACTAACCAAAAGACACTAGAGAAGACTTCTTGAATATTGGACCAGAGATAATGTGATGGTATGATATATTCTTACACTTTCATGTAGATAGACTAACTATCGTGATTTGATCTACTCGAATACTGACCACTCTTTTTTGTTCAGGATATGATCGGAAAAAACAAAGACAATATGGCTAAAAAGAAGTTGTCACAAATGACGGGGAAAAAAGTTTTGCAAGAATTCGTGAAGAACTGAAGGTCATATATCATGGGGGAATTATTTATATAGTACGTATAGCTTTTGAATATACATCGTTAATAGTTACCTCGGTTTTACTCATTGTAGCTTTTGAATATCATGTTTAAGGAATGTTACAAAATTGGTGAAGGTGAAGCTGCTCGTGTCTTTGTAGGTAATTTTACAAAAGTAGATTAAATATATCCTACACATGATATCAGTAGATGTATATTTATATATATGTTAATCACCATAAACCACTTATGAAGTTTTTATTTCATTTGAAGTATACTTTTAGGTCGGAGATAAAAGAAAATATCTATTAACCATATCTTTAATTTAATTAGTTACAAGGGTAAGCATTGCATATATAATGATTGGGCTATACTGTGATTGGGCATTGCATATATAGAATATCAGAGTAGAATTATAATATGATAGTTATCCTTTGTATAGCTCACAAATTAGTTGGCAATTTTCCATGTATATCGATGCCATCTCCTGTATATATACTGGTCATATTATTGAATCAAATATCAACGATTTACTATCTCTTTTATGCAGAAACAAATGAAAGACCTAACCGAGAAACTCGGTGATGGTGCAACTGATGCACCTGGAACAGATGATGTTTTTGCCACGATAATGGGTAAAGCTAAAAATGGTACTGCAGAAATGTACGGAATTGGTGTTCACGCCAATCATTTGTGGGGTGCAGGACCTAGTTGATTAGCTGTTAGTAAAGCAAATGCTCAGCTGATATCTAGAAATGCACAACTTGAAGAAGAAAATGCAAGGTTAAAAGCAGAGAAGAACAATGGTCCGGGTGCTCAAAATGATGGTTCGCATGTTCATGCTAATGTTTCAGGTGATCACCGTTTATGGGTATGTTTCAATTTAATAGCTTACTGTTTTTTCTACCCTTTTAGCATTCATAAATATTTTTTTGACAACTAAATTTTAGGTCGATAAGGAAGTTTATGTAAAAAAACCTTACAAACTTCGAGAACGTAGCAATAGGAAGGTTGAGGAGCATTGATCCAAATACGATTCTTAATGGAACATAACTTGGGCATGGTTGGTGTGAGGTCCATGTTCAGGTGGCCATTAAAAAAGATGAAGCTTTGTTTAGGCCATATGATTATTTGAAATGCATTCATGATGTCACTGGTACGTCTATTGCTTGGCCCGCTAAGTTAATCGAGGTATGTCCTTGTTAAATTTGTAATAATTAAGATTAATTTTTATAATGTGCACCTTTATGCTTATACATGGATGATTTAATTTGTAGTTGGTACGTGAGGATTGATCAAGATTGGATGGTGAAGGGTTGAAGAGTTTTTGTGTTTGTTAATATGGGCCGGTTTATTAATGAATGTTTGTGTTTGAAATAATTTGTTGATACGATGTATGTGTTGGTGTGTTTGAAACAATGATTTGTCCTCTCATGATTTTATTATTATTGAAACAATATAACTTACTGTAAGTGTAATCATGTGGTGATCAATATTATAATTTATATTTATTTTGTTTTGTAATTTAAAAATTTAAAATTATTGTAATTGCAATGAATAATAAATTGATGTAATAAAAAAAACTGGATCCGAACAGGGCCCAAAAGGCCTAAATAGTTGAAGCAGGCCCGAAAGGCCCAGTAAGCTTAAACATGGTGACAAGCCCAATTAGCATAACCGGGCACAAAAGGCCCAATTATCTGAACTGGCTTGCAAAGGCCCAATTACCATAACCTGGCCCAAAAAGCCTAATTATCTGAACTGGCCTGGAAAGGCCCAATTAACATAACCTGGCCTAAAAGGCCCAAATATCTGAACTAGCCTGGAAAGGCCCAATTATCTGAACTGGCCTGGAAAGGCCCAATTACCATAACCTGGCCTAAAAGGCCCAGTTATCTGAACTGGCCTGGAAAGGCCCAATTACTATAACCTGGCCCAAAATCCGAAATGGTCCCGAATACCCGAACCGGATATTCGAAACTCATATGACTTGTTAGGACACTTTTTTGTGGTACTAAGTTAACATATAGTTATATTAGGACCCTTTTTTGTGGTACTAAACTACTATATTTTTATAATAGGACCCTTTTTTGGGTACTTACATAATTTTTATATATATTAGGACCCTTTTTGTGGTAATAAACTACTAAATGTATATTAGGACCCTTTTTTGTGGTACTAAACTACTATATTTTTATAATAGGACCCTTTTTGGGTACTTACATAATTTACAATTATTTTAGAACGCTTTTATTGGTACTAACATAGTTTCTCATTATATTACTACACTTTTTTGGGGTCCTAATATGATCTAACATACAAATTTAGGCGTCATAGGACCCTTTTGTGCGTCTCAAAGTATTATAAAGTGTCCTAAAAGGCCCATTCTTAGGACCCTTTCGATGTTGTTTATAGGACTCAAATAAAAGGTCCTATAAGCGTTAGGACCCTTTTCGGTTAATACGACCGTTGTTGTTAGGTCGTGCGTTTTGGGGGTCCTATCAGGCAAAGGGTCCTAAGAATGTGCCTTTTAGGACCCTTATGGGGGTCCTAAGAACGCAGTTTTCTTGTAGTGAGAGTCCCGGAATGATGGGGATATTTTATTTGCATCCTGTTAGTTCGGTTATCAAGCGTTCACCATATGAATGATTTTTAATTCGCGGGTTACGCGTATTATTTTGTTCTCGGGTTACGTGTACAATTAAATATCTAGAAATCTTGTGGTCTATTAAAATGATGAAAATGAATTATTATGATAAACTAATGAACTCACCAACCTTTTGGTTGACACTTTAAAGCATGTTTATTCTCAAGTATTAAGGAAATCCTCCGCTGTGCATTTGCACATTTTAAAGATATTATTTGGAGTCATTCATGGCATATTTCAAAAGACGTTGCATTCGAGTCGTTGAGTTCAACAAGATTATTATTAAGTCATTGATAGTTGATATAATATGAAATGATATGCATGTCTGTTAACTTTCGATGTAATGAAAGTTTGTCTCTTAAAAATGAATGCAATGTTTGTAAAATGTATCATTTAGAGGTCAAATACCTCGCAATGTAAACATATGTTATTGTATTCGTCCTTATGGATTAGGACGGGTCGTCTCATTTTCCTGACTATTGCATCTGTCATTCTTCTTTTTCATCTACCACCAGAGGAATCTGTTTACTTCTACTATTACCTTGGGGTTATAATGTTTTTAATTCTCCCGTGTCTTTACGTTGCAATACGTATTGATATACACAGTTTGTAATTTCTATGTTGTTGTCATGCTTATATTTTCCCTTATATTTTGGAGCTCCATGCTTTTGTTTTCTCTTCTCGACTTTAAATAAGGCAAGTAATCATCTAGAATTCGTGGGTATGAAATTTAGAAGGAATATAACTAATGTTCTAAGAAGAAAGGAAATTGTAATAGCACAATTTGATTTGTTAAATTACCGGAGATCACTGAAAAGATAGAACTATCAAGAAAATATGTTCTTGATATGTTTAGAGCTTAAATAGAATGAAAGAATTATGTAACATGGCACATGATGAGAGTATGATCTGTGACTCATCATGTTCCATTAGAAATTTAGCATGATTTACTGTAATATAACCATGTTGGCCAGACGTCATTATATTATACTAACTCATACTTCAATTCCCGACACTTTTCCAAAAACATTCATAATTTAAACTCGAGTTTTACCGAAATTTGAGAAACTAAAACAGTTTCTTTACGAGGTAACACAGATAGCGTGAAGAGATAAATAATTTCAGACAATAATAGTTATGAAGATATCTCCAGAATTATTGATGATATTTATACCGAAAGATACTATGATATCTTAGAATTTTTAAAATATCAAAAATCAAAGGATGATGAAGAAAATTTTTCTGCAAGGATTTAAAATATGTAAGGAGCAAGGTATTCGCTAAAGATTTCATCGGATACTGAAACATCTGGATTCTTTGAATACAGGTTTGGTCCTTGTGATTTGTCCATAGCCTCCTTCATGGTTTGCTCAATCCGTTTTTTTTTCAGTTCCAAACTTTCTCTTTTTCTAAGCCTTGCCAACATGCCATTCTTTATTATCAAACTTTTGACTATTAAGGCAGTCTTCAGTTTTTGCTGCTTCATCAGCTTTTTTAAAACTCAGAAAACTGATTCGCAGACTAGGGTGCTTTTCAGAAATTCAGAATTGAAGTACATAAGCCCAGGAGATAGACATTATATGTATATATATAACTGTTGACATAGAGACGCTGTGAAACTCGAAAATAATGATTGATACTTTCCGGTATTTGGTATGGCAATTATCATTACAAGATACAGATGAGTACATGATAGGGTTTCAATGAATAAATATAGTGATTTGTCGGAGAGGCTTAAGCCAAAGAGTAACGAAGTTACTGGTACGTTTACTGTTAATATGGTGGAATATAAACGTTCCCCAGTAACAAAGACAAAAAGGGAACACGTATATATCAAGGTTATAGTAAGGCTAATCTGAATGAAAAGTCGAAGTTGATTCATTGGAAGTGTGATAAAACTGGATTCTTTGAAAAGGGATTGCAAGGTTATTTTCGGTAATAACAATGCCAAAGGATCTAGCACATATATGTGTTAAACTTTTACTTAGGTTCCGAGAGCTTTCCAAGTGCATAACTATATGCATAAATCTTTCTTTCCGTAGATCAAGGGTGGTTGGTTCGTCCTCTCGATTGTTCATTAATTGAGGCGTTTTTCTAAAAAGTTTTGGATTCCTCTGAATGGTTGTCTCGATTTTTATGAAAGAATGTATATTGCTGTGAAAGTAGTAATATAGTTAATGATTATTGAATCAAAATTGAAGAATGTACAATGTAACATATTAATGTGAAATTTAAATAATTCTCGGGTATTACCTACCCGTTAAAATATTTTCACCATTAACAGTTTGTACAAAAGAATTTTTGTTACAATCCTTGATGTGTTCTATAGGGTATATGAAATGGTTATTATTTATACTAAAACACAATAGGCAAGTATACCTATCGTATAGTAGTATAGCATGGGTAAATGCCGGGATATAGTTCCAAGGACTCGTTAGGTGTCAAACTAGATTTTTTTATAGTTAATCTTAATAGTTAATTATTCAGATACTGATTAGTTTTGGGGGGGTTTTACCGTTTAATGACCGGTTTGTCTTTTTAACTTTTTCTACTTGATTAAACAACAAAAATAAAATAAAAAATAAACTAAGTTATAAATACAAAGTAAATAAAAATTACTGCAGTAAATAAAAGTAATTTTAACTAAACGAGATGAAGATACAATAAAAGAGTATTATGCTTATTTAACTTTCATAGTTATGATGTTTGACTTTTACTTTTTACGTTTTTACCCTGGGTTAAAATTCCTTTGTACCCGTAGAATATTTAATCTGTCTACCTGGAGTTGTCCAGAATAATCCTATAAATAAAAGTATCAAATGCGAGTGTCCTCGACATTCTACCTTGTATTTACAGTTAAATATTCTAACTAATTAATATTTAAATGGATGACGCAGTTGTCACGTATGTCAATAGTTGTACCAGTTGTCACTGAATACAACCCACCTTAGTTTTAACTAGCACTTTAATTATTAATTCATTCCCGTGTCCGGTTCAATGAATAATTTTCTATATATATAAATAATCCGTCTCCCGTGTCCGGTTCAACGTATATGATTATTTATAAATATATCAAATTATAAGTAATGGTAGTTTTTAACAAATTGTCACTTAATTAATTATTTACCATACCCATTAATAGTCAAAATCTCAATTACCCTTAAGGTTGTTCTTTATTTAAATATTAACCGTTGTACAAATTTAGTTTAACTCATTTCCTATTATTACTCAAACACCATAACTACTTAGGTTAAATAAGCATAATAACAATTTAGTTACGAGACATGGTAAAAAGATAAATAACACTTACAGAATAGTTATTAGCTTCCATTAGTTCAACGTGGTAGAAAACTTCAAATAGAACACCCGTACAATATTGAATCACAATACAAATACTAACTTGGAATTTAAAATAGAAAGTGAAAGTGAAAATGATAATTTGAACTAATTGCCAGGTTACTAGAATAGAAATATGAAAAGTGGTAATATGAAATGAAAATCGTTGCCAGTCTATCCTTTTCTTCCCATTTACGGAGTAATATATATAAATTTGATGCACATGTTACTCCGTAAAATGTCATCATTTCCCCCAAAAACATGTTCCCTGTTTTAGGGAATTGAATATGATCTTGATGTTCAACTGCTACACTTGTTTCAATTGGTGATACGAGTGTAGGAAATTACACTGCCGACACTCTCTAATCCGTAAAGGCGGGTCTTCTAAGTCTAAATTTTTTGCTTCTTATTTTGTAACTTGTGCTTATAAACTTGTATCTCTTGGATTATAATTTCTACATTGAGCATTTTGACTGTTTTCTTGATTAAAACTTCATTTTCGCACTCCGTCTTCACTTTTATTTATTTATACGATTACAAGTAGAAAATATAACAATTACATTTAAAAACTTATAATTTTGGATAGATATTGCTTCTAAATATGTGTTCATTTTTAGCAACATCAAATATTCCCACACTTAAACATTGCTTGTCCTAGAGCAATTTCTAACCTAAAAATACATCGAAATATTACACTCATACTTGACTCGACTCACAATCTATTAAACTAATACTATAAACAAAAATACATAAACATAAATATAAACATAGACATTTTTTTTAAATAAACATAAGCATTACACATATGTGAAACAACATACAATGGTAAATAACATAAGAATGAAATTATGTAAAAACTTAAGAATGAAATTTTGGAAGTCTTCGAAAGGCGGTAAATATGTTACGCACGCAATTTGAGTGATCGGAAGATTAGAAACAAGAGAATGATCGGATTAATGAAATTATGGCTGATAAGGTTCCTTTAAGGGTAATTTGATGGGTTCTTTGAATAATAAACTGATTGATATAATCATCATTGAAAAAGATGTTACAATAATCGTATGAAACGGTTAGGTGGAAAAGCGTTTTGAATGGTAAGCTAATCGTATGGATAGGTGATTTGGATAATGATTTGGTTGAGAGGTGATCAAAAGGTGTTTGGTTTGAATGGTGGTTCTGAATGAAAGGTGTTTCGAAAGGTGGTTTTGGATGTAACGATACATACGCACACATTTGAACACACACTCATGCTTTTGGAAGTACACACACCCACACATTTGGGAGTACACCCGCTTTTCTGAATACTCACGCTTTTGAAGTACACGGGACAATAGACTCAATGGACTGGAAAATTTGTTCCTAGGGAAAGCAGGACATTTGTGAAAACATTTTATCTTTTGAAAAGGATAACTAGTTCGTTTTGGATTTAGACAAGTCTCCGGAGTTTGAAATCCCAGAAATAATTGATAAGCCATGAGGTGTCAATCTCAATCTGGAGTTTTAGGCTTGAAAAATGATTTAAATGCCTTATGGGGATATGGTTCATCAGGCTTATACAGCTGATTTGCAAGGCGTCCTTCTCATTTTACGAGACAGATCCTCTCATGGATAGGATAAGTCTGACCACTTGGCGACCCTGTTTGATGCTGAGGTCCGTGGATTTCCTGATGATCTTAGAGATGACTTTTCTAGATTTTTCGTCAACCTACAGCTGGTCTGGATGACAACTTTTTGACCTCGATCAGAAAGCGCGTTTCTTTTTCGGAAGACTTGACTTCCCTTAAGGATGGAGTTGAGTCATCCTAAAGACCTCGTGTATTAAAAGATTAACATTTTTCTTAAGGAAAATAATATTTTCTAAAAACATTTTGATCTTTTAAAAACATTTTTATACGAAGGGTTGGTCGGGTGTAACACTACCCCTTATTGGGAAGATCGCCTTTTTATTTCTCCAATTGGCCCATGTCCCAGTTTCAATCATGCTATTCAATCACCGTTCTTTATGGATTATAACAAAAGCACCTACAATACTTCGCACAAACATGTGATATGCAGTTTTAAACAAATAGATTGGTAAATCTCCCCACACTTGGCTTTTTCCTCGAATCTTTTTATCCCTGTTTTAATTAAATAAATTCACGAATTGGTTGTTTCTCAATTTATGTCCTTCCAAGGTAACAATAATTTCGGCTTTAACACCTAGTTTTATTGTTCATAAACATATTAAGCAAGATTTGAATTCATTTGGTTAAAATTTTTAAATTTTTCATAAAATTTAGAAAATAAGCCAAGCGTATAAACCCGAGAGAATTACAACCCCTCCCCACACTTGAGATCATGCAATGCCCTCATTTGCAATGAAATCAGATAAAAATTAAAATTCACGAGGGCAAATAGTATAGAAAGGGAGTTAGAACCTCTTGGAGCTAAAAGCCCTAACTTGCACTGTTTGTCATTGAATTGTTCCTTATCACCAATTTATCGTCTCTTGTTCACATGTTTCATCAAAAATTGGTCGATTTTGCTGAACTTACTACTCGTCTTTGAAAATGCTTTGTTATACCTATTCACACAACTATACAAACAAACGAAAATGCACACAAAGAAACACATTTTTTTATAGCAAACTTAAAAATACGAATTAAAAATACATTACATCACACAAATAAAAAAATAGAAATTATTTACAAATCACTCATTAAAATTATTAAGAACAATCACCAACCCCAAAACTGGTTCCAGCTCGGGTTACTCTCCTGGAGCTCGGCGGTGCTGGTGCTTGCGGCGCTGATTGTGGTGCTTGTGGTGTCAGTGGTGGTGCTTGTGGTGCAGGTGTAAGCCTAGCCTCTAAATCGTCCACCGTACCTTCCAGGGCTATTATTCGAGCACGAAGTTCTCCTACTTCTGCTACTAATCACACTTGATTATCAGTTGTGAATAGGGGCCGAATGATATCCAAAATTGTTCTCATGGAACCCTCGAGGCGGAAAATCCTTGCAAAAAGTGTGTAAACTGCGTTTCGAATAGGTTCCCTGGTAAGTGGGTTATGTTGGCATACATTAGGAGGAAAATTTACTTAGTTATAGGGAGACCCTTCTTCATACCTCCATCGAGTGAGTACATTTTGAACCCACCCCCATCTATTCCAGAAGGACTGGTAGTTAATCGGTTGTGGCATTTCCGTCACTTTGTCCTTGGAGTTTTCTTCAACCTCCATTTCAGGATCGGAGCCAGAACTAGCAGAGCTTGAACTTCGTGAATCATCCAACTTGAGTGTGCAACAAACCAATCAATATGACCTTCCGCAATCAAAATCCGCAGCAATTATCCTTTGAAGTAAAGAACGAGTAAGTATAAACAATATACAATTTTTTTATATATACTTTAAATCAAAAACTTGATGTAATAAAAATAAAATTTCCGCCCTATCCTCGGGTAGGGTAATTTCGGTTCGTGCACCTAGTTTTACCCGCGACAAATTTTCAGAAATTATTATTTCAAGTCGTCAATAAAAAGTAAATTTGGTTCTACTATTTAAATGATACTTATGAATCTAACAAAAAATTACGTGTGCAATTTTGATAAACGATAATTTCAATTGTAACACTTAATTTTATCGTTTTCAAATAAACAAGTTAAATTCAAGGTTTTATCGTTTTTAAATAGTAAAAAAAAATTTAAAATCACACAACTATACAAACAAACATGGTGAGAAAAGAATTTCAGAATCTTAGAGACCTAACTTAATCACCTCTTCAGCGAGTCGATTAAGTTGATTTCTTATGGCTACATGGGCGTACCCTCGTAGGTTTAACAATTTTTCCATATGACATTTAATCGGCCCTTCTCTTCATAATGTTACGAACTCGTAATTAGAATACGCTTGATTCTTCGGGAATTTTCCCTCGTGGAACCACTTTCCGTACTTGTAACATTTTTCATGATGTCGTGCTCTTTGTTTTGCAGCAGATTTAGACGTTCCTTGTGCGAAATATTTTTGAATATGTTCTCGCCTCAATTCTCTCCTCACTTTATTACACATATCCCTAATTTCTAAAACTAACTCGTTCGGCAAACGGATTTTATTATATTCACAAATTAACGCGTACAATACTAGAAAATGATTGTATTCATATTGATTATGCATTTTGAAATTTTTGAAAATAAGAATGGAGGGAGAAGACTAGTTCTGTAGGGTCTACTAGGGAAAGACCATCGGAACTATATTTACATGAAAACTTGGTGCATGTTTATTTCTGAGTCGTTACACTCGACTCTCCCCACACTTCGTTATTTGTGGGGTCGAAGTTGTGATTAACCTCATCATCAACTTTAAGTGGTCCATCAACATAGTGTTTAACTCTGTGACCATTAACTTTGAATTCGTCTCCCTTTGAGTTTATCAATTCGATAATTCCGTAAGGTAGTACTCTTGTAACTATAAATCGTCCCGACCATCTAGATTTCAACTTTCCAGAAAATAGTTTAAATCTTGAATTGAACAGAAGAACACGATCACCTTCTTTAAACACTTTTGATTTTAGTCGTTTATCATGCCATTTTTTCATTTTCTCCTGTTAGATAAGTGAACTTTTATATACATCATGTCTTAGCTCCTCTAATTCATTCAGTTGACTTAACCGTAGGCGACCTGCTTCATGCAAATCAAGATTGCATGTCTTAAGAGCCCAAAACGCTTTGTGCTCAATCTCAACCGGGAGATGACATGCTTTTCCGTAAACAAGACGAAAAGGGGTGGTACCAATTGGAGTTTTATAGGCTGTTCGAAAGGCCCAAAGAGCATCCTCCAATTTCATGGACCTTTCCTTCGAATTTGAACCTACAGTTTTCTCTAGAATACGTTTTAATGCTCGATTAGTGTTCTTAACTTGTCCACTTGTTTGTGGATGATAAAATGTCGATATTTTATGAGTTACCCCATATCTTTTCAGAACTTTCTCAAGTTGATTGTTGCAAAAATGTGTACCTCGATCACTTATCAAAGCTTTCGGTGTTCCAAACCTTGCAAAAAGATGTTTCAGAAAGTTGACTACAACTCGTGCATCATTTGTTGGGAGAGCTTGTGCTTTCGCCCATTTAGATACATAATCAATGGCAACAAGAATGTAGAGATTATTATGAGACTTTGGAAACGGGCCCATGAAATCAAGGCCCCAAATGTCGAAAACTTTGCAAACTTGAATGATATTTTGTGGCATTTCATCGCGTTGATTTATTTTTCCGGCCCTTTCACATGCATCACAGGATTTACAAAGAAGATGGGCATCCTTGAAAATAGAAGGCCAATAGAATCCATCCTCGTAGACCTTGCTTCCCGTGAGTTTAGGTCCGTAATGCGCTCATGTGGGCCCTGTGTGACAATGGAGTAAGATTTGTCTAGCTTCATTCCCGAAGATGCACCGGCGTATTACTCCATCGTGACAACTTTTAAACAGATGTAGATCTTCCCAAAAGTAGTATTTAATATCGCTAAAGAATTTCCTTCGTTTTTTATATGACAATCCTTTTTCAAGAAATTCACATGCCAAGTAGTTCGCGAAGTCTGCGAACCATGGTATTTCATTACTCTCGATCTTCATGAGATATTCATCAGGAAAGTTATCTTGTATTACAGACTCATGGAGAACCTCTAATTCAGGGTTCTCAAGACGAGAGAGATGATCGGCAACGAGATTTTCTGCTCCCTTTTTGTCTCGGATTTCGATGTCAAATTCTTGGAGGAGAAAGATACATCGAATTAAGCGTGCTTTAGCATCTTGTTTTAAAAACAAGTACTTAAGAGCAGAATGATCGGAATAGACAACCGTTTTTGCTAGTACGAGATATGATTGAAATTTATCAAAAGCAAAGACTATAGTAAGGAGTTCTTTTTCAATGGTTGTGTAGTTCGTTTGTGCTCCTTGTAATGTCTTACTAGCATAATAAATGGGTTGGAATTGTTTTCAATTCTCTGACCCAAAACAACTCCTATTAAGAAATCACTTGCATCTCACATGAGCTCAAATGGAAGTTTCCAATTTGGAGTTATCATGATTGACGCATTTGTGAGCTTCTCTTTAAGAAGGTTAAAGGATTTAATGCATTCATCTAAGAATATGAATGGATTGTCTTTTTCAAGGAGTTTGTTCATTGGCGTGGCGATTTTAGAAAAATCTTTGATGAAACGTCGGTAAAAACCGGCGTGCCCTAGAGAACTTCTAACTCCTTTGACATTGGTGGGATGTGGAAGTTTAGCAATTACATCAACTTTGCTTTATCCACTTCAATTCCTTCACTTGAGATTTTATGACCTAGAACGATGCCTTCTTTAACCATGAAATGGCATTTTTTCCCGTTAAGTACCAGATTTGATTTATCGCATCTAATAAGCATTCGTTCAAGATTGATAAGACATGTATCAAAAGAGTCACCGAAGACTGAAAAGTCATCCATGAATACTTCCATACATTCTTCTATCAGGTCGTGGCAAATCGCCATCATGCACCTTTGAAAGGTTGCAGGGGCATTGCAAAGTCCAAATGGCATGCGTTTATACGCGAAAGTGCCATAGGGGCATGTGAAAGTGGTTTTTTCTTGGTCCTCGGGTGCAATTGGGGTTTGAAAATATTCGGAGAAACCGTCAAGAAAACAATAGTAACTATTTTCGGCTAACCTTTCCAACATTTGATCGATGAAAGGTAGGGGAAATTGGTCTTTTCTGGTGGCGTCATTCAATTTTCTATAATCAATACAAACACGGCACCCCGGTACTGTCCGAGTAGGAATAACCTCATCTATTTCATTTATGATCACGGTGATGCCACCCTTTTTAGGCACGCATTGCACCGGGCTTACCCGTTGACTATCAGAGATTGAATAAATTAAACCTGCATCAAGCAGTTTAATTATCTCTTTCTTAACAACATCTTGCATGTTAGGGTTTAGTCTTCGTTGACGTTGCACACAAGGTTTAAAATCATCTTCCATCAGAATTTTATGTGTGCAATACGAAGGACTTATACCTTTTATGTCATGGATTTTCCATGCAATATTCGGTTTACGGGCTTTTAGCAAGGAAATAAGTTTAGATTTTTCATTTTTCGTGAAGGAAGACGAGATGATTACATGTAATTGAGATTCACCATGTAAATATGCGTATTCCAAATGGTTTTAAGTGGCTTTAACTTCAATGTTGGTGGTTCTTCAATTGATGATTTGTTGGTTCAAATCCATTAGCCATGAGTGTAGCGAGCATTTCGGCTTCATCAATTGGTTCAGTTCCTTCTCCTAAAGAACATTCTCCAGTTTCCTGTAATTCTGGAAATTCTTGCAACAATTCTAGATGCGTATCTATAGTTTGAACATAGTAGCACGTATCATCCGCAGATTGGGGTTGTTGCATAGCCTTATCAACAGAAAAAGTCACACTTTCGTCCTCGATACTTAGGGTCAGTTTGTTACCAAACACGTCTATTATTGCCTTAGCCGTGTTTAAGAATGGTCTTCCTAAGATAAGAGGAACTCGGGAATCTTCTTCCATATCCAGAATAACAAAATCTACTGGGAACACTATATTACCAACTTTAACTAGCATGTTCTCCATTATCCCTCTAGGATATTTTATTGATCGATCGGCTAGTTGTATGCTCATCCGTGTTGGTTTTAATTCTCCAAAGTCTAGTTTAACATATAATGAATAAGGCATTAAGTTAATACTAGCACCTAAGTCTGCCAATGCTCGCATTGAACAAAGACTACCCAGAAAACATGGAATTGTAAAACTTCCAGGATCAAAAAGTTTTTCTGGTATCTTGTTCAATAAAATTGTTGAACATGTATCGTTCATCGATACTGCTGAGAGTTTTTCCATTTTTCTTCTATTTGTGGTCAGGTCTTTCAAAAAATTTTCATATCTTGGCATTCCTGAAATCACATCAATGAAAGGAAGATTGACGTTTATTTGTTTAAACATGTCCAGAAATTTGGACTGCTCGGCTTCGAGTCTTTCTTTCCTCATCTTGCTTGGGTATGGAAGCGGTGGTTGGTATGGTTTAACGTAAGGTTTTTTCTTCACTATACTCTTTTGACCTTCAGTTCGTTGTTGGTTAACCTTTTCAACTACTGATTCATTTTCTTTCTCTTGCTCAGTTTGGGTGCCTCTGAAAGAGGAGTAGAGTAATTGGAAATGATAGGCTCATCAGGTGGCTTAAGTGTCATACCACTTCTTGTGGTGATTGCTTTAGCTGCTTCATTTTGGGGGTTAGTATTTTTGTCACTAGGTAAAATCCCCGATTTTCTTTCACCAATCAACCTTGCTAAGTTACTCACTTCTTGTTCTAAATTTTGGATGGAAGCTTGTTGATTTCTAAATGCTTGAGCATTTTGTTCATTAGTTTGTTTCTGAGCTGTGACAAACTGCGTTTGAGATTCAACTAGCTTTGACATCATTTCTTCCAAATTTAGTTTTTTCTCATCGGTTTGTGGTGGCTTATTAAAAAAAACATGTATTTGCTGATTGTAAGTATTGTTGGATACATTTTGATTGTTAGGACATTGCTGGTTGTTCTGGTGGGCATTTGGATTGTAAGGAATGTTTGGATTTCGGTTGAAGTTTGGCCTTGGTGGTTGATAATTATTTCTCGGCCTTTGGTTCATGTATGATACATTCTCTCGTTGTTCCATTGTTTGTTCAACATCGAAACAATTTTTCGTCAAATGTGGTCCTCCACACCGCTCACAACTGATTCGTATCGCGTGAATATCTTTAGTCGTCTTTTCCATTTGTCTCCCGAAAGCATCTATCTTTGCGGAAATGGAATCTAAGTCATGGCTAGATTCGGCTCTAGCCACTTTAGATGAACGAAATATATCTTTTTCCTGATGCCACTCATGGGAGTGAGAGGCTGTGTTATCAATAATCTCGTGAGCTTCGTTAGTGGTTTTCTTCATAATGGAACCACCAGCTGTTGTGTTGATGTCCTTTCGTGTAGCGACATCGACACCTTGGTAAAAGATTTGCACTTTTTGAAAAGTGTCCAAACAGTGTTGAGGACATCCTCTCAACATCTTTCCGAATCTTGTCCACGCCTCATATAACGTTTCCATTGGCTTTTGCGCGAACGTGGCAATTTCTCCTTGAAGTCTCACGGCTTTAGATGCTGGAAAGAATCTTTGAATAAATTTTTCAACTAAAACATCCCAAGTGTCAATCGTTCCCTCGGGTAATGATTCTAACCAATCTTTGGCTTCCCCCTTTAAAGTCCAAGGGAACAACCTAAGATAAATCGTTTGATCCTCAACTTCTTGTAATTTAAATAGATTACAAATCCTATTAAAGGTTCGAAGATGTTCGTTTGGATCTTCTTTTGTCGTACCACAAAATTGGCACTGATTTGTGATCATGTGTAAGACTTGTCCTTTGATTTCAAACTCCGGCGCATTAACTTCTGGTGGAGTGATGGCGTGTCCTTGGCCCGTGCGAGTGGCCTTCATTCTTTCTTCCATGCTCACTGGTTCAGTGTCTCCCATGTTAGAAATGGTTGACTCAGAAAATGTAGACTCTGAAATTTCGGACGATGTCGGACGTACAGGGTGTCCGTGAATAACCTCCGGTGGATCAATGATGGCTTTTGGTTCAAAAACTGGATTTTCGGAAAGTCGAATAGGTATGATAGTTTGATTAGATGACGTTCCTAACTTGTAATTTATTTCTATTTGCCTAGCCCGTGCTAATCGTGTTACGGGTGGTGATAGTTTCGCACGGTGCATTCACTACTTAACCTATGAATTATTAGTATTTATTATTATCTAACTTAAGTATATAAGTATTTAAATAAACACACTTTTTCGATTTTGCCCACGTTTCAACTGGCCGACAGATGTAGTGGAGAGGCAAGATCCTTTTTGTACCAATATAATTGGTGATCTAACAACCAAGTCCACGTACAAATTTCTGACACCACTTACTCCGAATCTGAAAAATATTGTCTATTTATTTAACTACTAATATATACTACTAATAAATTATTGAAATATTATTATATAAAAACAAAACTTGTGATATAAAACGATTTTATTATTATTATTATTATTATTATTATTATTATTATTATTATTATTATTGAATTACGAATTAGGTGTCCAAATAGTCTGCCTTATTTACTCAATAGTACGATGTACTAAAAGTTGTAATATTACTATTACTATTATTCTACTATTATCCGAATAGTTGTAATAGTTGTAACTAGTGTTCGAACCCTTGCTTCGCGCCGGGGTTCGGTTTTCAATGTATTATATTGCGTTTAGTTTGTAAAATTATTTCGTGGCTAACGATGATATCGTTGAAGCGCAACTCGAGTCGAACTAAAAGGTATAATCCGTGAAAGATTTAAATGTTATTTTAAATTAACAATATATGTACATCTCCCCGTTTCACTATGGAATTGTCGACTTTTAAAAATTTAACGGAAAATCGACGTGTATGAAAAGTACCTCAAATATTTAGCGTTTTTTAAAAAGCGTCTGATTTGCGTATAGTTAGTGATAATGTGCTCCTAAAATTGTTTCGAGTTTAACGATGGTGTCAGAAAAATTTAACTCGGTGCGAGTGAGAAGATATGGCCCGTTGAATATTTGGGTGTAGTTTTTTAAATTTTTTTTATAAAAATGAGTATTTGACACTTTACCCCCTGTTTGGGGGGGTCAATTTTAACATTTGAACAAACTATGGGGGCTTTTTTTTAAAAAAAAGGTGGGAAAGGGGGGAAAAAGTGAGAACGAAAGCACCCCTGGTGACTATTAATCGTTTTTGTCTATTAGGTAGTATATAAAATATGTAGTCGATTTATAATGAATGAGAAGTTTAATGGTTAAAGTATAAAATGTTAAAAGTTTTGGATAAGTTGGTAAAAAACCATAAAGTTAACTAATATATATTTTTTGGGGGCTAAAATGTAAGTAAGTAAAAGAGTGGGGTAGTTTGTGAAACTTTTGAGGTTACTATTCGTTTTTGTGAAACTTTTGAGGTTACTATTCGTTTGTGGTATGCCTTTTATATAATTTTTTTGGGTTAAAATGTAAGTAAGTAAAAGAGTGAGGGTAGTTTGTGAAACTTGTGAGGTGACTATTCATTTGTGTTATGCCTTTTAGATGTAGTTTTTGTCTATTAGGTAGTATATAAAATATGTAGTCGATTTATAATGAATGAGAAGTTTAATGGTTAAAGTATAAAATGTTAAAAGTTTTGGATAAGTTGGTAAAAAACCATAAAGTTAACTAATATATATTTTTTGGGGGCTAAAATGTAAGTAAGTAAAAGAGTGGGGGTAGTTTGTGAAACTTTTGAGGTTACTATTCGTTTTTGTGAAACTTTTGAGGTTACTATTCGTTTGTGGTATGCCTTTTATATAATTTTTTTGGGTTAAAATGTAAGTAAATAAAAGAGTGAGGGTAGTTTGTGAAACTTGTGAGGTGACTATTCATTTGTGCTATGCCTTTTAGATGTAAGGTATAATAACTACTAATAGTAGTTATGTACTAAAAGTATTCAAATTTAGTCTACGAATGAATTATTATTATTATTATTATTATTATTATTATTATTATATATATATATATATATATATATATATATATATATATATATATATATATATATATATATATATATATATTTAAAATATACTAATTAAATCTAGTGATAACTAATGTTCTTTGGATACGGCGCTACTAGTTCTTTTAAAGTTAAACAAATCATAAAAGTTTTAAACGAGATTGATATACGCTATCAAATATAAAAAAAATAGAGATTTTCTACGTGGAACTAAAAAAAAACTAACTAAAAAAAATTATTAGATACAACATATCACCAGCAGCGGCACCAAAAACTTGATGTGTTCTATAGGGTATATGAAACGGTTATTATTTTTACACTAGTTACTACGGGAAATTACTTAAATTTATACTAAAACACAACAGGCAAGTATACTTATCGTATAATAGTATAGCGAAGGTAAATTCCGGGATATCGTTCCAAGGACTCGTTAGTTGTCAAACTAGATTTTTTTTATAGTTAATCTTAGTAGTTGAAAGTTACTGATTAGTTTTTGGTTGGGGGGGGGGGGGGTGTTTACCGTTTAATGACCGGTTTGTCTTTTTAACCTTTTCTACTTGATTAAACAAAAAAAAAAAAAATTAAACTAAGTTATAAATACAAAGTAAATAAAAATTACTGCAGTAAATAAAAGATAATTTAACTAAACGAGATGAAAATATAATAAAAGAGTATTATGCTTATTTAACTTCCATAGTTATGATGTTTGACTTTTACTTTTTACGATTTTACCCTGGGTTAAAATTCCTTTATACCCGTAAAATATTTAATTTGTCTACCTGGAGTTGTCCAGAATAGTCTTATAATTATAAGTATCAAATGCAAGTGTCCTCGACATTCTACCTTGTATTTACAGTTAAATATTCTAACTAATTAATATTTAAATGGATGACGCAGTTGTCACGTATGTCAATAGTTGTACCAGTTGTCACTGAATACAACCCACCTTAGTTTTAACTAGCCCTTTAATTATTAATCCATTCCCGTGCACGGTTCAATGAATAATTTTCTATATATATAAATAATCCGTCTCCTGTGTCTGGTTCAACGTATATGATTATTTATACATATATCAAATTATAAGTAATGGTAGTTTTTAACAAGTTGTCACTTAATTAATTATTTACCATACCCATTAATAGTCAAAATCTCAATTACCCTTAAGGTCGTTCTTTTTTTAAATATTAACCGTTGTACAAATTTAGTTTAACCCATTTCCTATTTTTAGTCAAACACCATAACTACTTAGGTTAAATAAGCATAATAACAATTTAGTTACGAGACATGGTAAAAAGATAAATAACACTTACAGAATGGTTTTTAGCTTCCATTAGTTCAACGTGGTAGAAAACTTCAAATATGACACCATACAATATTGAATCACAATACAAATACTAACTTGGAAATTAAAATAGAAAGTGAAAGTGAAAATGATAATATGAATTGGTTGCCAGGTTACTAGAATAGAATAATGAAAAGTGGTAATATGAAATGAAAATCGTTGCCAGTCTATCCTTTTCTTCCCATTTACGGAGTAATATATATAAATTTAATCCACATGTTACTCCGTAAAATGTCATCATTTCCCCAAAAACATGTTCCCTGTTTTAGGGAATTGAATATGATCTTGATGTTCAACTGCTACACTTGTTTCAATTGGTGATACGAGTGTAGGAAATTACACTGCCGACACTCTCTAATCTGTAAAGGCGGGTCTTCAAAGTCTAGAATTTTTGCTTCTTGTTTTCTAACTTGTACTTATAAACTTGTATCTCTTGGAGTATAATTTCTACATTGAGCATTTTGACTGTTTTCTTGATTAATCTTCATTTTCGCATTCCGTCTTCACTTTTATTTATTTATACGATTACAAGTAGAAAATATAACAATTACATTTAAAAACCTATAATTTCGAATAGATATTGCTTCTAAATATGTGTTCATTTTTAGCAACATCAATCCTTATGAAAATATATGTATGTATATTTTCTTCAGATGCAATACAATTTTAATGAGTTAATATAATATTAATCTCATCTGTTTTACGGTTAGAACTAGAATAAATAATCTCTAAAACTTTAGAGATTACATAATCGTCGCGGGATATTTTCTCTAATCTGAAATGAAGTTATGAATCAATACTTCATCATTCATTGTTGTTGTTATTCCTTGGTTTTTTTATGGGGCGTATGATGTCGGTGTACGTGGAATTCTTGTGAACTTCGTATGGCACGAATGATGTTTTCTAGAAAGTTTCGAGTACACTGAAAATGAAAGTGTAAAATCAATTATGTATTTGAATAATACACTTGGTTTATTATGAAATGGAATTTCATTGGGTTGAAGCAGATATTATAGTTAACGATTGTTAAGTCATTAACGAATGGTGTACATGATAGCATATTAGTAATATGAATTAACCGATTAGTACCTACCAGTTAAAGATTCACACGTAATAGCTTAGTACGAAAGGATTTATTATGGTTTCAAAATTCGTATATATATAAAATATACATATGAATTCTTTAGAAATAATGATTTAATACTTCGTTATTACAGTATACTCATTGGTAATTGTGGTGTTGATATATGCGGTGATTATGGAGCTTGTGGTGCTTCTGGTGCTTGCAGTGCTTGCGGTGCTTCTGGTGCTTGCAGTGCTTGCGGTGCTGCTGTTGCTGTTGGTACTGCTTGTGGTACATGCGTAATAAACGAGAGTCTAGTTTCTAAATCGTACACCGTCTCCTCCAGGGTTTTTAATTTACCCTCAAGTCTATGAATTAGTCCTACCCATTCTTCTATAAGACTTGCCAATTCTTGATATTTAGATCGAAGTCTTCTAACTTCTTCTAATAATCTCACCTGATTAGCATTCGGGAGTAGAGGCTGAATATTTTATTTAACTACAGTGAGGCGACCTTCGAGACGGAAAATTCTGGCAAAAAGTGTGAAAACGATGTTGCGAACAGGTTCTCCGGTAAGCGGATCGAGTACTTCGACGTTAGGCGGTAAGTTCGGCTCGTGATATGGAGTACCTTCTTCATTTCTCCATAAGGTGAAAATTTCGCGAACCCATCCCCACTTTCTAAAGAAATCACGTTAGTTGATCGGTTGGTGCGCTCCCGTCACACTGTCTTCGAAGCTAGAGGAACTTGGTCTATTCGAAGACGCCATCTTACAAGATCACTGAAAAGATTTTTGGTATGAAAAGATTGGCGATAGCAAATGATAGTTGAATGGTATTCTCAATGCATAATATGCATAGATATATATAATACCAGGATCCCTTAAATTACGGAGGGAATTGCGGAGAGCACCAAATAAGATCCACTGTAATAGATATGATAGGATATGATTCGTCTATACACCGTGAATGCAATAAATGCAAAACATGTGTCAAGACTTAGGAATGATAAGTATATTATTTTCCGATAAGAAATGATAAGCAAAACTTAAAATAAACAGGTACAGCCAAAGTCCAGACTCACTAATGCATCCTAACAACTACTGGTTAGACACACTAATGCAAATTCTGGTTCGCTAAGACCAACACTCTGATACCAACTGTAACGACCCGCCAAAATCGCTATTGACGCAGTACGTTATCTTCGGTCCCACGGCGAAGTTTTGACCTCTATATGATATGTTTTATAAACATTGCATTCTTTTAAAAGACACACCATAGATGAGTATATAAAATCTAAGGTTTATGACATCTGGTGATTTCTACGTATAGACAATCACCGTAAATAATAGTTACAATAATACATTCGTTGACAATACAGTCAAAATAAGATACATGGTGATGATTTTGTGAATGCAAAGTTTTCTCGAATAAAGCATGTATAACTCCATGCACATAGCTTGTATAACGTATAAGCAAATAGCGGAAGTCTTCTAGGGACCTGAGAATAAACATGCTAAAAGTGTCAACACAAAGGTTGGTGAGTTCATAGTTTTAATATTGCGCACAATCTGTATATAAAGATGGACCACAAGATTTCAGTTGTTTCATCCAAAACGTTTATCAAAATATTCTACGAAATTGAGCACCTTGGTAAATAAACTTAACATATATATAATAAGTACCCTTGTTTTAACATACATGCAACCAACATGTACAATACACGCAAATCAACGTGTACTAAACTCAAATAGCATACGTCCGTTTTATAGTTCAGGCTAGGGTCTCTATACCTGGAACGGACGGGGATGTCAAGCCCTACGGATCCATATACAACTACTTGCGCCCACCAGTTTTTATAACCGACAGTTAGTAGTTACCAAAGCTAAGGGAATTTTGGTTCAAACTCAGTGTAGAATTAAGTATGTACTTGTGTCCATTGCGTATAAAATAAAGTGCAAGTATTCTCAGCCCAAAAATATTTAAAGCATTTAAAAAGAGATCTATAAACTCACTTTGAGTGCACTTAACAATTCACAAGCAAAGAGTAGTTGAATTACAACGACCGAGCAATGGAACCCTAATCATACAATTGTTGGTATAGATGTGTAGAGCACGATGAGAGGATCACGAATATATAAACGATCAAGCAAACGAGCAAGCAATAGAAGGTGTTCTTGATCTCGAAAAAGTGGTGACTTGTTTGATGACATTGATTTGAAAATAGAAAAGGAAAATAGCTAGTGATGGTTTGTTTGTGTCTCGGTTTTATGGTGGTGGGTTTGGCTTGAGATGGTCTTCGAACATAAACATTAGTAAGTGTAATCGATGGATTTGTTTTGGATTTCGTTGAACCATAACTAGAATAAATGGGTTTTAGTTTATGGGTTGCAATCAAGAGGTGCAGCAACATTAATATGATTGAACAAAAGGTGGTGGTTTGGTGATTGAGTCGTTGGAGTGTAATGAAGAAATATAATAAGTAATATGTGGTTAATATCTTGTGTTGATTTATATGCGTATGCATATATGTATGGGATGTTGAAAAGAACAAAAAAAAATAAACAAAATATTATATCTAGTTTATCCCATGTACAAGTAGAAAAAGAGAAATAAAACAAGTTACCATCTTTGAATTTAAACATCTTACTTTTGCAAATTTTGTCTAGCATGAGATAAATTGCTTTCCAATTTCCGACACAGCCACACAAATATCACGGATTAAAAATATAAAGTTAAGTACTATGTATATGTGTATGTTTGTGTATCATATTTTTCAAAAAGGAAATAGAAACAACTTGTGGTTGCTAAGAGATTGATGGAGATGGTTGATGATTGAAAAAAATAATGGTCGATGTTTTGGATTGTCATCAAAAAGGAACTCAAATTAGAATAGAGAATTTGCAAGTTGAGGTGGTATAGTCAACAAAGACGCAGTAGCAAAACACTTAAATGGTGGGTTTGGTGTTTGAGTGTTTGTGTATGTTATAAATAATCTGCAACTTGTGTGTGTGTGTGTGTGTGTGTGTATATATATATATATATATATATATATATATATATATATATATATATATATATATATAATAATCGGTTTCATATATATTAAATTAAATAAATAATTAAACTTTAACATGTGCAAAACCAATAGTATGGCCATCTCACTTTTCCTTGTTTCATTTAGCCGATAGTTTGCATCCTTATGACAGACATTTACTATAATATAGAATATTTTAGATAGTGGATGTGTAAAGTAAAACAATAATGATGGGTAAAGTCAAGAACAATTGAACATGTCAAAATTAATATACAGTAGTTGTAAAAATAATAATAATAGAGTTAGTTGAAAATTTAACATGTTAGTATACTGCAATTTGTGAAGGAACAAAGAAAGCATTTAAACAGGCGTAATGAAAGTAAACAATTAATATATTTAAAAATACTCATGAAACAAATTTGTTAACTACAATACGTTTGGTAAAATCGAAAGAAAATATAAGTGTGGCAAATTAATAACGCATTCGAGGCTATTAAGAATATAACAATACTTTATATAATGCGTTTTAATAACAAGTTTTATTATATCGCATATTATATTACACCGTTAGTTCTAACAACTAAATCATGTAATATTTTATTTTCGTATTACAAGTTATTATATATATACATATATTCATATATACATATCTATTTACAAATAATTGTTCGTGAATCGTCGGGAATAATCGAGGTTAAATGAATGTATGAAACATTTCAAATTTTTTTTTTTTAGACTCAACATAATAGGCTTTGCTTATCGTGTAAGAATTATTAAATCATTCGGAGATTTGAATTAAAATTAGTCGAAATTTTCCAGGTCATCACATACTGGTTAATCACGGGTATAGATATAACACAGTGTAATAATTAAATAAACTCGGGTATTAAATGTGTAGTCACGGGTTGGTATTTAATTTTTATCTGTTATCTAAAACCCAATGTTTTTTATCTTAACATGTTTCACTAACTGATAAATTTTATATTTATAAAGTAAAACATCTAAATATATTATTCGAAACATTTTATTTTTAATTCCAATCAATTATTAAGATTATATTTAAATATCACTTCTAAATTTAAATTATATATTAAAGTAATTATAATGTTTACAAATCATGTGTTACGTAATTTATGGGAGTAGATGGCAAGTGGGTCACAAATTTTGTATCCATCCATTATATAATATATAATAATATAATAATAAATGGAATTACTAGTTTGAATTATTAAACCAAATTATTAAATTTAATTATTAACTCAATTGTTAGTTTGAATTATTAGTGTATAAAACTATGCACATACATGTAGAAACGTTCGTATAATATGCGTATAAACACTTGTTGAATACCAATAAAAATAAAAGTATTATCATCCTACTTAATAAAAATGATTTTTACAACTCAATTGTTATATAACATAATTATTAAAATTTAAAATCATAGGTTTTGTTCTCTTAAAATATATTTTTCTCGTTTTCACTAACCGTAGTATTTAGAAAAAAAAACGTAACCAATATTAATAATAGGATATTAAAAAAAATTACATACAAAATTGTAAATTTTAAGTAACGGTTGTTAAGTTTTCAACGAAAAGTTAACGAAAAAAGTCGGGTTATTACAGTTGGTTAGTTTGGGCACGATTTGTGCTTGGAAGTGCAATTGGGTCAAAAATTGCACTAACTGTCAATTTGGGTTGGTTTGTAATCCACCCTAATTGTGTTGTTTGTTATGTGATAAATGGAATAGGTACTTTCCATTGACGTGTTGCAGATTATTCGGTTGCATTCATTAAGGCGCTAAGGTGAGTGTAATTGTATCATATGCGTATGTATGCATAGGATGGGTGCGAGTGGGGTAAGGTGAACCTTGGGTGTTCGGGTTCATTTTACATGTGTATGAGATGATGGACTCTATGAGTTTTGGGTCCATGTGGCACGTTTGTGCGTTTTGGGTTACCACCCTTGGGATAGTGAATCTCGAGTGATATGGGTAGTGATTCACGTTGTTGTTGTTGTTGAGGTGATATGGGTAGTGATTCGCGTGTAGTTTCGGCTTCACTAGTGAATCGCGTATGGTTTCGGATTCACGATGTTGCGTGTGGTTTCGGACATTCCCATTATTGTTGACTTAGGGTAGTGAATCACGTGTAGTTTCGGATTCACTGGGGCACGTGTAGTTTCGGCCGTGAAGGTGGTGAATCGCGTGTGGTTTCGGATTCACTGGGTGCGTGTGGTTTTGGCCGGCCTTAATGAGTTTGAGGTTAAGGGGTTAACCTTGGGATTTTGGGTAGACGTATATACATATGTATATTGTTGTGTTGTAGCTAATCTTGCGGTTTTGGCTTGGTGGTACGTTATGTATAGCTTTGCTTAGTTATTCTTGGATTGCGGTATGTGTTTATTACTTGTGTTAATGATCCGTGTTCATTTTATGCATATGTATGTATATAATATCGTTGCACTCACTAAGCAAGTAGCTTCCTCTCTCGTTGTTTACATTTTTATAGATTTGCAAGGCGGACATGACAAGGGTAAGCGTGGTTACTAGTGGACTACCGCGTATGCTTTAGAAGACTTGCTTTTAGGTTGGACTTAGGATTGGGTAGTGCAATCCCAATCACCATGCTCGATTTTATGTTGGGTTAAACACTTTGGGTCGAAAGTGTCTTTTGGGTCATGTTAAAACGGGTCGTTGTGTTCCTGGGGGTCGTCGTGCCCGTGTCATTGATTTAAAATACTTGAATTATATATTTATGTCGTTAAACATGTTTTGGGGTTAATCGGCATTTTGTGGTTGCTAAAATTGGGACTTATGTAATAAAAGGGAATTTAGCATCAGGCCAAGACCTAAGCCGCGCCGGACCCAAGGGGGTGCTGAAAGGACCCGTTCATATACATTATAAACGATTCACAATAGTTGATTACATTGCGAGGTATTTGACCTATATATGATATATTTTACAAACATTGCATTCGTTTTTAAAAGACAATCTTTCTTTACATCAAAAATTGACAGGCATGCATACCATTTCATAATATCCACTATCCAACTATAAATTGATTTAATAATAATCTTTGATGAACTCAATGACTCGAATGCAACGTTCTTCGAAATATGCTATGAAAGACTCCAAGTAATATCTTTAAAATGAGCAAATGCACAGCGGAAGATTTCTTTAACACCTGAGAATAAACATGCTTTAAAGTGTCAACCAAAAGGTTGGTGAGTTCATTAGTTTATCATAATCATTTATTTCCATCATTTTAATAGACCACAAGAATTTCATTTCCAGTTCTCATAAATATACGTCCCATGCATAGAGACAAAAAATAATCATTCATATGGTGAACACCTGGTAACCGACATTAACTAGATACATATAAGAATATCCCCTATCATTCCGGGATCCTCCTTCGGACATGATATAATTTCGAAGTACTAAAGCATCCGGTACTTTGGATGGGGTTTGTTAGGCCCAATAGATCTATCTTTAGGATTCGCGTCAATTAGGGTGTCTGTTCCCTAATTCTTAGATTACCAGACTTAATAAAAAGGGGCATATTCGATTTCGATAATTCAACCATATAATGTAGTTTCGATTACTTGTGTCTATTTCGAAAAACATTTATAAAAATTGCGCATGTATTCTCAGCCCAAAAATATAAAGGGTAAAAAGGCAAATGAAACTCACCATACTGTATTTCGTAGTAAAAATACATATAACGTCATTGAACAAGTGCAAGGTTGGCCTCGGATTCACGAACCTAAATTAATTATATATATTTATGTGTTGGTCAATATTTGTCTAACAAATTAGGTCAAGTCATAGCGTACCACAATCCTAATGCTCGAGACTAATATGCAAAAGTCAACAAAAGTAAATTTGACTCAAAATAATTTCCAAAAATTTATACATGATTAATATATAGTTTAAACATCGTCGTTTTATATTTTTAAATATTTTTAAAAGATTTATTAGAGTAAATAATATAATTTATTTATTAATAAATAAAATTTTATATTATATTTATATAATAAAATATACTTTTATATATATTAAGTAATAAAATTTATAGGGTTCATTTAATATTATAAAGATAATATGATATGTATTATTAAAGTAAGTTATTACACGTAGTAAAATATGTTTGTATCAAATATTTATTTGATAAAATAATATCTATAATGATAGTAAGTAAAAGTTGTATTATTTTGTAATAATAATTATTATTATAAAAATATCAATATTTATAATTACTAAGATGACATTATGATAAAACGATAATTCTAATTATGATAACTTTAATATTTACGATAATTTTTAATATTATCTTTAAAATAATAATTCTATTTAAAATAATAATAATAATGATATTTTATAGTAACAATGACATTTCTATTAAAATGATAATTTTTGTTAAAATGATAGTTTTAATACTAACGATAATTTTAATAATAATAGTAATGATAAAAATAATAAGAATGATAATTTTATCTAAATCAATATCTTATAATATTTTAATTTCATCATGATACTCTTACCCATTATTTCCTAATCGTTTCGTTTAATAGCTTTGAATCGTCTTTTATATCGTGTTCATAATAATGATAATAATAGTAATCAAAATAATTAGGTGTTACAAATATTTGTTTTAATTACACTAATATTAATAATGATAGTTACTATAACATTATTAACGATAATACTAATAATTATCTTAATGATAATATAGTAATAATAATAATAACAATAACAATAACCATTTTTAAATAATGATATATATATATATTAATAATGATAATAATAATAATAATAATAATACCAATAATAATAATAATAATAATAATAATAATAATAATAATAATAATAATAATAATAATAATAATAATAATAATAATAATAATAATAATAATAATAATTGGATAATAATAATAATACTAATTATAACTTTAACGATAATAACGATAGTAATAATAAAAAAAATAATAATTTTTAATGATAAATCCTTTTATTAATAAAGATAATAATAATAATAATAATAAGAAAAAACTAGAACGACGATAATAACGACGATAATAATAATCATTTTTAATAATAATACAAAAATTCGATGGACTATAACTTCAAATCCGTTCATCGAAATCATTCGATATCTAAATGAAAAGTTCTTAATTTTTCGCTAGCTTTCCAACGACATGCATATCTTATACCTTATCTCAGTTGCATATATAACTAATTCAGGATTCAACATAACCTAACTAAAGGCAATATCAAAAGTACAAACATGCATAATCCTATATACTCGAGCACTAGTCAGGGATACACTATTAGTATGTAAAAGTTAAATTATGAGTACTCACGTATCAATATTGAGATTCAATATTGCAGGAAAGGTACGTAGACGCAACGGAGATGATAAACACTATATTGACCTCACGAGCATACCCATGAACCATACCAATCACCTCCATAGCTATAACCCATAATTTCCTTAATCCAATCCCACTCGAAAAACAATTTCGAAATCACTCGGACAGCACTCTGACGTAATATTTTATGTATACTAATAATATCTTGAAATAATACGGAGTAAATATATATATGTAAATCGATTGAGAGAGTTTAGAGAAAAATATTTTCAAGTTTCTATGAAATAATGAAACCTATTGAATTCTATTTATAATAGATTTTTGAATTATTAAAGTGAATTATTAAAGTATGAATTATTAAAGTAAATTATTAAAGTATGAATTATTAAAGTGAATTATTAAAGTATGAATTATTAAAGTGAATTATTAAAGTATGAATTATTAAAGTGAATTATTAAAGTATGAATTATTAAAGTGAATTATTAAAGTTAAAGTAAAGTAAAAATAAAGTAAAGGTAAAGTTTAAGTATAGTAAAAGTATAAAACTATGTACGTATAATACGCGTATAAATATATATAATATTAATTTAAATCGTTATATATATTTAATAAAATAAAATATAAATATCGTTATCTTTATCATACTAGTTAAGTAATGAGTTGTCAAAAGTGGTTCTAGATATTTATAAAAGTTATATACGTTTTAATAATAAAGTTCTTTTTAAACTGAAAACGTTTTTGTACGTTTGAAACTAAATCAAATAAATATAATAATTTTGTTTTCCAAAACCAAATATATTTTTAAGAATCATTTTGTTTAAAGGTTAAAATAATGGAAATCGTTATATCATAAAATGTTTTAAAAAAGTAGAATCATATATATTCATAATAGGTTTCAAGTTTTTAAATTACAGTTTGTTGGTGAAGCATGGGATAAAGTTCAAAAGTTAAATAAACGTATGAAATCATCTTAATGAAAAATGTCGAGTTACTTAACTTGTCGATATCCAACATCTAAGTTATTTACACTTCACGTTCTTACTTATAAATCACTTTACCATTTTCCGAATGTTGTCAAAAAGAATAGATTTCTTAAATCACAGTGGACCTCATAACATAGACCCGTAATCATATCATAATGTATCTGATAAATCAACAATTTGATATTATCTTCTAATTCCATCGATAAACATATTGAAACAAATACGATCATGTAAAGTATTATACGTTTAATACTTTATTAATATTCTCAAGTTATAATATATATATATATATATATATACATATATATACATATTTATTTATATATAATGGTTCGTGAATCGTCTGAATTTGGTCGAGGTTATAATGAATGTATGAACACAATTTAAAATTCTTGAGATTTAACTTAACAAACTTTGCTTATCGTGTCGGAATAATATAAAGATAAAGTTTAAATTTGATTAGAAATTTCCGGGTTGTCACAGTACCTACCCGTTAAAGAAATTTCGTCCCGAAATTTGAGTGGAAAGGTCGTGAATGATAATAAGTATGTTTTCATGATGCATACAGGCTGAAAATTAGAGTTTTATCATCAGCGAATAATTTAGATAAACAATCCATTTATATGAAGAGTACGAATGAAGCTAACATAGAAGAGTGAAATGAGTAAGTGTAGATTCATCTTATCATTTGACGTAGATATGATTGATTTCCAGATTTCAAGGGATTTGAAGAAAATCTTTGTAATAAGATTTGATTCTCCGGTAACAAAAGGAATTAGGATCCACTTTAAATGAGATCGTCCATTTTAATTGTTCTGTCGGAGATTTTCTTATAAATTCACCTCCTTCCTTTTCTTACAACTCACACCTTCTGTTGATGCATTTTATGCAACTCCCTAGACATCTACCCACGTCCATTGCAGGTACAACAGTTTACAGGCCACCATGATCGTTCGTTATTATCCTATTTGTGTTTGTATGTGGTTACAGCAACTGCAGGAATGAGATGTGGATGTTTGACTATGTTAGACTTAGTCAGACGTCCGAGTGAAGCCTCACTCGTACGGCTGACAGGCTCATACGCACGGTTGATGCTGAGCTAAGTCACAATTACAATCTAAATGAGAAGACACGAGTGAGTGATCACCCGTACGGCTGATGAAGCCAACTCGTATGTGTGATGGATGAATCGTACGGGTGAGTCAACAGCAGGGGTATATAAAGTCTTATGTTTTTCATTTTTAGGTTAAGCCTCTCATTTGTTACACACACTCAGATCTGGTGAGCTCCTCCGATTCTCTCTCAACCCAAATCACCCAGGTGGTGAATAATAGCTCTAGGTGTTGATCTAATCACACTTGATTTAGTTGTGGTATGACTAAATTAATCACAAAAAGCTTAACCTATTCACTAGAGGGTTTTGATTCACTTATTCCGTCATTGTGTGAGTTAAATCTGTTGATTTCTAAGTTCCTAGTCATGTTTCATCACCTTCTATTCTTTCCCCCTCAACTCATATTTTAAAGTATTCATCAATATGCTCCATCCAGTTCTGATTCTCGATATACTTATAACTTTCATATCGGTCATTCTTCTTTTTCATCTACGGCCGGAAGAATCTATTTACTTCTACTATACTCTTGGGTTTATAGTGTTTCTAGTTCTCCCGTGTCTTTATATTGCTATATGCATCGATATATATGGTTTATAATTTTTGGTTTGTCATTGGGCTTTATATCTTCCCTTATATTTCAAAGTCTCTGTTTCTATCTTCTATAATCATTGTCATCCACAGTTAATGCTCTCTTTTATTTGCTGCAATTTATACCCCAATTTCTATTTCAGAGTTTTGTCCTTTCGTTTCTTCTTCTTGCGATTAAGCACCGCTTGTAATGGTCCAGAATTCACAAATATGATTTTCGAAATGAACATTGTTAATGTTCTAGGAAGGAAATTGTGATGGCACGATCTTGACTTGTCAAATTACTAGAATACCTTGGAAAAGGCCGAATCATCAAGAAATATTTTCTTGATATTTTAGAGGTTAAATAGAATACAAGAGTCGTATAACATGGCACATGATGATGTTATGATCTGTGAATCATCACGTTCCATTTAGAAACTCAGCATGAATTACTGTAATATAATCACGTTGATCAAGTGTCATTATATTATACTAACTCATGCTTCAGTTTCCAACACTACTTCAAAAACATTCATATTTTAAACTCAAAGGTTTACAGAGTATAGGAACTAAACAGTTTCCTTTTTGATGTAATACAGATAGCGCAAAGAGATAAATGATTCCAGATAAGAATAGTTATGGAAATATCTTCAGAAATATGGAGGATATTTATAATGAAAGATACGATGATATCTTAGAATTTCTAATATCAGAGGATGATGAAGAATATTGTCTGTAAGGGTTTAGTGTCAGGAGCAAGGTATTCGTTAATGACTTCAGCAGACACTGAATCATTTGGATTCTTTGAAGGCAGGTTCAGTCTTTGTGATTTGTCCACAGCCTCCTTCATACTTTGCTCAATCCGTTTTCCAGTTCGAAAACTTCTCTATTTCTGAGCTTTGTTAATACACTAATCTTTATCATCAAACTTTTTACTGCTAAGGTCGTTTACAGTTTTTGTTGCTTCATCAGCATTTCGAGAACTAGTTCGCGGTTCAGAGTGTTTTTCAGAAACTTCACATTCGAAGTATGTAAGCCTTGGAAATAGACGTTATGTATAACTGTTGGCGTCAACATGCTGTGAGATTTCAAAATACTGATTGCTAACTCCCAATGATTCGTATGACAATTCTCGTTACAAGAGGCAGATGAGTAAATGATGAGGTTTCGATAAATATAAAGATTCTTCGGAATGCCCAAGATCAGTGAAGTTGTTGGTACGTTTATTGCTAATGTGGTGGAATATGAAAGGTTCTCCGGTAACAAAAGGGTAATCACATATATCAAAATTATGATAAGGCTACTCCGAATGAAAAAATCGAAGTTGTCTTGCTGGAGCTGTGATATAATTTGCTACTTTGCAAAGGAATTGCAAGGTTATTTTTGCTAATAAATGCCAAAAGATCTGACACAGATATGTGTTGAATTATGACTTTGGTTTCGAGAGCTTTTTAAGTACATAACTGTGGGTAATATGTGGTTGGATCATCATCTCGATTGCTCATTATTTGAAGTGTCTTCAGAGATTTTCGAAGGGTTTGAACATAGATTGTAATCGTTTGTATACATTTGATGTTCTAACACACTTTTGAAGTCAAAGTATAGCTTTGAAAGATGTAGGAATCTAAAAGTAATGGTACCGGTTATATCTCGAATTGAATTCTGAGATTTTAAAATCAGAATACGTAATTGGGTTTGAATGAGTATGGTTGTTTTGATTTCTATGAAAGAATGTATATTATTGTGAAAGTAGGAAGTATAATTGATAATTTGCTTAATCTGATTCGAACAATGTAACATATTAATTGTGAATTTATATATATCTCTCGGGTATTACCTACCCGTTAAAAAATTTTCACAATTAATATTTTGTACATAAGAATTTTATTACAGTCTTTATGAAAATATATATGTATATATTCTCCTCAGATGTAACATAGATTTTAATGAGTTAATACTAAATTAAACTCATTCGATTTACGGTTGGAACTAGAATTGAATAATTCCTTGAAGGTTTAGAGGTTACATAAGTATTTCTTCAATAATATTGAAATTATGAATCAATACTTCGTTATTTGTTGAGAAGTGATGTTGGTTTTCGTTAAATTCTTGTGAACTTCGCAAAATACGAATGATGTTATCTGAAAAGTTTCGGTTACATCAATGATGAAGTGTAAAATCAAATATATACTTGATTTATTAGGAATTGGAATTTGTTGAATTGAGACAGAGATTGTAGTTAACGATGGTTAAGTCGCGGGTGAGGGACGTACATTATTGAATATTTGTAATATGAAGTAACTGAGTAGTTAAGATTCACACACAATAGCTTAGCACGGAAAGATTTGTTTTTTATTTCAAAATATATATATATATATATATATATATATATATATATATATATATATATATATATATATATATATATAATTTCTTCAGAGGGAATGAGTTAATTCTTCATAACTTGTTGATACAATATACACGTTATTGATTCGTAATGATGTCCACAGTGATTCTTGAACTGATGGAGTTTGTGATGTTATAGGTGTTGTTGATTCTGATGTTGACTGTACTGACGATGCTGGTGACGTTGACGGTACTGTTGATGATGTTGGTAAAACAAGTTTAACTTGTTAATCACACACCATTTTTGTCAGGGTTTCTACTCTTCTTTCTATCATTTTGGTTCGCTTAACTGATTTATGGTTAGGGCAAGATTAGATAATCTCTAAGACTTTAGAGATTATATAATCGCCGTGGAATGTTTCTCCAATGAAGTTATGAATTAATACTTCGTCAGTTATTGTTGTTGGTACTCCTTGCTATCTATGGTGCGTATGACGTTGATGCTCGTGGGACAGATTGTGAAGTTGAGGTTTACAACGTGGTTGTGGTTGGAGGTGGTAATGGTACTGTTGGCGTTGATGATGGTGGTACTGGTTATGCTGCTGGTGCTGCTGCTGGTGTTTGTAATCTCTGCACCATATTCTCCAAAGCCACTACCCGAGCGCGAAGTTCGTTGACTTCTTCTATTATTCCAGGATGATTGTCGGTCGGAACGAGCGGATAAATAAAATCTAGAATTTGATGTAGTATATAATCGTGACAAGATACCCTGGAAATGAGAGAGAAAATGGTGTCTCGAACAGGTTCGCCGGTAAGTGCTTCAGGTTCTTCGCCAAGAGGGCAATGTGGTGGATGGAAAGGATCGCCTTTTTCTTGTTTCCAATGATTGAGGAGGCTACGAACCCATCTCCAATTCATCCAGAATAGGTGATGACTGATTGGTTGATCCATTCCGGTCACACTGCTTTCGGAGCTTGAGTGAGATTCCATTTCGAAATCCGAGTGACTTGAACTGATAACAAATTCCATTTCGTACGATTGGATAAAGGATTTTCGATATAAAAATGATTTTTCGGCTATCGGGTGGTATTCTATTTACATAGGATATCTATATATAGAGATCAAAAGATTTCATAGATTACGGAGGAATTTGCGAGGTATGTCAGGTAAAGTTTAAAGTAACAGATACGATAAGATATGATTTAGCAGATACGCTAAGATATGAAGTTTTTCTATACACTACTCATGAAATTAATGTAGCAAGACGTGTCTAGACTAATAATGATAAGCAGGTAATTTCCTATGGATGATAAGCAGATGATTTCCGACTAGAAATGATAAGCAAAACTTTTGACATGCAGACACGGTCGAAGTCCAGACTCACTAATGCATCCTAACGACTTATCAGTTAGACACACTAATGCAGACCTGGTTCGCTAAGACCACCTCTCTGATACCAACTGAAAGGACCCGTTCATATACATTATAAACGATTCACAATAGTTGATTACATTGCGAGGTATTTGACCTATATATGATATATTTTACAAACATTGCATTCGTTTTTAAAAGACAATCTTTCTTTACATCAAAAATTGACAGGCATGCATACCATTTCATAATATCCACTATCCAACTATAAATTGATTTAATAATAATCTTTGATGAACTCAATGACTCGAATGCAACGTTCTTCGAAATATGCTATGAAAGACTCCAAGTAATATCTTTAAAATGAGCAAATGCACAGCGGAAGATTTCTTTAACACCTGAGAATAAACATGCTTTAAAGTGTCAACCAAAAGGTTGGTGAGTTCATTAGTTTATCATAATCATTTATTTCCATCATTTTAATAGACCACAAGAATTTCATTTCCAGTTCTCATAAATATACGTCCCATGCATAGAGACAAAAAATAATCATTCATATGGTGAACACCTGGTAACCGACATTAACTAGATACATATAAGAATATCCCCTATCATTCCGGGATCCTCCTTCGGACATGATATAATTTCGAAGTACTAAAGCATCCGGTACTTTGGATGGGGTTTGTTAGGCCCAATAGATCTATCTTTAGGATCCGCGTCAATTAGGGTGTCTGTTCCCTAATTCTTAGATTACCAGACTTAATAAAAAGGGGCATATTCGATTTCGATAATTCAACCATATAATGTAGTTTCGATTACTTGTGTCTATTTCGAAAAACATTTATAAAAATTGCGCATGTATTCTCAGCCCAAAAATATAAAGGGTAAAAAGGCAAATGAAACTCACCATACTGTATTTCGTAGTAAAAATACATATAACGTCATTGAACAAGTGCAAGGTTGGCCTCGGATTCACGAACCTAAATTAATTATATATATTTATGTGTTGGTCAATATTTGTCTAACAAATTAGGTCAAGTCATAGCGTACCACAATCCTAATGCTCGAGACTAATATGCAAAAGTCAACAAAAGTAAATTTGACTCAAAATAATTTCCAAAAATTTATACATGATTAATATATAGTTTAAACATCGTCGTTTTATATTTTTAAATATTTTTAAAAGATTTATTAGAGTAAATAATATAATTTATTTATTAATAAATAAAATTTTATATTATATTTATATAATAAAATATACTTTTATATATATTAAGTAATAAAATTTATAGGGTTCATTTAATATTATAAAGATAATATGATACGTATTATTAAAGTAAGTTATTACACGTAGTAAAATATGTTTGTATCAAATATTTATTTGATAAAATAATATCTATAATGATAGTAAGTAAAAGTTGTATTATTTTGTAATAATAATTATTATTATAAAAATATCAATATTTATAATTACTAAGATGACATTATGATAAAACGATAATTCTAATTATGATAACTTTAATATTTACGATAATTTTTAATATTATCTTTAAAATAATAATTCTATTTAAAATAATAATAATAATGATATTTTATAGTAACAATGACATTTCTATTAAAATGATAATTTTTGTTAAAATGATAGTTTTAATACTAACGATAATTTTAATAATAATAGTAATGATAAAAATAATAAGAACGATAATTTTATCTAAATCAATATCTTATAATATTTTAATTTCATCATGATACTCTTACCCATTATTTCCTAATCGTTTCGTTTAATAGCTTTTAATCGTCTTTTATATCGTGTTCATAATAATGATAATAATAGTAATCAAAATAATTAGGTGTTACAAATATTTGTTTTAATTACACTAATATTAATAATGATAGTTACTATAACATTATTAACGATAATACTAATAATTATCTTAATGATAATATAGTAATAATAATAATAACAATAACAATAACCATTTTTAAATAATGATATATATATATTAATAATGATAATAATAATAATAATAATAATACCAATAATAATAATAATAATAATAATAATAATAATAATAATAATAATAATAATAATAATTGGATAATAATAATAATACTAATTATAAATTTAACGATAATAACGATAGTAATAATAAAAAAAATAACAATTTTTAATGATAAATCCTTTTATTAATAAAGATAATAATAATAATAATAAGAAAAAACTAGAACGACGATAATAACGACGATAATAATAATCATTTTTAATAATAATACAAAAATTCGATGGACTATAACTTCAAATCCGTTCATCGAAATCATTCGATATCTAAATGAAAAGTTCTTAATTTTTCGCTAGCTTTCCAACGACATGCATATCTTATACCTTATCTCAGTCGCATATATAACTAATTCAGGATTCAACATAACCTAACTAAAGGCAATATCAAAAGTACAAACATGCATAATCCTATATACTCGAGCACTAGTCAGGGATACACTATTAGTATGTAAAAGTTAAATTATGAGTACTCACGTATCAATATTGAGATTCAATATTGCAGGAAAGGTACGTAGACGCAACGGAGATGATAAACACTATATTGACCTCACGAGCATACCCATGAACCATACCAATCACCTCCATAGCTATAACCCATAATTTCCTTAATCCAATCCCACTCGAAAAACAATTTTGAAATCACTCGGACAGCACTCTGACGTAATATTTTATGTATACTAATAATATCTTGAAATAATACGGAGTAAATATATATATGTAAATCGATTGAGAGAGTTTAGAGAAAAATATTTTCAAGTTTCTATGAAATAATGAAACCTATTGAATTCTATTTATAATAGATTTTTGAATTATTAAAGTGAATTATTAAAGTATGAATTATTAAAGTGAATTATTAAAGTATGAATTATTAAAGTGAATTATTAAAGTATGAATTATTAAAGTGAATTATTAAAGTATGAATTATTAAAGTGAATTATTAAAGTATGAATTATTAAAGTGAATTATTAAAGTTAAAGTAAAGTAAAAATAAAGTAAAGGTAAAGTTTAAGTATAGTAAAAGTATAAAACTATATACGTATAATACGCGTATAAATATATATAATATTAATTTAAATCGTTATATGTATTTAATAAAATAAAATATAAATATCGTTATCTTTATCATACTAGTTAAGTAATGAGTTGTCAAAAGTGGTTCTAGATATTTATAAAAGTTATATACGTTTTAATAATAAAGTTCTTTTTAAACTGAAAACGTTTTTGTACGTTTGAAACTAAATCAAATAAATATAATAATTTTGTTTTCCAAAACCAAATATATTTTTAAGAATCATTTTGTTTAAAGGTTAAAATAATGGAAATCGTTATATCATAAAATGTTTTAAAAAAGTAGAATCATATATATTCATAATAGGTTTCAAGTTTTTAAATTACAGTTTGTTGGTGAAGCATGGGATAAAGTTCAAAAGTTAAATAAACGTATGAAATCATCTTAATGAAAAATGTCGAGTTACTTAACTTGTCGATATCCAACATCTAAGTTATTTACACTTCACGTTCTTACTTATAAATCACTTTACCATTTTCCGAATGTTGTCAAAAAGAATAGATTTCTTAAATCACAGTGGACCTCATAACATAGACCCGTAATCATATCATAATGTATCTGATAAATCAACAATTTGATATTATCTTCTAATTCCATTGATAAACATATTGAAACAAATACGATCATGTAAAGTATTATACGTTTAATACTTTATTAATATTCTCAAGTTATAATATATATATATATATATATATATATATATACATATATATACATATTTATTTATATATAATGGTTCGTGAATCGTCTGAATTTGGTCGAGGTTATAATGAATGTATGAACACAATTTAAAATTCTTGAGATTTAACTTAACAAACTTTGCTTATCGTGTCGGAATAATATAAAGATAAAGTTTAAATTTGATTGGAAATTTCCGAGTTGTCACAGGTGCACCGCGGGTTAACAAAGGATTTGGGGCCCGAGGGGTGAAGTGTTCCTGACCTTCAGCAACAAGTCTAAGCCGCGCCGCGGCTAGACTCCCCGCGTCGCGGGTTAATGCTTACAGGTGTGGTCAGCTTCTTTTAAAAAAATGTACATTAACGCTTGGTTATCGGGTTGGGTCGTTTCAAGTGGTATCAGAGCATGGTCTAAATGATTTAAGTGACTCGAAATAGGTGCCTGGACTTAGACTTTTGTGTGTGCTTAATTGTTGCTGGACTTGTAGGAGAACGGGTCAGACGAGAATTTGGTTAGTGCCTTAGCGTGTAGGTGAACTAACTAGGATTGTGGCTTGTATCGTGATATTATTTTGTGTGTACTTATATCGCGTTATGTTTGTGTTTGTGTTTGCGTTGTGAATATCATCGAGCAAGATAGTCGTTGTACTAATGAGTTGATACGGCGTGTGCACGTATTAATGACTAGCTACCATTGTTACGAACGTAAATCGTGTCTAACAAGTGATGTACGACGGGTGTTAAGCAAGTTGTGGCGGTGTTGTGTGTGGTTTTTTTTGTGTTTCGCTATTTGATCGATTTGTATTCTTTAGAATGATGACGAGAAGCGGGACTTCGAATGGAGAACGAAGTGGCAAAAATGAGATAACGACTAGGATTGAAGCCGCAATTATGGAATGAATGAGTGCGCTCCTAAAAGAGTTCGAAAGGGGGTTTCTCAAACCTCGAGGTGATGGTGAAAAGGAGTTTAGTTACAAGAACTTTAGAGTGACTAAACCTCCCATGTACTACGGAGATCCCGATCCGTTAGTATGTACCGGTTGGATCTCGGATGCCGAAGGGTGTTTTCGTACAAGTGAATGTCCTTCGGATAAGAAAACAAGACTCGCTACTAGTTTGTTGCGGGGTAATGCGAAGAATTGGTTGGATGGTAAAATTGATATCGTTGGTGAAGAACCATTCATGAGGCTATCGTGTGATGATTTTAAGAAGGAATTCTTTGAGGAGTTACGGACACAAGCCGATTTGTCACGGATGCATGATGAGTTGCGAAGTTTGCGACAAGGGTCTATGGACCTAAATACTCTTAGGGCTACCTTTTTGTCTTAGACTCGATTTTCCCCCGAGTATAATAATAACGATAGGATGTTGATGGAGGACTTCCTTAACCCTTTGAATGATGACTTGCGTGGGAAAATTAGCATTGGGCAAGTGGACTCTTTTGCTAAGCTATTTGTCGTGGCTAAGGGTTTTGAATCGTATACTTCTACGATGGTTGGTGATACATCGGGTGAGAAAATGGTTAACTTGTATAGCGCTCCGAGCAAGAAAGCTAGAAGTGCTATTGAGAGCACGGGTAGCGGGAGGAAAGGAGTGCCGGATACTAGTGCCTCTAGATGTTTCAATTGTGGAGAAAGAGGGCACGAGTGCTGGGAGTACTCGGTATCTAGAGGTAATGGCATTGTGTGTTTCAATTGCCGTAGAGGAGGACATCGCAAGGTGGAGTGTCCTGAGCTAGCAGTGGTGGGCGTCGTGAGAAGAAGTTCTAGTACATTTTATTATAGCATGCAGTGTGTGTGTGTGTGTGTGTGTGTAAGGCTTAGCTAAACTTTATTCTCCGTTGGAGATAATTTGTAGCGAGCGGTCGGCTTACATTTGCGGTTTCGCGTTGCACTCGGTAGAGTGTGTGGTTAATGTGTTGTGCCTTGACTCTAATGTGTGAGTCTTTCGTTGTTTAGTCATTCATGGGGTACTGGGGTCGTTAAGCTCGCTCGAGTGAGACCCGTAGGACATTGGAGGCGATAGTGTTCTAGTGAGTGGAACGATTTTGCGTATATGTATAAGATTTAAATTGTTCGTGGTGTTGATGGTTAGTGTTATCTGTCAGGATTCACTATGGTGTAGTAGTGTGTGATGTTACACTACTCGTTGTGATCGAGCCAAAAGAGCGTGTGTTGCTGTGTTATGGTATGAACCACGGAGCAGGTAGTGCCATAGCATGTGCGAGTGTGCTATAATGTGCACCACAGAGCCGGTAGCATCATGGTACGTGTGTTGTAGTGTGAACCACGTAGCCGATAGCACTATAGCATGAGTTGTTAAGGTGTGAACCACGGAGCCGGTAGCGCCTTAACGTGAGTATGACTCGAGTTATGATGTGAACCACGGAGCCTGTAGCATCATGACAAATGTGTATGGTGTGAACCACGGAGCCAGTAGTACCATGACGTGAGTATGGTTAACCATACGGTGTGTGTGTGTCTGTGTGTGTGATAGGTGGGTGTGATCGATTTATCGGTCACTTTGCGGCGTGTAGACGACCACTTTAGGGGGTTAGTGCTACAAGGCGTTTGTACACTTTCGGTCATTCTGCGAGTACCCGCGGTCATTGTGCGAGTACCGTTCCCTTGTGTGTGCGTGTTATTGGGTTAGTGTGTATTGGGTGTTTTATCACCATGTGAGGGTACGTGACGTGTGAACGTCTTATCTAGAGTGTTGTGTTTTGATGCTCGTTGTGAGTGAGGTGGCGAGTGACATCCTAGCGTAAGGATTCACTTTTCCTTAGCCACTTGATGTAGTGTGGTGAGTGATCCTGAAAGGACCCGTCCTAATCCATCCGGACGAAGTCCATATTGATTACAAACAATTCACAATAGTTGATTACATCGCGAGGTACTTGACCTCTATATGATACATTTTACAAACATTGCATTCGTTTTTAAAAGAAAAACTTTCATTTACATCGACAGTTAACAGCATGAATACCATTTTATAATATATCCATCTATAATTGACTTAATAATAACCTCGATGAACTCAACGACTCGAATGCAACGTCTTTTGAAATATGTAATGAATGACTCCAAGTAATATCTCTAAAATGAGCAAATGCACAGCGGAAGATTTCTTTCGTACCTGAGAATAAACATGCTTTAAAGTGTCAACCAAAAGGTTGGTGAGTTCATTATTTTAATATAAATAATCATTTTCATCATTTTAATAGACCACAAGATTTTAAATTTTCAGTTCTCATAAATATACGTCCCATGCATAGAGACAAAATATCATTCATATGGATTGAACACCTGGTAATCGACATTCACAATATGTATATAAGAATATCCCCATCATTCCGGGATCCTCCTTCGGACATGATATAAATTTCGAAGTACTAAAGCATCTGGTACTTTGGATGGGGCTTGTTGGGCCCGATAGATCTATCTTTAGAGTTCGCGTCAATTAGGGTGTCTATTCCCTAATTCTTAGATTACCAGACTAAAAGGGGGCATATTCAGTTTCGATCATTCAACTATATAATGTAATTTCGATTACTTGTGTCTATTTCGTAAAACAATTATAAAAGTTGCGCATGTATTCTCAGCCCAAAAATATAAAGGGTAAAAAGGCAAATGAAACTCACCGTATTGTATTTTGTAGTAAAAATACATATAACGACTTTGAACAACTAAACGATGCAAGGATGGCCTCAGATTCACGAACCTATATCATTTGTATAATTATTAAAATATATAATGGATTCACATAATTTCATTTATTATTATTTGTTATTTATATATTTTAGTTATATAGAATTTATTCTAAAAATCCATTAAAACATTTACATATATTATATCTTACATTATATGTTATATATATATTTATTTGTAGATATATTTAAAATGATTAATATTATATATTTAGTTGTATCAATATATCTATATATATTATATGATCTGTATTATATTTAAAATCATTAGTTGGTTATAAGTAAGTATATATATATATATATATATATATATATATATATATATATATATATATATATATATATATATATATATATATATATATATATATATATATATATATTTGATATTGATAGGTTTGATATATATATATAGTTATGAGAAATATAATTATAGTATATGTAATAAGTATATTTTATATACAAAATATTTGTCTGATTAAAGAGATAGTTTTGATAATAATAATGATTTAATAATAATAATAATAATAATAATAATAATAAAAGTAATAACTAATATTAATAATACTAATACTATTAATAATTCTAACACTTAATAATAATAATAATAATAATAATAATAATAATAATAATAATAATAATAATAATAATAATAATAATAATAATAATAATAATAATAATAATAATAATAACAACAAAAATGATAAGTGTGATGATAATAATAATATCCATAATCATAATAATAATATTAACACTAAAATGGTAACATTAAATAATAATAATATTAATAATACTTATAGTAATTAATGATAATAACAATAATAATAATACCTAAGGATGATACTAAAATGATAATAATTTTCATGATACAATAATTATAATACTTTAAATGTAAATATGATAATAATAAGTATAATACTAATACTAATAATAATAATAATAATAATAACAATAATAACAACAATAATAATAATAATAATACAAAAGACTACCTCAAAAGAAATGAATTCCAAAAAAGAAAACAGCTCGCGCCAGGGTTCGAACCCCCGACCTCTCGTTACCACAACACCCACATAAACCGTTCCTCCAATTCTTTCTTTCTGAATTATTTCCTAAACTAAACTATATAACCCATTCTTCTGTCATCCTCATCTTCTTCCTCCTTTACCATAATCAATCGATCCAGGGAAACAAACTTAAATCAAAGTGAGTTTATTAATTTGTTTTAAGGTTTATCAATTACACAGAGCAATTGCAGAATATTTATTTTAATTAAAACAGCAAAAGAGAAAAAAAAAATAACAGAAAACATTATGCTGAAGAACACGTCGATGATAAAATTAAATTCGACTTTGAAGGCTGTTATAGGCCACGACCTCTTCATGAAAAAAGTTTTAAATTAGCATTACAAGTTTTCTGTAACCTCAATTGGAATCAAAACATCAGATTAAACTTAAATTTTATGATCGAACAAACCTGTTGACTTTTGCAAATCAAACTTTGACTCGAAAATTCTCAAACAAAAAGATGAATTCGAACTTGAATTTTTGTAAGTAGTTCGAGTAAAATAATCCTAGCAACATCACATTTTTACATTTCGAAAATTTAAACAAATTGGAGCTGTTTAATAAAAATATTACGCGAACAGGGAACCTGCTATTACTCCTTCGAATTTCAGTTTAATCACCCACAATTGATAGTAATCTAATATAAGGTTTTTGAATGATTGAAGAAGCATTAAAGATTGATTTTTGCAGGTAGTTTTGTAGGGTTTCTTGTGTCGACATCTACTCACGGACGAGCGATGAACAGAGAAAGGAAAGAAGAAAAAAACAAATGATAGTGAGATAAACAGATCTTACGCGTTTGTATCAGTTGATATATAATATACCTAATTTTAATAATAAATAAATATATTAATAACAATAATTAATAATATCAAATACTTCTAATAATAATAAATATAATTAATAAATAAAAAGAATATAAATATAATAACAATAAATATCTGGTTTCCAATATATTCGTACGATTTGGTGAAGGGAAAAATCGGACACATTGGAGACACAAACAAAACCAATAAAGTGCGGATGTGGATATGTAACAACTTTGCTCCAGTAATTTGATTCTTATAAATAAAACACAATTAATTTTAATAGTTAATTATATATATATATATATATATATATATATATATATATATATATATATATATATATATATATATATATATATATATATATATAAATAATTATAATCCTGATGATGAGTTAATAATAATAATAATAATAATAAAATTTATTAATGATAGTAATGTCAAATAATACTAATATTAATTAAATAACTAAAATCATAATTTAATTAGTGATAATATTAGTAATAACAATATAAATGATAGTTTTTGTAGTGATACATTTATTAATAATGAATAATTAATATTAGTGACAGGGATAATGACAATACTTTTATTATCTTAATGATAATAGTTTTTTTAATAACCATGTTATTAATATTAATAGTGGTAATAACTAGTAATACAATATTACTAATAAATGATAATAATAATCATATTTATAACTATATTTTTAACTTGTATTTACATTTATTATATTAACATTACTTATTATTAATTATGGATTAATTAATACTTATCTAATAACATTTAATTAATATTTATATGTTTTAACAATATACATATAATAATAATTATGTTCATATATTATATGTATAATCAAATTACTATATATAATTAGGTTTTACATATATAGATTCATTACCTAGATAGATGTATCAATTATAATTATCAAAACAATTTAAACTCAAAGTATAATATTATACAATTATACTTTGTTAATCATTGATAACTTATGTTTGAAATCAATTAATAACATGTTTTAGTTATTTTTAATTTATCTTTCCTTAATAACTAAATCACTTATCAGTTCTCTACTATATTTATTTTACAATGTCTAATTATGTATAAGTATAGTTACTTACATGTACATTTCTATTTACGTTTATAGGTTCGTGAATCGTTGGAAATAGTCAGAGATCAAATGTATATATGAAAACAGTTCAAGGTTTTGCTAGTTGGAGATTACAGACTTTGCTTATCGTGTCGAGCTTATATAAAGATTAAGTTTAAATTTAGTCGGAAATTCCCGGGTCATCACAGTACCTACCCGTTAAAGAAATTTCGTCTCGAAATTTGAGTGAGGTGGTCATGGTTAACAATAAAAATGTTTTCATAACGATTATGAGTTGATAAACATAGTGTTATCATCACTGAGTAATATGGATAAAATAATTTGATTATCCGAAGCGTATGAGTGAAGTTATTCACAAAAGAATGAAATGAGAAACAAAGATTAGTTTTTAACTTTTGACGTAGTCAGGTTTGAATTTAGAAAATAAGGCGCGTATTAACTTTTGACATTGCCCTGGTTGAATTCCGGAATTCAAGGGGCTTAAAGAAAATCTTGAAGATCTATAAGATCTGATTCTTCTGGATTTATGGAAATTAAGATTTCTTTAATTAAATACGGTGATCTGCCTCGATTACTATGTCTGATATTTCCCTTATAAATCAAACTCTTCCGTTCCATTATTCTCACCATTCCTATACTTTATTTCTTAGTCCATACATCCAAAGATTGTGAAATGCTTAATCCAGTTCTGATCCTTGTCTTCATCCTTAATATCGCAACAATCATTCTCCTTTTCCAACTTCCACCAAAGGAATCTGCTTTCTTCTACTTTGCCCTTGGGATTATAATGTTTTTAATTCTCCCGTGTCTTTATATTGCGATAAACATTGATATACACGGTTTGTAATTTATGTGTTGTTATCAGGCTTTATATTCTCCCTTATATTTCAAAGCTCTATGCTTGTGTTTTCTCTTCCCGAATTCAAGTCAAGCGAAAAATGGTCCAGAATTTGTAGATATAGAGTTTCGAATGATTATAATGTTCTAAGAAGGAAGGAACATGATAGCACGATTTGATTTTTCAAATTTATCAACATCACGGAAGATAGAACCATCAAGAATACATTTTCTTGATTTGTTCAGGAGTTAAGTAGAATGAAAGAGTTATGTGACATGGCACCTGATGACGTTATGATCTATGAATCATCACGTCCCATTAGAAACTCAGCATGACTTACTGTAATATAATTACGTTGATCAAGTGTCATTATATTATACTAACTCATGCATCAGTTTCCAACATTACTTCAATAACATTCATATCTTAAGCTTGAAGGTTTACAGAATATAGAAACTAACAGTTTCTATATGATGTAACACTGATAGCACGAAGAGATTAATGATTTCAGATAAGAATAGTTATAAAAATATCTCCAGAAATATGGAGGATATTTATAATGAAAGATACGATAATATAACGAAATATCTAAGATCAGAGGATGATAGAAACTATTATCAGCAAGGGTTTAGAGTAAGGAGCAAGATATTCACTAAAGACTTTAGCAGACATTGAATCATTTGGATTATTTGAAGTCAAACTTATTCTTTGTGATTTGTCCATGGCTTTCTTCATAGTTTCGCATAATCTGCTTTTCGGTACTAAATTTTCTATTGAATGTTTCCATTATAATGATACACAGGAAGCACGACGAGGTATATAATTTCGGACAAGAATATTTATGAAAATATCCTTAGAAATATCGAAGATATTGATGATGATATTTTGGAATTTCTAAGTTCGATGGTTGATGGAGAAAGATTTTTTTTTTCCCGTAAGATTTTAACATGACTTCGGAGCATAATATTCTCTAAAGATTTCAACGGATCCAGAATTATCTGAATTCTTTGAATATAGGGTATGGTTCTTGTATTTGTCCTTGGTCTCCTTCATGGTTAACTCTATCCGTTTTCCAGTTCCAACGTTTCTGAGCTTTTCCAACATATTATTCTTTATTATCAAACTTCTGACGACTAAGGTCGTTTACGGTCACCTAGAGTTTTTGCTGCTTCATTCAGCTTTTTCAAAGTTCAATGTATTGATTCGTAAGCTGGGTGCCTTTTCAAAATTTCAGAATGAAAGATCATAATTCTAAGAGATAAATGTTATATGGATACATATAACTATTGATGAGTTTTCAAAGTACTGATAGTTGATTCCCGGTAATTAGTATGGCGGTTCTCGTTACAAGATGCGGATGAGTATATGATAGGGTTTCAATGAATAAATATAATGATTTATCAGAGAGATTTAAACCAAGAAGCAACGAGGTTGCTGGTACGTCTGCTGGTAATATGGTAAAATATGAAAGGTTCCCCGGTAACAATAAAAGAGTACACATATATATCAAGTTTATAATAAGGTTGTTTTGAACGAAAAGTCGAAGTTGACTTGCTGGAGCTGTGATAAAATTGGCTACTTTGAAAAGGGATCGCAAAGTTATTTTTGCTAATAAATGCCAAAGGATTTGACGCGGCTACGTGTTAAACTTTTACTCAGTTGCCGAGAGTTTCTCAGGTGCATAATTATATGTATCAATCTTTTCTTCCGTAGATGAAGTGCGGTTGATTCATCCTATCGATTGAGGTGTTTTCAAGAATCATGAAAGGTTTGAACGCAGATTGTAATCATCAAGATACAAACGAGGTTTAAGATGAAATCAAGTGGCAAACTTGAAGAATTGTTTAGTTTCATATATTATACCCAATATTTTAATTCATTTTGATTGTCCAATGTTATTAGTCCACAGTCGATAGTCCACAGTTGACAGTACAATAATTCATACATAGTTTAATATATAATATTTGAATTAATTAATACATATTGTGACCCGTGTACATGTCTCAGACTCGATCACAACTCAAAGTATATATATTATTATAGAATCAACCTCAACCCTGTATAGAGAACTCGATCATTACTGTATATAGAGTGTCTATGGTGATTCCAAATAATATATATAGATGCGTCGATATGATATGTCAAAACCTTGTATACGTGTCCCGATATTTAAAGTGCGTAAAATAAATAACACGAATTAAATAATGATAAATAAAGTGCATAAAGTAAATAACAGAAATTAGATGACAATAAATAAAATTGTGGAAATGTAAATTGCGATAATTAAATTACGATAAATAAAATGCCATAAATAGAATGTAATCAGTTAGCTAGGAACAGTTAGCTGGAACAGTTAGCGTGGTTTCTTAACAAAATTCCATATTGTTAATTAGTCTGTTTCTAATCAATTTTTATTGTGTCCCTTATTTCTTCATTATGCCACTTGTTGGATTCTGGTAAGTAAAAATCCAAATATGAAATTGAATGAAAATGGTTGTTCTGTGGTGAATCAGATTCGTATATCTGTGGATGTAAGTAGGATGGTAATTGACCATTGAATCAGATTCGAAGAATGTACAATGTAACCTATTAATGTGAAATCTGAATATTCCTCAGGTATTACCTACCCATTAAAATATTTTCACCATTAACAGTATGTACAAAAGAATTTTTAATTACAATCTTTATGAAAACATACTTAAATATATATTTTCTTCAGATGTAATTATAGATTTAATGAGTTAATATAGTATTAATCTCATTTGATTTACCGTCAGAACTAAAATACATAATCTATAAAACATTAGAGATTACATGATCGCCATGTCGAACGAAGATAAAATAGATAGAACGATACATAGAACGATGATTATGCTCGTGGTACAGAATGTGATATTGAGGCAAGGATTGTTGATGATACAGGTGTTGTTACTGATGGTACTGTTGGTGTCGGTGATGTTATTGAAGCTGGTACATTTTGCACTATATTTTCCAAATTGATTACTCGAGTGCGAAGTTCGTTGACTTCTTGTATTACTCCGGGATGACTGTCGGTCAGAACAAGTGGATGAATAAGATTTAGAATTGTGGATAGAATATAATCGTGTCGACTACTCTGGAAATGAGGCTGAAAATGGTGTTTCGGATAGATTCGCCGGTAATCGTTTCAGCTTCATTGTCAAGGGGTGAATTCGGTTGGTGGAAGGGATCGCCTTTTTCGCGTCTCTATTGATTAGTTTGACTACGAACTCATCAGATGAATTAGGGATGGATGATTGATTGATTCATCCTGGTGACACTGCTTTCGGAGCTTAGGTGAACATCCATGTCGGAATAGCTGTCGGAATAGCTATCGGAATAGCTATCGAAATCTGAGGGGCTCGAACTTGTTGAGGGATTCATCTCGTACGATCAGATGAAGGATTTTCGATAAGAAATAGATTATAGGATATATATTAGTACCCTGCAATACATAATTTACATATGTATATATAATACTAAAATCCCATAAGTTGCAGAGGAATCTACGAAAGTTGTCAGGCAAAGTCTACAGTAACAGATATGCTAAGATATGAATTAGCAGATACACTAAGATACGAATTTTGTCTATACACTATTCATGCAATCATTACAGTAATATGTGTCTAGACTAAGAATGATAAGCAGGTAATTTCCTAAGGATAATAAACAGATGATTTCCGACAAAAATGATAAGCAAAACTTTTGACATGCAGACACGGTCGAAGTCCAGACATACTAAAGCATCCTAATGACTATCAGTTAGACACACTAATGCAAGACCTAGTTCACTAAGACCACCGCTCTGATACCAACTGAAAGGACCCGTCCTAATCCATCCTGACGAAGTCTATATTGATTACAAATGATTCACAATAGTTGATTACATCGCGAGGTACTTGACCTCTATATGATACATTTTACAAACATTGCATTCGTTTTTAAAAGACAAACTTTCATTTACATCGACAGTTAATAGCATGAATACCATTTTATAATATATCCATCTATAATTGACTTAATAATAATCTCGATGAACTCAACGACTCGAATGCAACGTCTTTTGAAATATGTAATGAATGACTCCAAGTAATATCTCTAAAATGAGCAAATGCACAGCGGAAGATTTCTTTCGTACCTGAGAATAAACATGCTTTAAAGTGTCAACCAAAAGGTTGGTGAGTTCATTATTTTAACATAAATAATCATTTTCATCATTTTAATAGACCACAAGATTTTAAATTTTCAGTTCTCATAAATATACGTCCCATGCATAGAGACAAAATATCATTCATATGGATTGAACACCTGGTAATCGACATTCACAATATGTATATAAGAATATCCCCATCATTCCAGGATCCTCCTTCGGACATGATATAAATTTCGAAGTACTAAAGCATCTGGTACTTTGGATGGGGCTTGTTGGGCCCGATAGATCTATCTTTAGAGTTCGCGTCAATTAGGGTGTCTGTTCCCTAATTCTTAGATTACCAGACTAAAAGGGGGCATATTCAGTTTCGATCATTCAACCATAGAATGTAATTTCGATTACTTGTGTCTATTTCGTAAAACAATTATAAAAGTTGCGCATGTATTCTCAGCCCAAAAATATAAAGGGTAAAAAGGCAAATGAAACTCACCGTATTGTATTTTGTAGTAAAAATACATATAACGACTTTGAACAACTAAACGATGCAAGGATAGCCTCAGATTCACGAACCTATATCATTTGTATAATTATTAAAATATATAATGGATTCACATAATTTCATTTATTATTATTTGTTATTTATATATTTTAGTTATATAGAATTTATTCTAAAAATCCATTAAAACATTTATATATATTATATCTTACATTATATGTCATATATATATTTATTTGTAGATATATTTAAAATGATTAATGTTATATATTTAGTTGTATCAATATATCTCTATATATTATATGATCTGTATTATATTTAAAATCATTAGTTGGTTATATGTAAGTATATATATATATATATATATATATATATATATATATATATATATATATATATATATATATATATATTGATAGGTTTGATATATATATATATATATATATATAGTTATGAGAAATATAATTATAGTATATGTAATAAGTATATTTTATATACAAAATATTTGTCTGGTTAAAGAGATAGTTTTGATAATAATAATGATTTAATAATAATAATAATAATAGTAATAACTAATATTAATAATACTAATACTATTAATAATTCTAACACTTAATAATAATAATAATAATAATAATAATAATAATAATAATAATAATAATAATAATAATAATAATAATAATAACAAAAATGATAAGTGTGATTATAATAATAATATCCATAATCATAATAATAATATTAACACTAAAATGGTAACATTAAATAATAATAATATTAATAATACTTATAGTAATTAATGATAATAACAATAATAATAATACCTAAGGATGATACTAAAATGATAATAATTTTCATGATACAATAATTATAATACTTTAAATGTAAATATGATAATAATAAGTATAATACTAATACTAATAATAATAATATCAATAATAACAATAATAATAATAATAATAATAATAATAATAATAATAATAATAATAATAATAATAATAATAATAATAATAATAATAATAATAATAATAATAATAATAATACAAAAGACTACCTCAAAAGAAATGAATTCCAAAAAAGAAAACAGCTCGCGCCCGAGTTCGAACCCCCGACCTCTCGTTACCACAACACCCACACAAACCGTTCCTCCAATTCTTTCTTTCTGAATTATTTCCTAAACTAAACTATATAACCCATTCTTCTGTCATCCTCATCTTCTTCCTCCTTTACCATAATCAATCGATCCAGGGAAACAAACTTAAATCAAAGTGAGTTTATTAATTTGTTTTAAGGTTTATCAATTACACAGAGCAATTGCAGAATATTTATTTTAATTAAAACAGCAAAAGAGAAAAAAAAATAACAGAAAACATTACGCTGAAGAACACGTCGATGATAAAATTAAATTCGACTTTGAAGGCTGTTATAGGCCACGACCTCTTCATGAAAAAAGTTTTAAATTAGCATTACAAGTTTTCTGTAACCTCAATTGGAATCAAAACATCAGATTAAACTTAAATTTTATGATCGAACAAACCTGTTGACTTTTGCAAATCAAACTTTGACTCGAAAATTCTCAAATAAAAAGATGAATTCGAACTTAAATTTTTGTAAGTAGTTCGAGTAAAATAATCCTAGCAACATCACATTTTTACATTTCGAAAATTTTAACGAATTAGAGCTGTTTAATAAAAATATTACGCGAACAGGGAACCTGCTATTACTCTTTCGAATTTCAGTTTAATCACCCACAATTGATAGTAATCTAATATAAGGTTTTTGAATGATTGAAGAAGCATTAAAGATTGATTTTTGCAGGTAGTTTTGTAGGGTTTCTTGTGTCGACATCTACTCACGGACGAGCGATGAACAGAGAAAGGAAAGAAGAAAAAAACAAATGATAGTGAGATAAACAGATCTTACGCATTTGTATCAGTTGATATATAATATACCTAATTTTAATAATAAATAAATATATTAATAACAATAATTAATAATAATAATAATAATAATAATAATAATAATAATAATAATAATCAAAATAATAATAATAATCAAAATAATAATAATACAATAATAAAATACTACTAATAATAATAATAGAGATAATACTAATCTTAAGGATAACAATAATTAATAATATCAAATACTTCTAATAATAATAAATATAAATAATAAATAAAAAGAATATAAATATAATAACAATAAATATCTGGTTTCCAATATATTCGTACGATTTGGTGAAGGGAAAAATCGGACACATTGGAGACACAAACAAAACCAATAAAGTGCGGATGTGGATATGTAACAACTTTGCTCCAGTAATTTGATTCTTATAAATAAAACACAATTAATATTAATAGTTAATTATATATATATATATATATATATATATATATATATATATATAATTATAATCCTGATGATGAGTTAATAATAATAATAATAATAATAATAATAATAATAAAATTTATTAATGATAGTAATGTCAAATAATACTAATATTAATTAAATAACTAAAATCATAATTTAATTAGTGATAATATTAGTAATAACAATATAAATGATAGTTTTTGTAGTGATACATTTATTAATAATGAATAATTAATATTAGTGATAGGGATAATGTCAATACTTTAACTATCTTAATGATAATAGTTTTTTTAATAACCATGTTATTAATATTAATAGTGGTAATAACTAGTAATACAATATTACTAATAAATGATAATAATAATCATATTTATAACTATATTTTTAACTTGTATTTACATTTATTATATTAACATTACTTATTATTAATTATGGATTAATTAATACTTATCTAATAACATTTAATTAATATTTATATGTTTTAACAATATACATATAATAATAATTATGTTCATATATTATATGTATAATCAAATTATTATATATAATTAGGTTTTACATATCTAGATTCATTACCTAGATAGATGTATCAATTATAATTATCAAAACAATTTAAACTCAAAGTATAATATTATACAATTATACTTTGTTAATCATTGACAACTTATGTTTGAAATCAATTAATAACATGTTTTAGTTATTTTTAATTTATCTTTCCTTAATAACTAAATCACTTATCAGTTCTCTACTATATTTATTTTACAATGTCTAATTATGTATAAGTATAGTTACTTACATGTACATTTCTATTTACGTTTATAGGTTCGTGAATCGTTGGAAATAGTCAGAGATCAAATGTATATATGAACACAGTTCAAGGTTTTGCTAGTTGGAGATTACAGACTTTGCTTATCGTGTCGAGCTTATATAAAGATTAAGTTTAAATTTAGTCAGAAATTCCCGGGTCATCACAGATCCCGTGAGATTTCACTCTTCGATTGACCATGATTGCGGTTAATGTATGTGTGGCGAGTGTTGTTCACTCTTCGTCAGCCACTTTTGCGTGTGAGTTATGTGGTGAGTGTTGTACACTCTTTGTTGACCACTTTTCCTGGTTTGTATGCACGGTAGTGCCATTTTGGGAGGCGTTTTCATCGGCCACGTACGCGTGCGAGTAGAGTCATGCTTGTTGACCATCTTTGATGGGTGTAGGTAACCGTGTAATGGTTATGATGTAGTTGGAAGGGTGTAAGTCTTGGTGATCCCAAGCTTCTCCTTAGTGATGTGTGGAAGACTACTAAGCTAGTTGTGCGGCCTATGTGTATGGTGACTAGCGGGTGTCGCTAGAAAGTTGTAGGCATTGAGCCGTAAGGTTTTTTGGATTTTGTCACTTGGAGTAGTCAGTTGACGCGTGACACCGAGAGTAGACCCCGTAAGGGTCGAGCTCTTGAGACTCGGTGGTAGTGATGGGAGTTGCATAACACTGCGTCAGGTTCCTCCTTATACCTACTAGTGAAATGCTTCTCTCCGATGGTGTGGTTACTTTGTACTTGGGTACTAGTGTGAAACCTGAGGATACTTCTGTGGTTTATTGAGAAGCTTAGCGGGCGTTAGTGACTTAACTGGTTTGAAACGTCGAGGTTCGAGTACCTTATAGTAAGTCCGCGGAGAATTGTTGAGTATGACCAACGTCGGGACTGGTCATGTGTGTTGTGGAATGTTGAAATTCCTCAAGATGTTATCGTCTTGGCGGTGGAAGTGAGGGGTTAAAACCCTAAGTGAGGGAGTATGTACCCGGAGGGTATGATATTGCCTCGTTTTGATAGGCGTGTTTGAGCGGTTTGTTGGAAGTCGTCCCGTTCGATGAGCGAACTCGGGACGTAAAGTGGCGATTCTTTACTATCTCGTATAGAGATACGTTAGTGTAGTGCGCGTTCGAGAGCAAGTTCTCTAGATTATTGAGGACTTGTATGCGCGAGAGTGACAAAATCATCCCTAATGGACGATCGAAACGATGTTCACAGGGAGATGGTGGACGAGTTGTGAGTCGTGCAAGGTTGCGCGTCGGTTGGAGTTACCGAAGAGCTTGCGGGAAGTTCCATCACTGTGTGCGTGGTGCGGATGACTCAAGTAGATTGTCGGATTGGCGAAGATACTCTAAGGTGTAAGTTAGAGTGTTCCAATCAATTGCGAAACATTTGATGTGTGGTTGAAACGTTACGTATCAAAGAAGTGGGGCTGATAGGATGCAATGGTGGCAACGAAGGGTCCAAGGTTGTGTGAGAACTCGAAAAGTGAAGAAGGCATGCTTTCCTTGTTCACGATAAGGTTTAGATCGCGAGGACGCGATCCAGTTTAAGTGGGGGACAGTTATAACACCCTGAATTTTTAATACATCAGAAAGTGTCGCCACAAAGTGTCACCAGGAAGTGTTCTCAGAAAGTGTCAGGAAAAGTCTACCTATACTTATGCATTTTCAGATTTTGCATCAGAATCAGGGTCAGACAACTTCAGTCCCAACTTCAAAATAAAATGTGTTTCCAGGTCTGAGCCGCGCCGCGGGCATTTGAGCCGCGTCGCGGGCATTTGAGCCGCGCCGCGGGCTAAAGCATGGGCTGATGGTTTGGTGCACTTAAAATGGTTGGGGGTGCTTTTCAGCTTTATGCCGCGCCGCGGTCCCTGGAGCTGTGCCACGGCCTATAACTGCAACATGCGATTTTCAGCATTTTTAAAAGGATTAAATTAGGGGCAATTTCGTCTTTTCGCGTATGGACGGTTTTATCACCACAAAACTGATCTAAACCTTATCACAAACTTCATTTCTTCCTCTTTGCTTCACCTTCACACACATCAAACCCTAGAGAGAAAGAGGTTCTAGAGAGAGAATTGGGGATTTGGAGAAGAAGAAGAGTGATTCGAATCGGGTCTCAAGAGTTAAAGTTGTTCACCTCGTTCACGGATACATTGTGGTAGTGTTGGTAAGTTCTAACTCCGAATTTCAATTGCTTGATTGTTGCTCAATTTAGGGTTTTGAACTTGCATGTTCTTGAGAAAAAACCATTTAGCTCTTTAATGGAAGTTTGGAGCTTGTAATTGGAGTTGTTGACCCTTGTTGGTGGATTTTAGGTTAGTTGATGATTTAACCATGTTTAAGACTTGTAATTGGGTTTAATCAATAGGTTTAGTGATCATGGAAGTATTGGAACCCATTTGGGTGTATTTGGAAGACTAATTTTGAAATGGGTCAAAATTAGGGTTTATAGGTCAAATTGGCGAAAGACAAGTATTATTACTTGTGTTTTGGTTTAGTTGGTGTTTTTAGGACCATTTTCACTATTGTGGGTGATTGTTGGTTAGTTTGGGCACGATTTGTGCTTGGAAGTGCAATTGGGTCAAAATTGCACTATGTCAATTTGGGTTGGTTTGTAATCCACCCTAATTGTGTTGTTTGTTATGTGATAAATGGAATAGGTACTTTCCATTGACATGTTACTGATTATTCAGTTGCATTCATCAAGGCACTAAGGTGAGTGTAATTGTATTATATACGTATGTATGCATAGAATGGGTGCGGGTGAGGTAAGGTGAACCTTGGGCATTCCGGTTCACTTTACATGTGTATGAGATGATGAACACTATGAATTTTGGGTCCACGTGGCACGTTTGTGCGTTTTGGGTTACCACCCTTGGGGTAGTGAGTCTCGGGCGATACACATTCACATTGACAAGTAGGTCAACCCCGTTGTTGTTGTTGAGGTGATATGGGTAGTGATTCGCGTGTAGTTTCGGCTTCACTAGTGAATCGCGTGTGGTGTCGGATTCGCGATGTCGCGTGTGGTTTCGGACTTTCCCATTGTTGTTAACTTAGGGTAGTGAATCCCGTGTAGTTTCGGATTCACTGGGGCGCGTGTAGTTTCAGCCAACCCTAACGTCATTGTTCTTTAGTTATTTTAGGAGAAAATGTTTTAAACCTAAAAGGACATAGATAATTTAATTTTAATTTTATAATAATTCCTTTTCTGATTATGGATTTTATGTTTATGAGGATATTTAGGAAATATGTTAATATATTAATAAGATTTAAAATAATAATAATTATTAATGACATAATTAAAAATATAAATATTAAATAACAACTTTTATCGCATAACAATTAATAATCAAACATACACGGCCTATTGAATCTTTCAATACTTAAGTGACCCGTCAGCGTCTAAGTTCGAGCAGGAGCCTCTAAATCGGAACCCCAGCAACCCTCCCCTAAAGGAAGACAGTCATCATCCTTTTTCAAGAAATATCAATAACCAAAGTATATCCAATTTCCGTATTTACCGCGCTCCCCGGCAGCGGCGCTAAAAAGTTGATGTGTCAAAAGTGTGTGCAGTAGTGCTTAACTTATCTTTCAACTTTTAAATTTATAAAACCTTTATTATTACACTTTAACACCCTAACGAGCAACAAAACCCAATCAGATGTAGTATTTTAGGTTATCGTCCAAAGAGAGCGTAGATGCGGATAAGAGTTGTTTAATTAAAGTAGTTTAATTATTATTAAAGAATTAAAGATAGATTTTTATGTCTTTTATGAAATAGATTCTTATCTCTTAGGAAAGAGATGATTGAAGATAAATGAAATAACAAAATATAAAGCAGGAAATAAAGATTCAAAATAAACAATTATAAATAAAAGCAGTTACATGAACGAATAACTCATACGGGAACCATATTAGGCAAGTTTCATAACTTATATTAACACAAAGCAGAAAAATAATCATAGACCAACTATTGTCCCTTATAGGTTAAGCTAAGTGTTGCATATTATTCAATAAGTATGACCTAAAGCATATGCTAGACACGTGGTATGACTAACATCTTAATTCTTCATATTTAATTCAATTACTTGATACATATCAATCTTGTGGTGAGGACCAATATGTAAATAGACTGACAGATTATATAAGCTATTAAACACCAAGTAGATCAACTCAAGTTACTAACTGAAAGTCAATTACTACTAAGTTCTCATGCAATCATTAATTAAACAAATCCAAACAAAGGTTCTTCGATTAAGCCTAACAATATCGAACTCTATTATATAAGCGTAATTCAGATTAAACAAGATTATCGCTATTATGTTGTTTAGCTTAGTTGCATGCAATTCAATTTAAAAAGTTTGATAGACTAGATCTAAACAAGTAGCATGAATCGAATAATAGATCATCGGATCAAATACTAATCAACCCTAAAATCATGTTATTTAATCATTAAGCATGGCAAACAAGTATATTAAAGCATAGCATAGTTTAAACATCATTACAGAAACTCGACCATACAGATCTGGAAAAGAACCATAAACTGTACGGATGAAGCACACGAAGCCGGCGGCTTCCTTCCCACCAAGCCGGCGGCTTGGTTGGTGCGGCCGGCGGCTTCATCTGATTCCTAGATGAAGTTTAGTTTTCGTCCAAGTAACCACTATGAACGTTTAGTTCATAGCAGAAGACGAATAGAAACGATTTAAGTAAATAAAACTTTGATGATTCTTGATTACAAACAGAAATGTAAATCTAATCTAAGGGTTTTAGAGAAAACCCTAAGAAAAACGAAACCAAACTAAACTGTATTGAGTTGTACTCAATTGCACACCTAAAACCGAGACTGGAGCCCTCTATGTATAATATTCAGAAACGGTGGCCAAGCCGGCGGCTTCAGTGGGAAGTCGCTTGCCTTGGGTCGGTGACTCCTTTTGCAAGTTAACCTTGATTCGCAAGCACAAAACGCGTAATCATCATAAATAATCCGACGGCTTCAATGGAAGGCCGGCGGCTTCAGTGATCCTGTAATCTTTTTAATTTTGTTTCCATTTTTACTTGAATTTAGTCGACAAGTCGAGAAATCGTGTAAATTAAGCCGACGGCTTCATTGGGAACCCGGCGGCTTCAACTGCATTTTGCTTGGTTAACAAGTTCATCACATTCTGCGATCTATTCTGGAACATTCTGGCATCTTCACTCCAAAACCGGCGGCTTCCTTGGATCCTTGCTGGCGGCTTCATACCTTTTTCTGCAGTTTTTCCTGTTTTTGATCCTGTTTGATACATAACTTTGATAAAATCATTAAAATTACCTTTTTTCCATTTTATTCATTTTAGTGTGTTTTAGGATTAAAATGTCTTAAAAATGCTAAGATAACTCCTCAAAATGTTATCGAAAAACTGTATAATTTAGGACTTATCACCTACCATATATTTAACATAAAAAATGACACACACGGTTAAAAATATCAGAAACTGGCATTGTCAAATCACAGTCAGATTACATTTTTTGATCAAATTGTCCGTAATATCATCGCCACAGTTAGAAATGGTGTAATAATATATAATTACAAAACATACCTTTACTGTTCATCAGACATTTTAACTCTAAAAGGATATTTTAGTAATTTCCAACCATTATATTTATTAGCTCTTCAATGCTCCCGTTTTTTGGGTTCTGAACCCACCGGACTTTTCAAAAGTTTTCAAACTTTTGGTTCCTCCATTTAGAATATTATTGACACAAAAATTTTTGAAGCTTTTAACTTTTAGATTTTACTAAAAAAATATTAGGAAATATAGGTGAGCCCTAACAAGAACTTGATAACCCTAGTTATCAAACCCACCGTGCAACAAACAAATAATCTTCAACACAAATAAAGATAAGAACAAGAAACGTAAAGAACAAGGAATTAACGTGGTTATGTCCAATCGTTTAATTCAAACGAATTGATTTAATCCACGGCCAAACAAAGAGGATTTTATTATATTTTCGTAGGTGTACAATGCAGGTTTCATATGAGGGTTTATATAGGGCAAAAAATGAAATAGGAACAATCTAGATTACTTGCTGAATATGAACATTGTCGCGTTTCGCGACACCTTGTCGCGTATCATGACAAACCACATTCAAACGTGACAGAACAACTTCAAACGCGACACCTTCAGACATCCCCTTCTGCCACATCTGTCTCGTTTCGGTACGCTTTATCACTTTTCAGTCCTGTCGCGTTTTGTGACAAACATCACTGGAACACGAAAAACATCACCCGAACCCGTTAACTGTAGCTCATTCGTTTTGATCTTCTTTGCACCCAACAATTCTCCCACTCAAAGTAGAACAAAACCCAACCTTAACCTGTACTCGATCAACACTTAGACTCTTGAACGTACCCGTCTATACCGCCAAGAAAACTTCTTGGGACACGTACACTCTAACCATCAAGCTAGCAGCTTTGGATAAAGAGCACCTCAACTTGTCAAGAAATGTAATCTACAAACATCATCCCACAGCAACAATTTGATTTCCTGACCGTAACCCCTTTTAAACAATACCACCGGATAAACAAACCCGAACACGCCGCACTTCCACGCCATGGGAAGGATGACTTTCAACACCTTTAAACTGAGCTGCAATCGAATCACCATTACTCGCTTGGGACAAATATAAACCAAATGCTCTCTGTTTCTGGCAATCATCTCACTAGACTGTGAAATACAGGGTTGGAGTCCGACCCGACTCTATCAACGCCATCACCTAAGTGATCCATCCGCACACAAAACCATCTACTCGATCTATCTTTCCAACAAAGAATAGACTACCTGGTAGAACAAACACGTGGACACAACCATCAAGATACTCATGAGAGAACACTACCACATCCTTGATCCTCTACCTTACCGCTTTCCCTTTCACCATTGGAACACTTACCACATACGCGCGACGAATTCAGATGAACCTAATTCGTTAACCTGAGTCAACTCCTACTGTACGGATGTTGTAATACCAATGACTCCCACAAGAATAACTCGTTCATCTTCACCGGTCAATTGCAACATAGTTGCCATTGGAGGTGATCTAACCGAAGTCTCGAAGTCTCTAGTGCTTCTTAATCGACCAAACTGTTTGGTGGCTTCACCATTCCCACTCAAACCCGATTCCCTACTAGTTCCAAGTCTTCTTGAGCTCCCACTCAAACTAGATCCCTCAACAAAATCAGAAAGTTCAAGCATGCTAGGATTTCTAGCACCTACTCGCTCACCTAGCCATTCCTCAATAGGAATCTCAACCATATACATGGTTCCCCTTTTCACCCCACAAGCAATGGTCTGACCGCCTTTAGACACTCTCCACCTTTGATCTCCAAACGAAACATGACAATTTTAATCATCCAACTGCCCAAATGAAATTAACCTTTTCACGAGCTTGGGAACGAACCTCACGTTTCTCAAGATCAAAATATAATCCAAGTGTTTTAAGGCAAGATCACTAATACCTGCAATCTCAAGTAGATTCCAGTCTGCAACTCGAACTCTACCTGAATACCGCCTAAAATTAAACATCTCGTTCATGTAGGGGGACGCATGATACGAGGCACCCGAATCTAAAATCCAAGATTCGACAAGAAATTCCTCAAGGAAAATTAAAGCATCTTCAATCACCGTCGCTGTGCTCTCACCCGTCTTCACACCCGGGCACTGTGATCTAAAGTGACCGACTTGATGACAATTCCAACAAACAACGTTTCTTCCCTGAGATGGATCTCTCTTAGATCTTATCCTGCTTCTACTTCTACCCCTAGATCTGTCAGATGCATTCAAAAGAGAACCCTAATTTCCACAATCTTTTCTTCTAATTCCCTCACTGAGAATTAAATCACGGATCCCTTCAAACGTCAACTTAGTAGTTCCAGATGAACCACTAACTGCTGTAACCGTGCCATACCAACTCTCGGGTAATGATGACAAAAGAAACAAGGCTTCCAGCTCATCTTCAAATTTGACATCAACTGATTTAAGACGAGTCAAAATCAGATTGAATTCATTAACATGATCTGCTGCAGAAGATCCTTCTTTCATCTTCGTATTAACAAGCTGACTGATCAAGAAGACTTTATTTAAAGTTGAGGGTTTCTCGTACATATTTGACAAAGAAGTAAACACTCCTTTAGTCGTGGTTTCAGCCACGATGTTGTAGGCGACATTCTTAGCTAGAGAAAGCTGAACTATTCCGAGTGCTTTTCTATCTAGGAGATCCCACTCCTCTTGTTACATCTCTTCGGGTTTAACACCAGTGATCGGCTGATATAAACCCTTCTGATATAACACGTCTTCGATCTGCATCTTCCAGAAGCTAAAATCTGACCCATCATACTTATCTATCTTTATTGTGTCTTTATCTACCATTGCTCCAGGTAACACGTAAACCTTGTGCTCTAGATACCACTTGTTAGGAAATCTAGGTGAGCCCTAACAAGAACTTGATAACCCTAGTTATCAAACCCACCGTGCAACAAACAAATAATCTTCAACACAAATAAAGACAAGAACAAGAAACGTAAAGAACAAGGAATTAACGTGGTTATGTTCAATCGTTTAATTCAAACGAATTGGTTTAATCCACGGCCAAACAAAGAGGATTTTATTATATTTTTCATAGGTGTACAATGCAGGTTTCATATGAGGGTTTATATAGGGCAAAAAACGAAATAGGAACAATCTAGATTACTTGCTGAATACTAACATTGTCGCGTTTCGCGACACCTTATCACGTATCGCGACAAATCACATTCAAACGCGACAGAACAGCTTCAAACGCGACACCTTCAGACATCCCCTTCTTCCACATCTGTCTCGTTTCGGTACACTTTATCACTTTCCAGTCCTGTCGCGTTTTGCGACAAACATCACTGGAACACGATAAATATCACTGGAACACGAAAAACATCACCCGAACCCGATAACTGCAGCTCATTCGTTTTAATCTTCTTTGCACCCAACAAAAAAACTCCTAACAAACAAAAATCTCCGTTTGTTTAGAATAACTTCTAGCTTTTGGGGGTGTAAAAAGGCTCTACTTGTAAACGCTTACGGAACAAGCGTTCAGTTTCTGAGAATAACGTCTGACTTTTAATTACGGTACCCATCAAGATTTATGTCTTTCACCTAACATAAGTACATGTGGATAAGTGGATTGAAAGATATTTAAATTGTGATGTAGGAAGTAAGATAATACTATAATACTATATTTTTAACTTAAAAAAAATATTCTTTACTTTTTCAATTGTGATATCCATATCTAATGTGGATTGAAGCCATTTTAAGTCTCATTAGTGTTATTTCATTTTGTTTTTACCAAAAAGTGGAGTTGTTAGTATATCTTGTACGGAGTAAAACTTTATTTTTATTAGCGCGGAAATTCTTTATGAACGAGTACATTGCCTCCTCCATAAAGAATAATCTTGAGTAATCAAATCCTATGAACGCGAGATCTAGTACCGGATAAAAAGTTTATTAGTCAGATTATCAATTCTCTTTTCTATAATTGGATTTGCATATAACTTAATATAAATTTAATGCAACAACTTTTTTTCTCATGTCCATTTTTGTCATTTTACTTTTTTTTAAACAGTTTCAACTAGTTTCCAAACACCTAAGTATATCTAAAAAGCTCCAGTCAAAACCTACCGGCTTAAAGTTACTAACTTCCAGCTAACAGCTTCAGCTACCAGCTAATTTGGCAAACATACCCTTACTCCTCCCTAAACCATCAGTATCCTCCACCTCCCACCCAACTTTTCCTCTCCGGTTTTTTAATTCACTTTTACTTCAACCACCAGATCTAATTCCCTACTTTGAATATCCTTTACTTCCTAACGGTTTTCCAGTCATGAATTCAATTCCCACTTTTAATCCTTCCATTTCTAACCCTTTAGCCTAATTCTTCAAATTTTCATCAAAACCTTTCTTCTCTCCATGTTCTTCCTTTTTCTTTAGGAGAGGGTTTTTCTTCAGGTGATGCTGGTCAAGGTGGTTACACGGCAGGAGTGGCCAATTTACCTCCGTCTATTCACTCCGATAACTCTGTTCCGGAGGTCACTACAATTGTGTTTATCACACCCCCAGTTAGGGCCTGGGTGAATGTGACATTAATATCAAATATACCAACATATTATATAATGAGAATGACACTATATGATAAAAACTAACTTTATTGAGTACGCAACGGAAAATAGAATGTCGTTACAAGAATTGAAATTACAAGAATGTAAATAAATGCATAAAATTAAATGTGACTCTTTCTTCAAGTCCTAGAGTCCAAGTAGCATCACATAGATAAGAGCAAGTTGATCAATCGTAACCTGAGACAAAACATGCTAAAGTGTCAACCAAAAAGGTTGAGTGAAGTTCATAGGTTTAACAAAATAATTGACCATTGTTTAGACCACAAGATTTTTATTTATAGGAGTAGATCTCGCAGGGCTCTAAAAGTTAGTGCTAAGTTTGTGATATTTAGACTAAACAGTTTCAAGGTTTACCTCATGACAAGTTGTACTGTCCTTGTCAGTTTGAATCATTATTAAGTAATACAATGACTTAGTCAAATTTATCGGGGACGTTACTCCCGATAGGCCTACCCCCAATAATGAAGAATACGTTATGTAAAAGTAATTAAAAATATCAAAGTGGGGACTTGCAGGATGTAGTGACCCGAACTTTTCCATGTTTATATATATTAATTGAGATTGATATTTACATGATTAAATGTTTCCAACATGTTAAGCAATCAAACTTGTTAAGACTTGATTAATTGAAATATGTTTCATATAGACAATTGACCACCCAAGTTGATCGGTGATTCACGAACGTTAAAACTTGTAAAAACTATATGATGACATATATATGGATATATATATATAGTTAACATGATACTATGATAAGAAAACATATCATAAAGTATATTAACAATGAACTACATATGTAAAAACAAGACTACTAACTTAATGATTTTTAAACGAGACATATATGTAACGATTATCGTTGTAAAGACATTTAATGTATATATATCATATTAAGAGATATTCATACATGATAATATCATGATAATATAATAATTTAAAATCTCATTTGATATTATAAACATTGGGTTAACAACATTTAACAAGATCGTTAACCTAAAGGTTTCAAAACAACACTTACATGTAACGACTAACGATGACTTAACGACTCAGTTAAAATGTATATACATGTAGTGTTTTAATATGTATTTATACACTTTTGAAAGACTTCAATACACTTATCAAAATACTTCTACTTAACAAAAATGCTTACAATTACATCCTCGTTCAGTTTCATCAACAATTCTACTCGTATGCACCCGTATTCGTACTCGTACAATACACAGCTTTTAGATGTATGTACTATTGGTATATACACTCCAATGATCAGCTCTTAGCAGCCCATGTGAGTCACCTAACACATGTGGGAACCATCATTTGGCAACTAGCATGAAATATCTCATAAAATTATAAAAATATGAGTAATCATTCATGACTTATTTACATGAAAACAAAATTACATATCCTTTATATCTAATCCATACACCAACGACCAAAAACACCTACAAACACTTTCATTCTTCAATTTTCTTCATCTAATTGATCTCTCTCAAGTTCTATCTTCAAGTTCTAAGTGTTCTTCATAAATTCCAAAAGTTCTAGTTTCATAAAATCAAGAATACTTTCAAGTTTGCTAGCTCACTTCCAATCTTGTAAGGTGATCATCCAACCTCAAGAAATCTTTGTTTCTTACAGTAGGTTATCATTCTAATACAAGGTAATAATCATATTCAAACTTTGGTTCAATTTCTATAACTATAACAATCTTATTTCAAGTGATGATCTTACTTGAACTTGTTTTCGTGTCATGATTCTGCTTCAAGAACTTCGAGCCATCCAAGGATCCATTGAAGCTAGATCCATTTTTCTCTTTTCCAGTAGGTTTATCCAAGGAACTTAAGGTAGTAATGATGTTCATAACATCATTCGATTCATACATATAAAGCTATCTTATTCGAAGGTTTAAACTTGTAATCACTAGAACATAGTTTAGTTAATTCTAAACTTGTTCACAAACAAAAGTTAATCCTTCTAACTTGACTTTTAAAATCAACTAAACACATGTTCTATATCTATATGATATGCTAACTTAATGATTTAAAACCTGGAAACACGAAAAACACCGTAAAACTGGATTTACGCCGTCGTAGTAACACCGCGGGCTGTTTTGGGTTAGTTAATTAAAAACTATGATAAACTTTGATTTAAAAGTTGTTATTCTGAGAAAATTATTTTTATTATGAACATGAAACTATATCCAAAAATTATGATTAAACTCAAAGTGGAAGTATGTTTTCTAAAATGGTCATCTAGACGTCGTTCTTTCGACTGAAATGACTACCTTTACAAAAACGACTTGTAACTTATTTTTCCGACTATAAACCTATACTTTTTCTGTTTAGATTCATAAAATAGAGTTCAATATGAAACCATAGCAATTTGATTCACTCAAAACGGATTTAAAATGAAGAAGTTATGGGTAAAACAAGATTGGATAATTTTTCTCATTTTAGCTACGTGAAAATTGGTAACAAATCTATTCCAACCATAACTTAATCAACTTGTATTGTATATTATGTAATCTTGAGATACCATAGACACGTATACAATGTTTCGACCTATCATGTCGACACATCTATATATATTTCGGAACAACCATAGACACTCTATATGTGAATGTTTGAGTTAGCTATACAGGGTTGAGGTTGATTCCAAAATATATATAGTTTGAGTTGTGATCAATACTGAGATACGTATACACTGGGTCGTGGATTGATTCAAGATAATATTTATCGATTTATTTCTGTACATCTAACTGTGGACAACTAGTTATAGGTTACTAACGATGACAGCTGACTTAATAAACTTAAAACATCAAAATATATTAAAAGTGTTTGTAAATATATTTTGAACATACTTTGATATATATGTATATATTGTTATAGGTTCGTGAATCAACCAGTGGCCAAGTCTTACTTCCCGACGAAGTAAAAATCTGTGAAAGTGAGTTATAGTCCCACTTTTAAAATCTAATATTTTTGGGATGAGAATACATGCAGGTTTTATAAATGATTTACAAAATAGACACAAGTACGTGAAACTACATTCTATGGTTGAATTATCGAAATCGAATATGCCCCTTTTTATTAAGTCTGGTAATCTAAGAATTAGGGAACAGACACCCTAATTGACGCGAATCCTAAAGATAGATCTATTGGGCCTAACAAACCCCATCCAAAGTACCGGATGCTTTAGTACTTCGAAATTTATATCATATCCGAAGGGTGTCCCAGAATGATGGGGATATTCTTATATATGCATCTTGTTAATGTCGGTTACCAGGTGTTCACCATATGAATGATTTTTATCTCTATGTATGGGATGTGTATTGAAATATGAAATCTTGTGGTCTATTGTTACGATTTGATATATATAGGTTAAACCTATAACTCACCAACATTTTTGTTGACGTTTAAAGCATGTTTATTCTCAGGTGAATATTAAGAGCTTCCGCTGTTGCATACTAAAATAAGGACAAGATTTGGAGTCCATGTTTGTATGATATTGTGTAAAAACTGCATTCAAGAAACTGATTTCGATGTAACATATTTGTATTGTAAACCATTATGTAATGGTCGTGTGTAAACAGGATATTTTAGATTATCATTATTTGATAATCTACGTAAAGCTTTTTAAACCTTTATTTATGAAATAAAGGTTATGGTTTGTTTTAAAAATGAATGCAGTCTTTGAAAAATGTCTCATATAGAGGTCAAAACCTCGCAACGAAATCAATTAATATGGAACGTTTTTAATCAATAAGAACGGGACATTTCAGTTGGTATCAGAGCGTTGGTCTTAGAGAACCAGAATTTTGCATTAGTGTGTCTTATCGAGTTTGTTAGGATGCATTAGTGAGTCTGGACTTCGACCGTGTTTACTTGAAAAATGATTGCTTAATAAATTTTGTTGGAAACTATATATTTTTAACATGTGAATATTATGTGATATATTAATCTCTTAACGCGTTTGATATTATGTGATAGATGTCTACCTCTAGAACAAGTTCCATTGACTCACCTAATAATAATGAAGAGTCAAATGTAAATTGGAATGATTCGTGGACTGATTCACAAGTTCCCGAAGAGGAACCGGAAGAAGAGTCGGAACCGGAAGAAGAATCGGAACCGGAAGAAGAATCGGAACCGAATGAAGAAATAGAACCGGTGGGGGAAATAATAAAACGGTTAAGTAAAAGAAAATCCTCAACCAACCGACCAAGGTTAATTATGGTCAATGGTGTTTCCGCCAAGGAAGCAAAATATTGGGAGGATTACCAATTCTCCGATGAATCGGATTCCGACGAGAATTCCGATGATGTTATAGAAATTACCCCAACTGAATTTAAAAAGGCAAAAGAAAATAATAAGGGAAAGGGCATAAAAATAGAGAAATCTAATTCCAACCCCGATGAACTCTATATGTATCGTCAACCCCCGAAGTCCTTAAGTTGTAACAATGACCCGGGAACCTCTAAACCACCAGGTTTTTCTAAACCAATGTGGACAACGACGGCTCGTATTAGGGGAACATCATATATCCCTAGAAACTTGGCAAAACGAACCAAAACCGAAGAAGAAGAAACGAGCGAGTCGGAATAAGATAGTTGTATTCGTATGGTGTAATATATGTAATATAGTGTTCTTATGCTTTATGATATATGTAAAAATTGCTTGTATTAATAAGTATTTTTTTTTATGAATCTAACTCTTGTCTATTTTACAGTTTAAAAACACAAAATGGATAGACAACCCAATATTTTAAGAGACCTACCCGGAGACATGATTGATGAAATCTTGTCTAGAGTCGGCCAGAATTCTTCGGCACAACTATTTAAGGCGAGATCAGTTTGTAAGACATTCGAAGAACGTTCCAAGAATGTCTTGGTTTATAAGAGACTTTCGTTTGAAAGATGGGGGATATCACATTGGGAAACCCATAAGTTACGATGTGTTTACTTTGACGCATATATTGCGGGGAACCCAAATGCTATTTTACGCAACGGGTTAAGAAATTATTTTGACTCAATATATCCGAATATAGGACTTCGTGATTTAGAAAAAGCGGCTAACATGCAACATAAAGAAGCATGTTATGCTTACGGATTAGTAATGTTCGCTTCTCACCAAAGTGAGAACAAGAACATCGGGCTACAACTATTAAACAAAACGTTTCCCCAAGTGACGGAGTCGGTAATTGGGGTAAGAAATGAGGTTTTTAGATTATTACGGGACTGTTGGACATTACGTAACCCTCGTCCCTTTGATGACGTTACAACATGCTGTCTTATCAACGGCCATAACGGTTATGTTGCACAAGACCAAGGATGGGAAGTAGTCCTAGTAAAACCAGAATGCATGACTTGTTTCTGGACGTATGAATTACGTGTCTTTATTGCCTTTGCTGAACGACTTGTGTACTAGCTAGAATTGTCTTCACAACTATCTTGTATCAAAGTTATTGTGTGCTATATTTCATGCTTTATGTAAAATAAGCGGTATTGTAAGTTTGTAAAATATTGTATAAAAGTTTGAACGCGAAATATTATTATAATCAGTTTTTCATATAGAATTGTAGTAGTTGAATTGTATATTAGCTACTAAGTATGAACTTAACGGGTAGGTACTACCCGAATTTAAACTTATAAAACGCTAATATGAAGAAAAAGCTTTTATAAATGAGTTCATATTATGCTACGAAATACTATTAACTACTTTTAATATTCTGTATGATTAACTTGTTCCATTTAACTATTTTGAAGGAAATGGCACCGACTACTCGACACACCGTGAATATGAATGAAGAGGAATTCCGTACTTTTCTAGCTTCAAACATAGCCGCAGTACAGGCTGCGCTACATACCAACAATAACCTTGGATCTAGCAGTACAGGAAATCGTGTAGGATGCACCTACAAAGAATTCACTGCCTGCAAACCTTTGGAATTTGATGGAACCGAAGGACCGATCGGATTGAAACGGTGGACCGAGAAGGTTGAATCGGTGTTTGCCATAAGTAAGTGTACTGAAGAGGACAAAGTGAAGTACGCTACGCATACCTTCACAGGTTCTGCGTTAACATGGTGGAATACCTATCTAGAGCAAGTGGGACAAGATGATGCGTACGCACTACCGTGGTCAGCATTCAAGCACTTGATGAACGAGAAGTACCGTCCCAGAACCGAGGTCAATAAGCTCAAGACAGAACTTAGAGGGTTACGAACCCAAGGATTTGATATTACCACGTACGAAAGACGATTCACAGAATTGTGCCTATTGTGTCCGGGAGCATTCGAAGATGAGGAAGAGAAGATCGACGCGTTTGTGAAAGGATTACCGGAAAGAATCCAAGAAGATATAAGTTCACACGAGCCCGCCTCCATACAACAGGCATGTAGAATGGCTCACAAACTAGTGAACCAGATTGAAGAAAGAATTAAAGAACAGACTGCTGAAGAGGCCAATGTGAAGCAAGTCAAAAGAAAGTGGGAGGAAAACAGTGATAAGAATCACCAATACAACAACAGCAATTACAACAATAATCGCAACAATTATCCCAACAATCGCAACATCAATCGCAACTACAACAAACGGCCCAACAACAACAACAACAACAACAACAACAACAACAACAACAACAACAACAACAACAACATCAACTACAACAATCATCCCAACAATAATAATAACCGCAACAACAACAACAATCAGAAGCAGCTATGCCAAAGGTGTGAAAAGTATCACTCGGGGTTCTGCACCAAATTTTGCAACAAGTGTAAAAGAAATGGTCATAGCGCTGCGAAGTGTGAGGTCTACGGACCAGGGGTTAATAGAACGAAAGGAACAAATGGTGTCGGAACGAGTAATGGCGGAGCAAGTAGTGTCGGAGCAAGTTATGCCAATGTAGTTTGTTATAAATGTGGAAAACCGGGCCACATTATTAGAAATTGCCCGAATCAGGAGAACACGAATGGACAAGGCCGCGGAAGAGTTTTCAATATTAATGCGGCAGAGGCACAGGAAGACCCGGAGCTTGTTACGGGTACGTTTCTTATTGACAATAAATCTGCTTACGTTTTATTTGATTCGGGTGCGGATAGAAGCTATATGAGTAGAGATTTTTGTGCTAAATTAAGTTGTCCATTGACGCCTTTGGATAGTAAATTTTTACTCGAATTAGAAAATGGTAAATTAATTTCAGTAGATAATATATGTCGGAATCGAGAAATTAAACTGGTTAGCGAAACATTTAAGATTGATTTGATACCAGTAGAGTTAGGGAGTTTTGATGTGATAATCGGTATGGACTAGTTGAAAGAAGTGAAAGCAGAGATCGTTTGTTACAAAAATGCAATTCTCATTATACGAGAAAAAGGAAAACCCTTAATGGTGTACGGAGAAAAGGGCAACACGAAGCTACATCTTATTAGTAATTTGAAGGCACAAAAACAAATAAGAAAAGGTTGCTATGCTGTTCTAGCACACGTCGAGAAAGTACAAACTGAAGAAAAGAGCATCAATGATGTTCCCATTGCAAAAGAATTTCCCGATGTATTTCCGAAAGAATTACCGGGATTACCCCCACATCGATCCGTTGAATTTCAAATAGATCTTGTACCAGGAGCTGCACCAATAGCTCGTGCTCCTTACAGACTCGCACCCAGCGAGATGAAAGAACTGCAAAGCCAATTACAAGAACTTTTAGAGCGTGGTTTCATTCGACCAAGCACATCACCGTGGGGAGCTCCTGTTTTGTTTGTCAAGAAGAAAGATGGTACATTCAGGTTGTGTATCGACTACCGAGAGTTGAACAAACTTACCATCAAGAACCGCTACCCACTACCGAGAATCGACGACTTATTTGATCAACTACAAGGCTCGTCTGTTTATTCAAAGATTGACTTACGTTCCGGGTATCATCAAATGCGGGTGAAAGAAGATGATATTCCAAAGACTGCTTTCAGAACACGTTACGGTCATTACGAGTTTATGGTCATGCCGTTTGGTTTAACTAATGCACCAGCTGTGTTCATGGACCTTATGAACCGAGTGTGTGGACCATACCTTGACAAGTTTGTCATTGTTTTCATTGATGACATACTTATTTACTCAAAGAATGACCAAGAACACGGTGAACATTTGAGAAAGGTGTTAGAAGTATTGAGGAAGGAAGAATTGTACGCTAAGTTTTCAAAGTGTGCATTTTGGTAATAAGAAGTTCAATTCCTCGGTCACATAGTGAACAAAGAAGGTATTAAGGTGGATCCGGCAAAGATAGAAACTGTTGAAAAGTGGGAAACCCCGAAAACTCCGAAACACATACGCCAGTTTTTAGGACTAGCTGGTTACTACAGAAGGTTCATCCAAGACTTTTCCAGAATAGCAAAACCCTTGACTGCATTAACGCATAAAGGGAAGAAATTTGAATGGAATGATGAACAAGAGAAAGCGTTTCAGTTATTGAAGAAAAAGCTAACTACGGCACCTATATTGTCATTGCCTGAAGGGAATGATGATTTTGTGATTTATTGTGATGCATCAAAGCAAGGTCTCGGTTGTGTATTAATGCAACGAACGAAGGTGATTGCTTATGCGTCTAGACAATTGAAGATTCACGAACAAAATTATACGACGCATGATTTGGAATTAGGCGCGGTTGTTTTTGCATTAAAGACTTGGAGGCACTACTTATATGGGGTCAAAAGTATTATATATACCGACCACAAAAGTCTTCAACACATATTTAATCAGAAACAACTGAATATGAGGCAGCGTAGGTGGATTGAATTATTGAATGATTACGACTTTGAGATTCGTTACCACCCGGGGAAGGCAAATGTGGTAGCCGATGCCTTGAGCAGGAAGGACAGAGAACCCATTCGAGTAAAATCTATGAATATAATGATTCATAATAACATTACTACTCAAATAAAGGAGGCGCAACAAGGAGTATTAAAAGAGGGAAATTTAAAGGATGAAATACCCAAAGGATCGGAGAAGCATCTTAATATTCGGGAAGACGGAACCCGGTATAGGGCTGAAAGGATTTGGGTACCAAAATTTGGAGATATGAGAGAAATGGTACTTAGAGAAGCTCATAAAACCAGATACTCAATACATCCTGGAACGGGGAAGATGTACAAGGATCTCAAGAAACATTTTTGGTGGCCGGGTATGAAAGCCGATGTTGCTAAATACGTAGGAGAATGTTTGACATGTTCTAAGGTCAAAGCTGAGCATCAGAAACCATCAGGTCTACTTCAACAACCCGAAATCCCGGAATGGAAATGGGAAAACATTACCATGGATTTCATCACTAAATTGCCAAGGACTGCAAGTGGTTTTGATACTATTTGGGTAATAGTTGATCGTCTCACCAAATCAGCACACTTCCTCCCAATAAGAGAAGATGACAAGATGGAGAAGTTAGCACGACTGTATTTGAAGGAAGTCGTCTCCAGACATGGAATACCAATCTCTATTATCTCTGATAGGGATGGTAGATTTATTTCAAGATTCTGGCAGACATTACAGCAAGCATTAGGAACTCGTCTAGACATGAGTACTGCCTATCATCCACAAACTGATGGGCAGAGCGAAAGGACGATACAAACGCTTGAAGACATGCTACGAGCATGTGTTATTGATTTCGGAAACAGTTGGGATCGACATCTACCGTTAGCAGAATTTTCCTACAACAACAGCTACCATTCAAGCATTGAGATGGCGCCGTTTGAAGCACTTTATGGTAGAAAGTGCAGGTCTCCGATTTGTTGGAGTGAAGTGGGGGATAGACAGATTACGGGTCCGGAGATTATACAAGAAACTACCGAGAAGATCATCCAAATTCAACAACGGTTGAAAACCGCCCAAAGTCGACAAAAGAGCTACGTTGACATTAAAAGAAAAGATATAGAATTTGAAATTGGGGAGATGGTCATGCTTAAAGTTGCACCTTGGAAATGCGTTGTTCGATTTGGTAAACGAGGGAAATTAAATCCAAGGTATATTGGACCATTCAAGATTATTGATCGTGTCGGACCAGTAGCTTACCGACTTGAGTTACCTCAACAACTCGCGGCTGTACATAACACTTTCCACGTCTCGAATTTGAAGAAATGTTTTGCTAAAGAAGATGTCACTATTCCGTTAGATGAAATCCAAATCAACGAAAAACTTCAATTCATCGAAGAACCCGTCGAAATAATGGATCGTGAGGTTAAAAGACTTAAGCAAAACAAGATACCAATTGTTAAGGTTCGATGGAATGCTCGTAGAGGACCCGAGTTCACCTGGGATCGTGAAGATCAGATGAAGAAGAAATACCCGCATCTATTTCCAGAAGATTCGTCAAAACCTTCAACAGCTTAAAATTTCGGGACGAAATTTATTTAACGGGTAGGTACTGTAGTGACCCGAACTTTTCCATGTTTATATATATTAATTGAGATTGATATTTACATGATTAAATGTTTCCAACATGTTAAGCAATCAAACTTGTTAAGACTTGATTAATTGAAATATGTTTCATATAGACAATTGACCACCCAAGTTGATCGGTGATTCACGAACGTTAAAACTTGTAAAAACTATATGATGACATATATATGGATATATATATATAGTTAACATGATACTATGATAAGAAAACATATCATAAAGTATATTAACAATGAACTACATATGTAAAAACAAGACTACTAACTTAATGATTTTTAAACGAGACATATATGTAACGATTATCGTTGTAAAGACATTTAATGTATATATATCATATTAAGAGATATTCATACATGATAATATCATGATAATATAATAATTTAAAATCTCATTTGATATTATAAACATTGGGTTAACAACATTTAACAAGATCGTTAACCTAAAGGTTTCAAAACAACACTTACATGTAACGACTAACGATGACTTAACGACTCAGTTAAAATGTATATACATGTAGTGTTTTAATATGTATTTATACACTTTTGAAAGACTTCAATACACTTATCAAAATACTTCTACTTAACAAAAATGCTTACAATTACATCCTCGTTCAGTTTCATCAACAATTCTACTCGTATGCACCCGTATTCGTACTCGTACAATACACAGCTTTTAGATGTATGTACTATTGGTATATACACTCCAATGATCAGCTCTTAGCAGCCCATGTGAGTCACCTAACACATGTGGGAACCATCATTTGGCAACTAGCATGAAATATCTCATAAAATTACAAAAATATGAGTAATCATTCATAACTTATTTACATGAAAACAAAATTACATATCCTTTATATCTAATCCATACACCAACGAACAAAAACACCTACAAACACTTTCATTCTTCAATTTTCTTCATCTAATTGATCTCTCTCAAGTTCTATCTTCAAGTTCTAAGTGTTCTTCATAAATTCCAAAAGTTCTAGTTTCATAAAATCAAGAATACTTTCAAGTTTGCTAGCTCACTTCCAATCTTGTAAGGTGATCATCCAACCTCAAGAAATCTTTGTTTCTTACAGTAGGTTATCATTCTAATACAAGGTAATAATCATATTCAAACTTTGGTTCAATTTCTATAACTATAACAATCTTATTTCAAGTGATGATCTTACTTGAACTTGTTTTCGTGTCATGATTCTGCTTCAAGAACTTCGAGCCATCCAAGGATCCATTGAAGCTAGATCCATTTTTCTCTTTTCCAGTAGGTTTATCCAAGGAACTTAAGGTAGTAATGATGTTCATAACATCATTCGATTCATACATATAAAGCTATCTTATTCGAAGGTTTAAACTTGTAATCACTAGAACATAGTTTAGTTAATTCTAAACTTGTTCACAAACAAAAGTTAATCCTTCTAACTTGACTTTTAAAATCAACTAAACACATGTTCTATATCTATATGATATGCTAACTTAATGATTTAAAACCTGGAAACACGAAAAACACCGTAAAACCGGATTTACGCCGTCGTAGTAACACCGCGGGCTGTTTTGGGTTAGTTAATTAAAAACTATGATAAACTTTGATTTAAAAGTTGTTATTCTGAGAAAATGATTTTTATTATGAACATGAAACTATATCCAAAAATTATGGTTAAACTCAAAGTGGAAGTATGTTTTCTAAAATGGTCATCTAGACGTCGTTCTTTCGACTGAAATGACTACCTTTACAAAAACGACTTGTAACTTATTTTTCCGACTATAAACCTATACTTTTTCTGTTTAGATTCATAAAATAGAGTTCAATATGAAACCATAGCAATTTGATTCACTCAAAACGGATTTAAAATGAAGAAGTTATGGGTAAAACAAGATTGGATAATTTTTCTCATTTTAGCTACGTGAAAATTGGTAACAAATCTATTCCAACCATAACTTAATCAACTTGTATTGTATATTATGTAATCTTGAGATACCATAGACACGTATACAATGTTTCGACCTATCATGTCGACACATCTATATATATTTCGGAACAACCATAGACACTCTATATGTGAATGTTGGAGTTAGCTATACAGGGTTGAGGTTGATTCCAAAATATATATAGTTTGAGTTGTGATCAATACTGAGATACGTATACACTGGGTCGTGGATTGATTCAAGATAATATTTATCGATTTATTTCTGTACATCTAACTGTGGACAACTAGTTATAGGTTACTAACGATGACAGCTGACTTAATAAACTTAAAACATCAAAATATATTAAAAGTGTTTGTAAATATATTTTGAACATACTTTGATATATATGTATATATTGTTATAGGTTCGTGAATCAACCAGTGGCCAAGTCTTACTTCCCGACGAAGTAAAAATCTGTGAAAGTGAGTTATAGTCCCACTTTTAAAATCTAATATTTTTGGGATGAGAATACATGCAGGTTTTATAAATGATTTACAAAATAGACACAAGTACGTGAAACTACATTCTATGGTTGAATTATCGAAATCGAATATGCCCCTTTTTATTAAGTCTGGTAATCTAAGAATTAGGGAACAGACACCCTAATTGACGCGAATCCTAAAGATAGATCTATTGGGCCTAACAAACCCCATCCAAAGTACCGGATGCTTTAGTACTTCGAAATTTATATCATATCCGAAGGGTGTCCCGGAATGATGGGGATATTCTTATATATGCATCTTGTTAATGTCGGTTACCAGGTGTTCACCATATGAATGATTTTTATCTCTATGTATGGGATGTGTATTGAAATATGAAATCTTGTGGTCTATTGTTACGATTTGATATATATAGGTTAAACCTATAACTCACCAACATTTTTGTTGACGTTTAAAGCATGTTTATTCTCAGGTGAATATTAAGAGCTTCCGCTGTTGCATACTAAAATAAGGACAAGATTTGGAGTCCATGTTTGTATGATATTGTGTAAAAACTGCATTCAAGAAACTGATTTCGATGTAACATATTTGTATTGTAAACCATTATGTAATGGTCGTGTGTAAACAGGATATTTTAGATTATCATTATTTGATAATCTACGTAAAGCTTTTTAAACCTTTATTTATGAAATAAAGGTTATGGTTTGTTTTAAAAATGAATGCAGTCTTTGAAAAACGTCTCATATAGAGGTCAAAACCTCGCAACGAAATCAATTAATATGGAACGTTTTTAATCAATAAGAACGGGACATTTCACAGGACATAGCCAGGTATATCACAGTTTAATAGTTGGTACTTGTGTCTAAATTGTAAATATTAAAAGAAGCATGTGTCTCACCCCAATAAGTTTAAATAAATTGCGCAATAGTAAGTGGGGCTATGAAGTTCACCTTAGTAAGTAGGAGAAGAGTCTGTTATCCCTTGGAATAGAAGAGTTGGATGAATGTTAGCAGAAAGTCAACCTAATGACATTTAAGAGTAGTTAAATGTTTGCCCAAGTTTAAGTTTAAGTATGCAAGTGTTTAAGTGTGGTTCGTTTTACTAAGTTCCCATTCTTAGTAAGTTTCCATTTTTGGTAAGTTTCCATTTTTAGTAAGTTTCCATTTTTAGTAAGTTAGTGTTGAACACTAGTGAGTTGTTATTAAAAAGTCCACCACTTATTAAGTGTGTAAGTGACTAAGTGTTGTTCACTTAGTGAGTGTATGATCACTATAGTCGGGTTGATATTGTGCACCATACCCAAACATCTATGCCACCGCCGAGTCACTTGAATGATCTATTGTTACCGGTTGGACCAGGATCCCTTGACCAGAATCTAAGTCTTGGCATTCGAGATCCACAAGCATCCCATATTGGTACCAAGGATCACCCTAGGCCTTAAGTAGCGTTGACGTTCGAGTAATTTCACGTTATCGTGAATAACTATTGTAATCGTAGGTCATAATTTTATAATATAAGTATTATAATATAAGTAATATATTATAAGTGTTAGTAGTAATATAAGTGTACAAGTGTTAAGTAGTATAGTATAAGTAGTATTAAGTAAGTGATTAGTAGTATTAGGGTTTAGTAGTTGATTAGTATTAGTAGTTAGGGTTAAGTAGTAAGTAGTAGTATTAATTAATTAGGTTTAATTAATTAAAGTAGTATTAAATGATTAGGGTTTAGTGGTGTATTTAGGTTTATGGTTTAGGTTGTGATTCCCCGTACAAAACCATCGTGTACGAATCATCAACAACAGGATCATTACAAGGTCAAACACTATATGCTATTTCAAAATAAGTTTGCATTCATGATAAAGGTGACGTCATAACGAACGTCAAGTGTTTTACAACCAAAGTATGCTTCTATGAACGGAAGTAAAGATAATAGTACGTGACCCTTAGGTCGTTACAAATCATAGTTTCAAAAGTAATAAAGTTATGAATGCAAGATAAACAGTTCATGCGGTGATGACTCTAGAGCAGCGGGTGTCTACAGCAAGACTAGTACACAGCGGAAGCAACCTTAAGCACCTGAGAAAAACATGCTTAAAAACGTCAACACAAAGGTTGGTGAGCTATAGTTTAAGTATAACAGTATGTAAGGTAGGCCACGAGATTTCAATGCTACAAAGAGCGTTTCAAAACAGTATGATAAAGTATATGTTTAACCGTGGGCACTTGGTAACTAACTTAACGTTTATACCCCCTGAAAGTACACTTGGCAAGTGCGTATGTTTACGAAGTATTAAACACTCGTTAAATGCTAGCGCGACTAGCCCGAGTGGGGATGTCAAACCCTATGGATCCATATCTAAGATTCTCGTTCACCGGTTCAAAAATCAATGACTAAACGTTACCGAGCTAAAGGGAATGTTTATGTCGTTGTATAACCCACACATATATAAAGTTTAAGTACTCGTTCCTAGTATGTAAAACGTAAAATGCGCATGTATTCTCAGTTCCCAAAATAGTTAAAGTAAAAAGGGATGCTATAACTCACAGTGGTAAAGTAGTGGTAAAGTCGAGTCGGGAAATAAGCAAGTACGTAGGTCCGAAAAGTCCTCAACCTATGTTAAATAGTACTAAGTCAGTAAATCGTTCCAATAGGTTTAAATGTATGTAAATTAGGTCTTAAGGTTCATCATCATTCATCATCAAACAAAAGGTGTAAAGTAAGTTTCGTTTATGAAAAGAGTTTAAAACAAAGGCTGACTTAGATCAGTCACCACGGCCTCTATACCTACTGAAATAAGGTGAGACCAGTGGCCATGGCTCCGTATATGAGTCCTTTAGTTGTGGTAAAAATTCCAGAAGCAAACTCGGATTAAGAGGAGTCCTAAATGAAAAGTTATCTACTCGAACAGAGCTATCTGAAAATCATCTTTACAGTAGCTCAGGTCGTACTGATCAGACCCAGTAACAGTAAACAGTAGGTTCCGGGGTTTCTTGGTGCTCGATGTTTATCACGGTTCTCATCCTTCATGCATATAGCTTCAAGTGTACAACTCGTTGATGTGTTTGCATCATCTTAACCAAGTTTTGACCATCATAACACATGTGCAAGTCTAAGATATGTAGCTCAACTCAATTAAGAGTTGTAAGTGTTTTGATGAACCAAAGTTACATCAAAGTCTTAGATTTAACACATACATGAAATATAAAAGTAATATTGAACTACAAACTTGAATGTGAACTAACTAATCAAGATCTTAAGATGTAGAACATAGTTCTTAGTTAGATCTTGAAGATCCAAGACCCAAAGGTCTAGATCTAAAGTTATTAAGTTAAATCCTAAGTAATAATACTTGAATCTTTACTTTAATGAAACCATAAGTTATAAAACTTAGATTATCATCTTGTAAAGTGTATGTAAGCTCATAAGCTCTTGATTATGACAAAATTAGAAGACCATAAGCTATGTAAACTTAGATCTTACATAAGTATATGAAGTTATAACTAAAGAGTTACACTTCTATATTCTTGAACTTTTAAAGTTAACTTTAGTTCAAGATTAATGAGATCAAAGTTAACTAGTAACACTTGACCAACAAGAACATGAATCATTAAATTAAAGTGCAAGTAAATGAAGTAATAAACTAAATAAACAAGTTAATAAGTCATGGTTGTTCATACTTTAAAGATTCAAGCCAAAGTCTTGATCTTTAAGAATGTAAACTTTTAAGTTTACAAACATGAATTACAAGTATGATTTACAACACATGAACTTACAATCTTTCAAACATTAAATGTAGAACATAAACTAGAGAGTTTAGCTCTTGTGTTTCATGTAAGAACAAGTTGATATGAAGAATCAAACTAGAAAGTTTGATCCTTGTACTAGTAAGTAAACATCTAACAATGACAAGTATCAAATAACAACAAATGATGATGATGATTAAGTTGTTGCTTGCTACGGTTTTGAGTAAGAAAAAGGAAGAGGAAAACTAGTTCATGTTACTTACAAGATGAGAGAAAAAGAGAGAAAAGTTTGAGAGCAAGTAAGTGTGTGTTTTGAGAATGAGTGAATGGAAGTAAGATGTAATGAAAATTTGAAAACAAAACTCCCTTGTATTGCTTGGTGGCCAATGGTTTGGGATCAAAAAGGGGGGGAGGGATTAATCCACTAGGTTCTTACATGTTAAAGTCTTAAAAGTTGGATATAAGAGGTGGTTTCATGGGGATAAGGTGGTAACTAGATTCCTTGCCACTTAACCATCTAGTTTAATTCCTAAAATGATACTTACATGGAGTAATGGGCTAACTAGTCCATTTAAGGGTGTAGGATGGGCTCATAAGTCCATTAGCACTAATAAAGGCCCAAGTTCAAGTAATTCTCAAGTTAATCCAATTAAAGCCCAAGTAATTAACTAATAACCATAGTTAATCAAAATGATTAATAAAACTTAATCATGAATGTAAATAATACTCTAAAAATATTATTCGTGTAATGTACGTGTGTCACAAAGATGTTTCGGGCATTTAAAGTCAAGTATGATCAATCATGGTAACAAGTAAATGTAATAACATACATTTGTTAAATCACAAGTATTAATAATAACAATTATTAATAAATAAACGTTGGAAAATCCAGGGTCGTTACATTACCCACCTGTTAAAGAAAATTTCGTCCCGAAATTTTAAGCTGAGGTAGATGGAGGAGTCGGGAAAAGGTGAGGATACTTCTGCATCATTTGATCCTCTCGCTCCCAAGTAAACTCTGGTCCTCGTTTGGCATTCCATCGTACTCGGACGATCGGAATCTTATTGCGTTTCAAAGTTTTGACCTCACGGTCCATAATCTCGACAGGCTCTTCCACAAAGTGGAGTTTGTCGTCAATTGTAAATTCTTCCAGTGGTATGATGAGTTCGGGTGCAGCAAGACACTTCTACAAGTTTGACACGTGGAAGGTAGGATGAACTGAGCTCAATTGTGCTGGTAGATCCAAACGGTAAGCAACGGGTCCAACACGTTCCAAGGTTTCAAAAGGATCAATGTATCGCGGGTTTAACTTTCCGCGCTTTCCAAAGCGGATCACACCTTTCCAAGGTGCAACCTTCAACATTACACGGTCGCCCACGTTGAATTCAAAGTCTTTACGTTTAAGATCGGCATAACTCTTTTGACGATCACGGGCCGTCTTAAGTCTAGCTTGAATCTGGGCAATCTTCTCCGTTGTTTCGTGGACTACCTCGGGTCCGGTGATTTTCTTTTCGCCTACTTCGGCCCAACAAATAGGAGATCGGCACCTGCAGCCATACAATGCTTCAAAAGGTGCGGCATTAATGCTCGAGTGATAACTGTTGTTGTACGAGAATTCGGCTAACGGCAAATGCCTTTCCCAGGCCTTTCCGAAATCGATAACACATGCATGCAACATGTCTTCCAACGTCTGAATCGTTCGTTCACTTTTCCCGTCGGTCTGTGGGTGATATGCAGTACTCATGTCGAGACAGGTTCCCATGGCTTCTTGCAAAGAACGCCAAAATCTAGAAGCAAAACGGGAATCGCGATCTGAGATGATCGATAAAGGTACACCATGATGAGATACAACCTCTTTGATGTATAATTGAGCAAGTCTCTCCATCGTATCCGTTTCCTTCATAGCCAAGAAGTGTGCAGATTTGGTAAGACGGTCAACGATAACCCATATGGTATCGTATCCGGCCACCGTCTTTGGTAGCTTGGTGATGAAATCCATTGTTATCCTTTCCCACTTCCATTGCGGGATTTCCGGTTGCTGAAGTAACCCAGAAGGTCTTTGATGTTCGGCCTTAACTTTTGAACAAGTCAAACACTTACCAACATAAGTTGCAACGTCTTTCTTAAGATTCGGCCACCAATACTGTTCCTTAAGATCGTGGTACATTTTTCCCGCTCCGGGATGAAACGAATATCTTGATTTATGCGATTCATCAAGTATAAGGTTCCGTAGATCTCCATAAAGAGGTACCCAAATTCTTCCGGCATAACATCGGAGTCCAGACTCCCTAACCTCGAATCGAGAGACAAGTATGTTCAAATGTTCGTGAGATATATTCTCTTCCTTGAGAGCCTCATCTTGGGCTACTCAAATTTGACTGTTGAGGTTCGAATGGATGGTGATGTTCAGAGCCCTAACACGAAGAGGTGCCGTCCTCTCCTTTTGGCTTAAAGCGTCAGCTACAACATTGGCCTTGCCAGGATGATAACGAAGTTCACAATCGTAGTCGTTGAGCGTCTCAATCCATCGACGCTGTCTCATATTCAGTTGCTTCTGATTGAAGATGTGCTGGAGACTCTTGTGATCGGTGAATATAGTGCTTTTTGTTCCATAAAGATAGTGTCTCCACAATTTGAGCGCAAAGACAACGGCTCCAAGTTCAAGATCGTGTGTAGTGTAGTTTCGTTCGTGAATCTTTAGTTGACGAGAAGCATAGGCAATAACGTTTGATCTTTGCATCAGTACACAACCAAAACCACTTTTCGAAGCATCGCAATAAATGATGAAATCGTCACTGCTTTTAGGAAGTGATAAGATAGGCGCGGTGGTTAACTTCTTCTTCAAAGTTTGGAATGCTGATTCGTGTGCGGGTTCCCAAATGAACTTCTTCCCTTTGTGAGTCAGCGCGGTCAAAGGACGCGCAATCAGAGAGAAACCTTCAATAAACCTTCGGTAGTAACCAGCGAGACCTAGGAATTGGCGAATGTGCGTCGGGGTAGTGGGGGTCTCCTACTTGCTGATAGCTTCAATCTTGGCGGGATCAACTTTGATACCCTGGTCGCTCACAACATGACCCAGAAATTGGACTTCCTTCAACCAAAATTCACACTTGGAAAATTTGGCGTAAAGTTGCTCTTGTCTTAAGAGTTCAAGTACTAGTCGGAGGTGTTGCTCATGCTCTTCTTCGCTCTTAGAGTAGAAGAGGATATCATCTATGAAGACGATAACAAACTTATCCAAGTACGGCTTGCAGACACGATTCATGAGGTCTATGAACACGGCAGGTGCATTTGTCAAACCGAATGGCATCACGAGAAACTCATAATGACTATAACGGGTTCTGAATGCAGTTTTCATCACGTCACTTTCCTTCACCCGCAACTGGTGATAACCGAATCGCAAATCGATCTTTGAGTAAACGCTCAATCCTAGTAGTTGATCAAAAAGATCGTCAATGCGGGGAAGAGGATACCGATTCTTGATCGTCAATTTGTTGAGTTCACGGTAGTGGATACACATACGGAAGGATCCATCCTTCTTCTTCACAAACAACACAGGTGCGTCCCAAGGCGAGAAACTTGGTTGGATAAATCTTCGATCTAACAGCTCTTGTAGTTGACTCTGTAATTCTTGCATCTCAGAAGGTGCGAGTCTATAAGGTTCACGAGCTACAGGTGCAGCTCCTGGCACTAAATCGATCTGAAACTCTACTGCTCTCGGCGGCGGTAATCCAGGCAATTCTTCAGGGAAGACATCGGAAAATTCGTTCACAATTTGAACATCGTCCACACTTTTCACCTCGGTTTCTACCGTTTTCACATGTGCTAGCACGACAAGACGTCCCTTCTTCATAATCTTTTGCGCTTTCACGCAACTAATGAGGTTCAGCTTCGAGGTACATCTTTCTCCGTAAATGATCAGTGGCTCACCGTCTCCGTGTGGTATACGAAGAGCTTTATCTCTGCAGATAATATCGGCTCTTACTCTGGTCAACCAATCCATGCCGACGATCACGTCAAAACTTCCCAATTTAATGGGTATCAAATCAATTTCGAAATCTGCACCAGCTATGTTGATAATAGCTCCTCGACTAATGTGGTCAAATTTCTCAAGTTTTCCATTGGCGACCTCGACAAGCATACTTTCTTTTAAAGGGACTAACGACCAATTAATCTTATCGCAAAAGTGTCTACATACATAACTTCTATCGGCACCAGTATCAAAAAGGACAGAAGCTAAAAGATTGTTGATAGTGAATATACCTGTCACCAATTCGGAATTCTCGCGTGCATCCCTTTCATTAATGTTGAAAGCTCTACCACGGGGTGGTCTGCCGTCTTTTCTTTTGTTAGGGCACGCATTTCTGAAATGGCCCGTCTGTCCGCATTCGTAGCACTTTTTCTGCCCATTGGTGTTCGGCTTCCCATTCAAACTGGTGACCTTGTAGTCTTTACCTATATGTCTAGTCCGTTGGCACTTTTCACAAATAACGTTACAATACCCAGTATGGTGCTTGTAGCACCGCTTGCATTGTGGTAAGTGAAATGTCCCGTTCTTATTGATTAAAAACGTTCCATATTAATTGATTTCGTTGCGAGGTTTTGACCTCTATATGAGACGTTTTTCAAAGACTGCATTCATTTTAAAACAAACCATAACCTTTATTTCATCAATAAAGGTTTAAAAAGCTTTACGTAGATTATCAAATAATGATAATCTAAAATATCCTGTTTACACACGACCATTACATAATGGTTTACAATACAAATATGTTACAACAAAATAAGTTTCTTGAATGCAGTTTTTACACAATATCATACAAGCATGGACTCCAAATCTCGTCCTTATTTAAGTATGCGATAGCGGAAGCTCTTAATAATCACCTGAGAATAAACATGCTTAAAACGTCAACAAAAATGTTGGTGAGTTATAGGTTTAATCTATATATATCAAATCATAATAATAGACCACAAGATTTCATATTTCAATATACATCCCATACATAGAGATAAAAATCATTCATATGGTGAACACCTGGTAACCGACATTAACAAGATGCATATATAAGAATATCCCCATCATTCCGGGACACCCTTCGGATATGATATAAATTTCGAAGTACTAAAGCATCCGGTACTTTGGATGGGGTTTGTTAGGCCCAATAGATCTATCTTTAGGATTCGCGTCAATTAGGGTGTCTGTTCCCTAATTCTTAGATTACCAGACTTAATAAAAAGGAGCATATTCGATTTCGATAATTCAACCATAGAATGTAGTTTCACGTACTTGTGTCTATTTTGTAAATCATTTATAAAACCTGCATGTATTCTCATCCCAAAAATATTAGATTTTAAAAGTGGGACTATAACTCACTTTCACAGATTTTTACTTCGTCGGGAAGTAAGACTTGGCCACTGGTTGATTCACGAACCTATAACAATATATACATATATATCAAAGTATGTTCAAAATATATTTACAACACTTTTAATATATTTTGATGTTTTAAGTTTATTAAGTCAGCTGTCCTCGTTAGTAACCTACAACTAGTTGTCCACAGTTAGATGTACAGAAATAAATCGATAAATATTATCTTGAATCAATCCACGACCCAGAGTATACGTATCTCAGTATTGATCACAACTCAAACTATATATATTTTGGAATCAACCTCAACCCTGTATAGCTAACTCCAACATTCACATATAGAGTGTCTATGGTTGTTCCGAAATATATATAGATGTGTCGACATGATAGGTCGAAACATTGTATACGTGTCTATGGTATCTCAAGATTACATAATATATAATACAAGTTGATTAAGTTATGGTTGGAATAGATTTGTTACCAATTTTCACGTAGCTAAAATGAGAAAAATTATCCAATCTTGTTTTACCCATAACTTCTTCATTTTAAATCCGTTTTGAGTGAATCAAATTGCTATGGTTTCATATTGAACTCTATTTTATGAATCTAAACAGAAAAAGTATAGGTTTATAGTCGGAAAAATAAGTTACAAGTCGTTTTTGTAAAGGTAGTCATTTCAGTCGAAAGAACGACGTCTAGATGACCATTTTAGAAAACATATTTTCACTTTGAGTTTAACCATAATTTTTGGATATAGTTTCATGTTCATAATAACAATCATTTTCTCAGAATAACAACTTTTAAATCAAAGTTTATCATAGTTTTTAATTAACTAACCCAAAACAGCCCGCGGTGTTACTACGACGGCGTAAATCCGGTTTTACGGTGTTTTTCGTGTTTCCAGGTTTTAAATCATTAAGTTAGCATATCATATAGATATAGAACATGTGTTTAGTTGATTTTAAAAGTCAAGTTAGAAGGATTAACTTTTGTTTGCGAACAAGTTTAGAATTAACTAAACTATGTTCTAGTGATTACAAGTTTAAACCCTCGAATAAGATAGCTTTATATGTATGAATCGAATGATGTTATGAACATCATTACTACCTTAAGTTCCTTGGATAAACCTACTGGAAAAGAGAAAAATGGATCTAGCTTCAATGGATCCTTGGATGGCTCGAAGTTCTTGAAGCAGAATCATGACACGAAAACAAGTTCAAGTAAGATCATCACTTGAAATAAGATTGTTATAGTTATAGAAATTGAACCAAAGTTTGAATATGATTATTAACTTGTATTAGAATGATAACCTACTGTAAGAAACAAAGATTTCTTGAGGTTGGATGATCACCTTACAAGATTGGAAATGAGCTAGCAAACTTGAAAGTATTCTTGATTTTATGTAACTAGAACTTGTAGAATATATGAAGAACACTTAGAACTTGAAGATAGAACTTGAGAGAGATCAATTAGATGAAGAAAATTGAAGAATGAAAGTGTTTGTAGGTGTTTTTGGTCGTTGGTGTATGGATTAGATATAAAGGATATGTAATTTTGTTTTCATGTAAATAAGTCATGAATGATTACTCATATTTTTATAATTTTATGAGATATTTCTTGCTAGTTGCCAAATGATGGTTCCCACATGTGTTAGGTGACTCACATGGGCTGCTAAGAGCTGATCATTGGAGTGTATATACCAATAGTACATACATCTAAAAGCTGTGTATTGTACGAGTACGAATACGGGTGCATACGAGTAGAATTGTTGATGAAACTGAATGAGGATGTAATTGTAAGCATTTTTGTTAAGTAGAAGTATTTTGATAAGTGTATTGAAGTCTTCCAAAAGTGTATAAATACATATTAAAACAATACATGTATATACATTTTAACTGATTCGTTAAGTCATCGTTAGTCGTTACATGTAAGTGTTGTTTTGAAACCTTTAGGTTAACGATCTTGTTAAATGTTGTTAACCCAATGTTTATAATATCAAATGAGATTTTAAATTATTATATTATCATGATATTATCATGTATGAATATCTCTTAGTATGATATATATATACATTAAACGTCTTTACAACGATAATCGTTACATATATGTCTCGTTTAAAAATCATTAAGTTAGTAGTCTTGTTTTTACATATGTAGTTCATTGTTAATATTCTTAATGATATGTTTACTTATCATAGTATCATGTTAACTATATATATATCCATATATATGTCATCATATAGTTTTTACAAGTTTTAACGTTCGTGAATCACCGGTCAACTTGGGTGGTCAATTGTCTATATGAAACATATTTCAATTAATCAAGTCTTAACAAGTTTGATTGCTTAACATGTTGGAAACATTTAATCATGTAAATATCAATCTCAATTAATATATATAAACATGGAAAAGTTCGGGTCACTACAGTACCTACCCGTTAAATAAATTTCGTCCCGAAATTTTAAGCTGTTGAAGGTGTTGACGAATCTTCTGGAAATAGATGCGGGTATTTCTTCTTCATCTGATCTTCACGCTCCCAGGTGAACTCGGGTCCTCTACGAGCATTCCATCGAACCTTAACAATTGGTATCTTGTTTTACTTAAGTCTTTTAACCTCACGATCCATTATTTCGACGGGTTCTTCGATGAATTGAAGTTTTTCGTTGATTTGGATTTCATCTAACGGAATAGTGAGATCTTCTTTAGCAAAACATTTCTTCAAATTCGAGACGTGGAAAGTGTTATGTACAGCCGCGAGTTGTTGAGGTAACTCTAGTCGGTAAGCTACTGGTCCGACACGATCAATAATCTTGAATGGTCCAATATACCTTGGATTTAATTTCCCTCGTTTACCAAATCGAACAACGCCTTTCCAAGGTGCAACTTTAAGCATGACCATCTCTCCAATTTCAAATTCTATATCTTTTCTTTTAATGTCAGCGTAGCTCTTTTGTCGACTTTGGGCAGTTTTCAACCGTTGTTGAATTTGGATGATCTTCTCGGTAGTTTCTTGTATAATCTCTGGACCCGTAATCTGTCTATCCCCCACTTCACTCCAACAAATCGGAGACCTGCACTTTCTACCATAAAGTGCTTCAAACGGCGCCATCTCAATGCTTGAATGGTAGCTGTTGTTGTAGGAAAATTCTGCTAATGGTAGATGTCGATCCCAACTGTTTCCGAAATCAATAACACATGCTCGTAGCATGTCTTCAAGCATTTGTATCGTCCTTTCGCTCTGCCCATCAGTTTGTGGATGATAGGCAGTACTCATGTCTAGACGAGTTCCTAATGCTTGCTGTAATGTCTGCCAGAATCTTGAAATAAATCTGCCATCCCTATCAGAGATAATAGAGATTGGTATTCCATGTCTGGAGACGACTTCCTTCAAATACAGTCGTGCTAACTTCTCCATCTTGTCATCTTCTCTTATTGGCAGGAAGTGTGCTGATTTGGTGAGACGATCAACTATTACCCAAATAGTATCAAAACCACTTGCAGTCCTTGGCAATTTAGTGATGAAATCCATGGTAATGTTTTCCCATTTCCATTCTGGGATTTCGGGTTGTTGAAGTAGACCTGATGGTTTTTGATGCTCAGCTTTGACCTTAGAACACGTCAAACATTCTCCTACGTATTTAGCAACATCGGCTTTCATACCCGGCCACCAAAAATGTTTCTTGAGATCCTTGTACATCTTCCCCGTTCCAGGATGTATTGAGTATCTGGTTTTATGAGCTTCTCTAAGTACCATTTCTCTCATATCTCCAAATTTTGGTACCCAAATCCTTTCAGCCCTATACCGGGTTCCGTCTTCCTGAATATTAAGATGCTTCTCCGATCCTTTGGGTATTTCATCCTTTAAATTTCCCTCTTTTAAAACTCCTTGTTGCGCCTCCTTTATTTGAGTAGTAAGGTTATTATGAATCATTATATTCATAGATTTTACTCGAATGGGTTCTCTGTCCTTCCTGCTCAAGGCATCGGCTACCACATTTGCCTTTCCCGGGTGGTAACGAATCTCAAAGTCGTAATCATTCAATAATTCAATCCACCTACGCTGCCTCATATTCAGTTGTTTCTGATTAAATATGTGTTGAAGACTTTTGAGGTCGGTATATATAATACTTTTGACCCCATATAAGTAGTGCCTCCAAGTCTTTAATGCAAAAACAACCGCGCCTAATTCCAAATCATGCGTCGTATAATTTTGTTCGTGAATCTTCAATTGTCTAGACGCATAAGCAATCACCTTCGTTCGTTGCATTAATACACAACCGAGACCTTGCTTTGATGCATCACAATAAATCACAAAATCATCATTCCCTTCAGGCAATGACAATATAGGTGCCGTAGTTAGCTTTTTCTTCAATAACTGAAACGCTTTCTCTTGTTCATCATTCCATTCAAATTTCTTCCCTTTATGCGTTAATGCAGTCAAGGGTTTTGCTATTCTGGAAAAGTCTTGGATGAACCTTCTATAGTAACCAGCTAGTCCTAAAAACTGGAGTATGTGTTTCGGAGTTTTCGGGGTTTCCCACTTTTCAACAGTTTCTATCTTTGCCGGATCCACCTTAATACCTTCTTTGTTCACTATGTGACCGAGGAATTGAACTTCTTCCAACCAAAATGCACACTTTGAAAACTTAGCGTACAATTCTTCCTTCCTCAATACTTCTAACACCTTTCTCAAATGTTCACCGTGTTCTTGGTCATTCTTTGAGTAAATAAGTATGTCATCAATGAAAACGATGACAAACTTGTCAAGGTATGGTCCACACACTCGGTTCATAAGGTCCATGAACACAGCTGGTGCATTAGTTAAACCAAACGGCATGACCATAAACTCGTAATGACCGTAACGTGTTCTGAAACCAGTCTTTGGAATATCATCTTCTTTCACCCGCATTTGATGATACCCGGAACGTAAGACAATCTTTGAAAAAACAGACGAGCCTTGTAGTTGATCAAATAAGTCGTCGATTCTCGGTAGTGGGTAGCGGTTCTTGATGGTAAGTTTGTTCAACTCTCGGTAGTCGATATACAACCTGAATGTACCATCTTTCTTCTTGACAAACAAAACAGGAGCTCCCCACGGTGATGTGCTTGGTCGAATGAAACCACGCTCTAAAAGTTCTTGTAATTGGCTTTGCAGTTCTTTCATCTCGCTGGGTGCTAGTCTGTAAGGAGCACGAGCTATTGGTGCAGCTCCTGGTACAAGATCTATTTGAAATTCAACGGATCGATGTGGGGGTAATCCCGGTAATTCTTTCAGAAATACATCGGGAAATTCTTTTGCGATGGGAACATCATTGATGCTCTTTTATTCAGTTTGTACTTTCTCGACGTGTGCTAGAACAGCATAGCAACCTTTTCTTATTTGTTTTTGTGCCTTCAAATTACTAATAAGATGTAGCTTCGTGTTGCCCTTTTCTCCGTACACCATTAAGGGTTTTCCTTTTTCTCGTATAATGCGAATTGCATTTTTGTAACAAACGATCTCTGCTTTCACTTCTTTCAACCAGTCCATACCGATTATCACATCAAAACTCCCTAACTCTACTGGTATCAAATCAATCTTAAATGTTTCGCTAACCAGTTTAATTTCTCGATTCCGACATATATTATCTGCTGAAATTAATTTACCATTTGCTAATTCGAGTAAAAATTTACTATCCAAAGGCGTCAATGGAAAACTTAATTTAGCACAAAAATCTCTACTCATATAGCTTCTATCCGCACCCGAATCAAATAAAACGTAAGCAGATTTATTGTCAATAAGAAACGTACCCGTAACAAGCTCCGGGTCTTCCTGTGCCTCTGCCACATTAATATTGAAAAATCTTCCGCGGCCTTGTCCATTCGTGTTCTCCTGGTTCGGGCAATTTCTAATAATGTGGCCCGGTTTTCCACATTTATAACAAACTACATTGGCATAACTTGCTCCGACACTACTTGCTCCGCCATTACTTATTCCGACACCATTTGTTCCTTTTGTTCTGTTAACTCCTGGTCCGTAGACATCACACTTCGCCGCGCTATGACCATTTCTTTTACACTTGTTGCAAAATTTGGTGCAGAACCCCGAGTGATACTTTTCACACCTTTGGCATAGCGGTTTCTGATTGTTGTTGTTGTTGCGGTTATTATTGTTGTTAAGATGATTGTTGTGGTTGCTGTTGTTATTGTTGTTGTTGTTGGGCCGTTTGTTGTAGTTGCGATTGATGTTGCGATTGTTAGGATAGTTGTTGCGATTATTGTTATAATTGCTGTTGTTGTTGTATTGGTGATTCTTATCACCGTTTTCCTCCCACTTTCTTTTGACTTGCTTCACATTGGCCTCTTCAGCAGTCTGTTCTTTAATTCTTTCTTCAATCTGGTTCACTAGTTTGTGAGCCATTCTACATGCCTGTTGTATGGAGGCGGGCTCGTGTGAACTTATATCTTCTTGGATTCTTTCCGGTAATCCTTTCACAAACGCGTCGATCTTCTCTTCCTCATCTTCGAATGCTCCCGGACACAATAGGCACAATTCTGTGAATCGTCTTTCGTACGTGGTAATATCAAATCCTTGGGTTCGTAACCCTCTAAGTTCTGTCTTGAGCTTATTGACCTCGGTTCTGGGACGGTACTTGTCGTTCATCAAGTGCTTGAATGCTGACCACGGTAGTGCGTACGCATCGTCTTGTCCCACTTGCTCTAGATAGGTATTCCACCATGTTAACGCAGAACCTGTGAAGGTATGCGTAGCGTACTTCACTTTGTCCTCTTCAGTACACTTACTTATGGCAAACACCGATTCGACCTTCTCGGTCCACCGTTTCAATCCGATCGGTCCTTCGGTTCCATCAAATTCCAAAGGTTTGCAGGCAGTGAATTCTTTGTAGGTGCATCCTACACGATTTCCTGTACTGCCAGATCCAAGGTTATTGTTGGTATGTAGCGCAGCCTGTACTGCGGCTATGTTTGAAGCTAGAAAAGTACGGAATTCCTCTTCATTCATATTCACGGTGTGTCGAGTAGTCGGTGCCATTTCCTTCAAAATAGTCAAATGGAACAAGTTAATCATACAGAATATTAAGAGTAGTTAATAGTATTTCGTAGCATAATATGAACTCATTTATAAAAGCTTTTTCTTCATATTAGCGTTTTATAAGTTTAAATTCGGGTAGTACCTACCCGTTAAGTTCATACTTAGTAGCTAATATACAATTCAACTACTACAAATCTATATGAAAAACTGATTATAATAATATTTCGCGTTCAAACTTTTATACAATATTTTACAAACTTACAATACCGCTTATTTTACATAAAGCATGAAATATAGCACACAATAACTTTGATACAAGATAGTTGTGAAGATAATTCTAGCTAGTACACAAGTCGTTCAGCAAAGGCAATAAAGACACGTAATTCATACGTCCAGAAACAAGTCATGCATTCTGGTTTTACTAGGACGACTTCCCATCCTTGGTCTTGTGCAACATAACCGTTATGGCCGTTGATAAGACAGCGTGTTGTAACGTCGTCAAAGGGACGAGGGTTACGTAATGTCCAACAGTCCCGTAACAATCTAAAAACCTCATTTCTTACCCCAATTACCGACTCCGTCACTTGTGGGAACGTTTTGTTTAATAGCTGTAGCCCGATGTTCTTTTTCTCACTTTGGTGAGAAGCGAACATTACTAACCCATAAGCATAGCATGCTTCTTTATGTTGCATGTTAGTCGCTTTTTCTAAATCATGAAGTCCTATATTCGGATACATTGAGTCAAAATAATTTCTTAACCCGTTGCGTAAAATAGCATTTGGGTTCCCCGCAATATATGCGTCAAAGTAAACACATCGTAACTTATGGGTTTCCCAATGTGATATCCCCCATCTTTCAAATGAAAGTCTCTTATAAACCAAGACATTCTTGGAACGTTCTTCGAATGTCTTATAAACTGATCTCGCCTTAAATAGTTGTGCCGAGGAATTCTGACCGACTCTAGACAAGATTTCATCAATCATGTCTCCGGGTAGGTCTCTTAAAATATTGGGTTGTCTATCCATTTTGCGTTTTTATACTGTAAAATAGACAAGAGTTAGATTCATAAAAAAAAATACTTATTAATACAAGCAATTTTTACATATATCATAAAGCATAAGCACACTATATTACATATATTACACCACATGAATACAACTATCTTATTCCGACTCGCTTGTTTCTTCTTCTTCGGTTTTGGTTCGTTTTGCCAAGTTTCTAGGGATATATGATTTTCCCCTAATACGAGCCGTTGTTATCCACATTGGTTTAGAAAAACCTGGTGGTTTAGAGGTTCCCGGGTCATTGTTACAACTTAAGGACTTCGGGGGTTGACGATACATATAAAGTTCATCGGGGTTGGAATTAGATTTCTCTATTTTTATGCCCTTTCCCTTATTATTTTCTTTTGCCTTTTTAAATTCAGTTGGGGTAATTTCTATAACATCATCGGAATTCTCGTCGGAATCCGATTCATCGGAGAATTGGTAATCCTCCCAATATTTTGCTTCCTTGGCGGAAACACCATTGACCATAATTAACCTTGGTCGGTTGGTTGAGGATTTTCTTTTACTTAACCGTTTTATTATTTCCCCCACCGGTTCTATTTCTTCATCCGGTTCCTCCTCTTCCGGTTCTGATTCTTCTTCCGGTTCCGACTCTTCTTCCGGTTCCTCTTCGGGAACTTGTGAATCAGTCCACGAATCATTCCAATTTACATTTGACTCTTCATTATTATTAGGTGAGTCAATGGGACTTGTTCTAGAGGTAGACATCTATCACATAATATCAAACACGTTAAGAGATTAATATATCACATAATATTCACATGTTAAAAATATATAGTTTCCAACAAAATTTGTTAAGCAATCATTTTTCAAGTAAACACGGTCGAAGTCCAGACTCACTAATGCATCCTAAAAAACTCGATAAGACACACTAATGCAAAATTCTGGTTCTCTAAGACCAACGCTCTGATACCAACTGAAATGTCCCGTTCTTATTGATTAAAAACGTTCCATATTAATTGATTTCGTTGCGAGGTTTTGACCTCTATATGAGACGTTTTTCAAAGACTGCATTCATTTTAAAACAAACCATAACCTTTATTTCATCAATAAAGGTTTAAAAAGCTTTACGTAGATTATCAAATAATGATAATCTAAAATATCCTGTTTACACACGACCATTACATAATGGTTTACAATACAAATATGTTACAACAAAATAAGTTTCTTGAATGCAGTTTTTACACAATATCATACAAGCATGGACTCCAAATCTCGTCCTTATTTAAGTATGCGATAGCGGAAGCTCTTAATAATCACCTGAGAATAAACATGCTTAAAACGTCAACAAAAATGTTGGTGAGTTATAGGTTTAACCTATATATATCAAATCATAATAATAGACCACAAGATTTTATATTTCAATATACATCCCATACATAGAGATAAAAATCATTCATATGGTGAACACCTGGTAACCGACATTAACAAGATGCATATATAAGAATATCCCCATCATTCCGGGACACCCTTCGGATATGATATAAATTTCGAAGTACTAAAGCATCCGGTACTTTGGATGGGGTTTGTTAGGCCCAATAGATCTATCTTTAGGATTCGCGTCAATTAGGGTGTCTGTTCCCTAATTCTTAGATTACCAGACTTAATAAAAAGGGGCATATTCGATTTCGATAATTCAACCATAGAATGTAGTTTCACGTACTTGTGTCTATTTTGTAAATCATTTATAAAACCTGCATGTATTCTCATCCAAAAAATATTAGATTTTAAAAGTGGGACTATAACTCACTTTCACAGATTTTTACTTCGTCGGGAAGTAAGACTTGGCCACTGGTTGATTCACGAACCTATAACAATATATACATATATATCAAAGTATGTTCAAAATATATTTACAACACTTTTAATATATTTTGATGTTTTAAGTTTATTAAGTCAGCTGTCCTCGTTAGTAACCTACAACTAGTTGTCCACAGTTAGATGTACAGAAATAAATCGATAAATATTATCTTGAATCAATCAACGACCCAGAGTATACGTATCTCAGTATTGATCACAACTCAAACTATATATATATTTTGGAATCAACCTCAACCCTGTATAGCTAACTCCAACATTCACATATAGAGTGTCTATGGTTGTTCCGAAATATATATAGATGTGTCGACATGATAGGTCGAAACATTGTATACGTGTCTATGGTATCTCAAGATTACATAATATATAATACAAGTTGATTAAGTTATGGTTGGAATAGATTTGTTACCAATTTTCACGTAGCTAAAATGAGAAAAATTATCCAATCTTGTTTTACCCATAACTTCTTCATTTTAAATCCGTTTTGAGTGAATCAAATTGCTATGGTTTCATATTGAACTCTATTTTATGAATCTAAACAGAAAAAGTATAGGTTTATAGTCGGAAAAATAAGTTACAAGTCGTTTTTGTAAAGGTAGTCATTTCAGTCGAAAGAACGACGTCTAGATGACCATTTTAGAAAACATACTTCCACTTTGAGTTTAACCATAATTTTTGGATATAGTTTCATGTTCATAATAACAATCATTTTCTCAGAATAACAACTTTTAAATCAAAGTTTATCATAGTTTTTAATTAACTAACCCAAAACAGCCCGCGGTGTTACTACGACGGCGTAAATCCGATTTTACGGTGTTTTTCGTGTTTCCAGGTTTTAAATTATTAAGTTAGCATATCATATAGATATAGAACATGTGTTTAGTTGATTTTAAAAGTCAAGTTAGAAGGATTAACTTTTGTTTGCGAACAAGTTTAGAATTAACTAAACTATGTTCTAGTGATTACAAGTTTAAACCTTCGAATAAGATAGCTTTATATGTATGAATCGAATGATGTTATGAACATCATTACTACCTTAAGTTCCTTGGATAAACCTACTGGAAAAGAGAAAAATGGATCTAGCTTCAATGGATCCTTGGATGGCTCGAAGTTCTTGAAGCAGAATCATGACACGAAAACAAGTTCAAGTAAGATCATCACTTGAAATAAGATTGTTATAGTTATAGAAATTGAACCAAAGTTTGAATATGATTATTACCTTGTATTAGAATGATAACCTACTGTAAGAAACAAAGATTTCTTGAGGTTGGATGATCACCTTACAAGATTGGAAATGAGCTAGCAAACTTGAAAGTATTCTTGATTTTATGTAACTAGAACTTGTAGAATATATGAAGAACACTTAGAACTTGAAGATAGAACTTGAGAGAGATCAATTAGATGAAGAAAATTGAAGAATGAAAGTGTTTGTAGGTGTTTTTGGTCGTTGGTGTATGGATTAGATATAAAGGATATGTAATTTTGTTTTCATGTAAATAAGTCATGAATGATTACTCATATTTTTGTAATTTTATGAGATATTTCTTGCTAGTTGCCAAATGATGGTTCCCACATGTGTTAGGTGACTCACATGGGCTGCTAAGAGCTGATCATTGGAGTGTATATACCAATAGTACATACATCTAAAAGCTGTGTATTGTACGAGTACGAATACGGGTGCATACGAGTAGAATTGTTGATGAAACTGAACGAGGATGTAATTGTAAGCATTTTTGTTAAGTAGAAGTATTTTGATAAGTGTATTGAAGTCTTCCAAAAGTGTATAAATACATATTAAAACACTACATGTATATACATTTTAACTGATTCGTTAAGTCATCGTTAGTCGTTACATGTAAGTGTTGTTTTGAAACCTTTAGGTTAACGATCTTGTTAAATGTTGTTAACCCAATGTTTATAATATCAAATGAGATTTTAAATTATTATATTATCATGATATTATCATGTATGAATATCTCTTAATATGATATATATACATTAAACGTCTTTACAACGATAATCGTTACATATATGTCTCGTTTAAAAATCATTAAGTTAGTAGTCTTGTTTTTACATATGTAGTTCATTGTTAATATTCTTAATGATATGTTTACTTATCATAGTATCATGTTAACTATATATATATCCATATATATGTCATCATATAGTTTTTACAAGTTTTAACGTTCGTGAATCACCGGTCAACTTGGGTGGTCAATTGTCTATATGAAACATATTTCAATTAATCAAGTCTTAACAAGTTTGATTGCTTAACATGTTGGAAACATTTAATCATGTAAATATCAATCTCAATTAATATATATAAACATGGAAAAGTTCGGGTCACTACAGTAAGGTTCCTTTGTAGTTGGGGTTTGAGTTGGTGTTCGGATTGGGGTTTCCAGCGTTGTTGTTTCCTCTGAAACCCTCATGTCGTTTTACCGGGTTTTGATCATAGGTCCTTCCCCTGTTGTTATCCCATTTGCGCTTCTCACTACTACCCGCTTCAGACTTAGCTTTCTCCGGTTCATCGATGATAATTTGATTCATTAAAGTATGTGCCATGCGCATTGCCTCAGGGACATTGGGTGGCTTGGATGAGGTGACGTTTCCCTTAATGGACTTAGGAAGTCCCCAGAAGTACCTTTCCATACGCTTGAATTCCAGGGTGATCATTGTCGGACACATCAGGGCTAATTCCAAAAACCTCCGGTTGTAACCATCAAGGTCGTTCCCAACGGCCTTTAACTGCATAAATTTCATCTCCATCTTCTGGATCTCGGTCTTAGGGCAATATTCCTCAATCAGGGCCCCTTTGAATTCCTCCCATGGGGTAGCAAATGCCTCATCAATACCTTTTGCTTGAGCCAACGTGTTCCACTACGTTAGTGCGCCATCAGACAGCGTGCATGAAGCAAACTTGGTTTTATTCTCCTCTGAACAGTTAATAACTCGAAACACAGATTCTAACTTCTCGAACCATCTAGTGAGACCAACCGGCCCCTCCGTTCCACTAAAGTTATGAGGTTTGCAGCTCTGAAACTCTTTGTACGTGCACCCATTACGAATGGGCTGAATAACCGGTGGCGGTGGCGGTGGCAGTGGAGCTTGGGGTTGCATTTCCGCAATGGCTGCGGCTACCCTTTCGTCAATCATCTCCTCGATTTGGGTTGCGGTAGGTGTTGATGTTGATCGTCCGTTGGCCATGGTGTTCTAAACAAAAATTTTGACTCAAGTCAAAATCCAGTATTCAAATAGTAATAATAGAGTATATGGTAACCAACATGGAATCAACACATCACATGTTTATTAAGTAATACAACCAGGTATAAATACCACAGAATCATACAGTAATGTAAATAGAACACCGTGCAAGAATTAAATAACGCAAAGTTCTATTCATTAATAATAATAAGTTACATACATCTGTATAAGTTTGTACAATACATAAGTGAAACATAAAACTACAACTAGATTACATAATGAAATCTACTACAAAAGTCCTACGGTGATGGTGGGTGTAGGATGTCCAATACATTAGACATCTGGTCCTCGAGCTCAGTTACCCGAGCACGGAGGATCTCCACCTCCCTAATCAGTTCCTCGACAGAGGGAGTGGGTGGGGCAGGCAGTGTAGTCGGTACGGGTGGTGCTGGTGGTGTTGGTGGAGCTGGTGGTGCTGACGGTCCGGCTCCAGAAGTAGAGGCTGCGAGGCAGTAAGGCTTACGGATGAAGGGATCAGCAGGATACGGCACAAGCCGCTTACGGGCGGTAACCCTACGATGCCGACCAAATGCGTCAGTGAATGCTCGACCTCCGTTGATTCCCGGAATAATGGTGACATCGAAACGGTACCGCTTCTTCGGCGGGGTGGAGGGTGGCTGAACAGGTGCATCATCAAGTCCTCCTCGTCGGAGTCATCGTCACTAGAGTCGTCTGTGGATGAGTCATCCGATGACGGGTCATCTGAATCATGGGGAGGTGGCTGCATGGGTAGCTGTAATGGCTCTCCTCGGGTGGCCATCATCTGTCGGTATCTAAAAGGCGGGATAGGCACGAGACGTCCGTCAGGAGCGCATCGGCACCAATGGCGATACTGGTTACGGAATGGACCTTCCCCAAATTCCGCGGAAATCACAACATCACCGGAGCGAGGCTGTGACCCCGAGGGTCCTGGGGCAGATGGAGCTGGAATCTCCGGGAGTTCCTGGGCTCTGTCAGAAGTAGCCACTGGGGCAGGAGTATGGCTGCTAGCTCTGGAAGACGAAGCGCCAGGGTCCCTAGAGGATGTCGCCAACGGGATCGGTAGATCGGCAACAGTAGCAGATGAAGTGGGTGACGAGTCTAAACTACCTAAAACGATAGCAGGTGGAATATCCGACATCTGAACAAGGAAAAATAAATTTTCCATGTCAGTAAGTCATAAAGCAAGCACGTATTAGGCCAAGTAACTACAACAGTCTAAATCATGTATAACGGTAAATAGCATGGCAATAATAGTAAATCATACAGAAGAAGCATGCAATCGAAAGCAAGTAATATCATACAGTAGTGAAATCATGTAGTAGCATACGGCATATAGCAGTAAAAGTAAGCCGCAGCATGCAGTAAGTTCAGCGGAAACAGGTAAACTAGCAAGTTGTAGATTAGTCCTATTAGTGAATCCTACTCGGGTCGGTCTTAGACTCACTAATGCAAGCTAATTCCCTACAACCAATGCTCTATTACCAAATGTGATGCCCTGTACAAAACCATCGTGTACGAATCATCAACAACAGGATCATTACAAGGTCAAACACTATATGCTATTTCAAAATACGTTTGCATTCATGATGAAAGGTGACGTCATAATGAACGTCAAGTATTTTACAACCAAAGTATGCTTCTATGAATGGAAGCAAAGATAATAGTACGTGACCCTTAGGTCGTTACAAATCATAGTTTCAAAAGTAATAAAGTTATGAATGCAAGATAAACAGTTCATGCGGTGATGACTCTAGAGCAGCGGGTGTCTACATTAAGACTAGTACACAGCGGAAGCAACCTTAAGCACCTGAGAAAAACATGCTTAAAAATGTCAACACAAAGGTTGGTGAGCTATAGTTTAAGTATAACAGTATGTAAGGTAGGCCACGAGATTTCAGTGCTACAAAGAGCGTTTCAAAACAGTATGATAAAGTATATGTTTAACCGTGGGCACTTGGTAACTAACTTAACGTTTATACCCCCTGAAAGTACACTTGGCAAGTGCGTATGTTTACGAAGTATTAAACACTCATTAAATGCTAGCGCGACTAGCCTGAGTGGGGATGTCAAACCTTATGGATCCATATTTAAGATTCGCGTTCACCGGTTCAAAAACCAATGACTAAACGTTACCGAGCTAAAGGGAATGTTTATGCCATTGTATAACCCACACATATATAAAGTTTAAGTACTCGTGCCTATTATGTAAAACGTAAAATGCGCATGTATTCTCAGTTCCTAAAATAGTTAAAGTAAAAAGGGATGCTATAACTCACAGTGGTAAAGTAGTGATAAAGTCGAGTCGGGAAATAAGCAAGTACGTAGGTCCAGAAAGTCCTCAACCTAAGTCAAATAGTACTAAGTCAGTAAATCGTTCCAATAGGTTTAAATGTATGTAAATTAGGTCTTAAGGTTCATCATCATTCATCATCAAACAAAAGGTGTAAAGTAAGTTTCGTTTATGAAAAGAGTTTAAAAGAAAGGCTGACTTGGATCAGTCACCACGGCCTCTATACCTACTGAAATAAGATGAGAATAGTGGCCATGGCTCCGTATATGAGTCCTTTAGTTGTGGTTAAAATTCCAGAAGCAAACTCGTCTTCGTTTGACCGTGGCGACGGTCTAAGTGCGAGTAGGTCAGAATTTTCAGCACAACGTTAAAAGGACATAGTGACGATCGGAGGGCCATAAATCCTAAACCGTAACTCGGATTAAGATGAGTCCTAAATGAAAAGTTATCTACTCAAACAGAGCTATCTGAAAATAATCTTTACAGTAGCCCAGGTCGTACTGATCAGACCCAGTAATAGTAAACAGTAGGTTCCGGGGTTTCTTGGTGCTCGATGCTTATCACGGTTCTCATCCTTGATGCATATAGCTTCAAGTGTACAACTCGTTGATGTGTTTGCATCATATTAACCAAGTTTTGACCATCATAACACATGTGCAAGTCTAAGATATGTAGCTCAACTCAATTAAGTGTTGCAAGTGTTTTGATGAACCAACGTTACATCAAAGTCTTAGATTTAACACATACATGAAATATAAAAGTAATATTGAACTACAAACTTGAATGTGAACTAACTAATCAAGATCTTAAGATGTAGAACATAGTTCTTAGTTAGATCTTGAAGATCCAAGACCCAAAGGTCTAGATCTAAAGTTATTAAGTTAAATCCTAAGTAATAATACTTGAATCTTTACTTTAATGAAACCATAAGTTATAAAACTTAGATTATCATCTTGTAAAGTGTATGTAAGCTCATAAGCTCTTGATTATGACAAAATTAGAAGACCATTAGCTATGTAAACTTAGATCTTACATAAGTATATGAAGTTATAACTAAAGAGTTACACTTCTATGTTCTTGAACTTTTAAAGTTAACTTTAGTTCAAGATTAATGAGATCAAAGTTAACTAGTAACACTTGACCAATAAGAACATGAATCATTAAATTAAAGTGCAAGTAAATGAAGTAATAAACTAAATAAACAAGTTAATAAGTCAGGGTTTTTCATACTTTAAAGATTCAAGCCAAAGTCTTGATCTTTAAGAATGTAAACTTTTAAGTTTACAAACATGAATTACAAGTATGATTTACAACACATGAACTTACAATCTTTCAAACATTAAATGTAGAACATAAACTAGAGAGTTTAGCTCTTGTGTGTCTTGTAAGAACAAGTTGATATGAAGAATCAAACTAGAAAGTTTGATCCTTGTACTAGTAAGTAAACATCTAACAATGACAAGTATCAAATAACAACAAATGATGATGATGATTAAGGTGTTGCTTGCTACGGTTTTGAGTAAGAAAAAGGAAGAGGAAAATTAGTTCACGTTACTTACAAGATGAGAGAAAAAGAGAGAAAAGTTTGAGAGCAAGTAAGTGTGTGTTTTGAGAATGAGTGAATGGAAGTAAGATGTAATGAAAATTTGAAAACAAAACTCCCTTGTATTGCTTGGTGGCCGACGGTTTGGGATCAAAAAGGGGGGGAGGGATTAATCCACTAGGTTCTTGCATGTTAAAGTCTTAAAAGTTGGATATAAGAGGTGGTTTCATGGGGATAAGGTGGTAACTAGATTCCTTACCACTTAACCATCTAGTTTAATTCCTAACTTACAAGGAGTAATGGGCTAACTAGTCCATTTAAGGGTGTAGGGTGGGCTCATAAGTCCATTAGCACTAATAAAGGCCCAAGTTCAAGTAATTCTCAAGTTAATCCAATTAAAGCCCAAGCAATTAACTAATAACCATAGTTAATGAAAATGATTAATAAAACTTAATCATGAATGTAAATAATACTCTAAAAATATTATTCGTGTAATGTACGTGTGTCACAAAAATGTTTCGGGCATTTGAAGTCAAGTATGATCAATCATGGTAACAAGTAAATGTAATAACATACATTCGTTAAATCACAAGTATTAATAATAACAATTATTAATAAATAAACGTTGGAAAATCCAGGGTCGTTACATAGGTAGTAAATTAGGGCTTAATAAACTAGGGTTAGGTTAATTAGGGTTTTTAATAATTAATGTAATATATATATGTGTATGTCGTGTATAGTATATGTATATATGTTTTATTTATTTTTTTATAAATATATATGTATGCTGATATGTATATATATAAATATATATATATATATTTTTAAATAGTATGTATATATATATATATATATATATATATATATATATATATATATATATATATATATATATATATATATGTAACGTGTATATATATATATATATATATATATATATATATATATATATATATATATATATATATATATGTGTATATACTTTCCAATTATAACCACATTAACATAATCTTTATTAGGTTTTAGGTTTTTAAGGATCAAACACTTTTATCTTTTTTTTTTGTCGATTACAACATAAATATATATTTTTTTTTGTTACGTGTATATGTATATATCTATGCATGTATATGTATATAATGTATATGTATATATTTGTTTAAATTAACAAGATCGAAACATGAATATGAATTGAAAGTAAAGATCAAAGGTAATTTAAATAGGTTTAGGGTTTATGTTACACCTTGAAGATATGAAGATGATTAACAAAAGAAAAGAAGAAACACTTGATGATGAAGATCAAACCCGAAAATATTATGAACACCTTGAAGATTCGATGAACGCGACGAATATCAACCCGGAAACAAGAAGCAAACGAACACGATAACACTATGGTGATGGGTGGCGATCGGCTTAGGGTAAAATCGAAGGGTGGCCTCGGTTATGGTGACGACCGAGAGGTGGTCGTTGTGTGGTGTTTCTTGGTAGTCGATGGTGGTTGTAAGGTGGTATGGTGGCGGCTTTTGATGGTGGTGGTGGTGATTCCTTGGCCGAAAACCAAAGAAGAGAGGGAGGTTGAGATTGTGATTTTGATAGAGGATTATAAGAATGTTTTGGTACAAGAAAAGCATTAGCCTAGGTCTCTATTTATAGGTGAGGTTAGAAGGTTCTAGGTTTAGGGTAAAATGGGAAAACTTGGTGCCAAAGTAATCGATTAGGGTTAGGGTTTGCATGGGTGGTGGTGGCCGTGAATATAGGAGGGCAAAATAGTCTTTTTGCCCATTAAAAAAATCGGCCAAAAGGGTTTGGGTTTAGGGTTAGGGTTGGAACTTTTCACTTTAGTCCTTGATCTTGTGATTAGTTTAAATGGTTCTTTAAGTATCCAAGTTTAATCATTTAAGTGTACAAGTTTTAAGGTTATTCATTTTGTTCACGAAAGTTTATTAGCTCGTCATTTTATCTTTTATTAACTTGTCAAATATTGTACAAAGTTAATTAGTATGTTTAATAACTTTTAAAGTTGACAGTTAAGGATTAAAGTTTATTTATTTCACTTAATTCTTTTATTCGGGCATTAAATTAAAGGAAGAAAAATATATAGATGGAAAAATGAGGGTCGTTATAGTACCTCCCCGTTATTAGAAATTTCGTCCCGAAGTTTTAGGTAGACTTCTCGTTTGCATCAGCAGTTGAGAAGAGATGGGGATATTTCCGTATCATTTGGTCTTTGCGTTCCCATGTATATTCGGGGCCTCTACGCGAATTCCAACGAACTTTAACGATAGGTATGTTGCTTTTACGTGTTTGTTTGACCTCTTCATTCATGTTTTCTATAGGTTCTTCAAAGAAGTGCATTTACTCATCAATGCGGATATCATCCAAAGGAATAACAAGTGTGTCATCAGCAAGACACCTTTTAACATTCGAGACATGAAACACATCATGTACTTTGCTAAGTTCAGTTGGTAGTTCTAATCGGTACGCCACGGGACCGACTCTTTGAGTGATTGTGAAAGGTCCAACATATCGTGGACTAAGTTTACTTCGTTTACCGAAGCGGACGACACCTTTCCAAGGGGATACTTTCAACATGACTTTGTCTCCAACTTGGAATTCTATATCCTTCCGATGCTTATCAGCATAGTTCTTTTGTCGACTGCGGGCAGTTTCTAATCGTTTCTTAATCTGGACGATCTTTTCGGTAGTTTCATGAATAATTTCAGGACCAGTTAAATGTCTATCCTCGAGTTCATCCCAAAACAAAGGGGATCTACATTTTCGACCGTATAAAGCTTCAAAAGGTGCAGCTTTAATGCTAGAGTGATAATTGTTGTTGTAGGAAAATTCAGCTAAAGCAAGTGTTTATACCAACCTTTACCGAAATCGATTGCACAAGCACGTAGAATATCTTCCATGGTTTGAATGGTTCGTTCACTTTGGCCATCAGTTTGAGAATGATAGGCTGTACTCATGTCAAGTTGAGTTCCAATAGCAGATTGCAAAGTTTTCCAGAATCTGGAAACGAATCGACTGTCGCGATCAGAAATAATTGAGATAGGAACTCCATAACGTGAGACAATTTCTTTAATATAGAGTTGTGATAATTTCTCCATCTTTTCGGTTTCCTTGATCGGTAAGAAATGTGCAGATTTAGTAAGACGATCAACTATGACCCAAATAGTATCGTTACCGTTTGAAGTCTTAGGCAACTTAGTAACGAAATCCATAGTGATACATTCCCACTTCCACTGCGGGATATCGGGTTGTGTCAACAGACCAGAAGGTATTTGATGTTCAGCCTTGACTTTCAAACAAGTGAGACACTTACTAACATAAGTAGAAATGTCAGCTTTCATGTTATGCCACCAGTAGAATTTCTTCACATCGTGATACATCTTACTGGAACCCGGGTGAATAGAATATCTAGTCTTATGTGCTTCATCCAAGACTAGATCACGGAGATTACTGAAGCGAGGAACCCAAATTTTGTTACCAAAGTACCGTGTACCACTAGCTTTCACTTGGAGTTGGTTCTCGAAACCGATAGGTCCTTCACCTTCGATAAGTGCTGGTTTAATAGCTTCAAGTTGAGCTTCACAGATTCGTGATATAAGATTCGATTTGATTTTCAGGTTTAAAGCACGAACAAGTCTAACATTGTATTTTTGACTAAGGGCATCGGCAACTACATTCGCCTTACCAGGATGGTATTTCAGCTCACAGCCATAATCATTCAATAACTTGAGCCATCGTCTTTGTCTCATGTTTAATTGCTTCTGGTCAAAGATATGTTGAAGACTTTTATGATCGGTATACACCGTGATTCTAACCCCATAGAGGTAATGTCTCCACATCTTTAGTGCAAATACCACGGCTCCTAATTCCAGGTCATGTGTGGTATAGTTCTTCTCATTTTCTTCAACTGTCTACATGCATAGGCAATAACCTTTTCACATTGCATTAAAACGCTTTGAGGCATCGCAGTAAACAACAAAATCATCAGAGCCTTCAGGTAAAGATAGAATCGGGGCTGTGGTCAATTTATCCTTCAGAATCTTGAAAGCAGATTCCTGTTCTTCGGACCACTCAAACTTCTTTCCTTTGTGAGTTAACTTTGTAAGGGGTTTAGCAAGGAGGGAAAAATCTTTTATGAATCTCCGGTAATAACCGGCAAGTCCCAAAAATTGACAAATATGCTTCGCAGTCCTTAGTATCTCCCAGTTTTGAATAGCGGTAATCTTAGCTGGATCGACATGTATTCCGTTACTATCAACAACATGTCCGAGGAATTGTACGATTTTGAGCCAAAACTCGCACTTTGAAAACTTAGCGTAGAGTTGTTCCTTTCGTAAGAGTTCAAGAATCATGCGCAAATGCTGCTCATGTTCTTTCTCACTCTTTGAGTAGATTAAGATGTCGTCAATGAATACAATGACAAATTTGTCGAGATATGGTTTGCAGACACGATTCATAAGATCTATGAACACGGCAGGAGCATTAGTTAAGCCAAAAGGAATGACACAAAATTCATAGTGCCCATAATGAGTACGAAAAGCAGTCTTAGGAATATCGGATTCCTTGACCCTAAGTTGGTGATAACCGGACCTCAGATCAATTTTTGAATAAACACTCGACCCTTGAAGTTGGTCAAATAGATCATCAATACGCGGTAATGGATAACAGTTTTTGATAGTAAGCTTGTTGAGTTCGCGGTAATCAATACACATCCTCAACGTACCATCTTTCTTTTTAACGAATAGAATAGGAGCTCCCCATGGGGATGAGCTTGGATGAATGAAACCTTTATCCAATAATTCTTGGAGTTGGTTGGAAAGTTCCTTCATTTCGGAAGGTGCTAAACGGTATGGTGCTTTAGCAACAGGAGCAACACCAGGAGATAAATCAATCTGAAATTCGACTTGTCGAGGAGGTGGAAGACCAGGAAGATCTTCAGGAAATACCTCGGGATAATCTCTAACCACCGGCAAGTCATCAATAAGCTTTTCCTTCGGTTCGACTATCTTAACATGAGCTAATATCGCGGGATAACCTTTCATAAGGTATTTACGGGTTTTGATGCAAGAAATGATGTTGAGCTTGGAACCACTCTTGTCGCCTTGAATGACGAGAGTCTCTCCATTTCCCAAAGGAATGTTAACGGTCTTATCGAAACACAAGATTGCAACATGTAATGGACGTAACCAGTCCATTCCGACTACGACATTGAAACTTGCTAACTCGACCGGCAAAAGGTCAATCTTAAATTCTTGGTCGGCTAGTTTTAGATTATAGTTTTTATAGATGTGATCAACTTTCATAACTTTTCCGTTTGCTACCTCTACTAGTCGTTTAGTTTCTAGGGGTTGTGGTCTCTCGGTGAATAAGGTACAAAATTTACTAGACACGTAACTCTTTTCGGCACCCGTATCGAATAAAATGTTTGCGTAGAAATTATTGACGAGAAACGTACCCGTAATGACTTCATCTTCCTCACGGGCTTCCTCAGCCGTTATGACAAACACACAGCTCTTTAGATTGGTGGTATTGGCTCCAGTAGTAGGGGTATCTTTCTTCTTCGGGCAGTGGGGACTAATATGCCCCTTCTCTCCGCAGGTGTAACAAGTAGGAGGAGCTTTAGCAGGAACAACAGCTTTATCTTTCGGATGTGATGACCCAGAAATTTTCGACTAAATTTAAACTTTATCTTTATATCATTCCGACACGATAAGCAAATTCTGTAATGATGAAATCTCAAAAACTTTGAACTATGTTTATATAATCAATTACCCTTCGACTACTCTCGATGATTCACGAACAATTATGTGTAAATATATATATATATGAATATATACATATGTGTGATTATTAAATTAAGAAATATTAATTAAACATTAAACGTTTGATTAATATGAGAATAAGTTACTAAGTCTATTATATGGCTTGAGAACGCTGACAAAGTATTAGATGAATGATACTTTACATAAACGTAATTATTTCAAAATATTTATCAACGGGATTAGAAGATAATATCAAATGATTGATTTATCAGATACATTGTATGATTACGAGTCCCTGTTGAGAGGTCCACTTTGATTTAAGAAATTTATTCTTTTTAACGGTATTCGGAATAATTGGTAAAGTGATCTACATATGAAAACAAAGTGTCAAATAACGAGAATTAGACAAAGATTAGTAGAAGACTAAATTGCATATTAATCATTTGATTTAGTTTCAAACGTACGAAAACATTTTTCGATATAATAGAACTTGATTATTTAAAATGTCCTTGATTAAATAAATGTAAGCTGGAATATTGATTGTTAAATATATAAAAAACTTGCAACTTGTATTTAAAACATGTTCATTAAATATATATGTTTTCAAATTAATTAAGTACACGATAGTAACACTCCCTTAGTGATGCGATTAATATTTAAAACGTTAGTGCATAAATGAATTGTATCTATTTAAGTTTTAAAGTATAAATGATACGTGTTATAATATTTTCTAAACGAAATTTAAAACGAACTTTGAAATATAATTAGTTTTAAAAGACTAACTATTATATCATTAGATAAATAATTCAAACATATATATTACGTATAAATTTACAATTCTAAATAAAAATATATATATATATCTATATATTATAACTTAGTCATAAAACGTTCTGATTTAAAATAATATATTTTGATAAACAATGAGCCACTGATTTATAGAAGCAAATGACCACAACGCTCAATTTTACAAGTTACATTTATTACAAAATAATTTATCGAAGAGTAAGTCTAATTATTATTAAAGGTACACGTCGCATAACGTAAATACTAGTTTTCTAAGCATACGAAAATGCGTTCGAGAAACTGAAACCGGATCATAAGTCGATTGACAACGTTCGAATCATCGGAACAAAAATTACATTTTTATCATGTACGTAAATATAATATAATATATAATTAATTATATAAATTAAATATATTATATATATAATAATATTTTACGAGTGTCGGCAGAGCTCAAAGTGGGATATGAGCTGGGAGTTGAGGTCATGCGACCGCATGAAAACAAAGAAGGAACCCCATACAATCGCATGGGGTAAGAAATCAGCAATTATTATATAACCTCAATCGATCTGGTCACAAAAGACACACACATATACATTTGAGATATTACTCCCTCTGTTCTTATTATTTTCATTATTTATATTATTATTATTATTATTATTATTATTATTATTATTATTATTATTATTATTATTATTATTATTAAGATTAATATTATAGTTAGGAGTATTATTATTAGTAGTATTTATACATAAAATACTATGGAGGATAGGGCTAAGGAAATTATGGGTTATAGCTATGGAGGATATGGGTAATGCTCAGGGGTATGCTCGTGAGGTCAATCTAGTATTTATCATCTCCGTTGCATCTACGTACTTTCCTGCAATATTGAATCTCAATATTGATACGTGAGCACTCATAACTTAACTCTTACATATTATTAGTATATCCCTGACTAGTGCTCGAGTAGATATGATTATGCATGCATGTATGTTTAATTTAGTCGTTAGATAGTTTTGATGAATCGTAAGTTAGTTACATATGCGGTTGAGATAAGGTATATGATATGCATGTCGTTGGAAAGCTAACGAAAATTTAAGAACTTTTCATTTAGATATCGAATGGTTTCAATGAACGGATTAAAAGTTATAGACAATTGAATTTTTGTATTATTATTAAAAATGATTATTATTATCATCGATATTATCATCGTTATAATTATTATTACTATTATTATTATTATTATTATCATCATTATTATTATTATCATCATTATCGTTATGAATAAAAAGTAGTATCATTAAAAATTGTTATTTTTAATAATATTACTATCATTTTTATCATTAACGTTATAATTAGTATTATTATTATTATTATCATAGTTATTAGTATTATCATTATCATAATGTTTATTATTATTAGTATTATTGTAATTGAAACTAATATTAGTAATACCTAATTATTTTGATTACTATTATTATCATTATTATGAACGCGATATAAAAGACGACTAAAAGCTATTAACAAATTGATTAAGAAATAATGAGTATAATTATCATGATGAAATTAAAATATTGAAAGTTATTGATTTAGATAAAAAAAATATCGTTTTCATTAATTTTATCATTAGTATTATTAAAAGTATTAATATTAAAACTACCATTTTTACAAAAATTATTATTTATAGGAATATCATTGTTAATATAAAATATCATTATTATTATCATTTTAATAAAAAATTATCATCTTATCGTAATATCATTTTTAGTAAATATAAATATTATTATTATTACTAATAGAATAATAATAATTATTATTACAAAATAATACAATTTTTACGTACTATTGTTATTATCGATATTATTTTATCAAATGAATATACGATACAAAGATAATTTACTACGTGTAATATAATTACATTAATAAAACCTATAATATTATTTTTACGATATTAAATAAACTTTATAAATTTTATTACTTAAGATATATAAAAGTATATTTTTTTATAAAATTGTATTTATTAATAAATGAATTATAATTTTTTTACTATAATAAAAATCAGTTAAAAATATTTAAATATATAAAACAACTATATTTAAGTTAGATAATAAACATGTATAAATTTTGGAAATCATTTTGAGTCAAATTGACTTTTGTTGACTTTTGCATAGTAGTCTCGAGCATTAGGATTGTGGTACACTATGACTTGACCTAAATTGTTAGACAGATATTGACCAACATATAAATATATATAATTAATATAGGTTCATGAATCCGAGGCCAACCTTGCACTTGTTCAAGTGTCGTCATATGCATTATTGCTACGAAATACAGTTTTGTGAGTTTCATTTGCTCCCTTTTTAAATGTTTTTGCAATATATATTTTTGGGACTGAGAATACATGCGCTGCTTTTATAAATGTTTTACGAAATAGACACAATTAATCAAAACTACATTCTATGGTTGGATTATTAAATCGAATATCACCCTTTTAGTCTGGTAATCTAAGAATTAGGGAACAGAAACCCTAATTGACACGAATCCTAAAGATAGATCTATTGGGCCTAACAAACCCCATGCAGGTTACGGATGCTTTAGTACTTCGATTTTATCATGTCCGATGAGAGTCCCGGAATGATGGGGATATTCTAGATGCATTTTTGTTAATGTCGATTACCAGGTGTTCACCATATGAATGATTTTTTTAATTCGCGGGTTACGTTTATTATTTTATACTCGGGTTACGTGTACAATTAAATATATGAAATCTTGTGGTCTATTAAAATGATGGAAATGAATGTTTATGATAAACTAATGAACTCACCAACCTTTTGGTTGACACTTGAAAGCATGTTTATTCTCAGGTTTGAAAGAAATCTTCCGCTGTGCATTTGCTCATTTAGAGATATTACTTGGAGTCATTCATGACATATTTCAAAAGACATTGTATTCGAGTCGTTGAGTTCAACAAGGTTACTATTAAGTCATTTATAGTTTGGATATATTATGAAAGGGTATGCATGCCTGTCAACTTTCGATGTAATGAAAATTTGTCTTTTAAAACGAATGCAATGTTTGTAAAATGTATCATATAGAGGTCAAATACCTCGCATTGTAATCATATGTTATTTAATTCATTCTTATGGATTAGGACGGGTCTTTACATGTGGTATCAGAGCGGTGGTCTTAGCGAACTAGGTCTTGCATTAGTGTGTCTAACTGATATTCGTTAGGATGCATTAGTGAGTCTGGACTTCGACCGTGTCTGGATGTCAAAAGTTTTTGCTTATCATTTCTTATCGGAAATTACCTGCTTATCATTCTTAAGTCTAGACACATCTTACTGCATTGATTGCATGAATAGTGTATAGACAAAATTCATATCTTAGCGTATCTGCTAATTCATATCTTAGCGTATCTGTTACTGTAAACTTTGCCTGACATATTCCGTAAATACCTCCGTAATCTACGAAATCTTTTATTCTATATATATAGATATTCCATGTAAGTAGAATACTATCTAATAGCCAAGAATCATTTCATATCGAAAAATATTTTATTCAATCGTACGAAATGGAACTCTCCACTAGTTCAAGTCCCTCGAATTCCGATATGGAGTTTCACTCAAGCTCTGAAAGCAGTGTGACTGGAATGGACTAACCAATCAGCCATCATCTATTCTGGATGAATTGGGGATGGGTTCGTAGCCTCCTTAATCATTGGAGACAAGAAGAAGGTGATACTTTCCATCCACCGCATTTCCCTCTTGGCGAAGAACCTAAAGCACTTACCGGTGAACCTGTCCGAAACACCATTTTTTCCCTTATTTCCAGAGTATCTCGTCATGATTATATACTACATCAAATTCTAGATTTTATTTATCCGCTCGTCCGAACCGACAATCACCCCGGTGTAATAGAAGAAGCCGACGAGCTTCGCGCTCGGGTAGTGGCTTTGGAGAATATGGTGCAAAGGTTATAAACACCAGCAGTAGCACCAGCAGCATAACCAGTACCACCATCATCAACGCCAACAATACCATTACCACCCCAACCACAATCGCGTCGTAAACCTCAACTTTACAATCTGTCCCACGAGCACCAATGTCATACCAAGGAATACTAACAACAACAAACGATGAAGTGTTGATTCATAACTTCATTAGGGGGAAACATTCTACAGAGATTATGTAATTTCTAAAGTCTTAAGATTATCTATTCTAGCCCTAACCATAAATCAGATGAATGAACCAAAATGATAGGAGGAAGAATAGAAATCCTGACAAGAATGGTGCGTGATTTACAAGCTAGACTTATTTTATCAACAACATCAACAGTACCATTAGCATCACCAGCACCGTCAGTATCCTCAGCATCATTAGTACTAGCAGCACCTATAACATCACAAGCTCTGACAGTTCAAGAATCACCGTGGACATCATTACAAATCAACAACAAGTATGTCTTATCAACGAGTTATGAAGTATTAACTCGTTTCCACTAAAGGATTTATATGTATATCTTATATATATAAATTTTAAACCATAATAAATCTTTCCGTACTAAGCTATTATGTATGAATCTTAACTACTCGGTTAATTTATATTACTAATAAGCTATGATGTACATCCTTTGTCAACAACTTAACCATCGTTGACTACAATCTCTGTTTCAAATCAATGAATTCCATTTCATAATAAATCAAGTATATTATTCAAATATATGTTTGATTTTACACTTTCATCATCGATGTACTCGAGACTTTTCAGATAACATCATTCATAACTTGCGAAGTTCACAAGAGTTCCATGAACACCAACATTATGCATCAACAAATAACGAAGTATTGATTCATGATTTCAATTACATTGAAGAAATACTCCGTAAAAGTTATGAAATCTCTAAAGTTTTAGGAATTATTTAATTCTAGTTTCAGTCATAAATCAAATGAGTTTAATTTAATGTTATCTCATTAAATCTATATTACATCTGAAGAAAATATACATACATATATATTTTCATAAGGACTGTAATAAAATTCTTTTGTACAAAAATATTATTTGTGAAATTTTTTTTAACGGGTAGGTAATACCCGAGAAATACTTAGATTTCACATTAATATGTTACACTGTACATTTTTCGATTCTGATTCAACAATCATTAACTATACTCACAACTTACACAACGATATACATTTCTCATATAAATCAGAACAACCATTCTCATCTAAATTCAATTACATATTTTGATTTTAAACAAATCAGAATCCAAATCAAGATATAGCCGATATCATCACTCTTAAATCCCTACAGCTTTCAAAACTATACTTTGACTTCAAAACAGTGCTAGAACATCACTTCTATTCATAAAACTCAGAAAAATATTCGTATCATTCAAAATTTTAGAACATCATAGGTATATTAATGATTACTATCTGTGTTCAAACCCTTCGAAATTCTTGAAGACACTTCAAATAATGAACAATCGAGATGATGATCCAACCACATATTAACCACAGTCTTGCACCTGAAAAGCTCTCGAAACCAAAGTCATAGTTTAACACGTATCCGTGTCAGACCCTTTGGCATTTATTAACAAAAAAATAACTTTGCGATTCCTTTTCAAATTAGTCAGTTTTGTCACAGCTCCAACAAGTCAACCTCGACTTTTCAGTTGAAACATTCTTATTATAACCTCGATATAGACGATGCCCTTTTGTCATTGTTACCGGGGAACCTTTTATATCTCACCACTTTAGCAATAAACGTACCAACAACTTCACTGATCTTTGACTTTTCGAAAAATCATTATATTTATCGAAACCCTGTCATTTACTCATCCGCATTTTGTAACAATAATTGTCATGCCAATTACTGGGATTCAGCAATCAGTATTTTGAAATCTCGCAGCATGTCTACGCCAACAGTTATACATATAACATCTATCTTCTAGACGTACATACTATGAATGTGAAGTTTCTGAAAAACACCCCTAACTGCGAAATAGTTCTTGATATGCTGATAAAGCAGCAAAAACTATAAACGACCTTAACAGTAAAAATTTTGATGATAAAGAATAGTGTGTTGGCAAAGCTCATAAAAAGAGAAGGTTTGGAACTGAAAAACGGATTGAACAAAGTATGAAAGAGGCTGTGGACAAATCACAAAGACTAAATCTGCCTTCAAAGAATCCAAATGATTCAGCGTCTGCTGAAGTCTTTAGCGAATAACTTACTCCTTACTTTAAAACTCTTGCGGACAATATTCTTAATCATCCTCTGATTTTAGATATTATAAGATATCATCATATCTTTCGTTATAAATATCCTCTATATTTTTGAAGATATTTCCATAACTATTCTTATCTGAAATCATTTATCTCTTTGCGCTATTTGTATTACATCAAAAAGGAAACTGTTTAGTTTCTATATCTTGTAAACCTCCGAGTTTAAAATATGAATGTTTTTGAAGTAATGTTGGGAACTGAAGCATGAGTTAGTATAATATAATGACACTTGATTAACGTGATTATATTACAGTAATTCATGCTGAGTTCCTAAATGGAACGTGATGATTCACAGATCATAACGTCATCATGTGCCACGTTACATGACTCTTGTATTCTATTTAACCTCTAAATATATCAAGAAAATATTTTTCTTGATGATTCGATCTTTTCCAGATATTCTGGTAATTTGACAAATCAAGATCGTGCCATTACAATTTCCTCCTTAGAACATTAACCATGTTCATTTCAAAATTCATATCAACGAACTCTGGACCTTTACATGCGAGGCTTAATGGATAGAAGAGAAAACAGAGCATGAAGCTCCGAAATAGAAATGGGGGTATAAATCGCAGCAAATAGGAGAGAGCATTAGCTGTGGATGACAATGATTATAGAAGACAGAAGCATAGACTTTGAAATATATGGGAAGATATAAAGCCCGACAGTAATACATAAATTAAAAACCATGTATATCAATATGTATTGCAACGTAAAGGCACGCGAGAATTAAAAATACTATAACCCCAAGGTAATAGTAAAAGTAAATAAAATCCTCCGGTGGTAGATGAAAGAGAAGAATGACAGATATGAAAGTTAAGAGTATATCAAGGATCAGAACGGGATGGAGCATATTGACGAATACTTTAAAGTATGAGTTGAGGGAGAAAGAATAGAGGGTATGAGTTGTAAGGAAACGAAGTGGGTGGATTTATAGTGAAACATCCTATAGAGCAATCGAAATAGATCATTTTATTTAATTGAATAGGATCATAATTTCCTTAATCACCGAAGAATCAAATCCTATATAGATTACAAGGATTTTCTTTAATCCGGAGATCAACCGTGATGACGTCAAAAGATATGACGAATCACTATTATCTTATTTCATTCATTTACGATAACTTCACTCATACGCTTTGAGTAATTGAATTATTTTATCCATACTTCTTAAACGTGATAAAACTCTATAATCTTCATAATAACATTCTCATTGTTAGCCATCACGACCTCTATCAAATTTCGGGGACGAAATTTCTTTAACGGGTAGGTACTGTGACGACCCAGAAATTTCCAAATAAATTTAAACTTTATCTTTATATCATTCCGACACGATAAGCAAATTTTGTAATGTTGACATCTCAAAAACTTTGAACTATGTTTATATAATCAATTACCCTTCGACTGCTCTCGACGATTCACGAACAATTATGTGTAAATAGATATGTATGAATATATACATATGTGTGATTATTAAATTAAGAAATATTAATTAAACATTAAACATTTGATTAATATGAGAATAAGTTACTAAGTCTATTATATGGCTTGAGAACGCTGACAAAGTATTAGATGAATGATACTTTACATGAATGTAATTATTTCAAAATATTTATCAACGGGATTAGAAGATAATATCAAATGATTGATTTATCATATACATTGTATGATTACGAGTCCCTGTTGAGAGGTCCACTTTGATTTAAGAAATCTATTCTTTTTAACGGTATTCGGAATAATTGGTAAAGTGATCTACATATGAAAACAAAGTGTCAAATAACGAGAATTAGACAAAGGTTAGTGGAAGACTAAATTGCATATTAATCAATTGATTTAGTTTCAAACGTACGAAAATTTTTCGATATAATAGAATTTGATTATTTAAAATGTCCTTGATTAAATAAATGTAAGCTGGAATATTGATTGTTAAATATAGAGAAAACTTGCAACTTGTATTTAAAACATGTTCAATAAATATATATGTTTTCAAATTAATTAAGTACACGATAGTAACACTCACTTAGTGATGCGATTAATATTTAGAACGTTAGTGCATAAATGAATTGTATCTATTTAAGTTTTAAAGTATAAACGATACGTGTTATAATATTTTCTAAACGAAATTTAAAACGAACTTTGAAATATAATTAGTTTTGAAAGACTAACTATTATATCATTAGATAAATAATTCAAACATATATATTACGTATAAATTTACAATTCTATATATATATATATATATATATATATATATATATATATATATATATATATATATATATATATATATATATATATATATATATATATATATATATATATATATATTAACTTAGTCATAAAACGTTCTGATTTAAAATAATATATTTTGATAAACAACGAGCCACTGATTTATAAAAGCAAATGACCACAACACTCAATTTTACAAGTTACATTTATTACAAAATAATTTATCGAAGAGTAAGTCTAATTATTATTAAAGGTACACGTCGCATAACGTAAATACTAGTTTTCTAAACATACGAAAATGCGTTCGAGAAATCGAAACCGGATCATAAGTCGATTGACAATGTACGAGTCATCGGAACAAAAATTACATTTTTATCATGTACGTAAATATAATATAATATATAATTAATTATATAAATTAAATATATTATATATATAATAATATTTTATGAGTGTCGACAGAGCTCAAAGTAGGATATGAGCTGGGAGTTGAGGTCATGCGACTGCTTGAAAACAAAGAAGGAACCCCATGCAATCGCATGGGGTAAGAAATCAGCAATTATTATATAAACTCAATCGATCTGGTCACAAAACACACACACACATATACATTCGAGATATTACTCCCGCTGTTCTTATTATTTTCATTATTTATATTATTATTATTATTAAGATTAATATTATAGTTAGGAGTATTATTATTAGTAGTATTTATACATAAAATACTACGACGGAGTGTTGTTCGAGTAATTTTCAAAACTGGTTTGCGAGTAGGATAGGGCTAAGGAAATTGTGGCTTATAGCTATGGAGGATATGGGTAATGCTCGGGGGTATGCTTGAGGTCAATCTAGTGTTTATCATCTCCGTTGCGTCTACGTACTTTCCTGCAATATTGAATCTCAATATTGATACGTGTGCACTCATAACTTAACTCTTACATATTATTAGTGTATCCCTGACTAGTGCTCGAGTAGATATGATTATGCATGCATGTATGTTTAATTTAGTCATTAGATAGTTTTGATGAATCGTAAGTTAGTTACATATGCGGTTGAGATAAGGTATATGATATGTATGTCGTTGGAAAGCTAGCGAAAAATTAAGAACTTTTCATTTAGATATCGAATGGTTTCAATGAACGGATTAAAAGTTATAGACAATTGAATTTTTGTATTATTATTAAAAATGATTATTATTATCATCATTATTATCGTTGTTATAATTATTATTACTATTACTATTATTATTATTATTATTATTATTATTATTATTATTATTATTATTATTATTATTATTATCGTTATTAATAAAAAGTAGTATCATTAAAAATTGTTATTTTTAATAATATTACTATCATTTTTATCATTAAAGTTATAATTAGTATTATTATTATTATCATAGTTATTAGTATTATCATTATCATAATGTTTATTATTGTTAGTATTATTGTAATTGAAACTAATATTAGTAATACCTAATTATTTTGATTACTATTATTATCATTATTATGAACGCGATATAAAAGACGACTAAAAGATATTAACAAATTGATTAAGAAATAATGAGTATAATTATCATGATGAAATTAAAATATTGAAAGGTATTGATTTAGATAAAAAAAATATGGTTTTCATTAATTTTATCATTAGTATTATTAAAAGTATTAATATTAAGACTACCATTTTTACAAAAATTATTATTTATAGGAATATCATTGTTAATATAAAATATCATTATTATTATCATTTTAATAAAAAAAATTATCATCTTATCGTAATATCATTTTTAGTAAATATAAATATTATTATTATTATTACTAATAGAATAATAATAATTATTATTACAAAAAAATACAATTTTTACGTACTATTGTTATTATCGATATTATTTTATCAAATGAATATACGATACAAAGATATTTTACTACGTGTAATATAATTACATTAATAAAACCTATCATATTATTTTTACGATATTAAATAAACTTTTACTTAAGATATATAAAAGTATATTTTTTTATAAAATTTTAATTATTAATAAATGAATTATATTTTTTAACTATAATAAAAATCAGTTAAAAATATTTAAATATATAAAACATCTATATTTAAGTTAGATAATAAACATGTATAAATTTTGGAAATCATTTTGAGTCAAATTAACTTTTGTTGACTTTTGCATAGCAGTCTCGAGCATTAGGATTGTGGTACACTACGACTTGACCTAAATTGTTAGACAGATATTGACCAACATATAAATATATATAATTAATATAGGTTCATGAATCCGAGGCCAACCTTGCACTTGTTCAAGTGCCGTCATATGCATTATTGCTACAAAATACAGTTTTGTGAGTTTTATTTGCTCCCTTTTTAAATGCTTTGCAATATATATTTTTGGGACTGAGAATACATGCGCTGCTTTTATAAATGTTTTACGAAATATACACAAGTAATCGAAACTACATTCTATGGTTGGATTATTAAATCGAATATCACCCTTTTAGTCTGGTAATCTAAGAATTAAGGAACAGAAACCCTAATTGACGCGAATCCTAAATATAGATCTATTGGGCCTAACAAACCCCATTCGGGTTATGGATGCTTTAGTACTTTAATTTTATCATGTCCGATGAGAGTCCTGGAATGATGGGGATATTCTAGATGCATTCTTGTTAATGTCGATTACCAGGTGTTCACCATATGAATGATTTTTTTTTTAATTTGCGGGTTACGCGTATTATTTTGTACTCGGGTTACGTGTACAATTAAATTTATGAAATCTTGTGGTTTATTAAAATGATGGAAATGAATGTTTATGATAAACTAATGAACTCACCAACCTTTTGGTTGACACTTGAAAGCATGTTTATTCTCATGTTTGAAAGAAATCTTCCGCTGTGCATTTGCTCATTTAGAGATATTACTTGGAGTCATTCATGACATATTTCAAAAGACGTTGTATTCGAGTCGTTGAGTTCAACAAGATTACTATTAAGTCTTTTATAGTTTGGATATATTATGAAAGGGTATGCATGCCTGTCAACTTTCGATGTAATGAAAGTGTGTCTTTTAAAACGAATGCAATGTTTGTAAAATGTATCATATAGAGGTCAAATACCTCGCAATGTAATCATATGTTATTGTATTAATTCTTATGGATTAGGACGGGTCTTTACATCGGAGGAGTCTTATAAGTCTTAGCGACATGTCCCACCTTCTTACATAAAGAACAAGTAGCAGTGCACCGCCCTGAGTGATGCCTTTCACAACGAGCACAATAGGGCTTAGTCCCTATATAACCGGTCCTAGTATTATCAGCAGGCTTCTTAGCAATATTCTGGTTTGAACCCTGAGACGGCTCAAATTTTATTTTACCATCACTACTCTTAGTATCAACTTGCTTATTAGCCAAAGCTCATCTTCTTTTGGCCATCATCAGATTTTGAGCCATGAGAATCACGGCATCAAGGGTACCTTTCTCAGCAGCGATAACTTTTCCCTTAACATCCTCAGGGAGACCTTCAATGTACCTTTCGATCTTTCTTGGCTCAGTAGGAAACATCTCGGGACACAAGGTAGAAAGCTAAAGAAAACGATTAGTGTAGCTTTCAATGTCGGTACCTTTAACTTTGAGTTCCCAGAACTCGGCTTCTAGCTTTTGGACTTTACTTCTAGGATAAAACTTATTAACCATCATGCCTTTAAGTTCATCCCATAGGTTGCATTAGCATTATTGATCCCCACAGACTTAGCATGAGTGGTCCACCAAGTCATAGCATTGCCAGCTAATGAACTAGTGGCATATTTAACTCGGTCATTGTCCCCACAGTTGCAGACACGGAAGATGGACACTAGTTTTTTGAACCATCAGACTAGTTCAACGGCCTCTTCACTTCCCTTGAAAGCGGGAGGGTTGCAGTTCATAAAGTCCTTGTAAGAACAAGGTTTTGGTTGATTGTTAACATGATTAGGTTGGACGTTGCCTTGGGCAGCAGCAAGTAATTGTTGAAATTGTTCATTAGTCAACAATGTTGTTAACGGTAGGTGTGCGAGCCATGATGCTTCACTACATAAAAGTGAACATAAGTTGGAAAAGTTGACAAGTTATAAGTTTGAGCAATTACATGTATGATAAAGATAAAGTATTGATATCAACATGATATAGATGAAACACTTTATATTATTAGAAACGAGGCATTAAATAAGCCTTTTTACTACACGAGTTGAATATAGAAATAGTTTTACGCAGCTTTTACATAATTAGGAAATAAAAGAATGGAAAAACAAAACAAATGTCGGGTTCACTTCTTCTCAGCCTCCTTCATAAACTTCTCCACTTTCTCATTCTTCGCCTTTTGCTTCTCGTAAAGGAACTCGAGATTATCATAGAGATTAGTAACACTACTATTGACTACATTGCATTCGTAGTCTCTTAGAGCAAGTTGGTGTTTGACACGGTTTTCCTTCATCTTCAATCTAAAGTCGACATCTTCTCTCAGATGAGCGAGAGATTGCTTCCCCCATCGGGCACTTCTTTCACTTTCATATTTCACCAACTTTATCTCTTTCTTTAACTCAGCATTTTCCTCCAATAGTTTCTTGATCACTAGGTCTTTTTCGTCCATTCAAACCTCGACCCTTGTAACATGGCGAAGCAAGCCATCAAAGTTCTTCTTGGTAGTCTTTCGCAGATTCGTGATTCCACACATAGCGTTATAGTTATCATAGGAAGGAGATTGGGATCTTTTCTTAGACGGGCCTTATTTTTCAAAATTAGCAGGGCATTTCCCTTTACTTTCTGATCTTGGATTCGGGTGGTATTCGGGAGACTTAGATGAATCTTGGAGGGTGTTTGGGCTGTAGTTCAATGGTGGTGAGTCAGGACCATAAAGAGGGCTTTGGACTGGTCTTGCAGTTGAAGAGTATCCAGTATCTTCTTCGGCGGTAGGTTTGAAGTGAGCCATTACTTCAGATGGTTTGAAGAGAGTTGTTTTGTTTGGTTGATTAACGCTTGACATCCTAGCATTAGGAAAGAGACTTTGATTAGAATTTTAAGCCAAGATTATTAAAGCAAAGTTGTTAAGATTATAAGGCAATCCTAAGTGCTTTAAGTCTAAGGCAGGAAAGGTTATAGTTTCCTAGATTGCTAAGGCACCATAGCTAGCAAGTAAGGCACACATAAAGATGTAATCATGGTTCTCTATAACAGACTGATTATGCTCTGATACCAATCAATCACACCCCCAGTTAGGGCCTTGGTGAATGTGACATTAATATCAAAAATACCAACATATTATATAATGAGAACAATACTATATGATAAAAATAAACTTTATTGAGTACGCAGCGGAAAATAGAATGTCGTTACAAGAATTGAAATTACAAGAATGTAAATAAATGCATAAAAATAAATGTGACTCTTTCTTCAAGTCCTAGAGTCCAAGTAGCATCACGTAGATAAGAGCAAGCTGATCAATCGTAACCTGAGACAAAACATGCTAAAGTGTCAACCAAAAAGATTGAGTGAAGTTTATAGGTTTAACAAAATAGTTGACCGTTGTTTAGACCACAAGATTTTTATTTATAGGAGTAGATCTCGCAGGGATCTAAAAGTTAGTGTCAAGTTTGTGATATTTAGACTAAACAGTTTCAAGGTTTGTCCCATGACAAGTTGTACTGTCCTTGTCGGTTTGAATCATTATTAAGTAATATAATGACTTAGTCAAATGTATTGGGGACGTTACTCCCGATAGGCCTACCCCCAATAATTAAGAATGCGTTATGTAAAAGCAATTAAAAATATCACAGTGGGGACTTGCAGGACATAACAAGGTATAACACAGTTTAATAGTGGGTACTTGTGTCTAAATTGTAAATATTAAAAGAAGCATGTGTCTCACCCCAAAAAGTTTAAATAAATTGCGCAATAGTAAGTGGGGCTATGAAGTTCACCTTAGTAAGTAGGAGAAGAGTCTGTTATCCCTCAGAATAGAAGAGTTGGATGAATGTGAGTAGAAAGTCAACCTAATGACATTTAAGAGTAGTTAAATGTTTACCCAAGTTTAAGTTTAAGTATGCAAGTGTTTAAGTGTGGTTCGTTTTACTAAGTTCCCATTCTTAGTAAGTTTCCATTTTTAGTAAGTTTCCATTTTTAGTAAGTTAGTGTTGAACACTAGCGAGTTGTTCTTAATAAGTCCACCACTTATTAAGTGTGTAAGTGACTAAGTGTTGTTCACTTAGTGAGTGTATGATCACTATAGTCGGGTTGATATTGTGCACCATACCTAAACATCTATGCCACTGCCGAGTTACTTGAATGATCTATTGTTACTGGCTGGCCAAGGATCTCTTGACCAGAATCTAAGTCTTGTCATTCGAGATCCATAAGCGTCCCATATTGGTACCAAGGATCACCCTAGGCCTTAAGTAGCGTTGACGTTCGAGTAATTTCACGTTATCGTGAATGACTATTGTAATCGTAGGTCAAAATTTTATAATATAAGTATTATAATATAAGTAGTATATTATAAGTGATTAGTAGTATTAGGGTTTAGTAGTTAAGTAGTATTAGTAGTTAGGGTTAAGTAGTAAGTAGTAGTATTAATTAATTAGGTTTAATTAATTAAAGTAGTATTAATGATTAGAGTTTAGGGTTTAGGTAGTAAATTAGGGTTTAATAAATTAGGGTTAGGTTAATTAGGGTTTTTAATAAGTAATGTAATGTAATATATATATATATATATATATATATATATATATATATATATATATATATATATATATATATATATATATATATATATGTCGTATATAGTATATGTATATATGTTTTATTATTTTTTTTATAAATATATATGTATGCCGATATGTATATATAAATATATATTATTATTTTTTTAAATAGTATATATATGTATATGTAACGTGTATATATATATATATATATATATATATATATATATATATATATATATATATATATATATGTGTATATACTTTCCAATTATAACCACATTAACATAATCTTTATTAGGTTTTAGGTTTTTAAGGATCAAACACTTTTATCTTTTTTTTTTGTCGATTACAACATAAATATATATATATATATATATATATTTTTTTTTGTTACGTGTATATGTATATATCTATGCGTGTATATGTATATAATGTATATGTATATATTTTTTTGAATTAACGAGATCGAAACATGAATATGAATTGAAAGTAAAGATCAAAGGTAATGTAAATAGGTTTAGGGTTTATGTTATACCTTGAAGATATGAAGATGATTAACAAAAGAAAAAAAAGAAACACTTGATGATGAAGATTAAACCCGAAAATATTATGAACACCTTGTAGATTCGATGAACGCGACGAATATCAACCCGGAAACAAGAAGCAAACGAATATGATAACACTATGGTGATGGGTGGCGATCGTCTTATTGTAAAACCAAAGGGTGGCCTCGGTTTTGGTGATGACCGAGAGGTGGTGGTTGTGGGGTGTTTCTTGGTAGTCGATGGTGGTTGTAAGGTGGTAGGGTGGCGGCTTTTGATGGTGGTGGTGGTGATTCCTTGGCCGAAAACCAAAGAAGAGAGGGAGGTTGAGATTGTGATTTTGAGAGAGGATTATAAGAATGTTTTGGTACAAGAAAAGCATTAGCCTAGGTCTCTATTTATAGGTGAGGTTAGAAGGTTCTAGGTTTAGGGTAAAACGGGAAAACTTGATGCCAAAGTAATCGATTAGGGTTAGGGTTTGCATGGTTGGTGGTGGCTGTGAATATGGGAGGGCAAAATAGTCTTTTGCCCATTAAAAAATCGGCCAAAAGGGTTTAGGGTTAGGGTTGGAACTTTTCACTTTAGTCCTTGATCTTGTGATTAGTTTAAATGGTTCTTTAAGTATCCAAGTTTAATCATTTAAGTGTACAAGTTTTAAGGTTATTCATTTTGTTCACGAAAGTTTATTAGCTCGTCATTTTTATCTTTTATTAACTTGTCAAATATTGTACAAAGTTAATTAGTATGTTTAATAACTTTTAAAGTTGACAGTTAAGGATTAAAGTTTATTTATTTCACTTAATTCTTTTATTAGGGCATTAAATTAAAGGAAGAAAAATATATAGATGGAAAAATGAGGGTCGTTATAGTGTTGTACGGTATTCATAGGAATGTTAGAAAAATGTACCCATCACATGCTCTACTATGTATTCGGGAAAGAGGGTAAGATATCCGAAAGCAAGTTTTAGAGTGCTAGGAGATATGCTTTTGTGACATATGTTAATCCGAAGTGTGCTCGTGAGGAAGTTATTAATCTTAACGGGTCGAGCATTTTTGGTCGACCACTCTGTGTGGGGTGGCTAAAAGCGCGAGTTTAGTCAGGTTGCAAACCTTCAGATAATCAAAAACATGTTTATTCTAATCTTAAACCTAATTATTTGGTGGTTAGGGGACTCGATCATTGTGTGGTTATGGTTGATAAAATGCCGCCGGTGGACTCGAAACTTAGGAGCTTTCTGTTGACACATAAGATTTTGGTTTCCTCGGTATGTAAGGTGGTGTTCTTTAGGGTGCATAGTTTAATGCAAAGACTATTTGGATAGATTATTAGGTACGTTGGGTGAGTTGGACTTCATTTTGATAGCTTCTTTAGCGGAGAAAGCTAGGAGTTATTTTATGTTCGTGTGGCTTGAGATTCATGGAGTTCCAATCACTTTTATGTCGGAGAAAAGTGCATCGACCATTGCAAGTCACTTTGAAGAGGTGTTGTTTGTTGCTAATGTTTCTGCCTTGATGGGGAACGCATGATCTCTATTCGTGTTTATGAATCACGCTCGGTAAAACATATACATCAGTTGATCGAGGTTGCTTTGGTGGAGTCAAATACGTGTCTTAAAACTAATGTTTAGGTGAATGAGTTTAATGACCATGCGTTGCTAAATAAAATGCTTAGCGAAGATTTTTCTTCGCAATAGATTGCCTCTCTGAATCGGGATTTGTTATCACTTACTTAGGAAAGTTTTGTTAGGGTGCCAAGTGTGGTTGCTATTGATGCAACTGAAGACTTATCTGATGTGGTTGCTGATGATTTTACTGATGACATAGCTGCTAGTCCACCAGTCCATGTTGTAGGATCGTTTTAGGTCCACCAACATGTACAACATATAAGCTCATTAGTTCCACATTACTCTAAAACCAATTGGTGATATAGAGAGGTTCACATAAGCTTATATAAATACAATGCTTTCTATCAGTTTTCGATGTGGGACTACTTTGTACTTTTTTAACCGATTATCTCCAACAATCACCCCCTTAATCGGTTAATCCATGCAGCTTGACGAGCATCGGTGATCATCCTTGCTCTTACTTCCTGCATGCTACTTGCTACATGCTATCGATCACCGAATTTCATCATCTTGCATCCCGTTTACTTTCTTCCTTCTCCGGCTCTGATACCACGTGTAGGATCGTTTTAGGTCCACCAACATGTACAACATATAAGCTCATTAGTTCCACATTACTCTAAAACCAATTGATGATAGAGAGAGGTTTACATAAGCTTATATACATACAATGCTTTCTATCAATTTTCGATGTGGGACTACTTTGCACTTCTTTAACCAATTATCTCCAACACATGTTCCTACTAGGGTTGAGTTTCAAGGATTGTTTAATCACAGTGGACAGACTTTTAATCCAGAAAAAAATGGGGGAAAAGCAGGTTAACTGAAGTGTTGTAGCTGCTGAGCATCATCCTTATCAGGTTCAACTATCAGACATAGATGTAGCTCTTAAGGGTCAAGGGTTTGGCAAGTAAAAGAGGAAGTTAAACGACATTGGAGGCGCAATTAAGAGTCCTGTTATTAATCAATTTTTGGTGAGAAATCTGCTTTTGTTGGCGAAACAGGATCGTCAGGTGCTTTCGTTGGTGGTAAGAATGCGGATTGTGGTTTATGTTTTTGTTCAATTGCTACTTGTAAAGGTTCTTGTAGGGTTTGTTTCAATCTTAATAGGAAGTCTCGGGATTATGTGAACTAAGTTTTCATTGCGTAAAGGTGGTGCAAAGAAAGACATTATTAAAAAGGGTTGCAAGGGTAATGGTGTCTTACTTCGATTACGAGACAACGATGACGATTTAGATTACGGTGTGGCGATTCAAGGTATGTTTGATGTGGAAAAACTGGATGTCGGTTAGATGGGGGAGGTAAGCTTGGTTTTTTCGAGGAGTTAGCGAGACAACGTTTGATCCCTCCCTCTTTGGGCTCTTTCGTTGGTGAAGGTTCGGGGAATGTGTCGACGTATTCCTTCAATTCGGTCAAGTTCGTTAAGGTTGATGGGTCAGGTTCCAAGTCGGTTTCCAAGATGGGCTCCAAACCTTGTAAGGGTAAGTCGGTAGTTGGGTAGATCAGTTATTGATCCGGTTTGTTTGGTTATTAGGGGTTAACAAATTGTCATGTTTCTTTTGTGTATTTTCATGATGTATTGGTTTTGATGGTAGTTAGCTAATCGGCTCATGATTGTTTTCTTTTGAGTTTCATGTGTTTTTTTAGGATTGTTTGTAGTTCTTGAGCCTTTCAGCTTATTGCTCGTTTTGCTTGTATCTTCTTTTCAGTTCTTTTCTCTTTTCGAGAAAAGACCTCGTTTCGTTCTATAGTATTCGCTTTTCGCAGAAAAAAAAAAAACTCCATTTGCTTCTCCCAGAACACCATCGCTACCATTTCCACTAATAGGTTTAGTCTCTGCGATTACCATCTTAAATTAAAATTAGGGTTTTCCAATTTTTTTTTTATGTATACGATATTGGTGATGGATTAAGGTTTAATTGGCTTAATTCATCGCAATCTATATATCTACAATCTTCTGAGAGTTACAAGCAATCGATTAAAGGTTATGGTTTTATTAGCTGATTTTGCAACTGAAAACCTTATTTATCATGCATGCTTCTCTTCTCTCTTATAACACACCACCACCTAACAACCGTTCATCACTCTTGAAAATCACTGTCATTGCCACCGGTTGCAAGGAGCGTTGCTGCTAACAACTGTTGGAGTATGATACAAATTCAAAGCGAGCGGAAGCATTTTTAAAACTTTACAAAATCATACTCTTCCACGGATCATTGTACAAAACTTTAGCAAACAAAATAAATTAACGAAACCGAACAAGAGAAGATTAGAATACAACCTTTGTAGCCTTTTGAAAATCGAATTTGAAAACTCAAAGAAGAGTTCCTCTAAATGGTAGACACCCAAAGTTCCAACCTTGCTTCGATCTATACCTTCTACTTAAACGGATCTTTTCTTCTTCCTTATTTTCACCAAAACCGAACCCAATTATAGATTTCAAGTATTTTGGTTACTTGAAAATGAGAAAGAAAATAGCATTTTGTATGTGTGTTTTGTATCTTTTGTATATCATTTTCAATACCAAGACTTGGTATTATATATTACATAATTGATACAATAATACATTTACTACAAATATAATAAATAATGATTTGGAAAGATTTGCAAAATCAAATCTTTATATAAAATAAGATTTACAAAATCAAATCATATTTTATAAATCAAATCAAATCTTATATCTTATATAAAATATGATTTGAAAAATCTAATCAAATCTCTACATATTTAGATTTGTAAGTATATGTATACACATAAAAAAAACTTACTTAATTTATTAAACTATTAACTAATGATTAATAAATTAATTTCCGATTAGAAGGTATATCAAACAATTTACGATTGGCCTTTGTGTGTGACCGAATTGGATAAATGGACTTTTATTATTTAATGTCATGGGCATATCTTCAGAATATATGTACCACGGTCAAACAATGGTCGAACCGTAGCCAACCCGAGAACATATTTCCAACAGACTCCCACTCGCACTGACATTAATAATATTGGTCTGTCTTAAAAGACACACCATGTGTAACAACTAGTCTGCTACGTTACACTCCTATATTTTGATTTATATCAATCATCCTTTTGTTCAAGATATCTATATGAACGTGTGACATGGTTAAGTGTCAATCATCATCGTTCAAGATTATGTTTTCCGTTGGAGATTTGTGGTGATCAAATAGACTGCAATTGCATTAATTCAGTCGTAGCATGGCCATGCATTTAATTCAGCACAAATCAACGAGGGGACCAGAGATATCGCTTAAACTCGCTTATAAAAGAAGGAACAAATTGCTTCAACTGTATACACATCAACCACATTCCATGATATACCCAATCTGCTTCCTTATGACCAGCATTTACGCACAGCGTTAGAAACGGGTCAAAGTATAACATAGTTTGTGTCAGAATTTCTCATACATATCCACTCTAGGATAAATGATGTTGCCATCCTAGAGCTTACCATTTGACTTAAAACCATGAAGTAATGTCTAAGTATGGTTATTCCAGAACCTTGAATCAACTATCAAGTTCCTCATTGTGACAACCTGAAAATTTCTGACCAAATTTAAACTTAATCTTTATATGATTTCGACACGATAAGCAAAGTCTGTTAGGGTAAGTCTCAAAAGGTTTGAGCTGTTTCATATATTCAATTGACCTTCGACTACTCTCGACGATTCATGAACAATTAATTGTAAATAGATATGTGTGTATGTATATATAAATAATAATTCGAAATATAATTTGAAGAATTATATGTTGTTGTTATAAAAAAATTAATAAAATAAAAATAGGATATTATAATAATTATTATTTAAAATATATCTCTATATATAAATAAAGTATAATAAAAATAAATATTAAATGATTGTTATACTCGTTTGATGTTCCGATTGATATTAAGCAAGTTAAATTCAAACTTATGTAATTTAAAATAAACGGTGATCCAAAAACGATTTATATAAATTTTAGCTTTACTAAAAATATATTTAGAATCTATTTGATTGATTTTAAAAATATTTATATTTTAGTTGGGAGTGAGCTCGAATGACAGGTTAAATTTTAGGATTGATATTAAACAGGTTAAAAACGAACTCTGGGTACTATAAAACTTAACGTTGGACCTTAATTAAGTTATGTAAAATTTAGGGTTATTAAAAATATTTTTATTTTGATGAGTTGAGTTGAGTTTTAATACTCCGTACATAGCACTTGGAACTTAAAAACAAATATTAGACAAACCTTTTTGATCAGGTTTCAAACATTTAATGACCAAAATAAATAAAGATATTTAATCTAAAAATTTGGGATTTTTATGAACACTTTTATACGTTAACTGTTTAGCAATGGACACGATATTGTCATTCGGGATAAACTGTCGGTAGAATAGGACATGGCTGCTATACTATTTCATTTTCATATGCATGTTTCTTTTTCATTCCTTTGATTAATTTAATATGCATTATTATTATTATATTATTATTATTATTATTTTTATTATTATTATTATTATTATTATTATTATTATTATTATTATTATTATTATTATTATTATTATTATTATTATTATTATTATTATTATTATTATTATTATTATTATTATAAACTTATGTGCACTTAATCACACTCTCATACTTCTTTCTTCAAATAAGCTAAATCTAACATCTTCTTCTTCAACCATCTCACGACTGCCACCCTCAACCACCGGAGAAGCACCAAGAACCACCATCACTTTTCTCTATCTCTTCCTCTCCTTCCTATTCGAAATCATGGACAGGACAATCGTGAAACACCATGAATCACCTCCTTCATTCGAACCAAGATACCATCAGGATCACCTTACACTACCACTGCAACTAACTCATAGACAACCACCGCCAACATCATTTTTTGTCTTCGTTTTCGCTTCCTTTAAAACAACCACCCAAGAACCCACCACCTCGATCACTTTCTATCAACACCACGATCTTGATCTTGTCTCTTGATTGACTACCATTACTACCACCACCAAGTCACCTTATTCTACCTTCTAACACCACTTTACCACCCACTATCACCACAGTTCACCACCACGACTACCCCGGAGCACCACCATGATTCACCCTCTCCATCTCTCACTCTTCTCTCTCTCTAACCTCCATTGTGAAATAACCCACTTCCTCTCTGAACACCAATTTATCACCATGGTCGACTACTATTGTTGATGTTTCTTGCTGTTTTCTAGCCAACCGAAACACCACAATAAACTATCACCACACCTGCAAATTTCACTGCTAGTGCTACTTCACCACCGTTTTTCTGTTTCGATTTAGAGGGACATGAACTACCATTGAAACCTCAATGTTTTTGCTACTGTACGCTATGAAAACAACCCCATTCGATGTTACTATTGCTGTATCTATTTTCTGTTTCAAACCATTACAACCAGACACCATCGCTTTCCATTATTTTAAGTTGCTGCTACTTGAGGTTTCGGTTGGGATTAAAAACGTGAAGAAAATGGTGATGATGAAAAGAAGAAGACGATGAAAAGTAGAATAATATAGATGATGATGAAGGATTAGCGAGATATTACATGATGATGTTGATAAACGATGAAGATGATGATGAATAGCGTTGTGAACTGCTTCTGCTATCCACTTTTCTGTTTCCTCTTATTTTATTTCTTTCTCCTACCGATATTAACCACAACGATTGGGCCATATCTTGCTAGTTGGACTTGTGTATTTGGGCCGAAATAATATATAACCTCCACCCGGGCCGCCATATTTATTCTGTTGGGCTACCATGTTTCTGTTGGGCCTTGTTCCATATTATTATTGTTGGGCCAAGTGATAAGAGGATGCGGGTTATATAGATATGATTCGGGTATTAAAGCAAAAAGGAATGGACAGTGGAGTGGTGTAGTGTGGTGTTGGGTTAGCAGGAGGTCGCGGGTTCGAGTCTTGGCAGAAACAGTTTTATTTTATTTTCTTTGGAGAATATACTCTTAAGGTAGTTTTTATTTTTCTTATTATTATTATTATTTTTATTATCATTATTGTTATTACCAAGTATTATCATTAAGTATTAGGTGTATTATTAATAATATTATTATTAATATAGTTATTATGATCATTATCATGATTACGATTATTATTATTATTATTAACATAAGTATCATTATTAACAATATCATTTTTATTATTAGTATTATCATTATTAATAAGGTTATTATTATTATTATTATTATTATTATTATTATTATTATTATTATTATTATTATTATTAGTAAATCATTATTTTTAAAAGTATCATTTTATCAATATATATATATATATATATATATATATATATATATATATATATATATATATATATATATATATATATATATATATATATATATATATATATATATATATTGTATATAAAGATATACTTATTACATATACTATAACTATATTAATATTACATATACATTATATATCAAACCTAATAACATTATTTACATAAATATTTATATATAACAAAATTTTGATTTAACAATGTGATACTAATTATATAGATACATATGTATTAGTATAAATATATGTATAAATATTAATATACAAAATAATATATATATATATATATATATATATATATATATATATATATATATATATATATATATATAACCTTTGAAATAAAAAATATATTTTTAAATTAAATAAGTAATATATATAAACTAGATTGATTATTATTGCATGTTAATTATATGTGTTAATATATATACTTGGTATAGGTTCGTGAATCCAAGGCTAACCCTGCATTGTTCAGTATCGTCCTATGCATATTTTTACTACAAAATATCGTATTGTGAGTTTCATTTGCTCCATTTTTAAATGCTTTTGCAATATATATTTTTGGGACTGAGAATACATGCGCTGCTTTTATAAATGTTTTACGAAATAGACATAAGTAATCGAAACTACATTCTATTGTTGAATTATCGAATCGAATATCACCCTTTTTAGTCTGGTAATCTAAGAATTAGGGAACAGACACCCTAATTGACGCGAATCCTAGAGATAGATCTATTGGGCCTAACAAACCCCATCCGGCTTACGGATACTTGAGTACTTCGATTTTATCCTGTATGATGAGAGTCCCGGAATGATGGGGATATTCTAGAAGCGTTTTGTTAATGTCGATTACCAGGTGTTCACCATATGAATGAATTTTTATTCGCGGGTTACGCGTGTTATTTTGTACTCGGGTTACGTGTACAATTAAATATCTGAAATCTTGTGGTCTATTAAAATGATGAAAATGAATGTTTATGATATACTAATGAACTCACCAACCTTTTGGTTGACACTTGAAAGCATGTTTATTCTCAGGTTTGAAAGAAATCTTACGTTGTGCATTTGCTCATTTTAAAGATATAACTTGGAGTCATTCATGCCATATTCCAAAAGACGTTGCATTCGAGTCGTTGAGTTCATCAAGATTATTATTAAGTCAATTATAGATTGGATATATTCTGAAATGGTATGCATGCCTGTCAACTTTCGATGGGATGAAAGTTTGTCTTTAAAAATTGAATGCAATGTTTGTAAAATGTATCATATAGAGGTCAAGTACCTCACGATGTAATCAAATGTAATGTATACGTCCAGATGGATTAGGACGGGTCATTAAAGTTGGTATCAGAGCGGTGGTCTTAGTGAACCATGTCTTGTATTAGTGTGTCTAACTGATAGTTGTTTAGATGCATTAGTGGGTCTGGACTTCGACCGTGTCTGCATGTCAAAAAGTTTTGCTTATCATTTCTTGTCGAAAATTATCTGCTTATCATCCTTAGGAAATTACCTGCATATCATTCTTAGTCTAGACACATCTTACTGCATTGATTGCATGAATAGTGTATAGACAAAATTCATATCTTAGCGTATCTGCTAATCCATATCTTAGCGTAACTGTTACTGTAGACTTTATCAGACACGTTTCCTTAATTCTTTCCGTAATCTACGGGATCTTATGTACTATGTATAGGTATTCTATGTAATTAGAATATCATTCGATATCCAAAAATCATTTTCTATCGAAAAATCCTTTATTCAATCGTACGAAATGGAACTCGCCACTAGTTCAAGTTCTTCGAAACCCGACAACTATTCCGACATGGATGTTCACCTAAGCTCTGAAAGCAGCGTCACCGGAATGAATCAACCAATCAGCCATCATCAATTCTGGATGAATTGGGGATGGGTACGTAGTCGACTTAATCAATGGAGACGAGAAGAAGGCGATCCTTTCCACCAACCGAATTCACCTCTTAACGATGAACCTGAAGCACTTATCAGCGAACTTGTTCGAGACACTATTTTCTCTCTCATTTCCAGAGTATCTCATCACGATTATATACTATCTCAATTTCTAGATCTTATCCATCCGCTCGTTCCGACCGACAATCATTCCGGAATAATGGAAGAAGTCAACGAGCTTCGCGCTCGAGTAATCAATTTAGAGAATATGGTGCAAAACTTACCAGCTTCAGCAACATCATCGGCACCAACAGTACCATCAGTAACAGCACCAGTACTATCAACAATCTATGCCTCAACATCTCATTCTGTACCTCGAGTATAATCATCATTCTACATACCGTTCTACATCAATTATCTTCGTTCTCCCTGGCAATTACGTAATCTCTAATGTTTTATAGATTATGTATTCTAGTGCAAACGGTAAATCAAATGAGTTTAATACTATATTGACTCATTAAATCCATGATTACATCTGAAGAAAATATATATGTATGTATATTTTCATAAAGATTGTAATTAAAAGTTCTTTTGTACAAACTGTTAATGGTGAAAATATTTTAAAAGGTAGGTAATACCCGAGGAATATTTAGATTTCACATTAATAAGTTACATTGTACATTCTTCGAATTTGATTCAACAGTCATTTACTATCCTACTTACATCCACAGATATACGAATTCGTTCACCACAGAATAACCAATTTTCATTCAATTTCATATTTGGATTTTGACTTATCAGAATCCAACAAGTGGCATAATGAAGAAAACATTGGACAAAATAAAATTTGTTAGAAACAAACAAATAAACTATGAGAAATTCTGTTAAGAATCCACGCTAACAAAATCCTAGCTAACTGTTCCTAGCTAACTGGTTACATTTTATTTATCGCAATTTATTTATCGTCATTTAATTTCTATTATTTATTTTACGCACTTTAAATATCATTGTATAAATCAGGACACGTATACAAGGTTTTGACATATCATATCGACGCATCTATATATATTATTTGAAATAACCATAGACACTCTATATGCGGTAACGATCGAGTTAGCTATACAGGGTTGAGGTTGATTCTAAAATAATATATATACTTTGAGTTCTGATCGAGTTTGAGACATGTATACAATGGGTCACGATACGTATTAACTAATTCGAATATTATATATGAATTATTGAATTACTAACTGTGGACTACTACTGTGGACTATCAACATTGGACAATTAAAAATGAATTAAAATATTGATTATAACATATGAAACTAAACAATTCTTCAAGTTTTCCACTTGATTTCATCTTAAACCTCATTTGTATCTTGACGATTACAATCTGCGTTCAAACCTTTCATGATTCTTGAAAACACCTCAATCGAGAAGATGAACCAACTACACGTTATCTATGAGAAGAAAAGATTTATGAACATAGTTATACACCAAAAAACACTCGGAACCTGAATAAACGTTTAACACATATCTGTGCTAGCTCCTTTGACGTTGTTATTAACGAAAATAACTTTGCAACCTCTTTCCAAAGTAGCCAATTTTGTCACAGCTTCAGCAAATCAATTTTGACCTTTCATTCGAATAAACTCTACTATAACTTTGTTATATAAGTTTGCCTTTAGTCATCATTACAGGAGAACCATTTATATCCCACCACATTAGCAGTAAACCTACTAGCAACATCATTATTCATCGACTTAAGTCTCCCTGAAGAACCATTATATTTGTTCATTAAAACCCTATCATATACTCATCTGCATATTGTAACGAGAACTGCCATACCAACTACCGGGAATTAACAATCAGTATTTCGAATCTCGCAGCGTTTCTACATCAACAGTTATATGTATACATATAACATTTATCTCTCAGAATCATGATCTTCCATTCTGAAATTCTGAAAAATACCTAGTCTGCGAATTAATACTCGGAATGTTGAGAAAGTTGAATGAAGCAACAGAAACTGTAGACAACCATAAATGACCTTAACCGTCGAAAGTATGATGATAAAGAATGGAGTGTTGGAAACGGTCAATAGAAAATTTAGTACCAAAAAGAGGATTATGCGAAATTATGAAGGAGGCTGTGGAAAAATCACAAGGACTAAACTTGTACATAAAGAATCCTGATGATTCTGATTCTGATGAAATCTTTAGCGAATACCTTGCTCTTTAATTGCTCTAAATCATCGTGAATGAATTTCTTCATCACAATTTGATTCTAAAATTCTAAGATATCATCGTATCTTTCATTATAAATATCCTCGATATTTCTGAAGATATTTTAATAACTATTCTTATCTGAAATCATTTACCTCTTCATGATATCAGTGTTACATCAGAAAGGAAACTATTTTAGTTTCTAAATTATGAAAAATTTCGAATTTAAAATTTGAATGTTTTTGAAGTAGTGTTGGGAACTGAAGCATGAGTTAGCATAATATAATGACACTTGATCAACGTGATTATATTACAGTAAGTCATGCTGAGTTTCTAAATGGAATGTGATGATTCATAGACCATAACGTCATCATGTGCCATGTTACACGACTCTTACATTCTACCTAATCTCCAAGCATATCAAGAACATAATTTCTTGATAGTTCTATCTTTTCTCTTAAATTCTGGTAATTTAACAAATCAGATCATGCTATTACAATCTCTCTCTTAGAACATTAGTCATGTTCATTCAAAATTTCATATCTATGAATTCTGGACCATTATTCACTTGACTTAAAGTCGGGAAGAGAAAACAAAAGGATGGAACTCCAAAATATAAAGGAAACGAAGAGGATGGATTTATAGTGAAATATCAGATAGAGTAATCGAGGCAGAATATCGTATTTAATTGAAGAGATCTTAATTACCTTATTCACCAAAAAATCAGATCTTATAGGTTTCAAAGATTTCTTCAAATTCCCTTGAATTCCGGAATTCAACCATGACCAGTCAAAAGTTATATTGAAACTTGCCAATTTCATTTCATTATTTAGTGATAGCTTCATTCGTACTCTTTGAATAATCGAATTGTTTTATCTATATTACTCACTGATAATAAAACTCTAATTTCCAGCTCGTATGCGTCATGAAAGCATACTTATTGTCAGTCATGACCATCCCAATCAAATTTCGGGACGAAATTTCTTTAACGGGTAGGTACTGTGACAACCCGGAAATTTCCGACCAAATTTAAACTTAATCTTTATATGATTTCGACACGATAAGCAAAGTCTGTTAGGTTAAGTCTCAAAAGGTTTGAACTGTTTCATATATTCAATTGACCTTCGACTGCTCTCGACGATTCACGAATAATTAATTGTAAATAGATATGTGTGTGTATGTATATATAAATAATAATTCGAAATATAATTTGAAGTATTATATGTTGTTGTTATAAAAAAATTAATAAAATAAAAATAGGATATTATAATTATTATTATTTAAAATATATCTCTATATATAAATAAAGTATATTAAAAATAAATATTAAATAATTGTTATACTCGTTTGATGTTCCGATTGATATTAAGCAAGTTAAATTCAAACTTATGTAATTTTAAAATAAACGGTGATCCAAAAACGATTTATATAAATTTTAGCTTTACTAAAAATATATTTAGAATCTATTTGATTGATTTTAAATATATTTATATTTTAGTTGGGAGTGAGCTCGAATGACAGGTTAAATTTTAGGATTGATATTAAACAGGTTAAAAACGAACTCTGGGTAATATAAAACTTAACGTTGGACCTTAATTAAGTTATGTAAAATTTAGGGTTATTAAAAATATTTTTATTTTTATGAGTTGAGTTTTAATACTCTGTACATAGCACTTGGAACTTAAAAACAAATATTAGACAAACCTTTTTGATCAGGTTTCAAACATTTAATGACCAAAATAAATAAATATATTTAATCTAAAAATTTGGGATTTTTAGGAACACTTTTATACGTTAACTGTTTAGCAATGGACAAGATATTGTCATTCGGGATAAACTGTCGGTAGAATAGGACATGGCTGCTATACTATTTCATTTTCATATGCACGTTTCTTTTTCATTCCTTTGATTAATTTAATATGCATTATTATTATTATTATTATTATTATTATTATTATTATTATTATTATTATTATTATTATTATTATTATTATTATTATTATTATTATTATTATTATTATTATTATAATTATTATTATATTATTATTATTATTATTATTATTAATATTATTATTATTATTATTATTATTATTATTATTTATATAAACTTATGTGCACTTGATCACACTCTCATACTTCTTTCTGTAAACAAACTAAATCTAACATCCTCTTCTTCACCCATCTCACGACTGCCACCCTCAACCAACGGAGAAGCACCAAGAACCACCATCACTTTTCTCTATCTCTTCCTCTCCCTCCTATTCGAAATCATGGACAGCACAATCGTGAAACACGATGAATGGCCTCCTTCATTCGAACCACGATACCATCATGATCACCTTACACCACCACTGCAACTAACTCATCAACAACCACCGCCAACAATATTTTTTTTCTTCATTTTCTGTTCCTTTGAAATAACCACCTAAGAACCCATCACCTCGATCACTTTCTATCAACACCACCATCGTGATCTTGTCTCTTGATTGACTACCATTACTACCACCACCAAGTCATCTTATACCACCTTCTAACACCACCGTACCACCAACTATCACCACAGTTCACCGCCACTACTACCCCGGAGCACCACCATGATTCACCCTCTCCATCTCTCACTCTTCTCTCTCTCTAACCTCCATTGTGAAACAACCCACTTCATCTCCGAAAACCAATTTATCACCATGGTCGACTACTATTGTTGATGTTTCTTGCTGTTTTCTAGCCAACCGAAACACCACAATAAACTACCACCACACCTGCAAATTTCACTGCTAGTGCTGCTTCACCACCGTTTTTCTGTTTCGGTTTAGAGGGACATGAACTACCATCAAAACCCCAATGTTTTTGCTACTGTATGCTATGAAAACAACCCTATTCGATGTTACTATTGCTGTATCTATTTTCTGTTTCAAACCATTACAACCAGACACCATCACTTTCCATTATTTTAAGTTACTGCTACTTAAGGTTTCGGTTAGGATTTAAAACGTGAAGAAAATGGTGATGATGAAAAAAAGAATACGATGAAAAGTAGAATAATATAGATGATGATGAAGGATTAGCGAGATATTACATGATGTTGATAAACGATGAAGATGATGATGAATAACGTTGTGAACTGCTTCTGCTATCCAGTTTTCTGTTTCCTCTTATTTTATTTCTTTCTCCTGTCGACATTAACCACAACGATTGGGCCATATCTTGCTAGTTGGACTTATGTATTTGGGCTGAAATAATATATAACCTCCACCTGGGCCGCCATATTTATTCTGTTGGGCTACCATGTTTTTGTTGGGCCGTGTCCCATATTATTATTGTTGGGCCAAGTGATAAGAGGATACGGGTTATATAGATAGGAGTCAGGTATTAAAGCAAAAAGGAATGGATAGTGGACTGGTGTAGTGTGGTGTTGGGTTAGCAGGAGGTCGCGGGTTCGAGTCTTGGCAGAAACAGTTTTATTTTATTTTCTTTGGAGAATATACTCTTAAGGTAGTTTTTATTTTTATTATTATTATTATTATTTTTTATTATCATTATTGTTATTACCAAGTATTATCATTAAGTATTAGGTGTATTATTAATAATATTATTATTAATATAGTTATTATGATCATTATCATGATTATGATTATTATTATTATTATTAACATAAGTATCATTATTAACAATATCATTTTTATTATTAGTATTATCATTATTAATAAGGTTATTATTATTATTATTATTATTATTATTATTATTATTATTATTATTATTATTAGTAAATCATTATTTTCAAAACTATCATTTTATCAAAAAAAAAATTATACATATACATATACATACATATATATATACATATATATACATATATATATATATACATATATATATACATATATATATATATATATATATATATATATATATATATATATATATATATATATATATATATATATATATATATATATATATATATATATTGTATATAAAGATATACTTATTACATATACTATAACTATATTAATATTACATATACATTATATATCAAACCTAATAACATTATTTACATAAATATTTACATATAACAAATTTTTGATTTAACAATATGATACTAATTATATAGATACATATGTATTAGTATAACTATATGTATAAATATTAATATACAAAATAAATATATATAACCTTTGAAATAACAAATATATTATTAAATTAAGTAAGTAATATATATAAACTAGATTGATTATTATTACATGTTAATTATATGTGTTAATATATATATACTTGGTATAGGTTCATGAATCCAAGGCCAACCCTGCATTGTTCAGTATCGTCGTATTCATATTTTACTATAAAATATCGTATTGTGAGTTTCATTTGCTCCCTTTTTAAATGATTTTGCAATATATATTTTTGGGACTGAGAATACATGGCTGCTTTTATAAATGTTTTATGAAATAGACACAAGTAATTGAAACTACATTCTATGGTTGGATTATCGAATCGAATATCACCCTTTTTAGTCTGGTAATCTAAGAATTAGGGAACAGACACCCTAATTGACGCGAATCCTAAAGATAGATCTATTGGGCCTAACAAACCCCATCCGAGTTACGGATGCTTTAGTACTTCGATTTTATCATGTCCGATGAGAGTCCCAGAATGATGGGGATATTCTCACTAATGCATCCTAACGACTTATCAGTTAGACACACTAATGCAGACCTGGTTCGCTAAGACCACCGCTCTGATACCAACTGAAAGGACCCGTTCATATCCATTATAAACGATTCAAAATAGTTGATTACATCGCGAGGTATTTGACCTTTATATGATACATTTTACAAACATTGCATTCGTTTTTAAAAGACAAACTTCCATTACATCGAAAGTCGACAGATATGCATATCCCTTCATAATATATCCAAACTATGAATGACTTAATATTGATCTTGATGAACTCAATGACTCGAATGCAACGTCTTTTGAAATATGTCATGAATGACTCCAAGTAATATTGATAATGCTAAAAACGAACATATATTTCATAGCATTATTCCTCAAGAAAGACAAGCTTTTAGTTGCAATTGTTCTATTTACAAGTGATATTCGTTTAAATAATAAAAGGTGAAGACAAAAGACAGATTCGACGAATTGAAGACACAAATGACCAAAAAGCTCAAAAGTACAAAATACAATCAAAGAGGTTCGAATTATTGATAAGAAACGTCTCGAAATTACAAGAGTACAATATTCAAAACGCAAAGTACAAGATATTAAATTATACGCAAGGACGTTCGAAAATCTGGAACCGGGACCAGAGTCAACTCTCAACGCTCGACGCAACGGACTAAAAATTACAAGTCAACTATGCACATAAATATAATATAATATTTAAATAATTCTTATAATTATTTAATATATTATATTATTTATAAAACCGTCGGCAGAAGAAAACAACCAAAAATGAGCCTCCCCAGCTGGCCATGCGATCGCATGGCCTGGAAGGCATAAATCCATGCGATCGCATGAGCCCCAGTTCCAGCCCACATGCCTATAAAAATCGAGCTTTGGTGCACCACAAATCCATATATCTTTCTCTTTTCTCATTCATACGATATATTTATATTTATAATTTATATTTTAATTTTAATTTTAATTATAATTCTAATAATAAGGGTATGTTAGCGAATATTGTAAGGGTGTAAGTCGAAATTCTGTCCGTGTAACACTACGCTATTTTTAATCATTGTAAGTTATGTTCAACCTTTTTACATTAATGTCTCGTAGCTAAGTTATTATTATGCTTATTTAAAACAAAGTAATCATGATGTTGGGCTAATCACTAAAATTGGGTAATTGGGCTTTGTACCATAATTGGGGTTTGGACAAAAGAATGACACTTGTGGAAATTAGACTATGGGCTATTAATGGGCTTTATATTTGTTTAACTAAATGATAGTTTGTTAATGTTAATATAAAGATTTACAATTGGACGTCCCTATAAATTACCATATACACTCAATCGGACACGATGGGTGGGGTATTTATATGTACGAATAATCGTTCATTTAACCGGACACGGGAATGGATTAATAGCCACTAGAATAATTAAAACAGGGGTGAAATTATGTACAAGGACACTTGGTATAATTGATAACAAAATATAAAAATCTTGGGTTACTCTCAGTCGACATCCTGGTGTAATTATTAAACAAAGTATTAAAATCTTGTTACAGTTTAAGTCCCCAATTAGTTGGAATATTTAACTTCGGGTATAAGGATAATTTGACGAGGACACTCGCACTTTATATTTATGACTGATGGACTGTTATGGACAAAAACCAGACGGACATATTAAATAATCCAGGACAAAGGACAATTAACCCTTGGGCATAAAACTAAAATCAACACGTCAAACATCATGATTACGGAAGTTTAAATAAGCATAATTCTTTTATTTCATATTTAATTTCCTTTATTTTATATTTAATTGCACTTCTAATTATCGCATTTTTATTGTTATTTTATCGCAAGTTCATTTTATCGCACTTTTATTATTCGCAATTTTATTATCGTTATTTACTTTACGCTTTAATTTAAGTCTTGTATTTATATTTATTATTTTACATTTGGTTTTAACTGCGACTAAAGTTTTAAAATCGACAAACCGGTCATTAAACGGTAAAAACCCCCCTTTATAATAATAATATTACTTATATATATGTATTTGTATTTTTATAAAAGTAAACTAATATAACGTTAAGCTTTGTTTAAAGATTTCCCTGTGGAACGAACCGGACTTACTAAAAACTACACTACTTTACGATTAGGTACACTGCCTATAAGTGTTGTAGCAAGGTTTAAGTATATCCATTCTCTAAATAAATAAATATCGTGTGTAAAATTGTATCGTATTTAATAGTATTTCCTGCTAAAATTAATAACTATTTTATATCACTCTGCTAAAACATCAAGTATTTTTGGCGCCGCTGCCGGGTACAGTCTTAAAAGCCGGAAGCGCAACGCTATATATAAAAAAAAAAAAAAGATTTTTACTTTTAGTATGCTTTTGTAAAAATACGTTTTAAATATTCAAAAATATTAAAAGAAAAACAAAAATATAAATATTTTTTTAAAGAGTTTGGTAAATATTTAAGTTTTATAAAGTTTCTTTATTTCTATTTTTTTTTTTAGTTTGTAAAAATATAAGTTTTATTTAATTAATAAATATATTTTATATTTTACAGCAAAAACAGAAAAAAAAAATAATAAAATTTTAATCGGCCTGTACTGTAGCAGGCCAACTCTGGCCCGAAACCCTAGCCCATGCGATCGCATGGCTGGGTAATTTAGAACTCATGCGATCGCATGAGCGTATCTGACAAGCCATCATCGTAGAGCAATTAATACGATTAGGGTTTTAATTAATTATTAATTTTATTATTAACCCTAATTAAGTTTTATTATTTAATTAGTTATTAGTTTAAGTTTAATTTGTATTTTTAGTTTAATTAGTTTATTTAAATTGTAAAATTAATAGTTTTATAAAATAAATAATATAAAAATAATATTTTTATAAAAATTGTACTTTTTACAACTTTTATATATTTTTATATTTTGTCCCTTTTTAATCGTTTTAGCGTAATATTTGTATTTTTCGCTCATATTTAGTTTTAATTCATAGTTTTTGCCATAATTATTTTTACTTCTAGATTTTTAGGCTTTGCCGTAGAATTCCTTAAGTGCTTTTTCTTTAGACTAAGATTTAAATGCTTTAGAATTTTGCGACGCCTTTTTAAGTTTTAGTTTCTTTTTAAGTTAATTCCATTTGGGATTTAGTTTTTCCTGTAAGCTTTAATATTTTTAGACACCTTTTACTATGTATCAATTATCATTCCAATTAGTAATCTCAATTTGCGATTATAATTTTAAGTTAGTTGTAGTAATAAGGTTAGGTTAGTCAAGTACTTTTAAGTTTTATAAGTTTCTTTAATTTTTCCGTCACCTTTTATTTTTCAACCATTTTTCTTTTTCGACATTTTTCCGACGAACTCTTTTTCTTTCTTATTTCTCGTTATTCTAGTTTTAGGACATAGATTTTTATTCTACTTCTTATCTAAATTTCTTAAAATTACGAAAATTTATTTTGAGTGGTTAAATTGATAGACATCAAAATTTTCTGGTTCGTAGTAATAGTTGGATTTGTACGTGGACCGGGTTATTGGAGCCAAACAGTCCTCAATTATATTGAGACCAAACGAATCCTGCCCCTCTGCTGCATCTTTTGGCTATTCGAAACGTGGGCAAAATCAGAAAAGTCTATTGATTGGATAACTTATTATAATTTTTCTTTCCTTTTTAAAACTAATAGGATATTCAGTGAATGCACCGAGCAAGACGTTCACCACCTTTTGTACGTTCACCACCTGTAACTAGATCAAGACATTTAGCAAATATTACTGCCGTTGATTTTTCTTTAGAATCGTCATCCAGTCGACCAAGTACTTCAGTTCAAATTTCCGATAATCCATTTTTTGAACCCGACCTCACAATTGAGAATCCGGAGAATATTCGGGAACGGTTCGTAGATCCTGAACCACTAAACTTTCCCCCGGAACCACCAATCATTCAAACAGAGATTGTTGAGGAACAAACCATTAAATCAGAATCATCTAGTGATTCCGATTCAACAAATTCAATTGTGGAGAATCTGGAACCTTTAAGTATGGAAGACCGAATGAGAGCTAAACGCACTGGCCAAGGTCACGCAATTACTCATCCAGACATTAATGCGCCAGATTATGAAATCAAAGGACAAATTCTACACATGGTGACTAATCAATGCCAATTTAGTGGTGCGCCGAAGGAAGATCCAAATGAACATCTACGTACCTTTAATAGGATCTGCACACTATTTAAAATTTGAGAAGTGGAGGATGAACAGATATATCTCATGTTATTTCCCTGGACTTTAAAGGGAGAAGCCAAAGATTGGTTGGAATCGTTACCTGAAGGGGCGATTGATACATGGGATGTTTTAGTTGACAAATTTATTAAACAATTCTTTCCTGCATCTAAAGCCGTAAGACTTCAAGCAGAAATTGTTACATTTACACAGAAGCCAAATGAAACTCTATATGAGGCGTGGACAAGATATGGAAAGTTATTAAGAGGATGTCCGCAACATGGTTTAGACACCTGTCAAATAGTACAAATATTCTACCAAGGATGCGACATCACTACAAGGAAAGACATAGATATAGCAGCTGGTGGTTCTATTATGAAGAAAACTGAAACTGATGCTTACAAAATTATTGTTAACACTGCTTCCCACTCACATGAGTGGCACCAAGAAAAAGATATCGTTAGATCATCTAAAGCAGCTAGAGCCGATTCTAGCCATGACTTAGATTCCATTTCCGCAAAGATAGATGCTGTGGAACGACGAATGGAAAAGATGACTAAAGATATTCACTCAATACGAATTAGTTGTGAGCAGTGTGGAGGACCACATTTGACAAAAGATTGTCTCAGTATTGAATTAACAATGGAACAAAGAGAGAATATTTCATACATAAACCAAAGGCCTGGAAATAATTATCAGAATAATTATCAACCGCCAAGACCGATTTACAATCAAAACCAGAATTATAACAGAAATATTCCATACAACAACCAACAAGGTCCTAGCAATCAACAAGTATCCAATAATAATTACAATCAGCAAAGACCGAATTTTCAAAACAAACCACCACAACAAACCGATGATAAAAAGCCGAATTTAGAAGATATGATGACGAAGCTATTTGAAACTCAAACGCAGTTTTTCACATCTCAAAAACAAACCAATGAACAAAATGCTCAAGCATTTAGAAATCAACAAGCTTCTATTTAAAATCTGGAACAAGAAGTAAGTAACCTAGCAAGGTTAATAGGTGAAAGAAAACCGGGAAGTCTACCTAGTGATACAAATGCTAACCCTCGGAATGAAACAGCTAAAGCCATTACCACAAGAAGTGGTACAACACTTAAACCACCTGAAATACCTGTAACTTCTGATGAAGCCATTCCTACTCCACAAGAACCACAACCTGATCAAGATAAGGAAAAAGAACCGGTAGTTGAAAAGGTTAATGAAGATAACACAGCTAAGGCTAAACCTTATGTTAAACCATACCAACCACCACTTCCTTACCCGAGTAAAATGAAGAAAGAGAAACTTGAAGCCGAGCAATCCAAATTCTTGGATATGTTTAAACAGATAAATGTAAATCTTCCTTTCATTGATGTGATTTCAGGAATACCTAGATATGCTAAATTCTTGAAAGATCTAATCTCAAATAGAAAGAAAATGGAAGAACTCTCGGCTGTTACTATGAATGCTAATTGTTCAGCAGTGCTGTTGAATAAGATACCAGAAAAACTATCTGATCCAGGAAGTTTCACAATTCCATGTTTTCTGGGTAGTCTTAGTTCAATAGAAGCATTGGCAGACTTAGGTGCTAGTATAAATCTAATGCCGTATTCACTATACGCTAAACTAGACCTTGGAGAATTGAAACCAACCAGAATAAGCATACAACTAGCCGATAGATCAATAAAATATCCTAGAGGGATAATGGAGAACATGCTAGTTAAAGTTGGTACTTTAGTATTTCCAGTAGATTTTGTTGTTTTGGACATGGAAGAAGATTCTCAAGTTCCTCTCATATTAGGAAGACCATTCTTAAACACGGCTAAAGCAATGATAGACGTGTTCGGTAAGAAATTGACCCTAAGTATAGAGGATGAGAGTGTTACCTTTTCAGTTGATAGAGCAATGCAACAACCACAATCTGCAGATGATACATGTTATTATATTCAAACTATAGATGCACATGCAGAATTATTAGAAGAATTTCCAGAATTACAAGGAACAGGAGAATGTTCTTTAGGAGAAGGTAATGAACCAATTGATGAAGCTGAAATGTTAGCTAAACTTATAGCTAATGGATATGAACCAACAACAGAAGAAATTCAAATGCTAAAAGAAGAAGACAGATATCGATATAAATCATCAATAGAAGAACCTCCAAAATTAGAGTTAAAGCCACTTCCAAACCATTTGGAATACGCTTATTTACATGGTGAATCTGAATTACCTGTAATAATATCGTCTTCTCTTACTGAAAATGAGAAATCACAACTCATTTCTGTGTTGAAAGCTCATAAACCAGCCATTGCATGGAAGATTCATGATATTAAAGGAATAAGTCCTTCGTATTGCACACATAAAATCCTTATGGAAGAAGGTCATAAAACGTATATGCAACGCCAACGAAGACTAAATCCTAATATGTAAGATGTAGTTAAGAAAGAGATTATTAAACTGCTAGATGCAGGTCTAATTTATCCAATTTCTGATAGTCCATGGGTAAGCCCAGTTCAATGCGTACCTAAGAAGGGTGGCATGACTGTCATTACAAATGAGAAAAATGAGCTTATTCCTACTAGGACTGTAACAGGATGGCGTGTATGTATTGATTATAGAAAATTAAATGACGCCACCAGAAAAGATCACTTTCCCTTACCTTTCATAGATCAAATGTTGGAAAGATTAGCCGGAAATAGTTATTATTGTTTTCTAGATGGATTTTCCGGATATTTTCAAATTCCAATAGCACCCGAGGACCAAGAGAAAACCACATTCACGTGCCCTTATGGTACTTTTGCTTACAAATGCATGTCATTTGGACTTTGCAACGCCCCTGCAACCTTTCAAAGGTGTATGATGGCGATTTTTCACGACATGATAGAAGAATGCATGGAAGTATTCATGGATGACTTTTCAGTCTTCGGTGATACATTTAAATCATGTCTAGTTAATCTGGAACGAATGCTAATTAGATGCAAACAATCAAATCTAGTACTTAATTGGGAAAAATGCCATTTCATGGTTAAAGAAGGCATCGTTCTTGGTCATAAAATTTCAAAAGAAGGAATTGAAGTGGATAGAGCTAAAGTAGATGTAATTGCTAAACTTCCACATCCCACCAATGTTAGAGGAGTTAGGAGTTTTCTAGGGCATGCCGGTTTTTACCGACGTTTCATAAAAGATTTTTCTAAAATTGCCACTCCTATGAATAAACTCCTAGAAAAGGATGCTCCATTCATCTTTTCAGATGAGTGTATCAAATCTTTTAATATTCTTAAAGAGAAACTCACTAATGCACCGATCATGATAACACCAAATTGGAATCTACCATTTGAACTAATGTGCGATGCAAGTGATTTTGCAATGGGAGCCGTTTTAGGACAAAGGATTGAAAAACGATTTCAACCTATATATTATGCTAGTAAGACGTTACAAGGAGCACAAACAAACTATACAACTACTGAAAAAGAACTCCTTGCTATTGTCTTTGCTTTTGACAAATTTCGATCATATCTCGTTCTAGCAAAAACGGTGGTCTATACCGACCATTCTGCTCTTAGATACCTATTTTCAAAACAAGATGCTAAACCAAGATTAATCCGTTAGATCTTACTCTTACAAGAATTTGATATTGAAATCCGAGATAAAAGAGGAGCAGAAAATCTCGCCGCTGATCATCTTTCTCGTCTTGAAAATTCCGAATTAGAAGTTCTAAATGAATCAGCCATACAAGACAACTTTCCTGATGAATATCTATTGAAGATAGATTATAAAGAAATACCATGGTTTGCAGACTATGCAAACTATTTAGTATGTGGATTCCTTGAAAAAGGATTATCGTACCAAAGACGAAAGAAATTCTTCAGTGATATAAAACACTATTTTTGGGAAGATCCACATCTGTTTAAAAGTTGTCCCGATGGAATAATACGCCGATGTGTATTTGGAGATGAAGCTAGTAAAATATTAAACCATTGTTACACAGGACCAACAGGAGGGCATTATGGGCCTCAACTAACAGCAAGAAAAGTTTATGATGCTGGATTCTATTGGCCTACAATTTACAAAGACGCACACCTTCTTTGCAAATCCTGTGATGCTTGTCAAAGGGCCGGAAAAATAAGTCAACGTGATAAAATGCCACAAAATGTCATCCAAGTATGTGAAGTATTTGACATTTGGGGTATTGACTTTATGGGTCCATTTTCAAAATCTCATAATAATCTATATATACTCGTAGCCATTGATTATGTATCTAAATGGGCGGAAGCACAAGCTCTCCCAACTAACGATGCACGAGTTGTAGTCAACTTTTTAAAACGTCTTTTTGCAAGGTTTGGAACACCGAAAGCTTTAATAAGTGATCGGGGTACTCATTTCTGTAATAATCAACTTGAGAAAGTTCTTAAAAGATATGGAGTAACTCATAAAATCTCCACCGCATATCATCTACAAATAAGTGGACAAGTTGAAAATACCAACCGAGCTATAAAACGTATTCTAGAGAAAACCGTAGGATCAAATCCGAAGAAATGGTCCATTAAATTGGAGGATGCACTCTGGGCTTTTAGAACAGCCTACAAAACTCCAATTGGAACCACACCTTTTAGACTTGTTTATGGAAAAGCATGTCATCTTCCAGTAGAAATTGAACACAAAGCATTTTGGGCTTTGAAGACATGTAATCTTGATTTACATGAAGCCGGACGTCTACGATTAAGTCAACTAAACGAATTAGAAGAATTAAGACATGAAGCATACGAAAATTCGTTAATCTATAAAGAAAGAACGAAGAAATGGCATGATAAAAGAATCAGAAGTTCAAAAGAATTTAAAGAAGGAGACAGAGTTCTTCTTTTCAATTCACGATTCAAGCTATTTCCTGGAAAATTGAAATCAAGATGGTCTGGACCATTCATAGTCAAAAGAGTTTTCCCATACGAAACGATAGAATTAATAAATTCAAATGGGATTGAATTTAAAGTTAATGGTCACAGAGTTAAACATTACATACATGGTCCGATGGAAGTTGACAACGAAGTTAATCACAATTTCGACCCCACAGCTAACTAAGTGTGGGGAGAATCAAGACTTTAAAGGATAATATGTATTTCTGTTAGAGTTAGATTGTCTGTTTTCGTGTAGTTCTCGAAAATGGAACCCGAATGGTCTTTCCCTAGCAGACCCTAAAGAACTAGTCTTCTTCCCCCATTCTGAATTTTTTATTTTTTTAGGTTTTTACAAAATGAAGACTGCCTGTGAACTAAACCATGGTCTAATGCTACACGCTTTGAACACTAAACGTAATAATGACATACTACCGAGTGAACTAGTATCAGTAATCAGAGAAAGAATGGACGGAGTTAGAAAAGAATCCAGATGCGAAGATAATAAGTTACAATTTGGTAAAGGAAAATCAAAATCCGCAGCAAAAAGAAGAGCACGACACCTAGAACGATGTCACAAATGCGGAAAATGGTCACATGGAGGTAAATGTTCAAATAATCAAACCTATTCAAATACCGAATTTGTTACTTTATGCAGAGACGGACCGTTCATATGTTTAGAAGAAAAGACACTGAATGCTCGAGGTTACGCCTATGTAGCCATGGAAAACCAATTAAACCGACTATCTTATGAATGGGATAGATCATATAACTAAGAAATCTATTTCACAGGTATGTTTGTACAGTTTTTATTTTTTTTTATTTTTATTTTTAACCTTTTGATAATAAACGCTAATTTATTCGCTATAAAGTATTAAATTGGTATTGAATAAAATTAGGTTTGGCGACCGAAATTATTGATATCATTCAAAAATTTATTACATCACTGCGAAATTTAACGTTTATTCTTAAGGTATAAATATCTTTAATCAATCAACCCAAAATATTTCAAAAATTCGTCATGAGTTAAATTAGGTCTTGGAACCGAAATTACTTTACCGAAAAGAGGGGCGCATATTTTTGATAATATTTGATTGATTAAAGTGGGATAAAAAGCCAAAAAAAAAAAAAAAAATTTAATTTTATTTTTACCATGTTTTTAAAATTAATATTTAAATCTTAAATTAATATTGTAAACTTTGTAAAAACAATATTTTTAAAAAATGTAAATATTTGAAAAACTAATATAAGTTTGGTGTGAATTTATAATGTGAATTTTTAAAATTAAGTTTGGTGTGAATTTTTAATTTTTAAAATATGAATTTTTAATTTTATGCATTTCAAATTTTAAGTTTGGTGTGAATTTTTAATATTAATTTTGAATTTTATATTTAAGTTGTGTGAATTTAAAAACAAAAATTTACTTTATCTCATTAAGTTAAAAATATGATTTTTAAAATTCTTCGTAAGTTGAAGACTAGGTCTTTGAACCGAAATTGCTTTACCCGAGGGAGGGATGAGAACTTTTATTATCATTATTTTTAATCTTATTGAATTAAAGTATGCCAAAAACATTAAAAACCCAAAAATCTTTACTTTTAAAAACCGCGCTTTGATTTGACAAATTTTAAAATTTTGTCGAGGGACAGACTAGGACAACGATTCGAAACGCCCTCGCTCCTAAAGGAAAATAAAATTTTTAAAATTTAATTAATTATAAGTTTTATAAAGCATAAGGTTTTACAAAAAAAAAAAAAAAAAAAAAAAAAAAAAAAAAAAAAACTGAAAATACTGTAGCCGGCACCCCATGCGATCGCATGGGGTTTGCACTTGGAACCCATGCGATCGCATGGGGACCAAATGCAGGTCAGAAACAAAAACAGCAGCGGGTCTGCTCTTCATCCACAAAACACACACACATTCACGAACCAACTCCAAAAATTCACCAATTTTCGCCATTTTTCCACCGTAATTCATCAAATTTCTTGCTCTAATCATGCCTAGATTCTCATTCCTCAGCAAATTGGTAAAAATTACACCCCTAAACTCTATAAATTCCTAGTTTTTGTGATAATTACCAATTTTTTACCTAATGCAATTTTGTTAATTTCTAGTGTAATTAGTGTTAAATTGTTAGTATTTTATGCATGTATAACCTAGATTGATGCTATTTAACATGATTTGAAGCCAAAAACTTCAAAAATTTTAGAAATCTAGGGTTTGTGTTCTTGAGCAATTTGGGGCTTTTTGATATAAACAGGTTATGGCTGATTTTTGTCATGAATTATTGCTAAATTAAGTAGTGTAACATGTTTAGATAGTTAAATGATCCAAACAATGATCCTAAACATGATTTTTGGAGATTAAAGTGGACTTTTTAAGTCCAAAATTCATGAACTTGATTAATTTGATATATTTGCCATATAAGACTTGTTTAATTATCAGTAATGACTATTTTGACATGTTATTTGAGTTAAATGCTTATGAATTTTGTATACATTTTCATATGTGCTTATTTGAAAAATATAGAATTGTGAAAAATTGTGAAAATGTGTATAAATTTAATTTTGATTTAACATGTTATAGTGATTGTTTTAAGTTGTTATTTTGCTAACACTAATGCATATTTGGATGCACAATTTTTGTGTTTAATGTGTTTTACAGAGAGCCGATACTGGAGGTTCAGGAGCATCATCATCTAGACGACCAGCACCAGCACCAGAACCAGAACCAGAAATGCAACACGAACAAGAACCACAACAGGAACAACAACAGCCTGATCAGCACATACCTTATTATGATCCAGTACAGTTTGTTGATGAATTCATAGTATTCCCAATGAGGCCGCCAGTAGAATTCCCAACGATTCCTGAGCACACTCTACATCCTAATCTGAGATTTGATAGAAGATGGAGAGATTACGAGACATATCAAAGGAACAAATTCAAATTGGTAACAAAAAATGTAGAGGTGCCAAGGGTAATTGATTGGGCCCCTTTGGAAACGGTCCATCTAGCTGACCGTGTTAGACAGCTTTTAGTTCAAAGGTATGGCAGTTCTTCTTTTACAGATTGGGAACGTCTTTTCACCATTCGTAGACCTGTATATAAGGAATGGTGTGTTGAGTTGATGAGTACTGTATCACTTGATACAAATATAGTTAGGATAGATGATAGAAGATTTTTTAGGTTTATCCTTGGTGGTAGGATGTACAGAATGTCCATGCTGGACATGGCCAGGGCCTTACAGATATATACTCCTGGTGAGTTGCTATTACCCGATTGTACAAACTTGATTCATTATGGTGAACGGGTAGATAGTAACTTTGACGCTGACGCCATTTGGAGGCGTATGTCACATTTTGATGTTTTTACACGAGCAGGAGGACACTCCTATACACATATTGACAGAGCCGAGCTTCGTATTATTCATAGATTTTTGGCTAACTCGATTACACAAAGAGGTCATAATAAAGAAAAAATTACCTTATATGATTTATTCTACCTAAAGTGTATTCGGGATCCTAGAAGCTTTGTCAATATCCCTTACTGTGTTGCTTTTTATTTATCTAAAATGGTAGAGGGAATGCAGGACGGGAGTATAATAGGAGGAGGTATTTTTGTTACTCTCATTGGAGAGTATTTAGGTGTTGATAGGAACCAAGGGGGTCCATTACAGATTTGTAGAGAACAGGTTGAGCCCTTAGGATTGAAAGTTTATGTGGGTGCTAAGGTATTGAAAAGTAGACGTAACCAGGCAGTACCCTATGAGGGATCTCATCCTCAGGTAGAGAGAGGCTCAGACGAGGAAATGGAGGAGGCGGAAGACATTAGGGATGTCTTTCGAGATGCTATTCTTGACGTCCACGTTCGTATAGATGAGGAAGCAATGACGAACGCGGCAAGACATAGTATGTATGAGCAGTGGAACTCCGAGCGAGTATACGAGGATGATTGGCAACGCCAACACGATAGCTGGTTAGTTCATCAGCACCAAATCATGAGCCAGCTATCATATCAGGTACCAAATAACTATGTACCTACTCGACCTGCTCATTTTCCGCCACATAGCCCCGATTTCCGACCACCCTTTAACCGGTATGACTATAACCAAGCCTATCAGAACATCTATAACCAACAATGGAACCCACCCGATGAGATGAACTGGAACCCCTATCCAGACTGATTTAGTTCCATTTGGTTATTTTTATGATTATTATGTTTTTATCTTTTGACTTTTTCATGTTTGAACTTATGTTATTGGATAAATTTGTGAAAATTTTATTATTTTATTATTATTGTGTACTAATATTTCATATTTAGAATTTGAAAGTGGGATATTAAGTCCCATTTCAAATTGCCATGCATGATTATACTTGTATGTATATATATTGTCGATTGTTCAAAACAGGGTAAAACAGCGCATTTTCAAAGACTGGCATTAAGTTCAGCAAAAGCTACTAATTTTGACGACAAGATGACAAATAAATGTGATGTAACAACAGACGAAATGAACAAATGCTATGCACCATTTATCATTCAGCAAACAAACGCCAATATATTTGGAAACTTTGGTAAAATTTAATCATTTCTACGCTAATCACCCTCAATAATTTAAATTGTACTGATTTCTTGCAAATGAGGGCATTACAAGATCTTAAGTGTGGGAAGGGGTTAAATTCTTTCGGATTTTTAAAATTTTTATCTTTATACACTTGGTTACCATTAAAAATACTAGTAACGTAGTAGTTGTATTAGAATCTAGTGCTCTCTGATAATAAAGAACAGCCCTAGTCTTAAATACTGACTACCCAATTCTAGTAAAATTTTTCAAAATTTTCAATTAAATGAACTCAAAATCATGTTTATACATATTTATGAACGATAAAACTAGGTGTTAACACCGAAATTATTGTAACCTCGGAAAGGACATAAATTGAGAAACAAACCAAAATGTTGAAATTCATTTAAAATGGAATAGAGGACGATAAAAAGGAAAATAAAAGCCAAGTGTGGGAAAATTTACAAAGTTATCTTAAACATATGTCACATATATCTGTAACAAATAACTGAAAATACTTTTGCTTTGGACTAAACTAAACCATTTTACCCGATGAAAGAAAAGAAGAGATGGATCTACACGATGAATCAATTCCATCATTAAAAGGAAGTAAAGTCTTCCGAAAAAGACACGCGCTTCTTGATTTAGTCAAGAAGTTGTCGTCTAGACCAGCTGTAGGTTGACGAAAAATCTAGAAAAGTCATCTCTAAAATCAGCAGGAAATCCACGGACCTCAGCATCAAACAGGGTCGCCAAGTGGTCAGATTTATCCTAACCATGAGAAGGATTTATCTCGTACAATGGGGGGCACCGTGCAAATTAGCTTGATAAGACTAATGAATCAGATCTCCAGAAAGGATAATCTCCTTAAAAGATCAAAAATCAGCTTTTAAGACTGATATTACTCAATCCTTGAGATTGACTTTAAAGATTGAGAATTACAAACTCATGGAATTCGACGATATCTAAACTCGAGCTTGAACGAGAAAATATTTTGATCAAATTAAAACCGATTTGTTTTCTGAAAACCCATTTTTCAATGCGTTCATTACCATTGAACGTAAAATCCTAGGAATTCACCTGGAATTCATTAGGTCACCTGAACCAAATCGGGTGTCAACCGTAAGAACGGTGGTTGCATAGTGGTCAAAGACAGGACCTTGTGCCAGACCAAAAAATCATAAGGGTGAGCTTTACTATTGCTCCTACCAAGGATAGTAATTGCATCCGACACGTTATAGACCATAATTAAAAGCATGTCAGGGGACATTGCCTTAACAGTTGCTTGTTCAACGCTTTCCTTTACAACCGGACGGTAGTTTATCGAAAGGTAATATACGGGACAAGTAAACTGGACGTGTTGCTTTCCAAATACAAGGTTAGCAAGTAGGTGACACAAAACTGCAAGTTTTGAGCCAAAATTTTCAAATCTGAAACCCACCAAACCCACAAAAATATTTTGCAAACACCGGTGAAGGGTTATTCCGAAAAACTTATCTAGGGTAAAAGCTAGATTGAATTTTCAAAAGATCAAATATTTTCATAAAGATCCAATTTCCTTAAGGATCTACATTTTCATAGTCATGTGGGACTGTAAACCGCCTTTCAAATGTGCACTTTGCTTTGGAAACCGAAAGTAAATCGGCTATTTGATTGCAAGTGTCGTTGACCTAAACCCGAGGCAACTGTGGATGACACACCCACCTTTAACCATGGTTCTATCGTTACTATCATTGTTTATACCGCCGTATAGAAATCACTGATGTACAAAGTGTGAAGAATAAAGAAGTGATTCTAGTATTTCAAGACGATATTGCTTGAGGACAAGCAACGTTCAAGTGTGAGAATATTTGATAATGCTAAAAACGAACATATATTTCATAGCATTATTCCTCAAGAAAGACAAGCTTTTAGTTGCAATTGTTCTATTTACAAGTGATATTCGTTTAAATAATAAAAGGTGAAGATAAAAGACAGATTCGACGAATTGAAGACGCAAATGACCAAAAAGCTCAAAAGTACAAGAGTACAAGATTCAAAACGCAAGAACAAGAGTACAAGGTTCCAATTATTGATAAGAAACGTCTCAAAATTACAAGAGTACAAGATTCAAAACGCAAAGTACAAGATATTAAATTATACGCAAGGACGTTCGAAAATCTGGAACCGGGACCAGAGTCAACTCTCAACGCTCGACGCAACAGACTAAAAATTACAAGTCAACTATGCACATAAATATAATATAATATTTAAATAATTCTTATAATTATTTAATATATTATATTATTTATAAAACCGTCGGAAGAAGAAAACAACCAAAAATGAGCCTCCCCAGCTGGCCATGCGATCGCAAGGCCTGGAAGGCATAAATCCATGCGATCGCATGAGCCCCAGTTCCAGCCCACATGCCTATAAAAATCGAGCTTTGGTGCACCACAAATCCATCTATCTTTCTCTTTTCTCATTCATACGATATATTTATATTTATAATTTATATTTTAATTTTAATTTTAATTATAATTCTAATAATAAGGGTATGTTAGTGAATATTGTAAGGGTGTAAGTCGAAATTCTGTCCGTGTAACACTACGCTATTTTTAATCATTGTAAGTTATGTTCAACCTTTTTACATTAATGTCTCGTAGCTAAGTTATTATTATGCTTATTTAAAACAAAGTAATCATGATGTTGGGCTAATCACTAAAATTGGGTAATTGGGCTTTGTACCATAATTGGGGTTTGGACAAAAGAATGACACTTGTGGAAATTAGACTATGGGCTATTAATGGGCTTTATATTTGTTTAACTAAATGATAGTTTGTTAATGTTAATATAAAGATTTACAATTGGGCGTCCCTATAAATTACCATATACACTCAATCGGACACGATGGGCGGGGTATTTATATGTACGAATAATCGTTCATTTAACCGGACACGGGAATGGATTAATAGCCACTAGAATAATTAAAACAGGGGTGAAATTATGTACAAGGACACTTGGTATAATTGATAACAAAATATTAAAATCTTGGGTTACTCTCAGTCGACATCTTGGTGTAATTATTAAACAAAGTATTAAAATCTTGTTACAGTTTAAGTCCCCAATTAGTTGGAATATTTAACTTCGGGTATAAGGATAATTTGACGAGGACACTCGCACTTTATATTTATGACTGATGGACTGTTATGGACAAAAACCAGACGGACATATTAAATAATCCAGGACAAAGGACAATTAACCCATGGGCATAAAACTAAAATCAACACGTCAAACATCATGATTACGGAAGTTTAAATAAGCATAATTCTTTTATTTCATATTTAATTTCCTTTATTTTATATTTAATTGCACTTCTAATTATCGCATTTTTATTTTTATTTTATCGCAAGTTTATTTTATCGCACTTTTATTATTCGCAATTTTATTATCGTTATTTACTTTACGCTTTAATTTAAGTCTTGTATTTATATTTATTATTTTACATTTGGTTTTAACTGCGACTAAAGTTTTAAAATCGACAAACCGGTCATTAAACGGTAAAAACCCCCCTTTATAATAATAATATTACTTATATATATGTATTTGTATTTTTATAAAAGTAAACTAATATAGCGTTAAGCTTTGTTTAAAGATTTCCCTGTGGAACGAACCGGACTTACTAAAAACTACACTACTTTACGATTAGGTACACTGCCTATAAGTGTTGTAGCAAGGTTTAAGTATATCCATTCTCTAAATAAATAAATATCTTGTGTAAAATTGTATCGTATTTAATAGTATTTCCTTCTAAAATTAATAACTATTTTATACCACTCTGCTAAAACATCAAATATCTCTAAAATGAGCAAATGCACAGCGGAAGATTTCTTTCGTACCTGAGAATAAACATGCTTTAAAGTGTCAACCAAAAGGTTGGTGATTTCATTAGTTTATCATAAACAATCATTTCCGTTATTTTAATAGACCACAAGTTTATAATCGACATTAACAAGATGCATATTAGAATATCCCCATCATTCCGGGACATCCATCGGACATGATAAAAAAACATCGAAGTACTAAAGCATCCGCTACAACGGATGGGGTTTGTTGGGCCCAATAAATCTATCTTTAGGATTCGCGTCAATTAGGGGTGCACTAATTCTCAAAATTAGTGATGTTCCCTAATTCTTAGATTACCAGGCTAAAAGGGGCATATTCGGCTTCGATCCATTCAACCATATAATGTAGTTTCGATTACTTGTGTCTATTTCGTAAAACATTTAAAAAGCGCATGTATTCTCATTCCCAAAAATATATATTGTAAAAGCATTTAAAAAGGAAGTAATGAAACTCACAATACGATATTTTGTAGTAAAATATGCATACGACGGAACTGAACAATGCAGGGTTGACCTCGGATTCACGAACCTATATCATTTGTATATATATTAACACATATAACCGTTGTGACGCCCCGTACAAAATCAACGTGTACGGATCATCAACAACATGATTATTACAAGGTCAAACACTATATGCTGTTTCAAAAGAAGTTTGCATTCATAAAAAGGGTGATGTCTTAACCAGCATCAAATGTTTAACATACGATAGTGTGCTTCTATGAATAGAAGGAAATAATAATAGTACGTGACCCATAGGTCATTACAAATTCATCGTTTCAAAAGTAACATAGTTTGAATGCAAAATAAATGTTTCATGCGAACACATCTCTAATAAACGCAGCGGGAGTCTACACAGCATGACAACTGTAGCGGAAGCAACCAAACCTCTAAGCACCTGAGAAAACATGCTTAAAAACGTCAACACGAATGTTGGTGAGCTATAGTTTAAGTATAACAGTAATGTAAGGTAGGCCACGAGATTTCGTATTTCAAAACAGTATGAAAAGTATATGTTCAACCGTGGGCACTTGGTAACTAACTTAACGTAATATCACCCCCTAAAAGTACACTTAGCGAGTGCGTAAGTATTAAACACCCGTTAAATGCTAGCGCTACTAGCCCGAGTGGGGATGTCAAACTCTATAGATCCATATCTAAGATTCGCGTTCACCGGTTCAAAGACCAATGACTAAACGTTACCGAGCTAAGGGGAAAGTTTATGCTGTTGTATAACCAACACATATAATAAGTTTAAGTACTCGTGCCTAGTATGTAAAACATAAAACGCGCATGTATTCTCAGTTCCCAAAATAGTTAAAGTAAAAAGGGATGCTATAACTCACAGTGGAAAGTAGTAAAGTCGGTACGAGACAATTAAGCAAGTAGTTGGTCCGAAAGGTCCTCAACCTAAGTCAAAAATTACTAAGTCAGTAAATCGTTCCCAAAGGTTTAAAAGTATGTAAATTAGGTCTTAAGTATCATCATCATTCATCATTAATCAAAAAGGGTAAAGTAAGTTTCAATCAATAATAGAGTTTAAAATAAAGGCTGACTTCGTTCAGTCACCACGACCTCTATAAAAACTGAAATGAGGTGAGTCCAGTGGCCATGGCTCCGTATATGAGCCCCTAGTTGCTGACCAATTCCCAGAACTAAACTCGTCTTCATTTGATCGTGGCGACTGTTTAAGTGCGAGTAGGTCAGAAATTTCAGCACAACGTTAAAAGGGTGTAGTGACTTTCGGAAGGCTATAAATCCTAAACTGTAACTCGGATTAAGATAAGGCCTAAACGGAAAATCATCTACTCGAACCGTAGTAAACAAAGTGTTCCGGTGGGTTCTTGGTGCTTGATGCTCATCACGGTTCTCATCCTTTATGCTTATAGCTTCAAGTGTACAACTCGTTGATGTGTTTGCATCATCTTTACCAAGTTTTGATCGTCATGACACTAGTGTAAGTCTAAGATATGTAGCACAACTCACTTAAGAGTTGTATGAAGGTTGATGAATAAAAGTTACATCAAGATCTTAGATCCGACACATACAAGAGTTCTAATAATATTATTAAGCTATAAACTTAAAAGTTAACTAAGTAAACAAGATCCTAAGTTGTAGATCTTAGATCTTAGTTAGATCTTGAAGATCCTAGACTAAAAAGTCTAGATCTAGTGTTCTTAAGTTAAACCCTAAGTTATGGAACTTGGATCTTCACTTTAATGAAACCATAAGTTATGAAACTTAGATTTTAATCATGTAAAATGTATGTAAGCTTATAAGCTCTTGTTTTTAAACAAAATTAGAAGACCATAAGCTATAGAAACTTAGATCCAACATAAGTGTATGAAGTTATAACTAGAAAGTTAAACTTCCATGTTCTTGAACTTACAAAGTTTAACTTTTAGTTTCAAGAGATATGAGATCAAGTTTAACTAGTAATACTTGACCAAAATAATAATTAAAATACTTACAAAAGAAAGAAATAAACTAAAGTTACAAGTATTATGTTCATGTTTGTTTCATACTTAAGAAGATTCAAGTCAAAGCTTGGATCTTAAGAAAATAAACTTCAAGTCTACAAAACATGAACACAAGTAAGATCATAAAGCTTATGAACTTTAGATCTTTAAAACATTTAAGTGTAGAACCATAAGTTATAGAAATTTAGATCCTTGTTCTTGGTTATTCATCAAATAAAGATGGAAGTAACAAGATTACATGAAGATTCAAGCTGGATAACTTGATCTTTAACAACAACAAACAACAAGTAACAAATCAAGTAATTAAAATGATGATGATACATGATGATAGAAATCGGTTTTAAGGAAGAAAAAAAAAGAAGAAATAAAGTTGTTACTTACAAAGTTTGAGAGAAAAGATGAGAGAAAGGAAGTGTAAGTAAGTTGTGTGTGTTTGAAATGAGGTTTACACAAGTGAATAAGTAACAAAAAAAGAAAATGAACTCCCTCCCATGATGCACATGGCCGACGATTTCAAGGAGCTCAAAGGGGGAGGTCATAGCTCAACTTTCATGTATTGGTGGATGGTGAATGCTAAGAAAAGTAATAAGTTAAATGTATGGAGAAATGGTCCTGCATGCTTGAATAATTTGTCTCCTGATTATCTAATTAATCCATGCTTAACATTAATAAATTACAAGCATAAAAGTGGGCTTACAAGTAGTCCATTAAGTAAGTAGGGTAGGCTTTCAAGTTCAAGTCCATTGATAAAGGCCCAAGTCCAAGTAAGTATGCAACAATTAATTAAATAAAGTCCAAGTAATTAACTACTAACATTAGTTAATTAAAAATGATTAATAATAATTAATCATGAATGAAAATAATATTCAAAATATTATTCGTGAAAAGCGTGTGTCACAAAGACAAGTCGGGCCATGAAAAGTCACATACGGTAACAAGTAAAATGTATAAAAATACATTTATTAAAGCGCAAGTATTAATAATAAATATACGTTGGAAATCCAGGGTCGTTACTGAAGGTATTTCATATGCCCGAGAGTCATATTAAATTAATGTGGCCAACATGTTATGATCCAAGTCGGGTCATACCCAATAACAAGCTTACCGACACCTTATACGTATTTGATCTTGACGATTGGATCATTAAACAAATACGCGACACTTGGATTTTAGAAAATCGGGTTTCTAAAATATTATCACTTGAGATAAATTATTTGGATAATTTATATATAATTGTTTATAGGTTTAAATGATTATATTGTGTTATATTTTATAAAAGGTTTTATAAAATGTATAAGTAACAAAATAATACATAAGTTTATAACAAGTTTATAAACTTTTATAAACTTACAAGTATTATTATATAAGATCATGTATGTGCAGAATTTTGGGTCTCCAAAAATGAAAAACACATGCTCTTTTGTTGCTTTCCATGTACACACTCCTTAAGGACATGCAAGGTTCCTTTTAACCAAGGTTTGACTCATGTTTACAAGTGATAAGTGCTCAAAAAAAACTGCAATTTCATCTCCCCATTCTCTAATCTGGCCGAACTGTTTTAGCACAAAAGAGAGAGCATTTTGCTTGTAAAAATCAAGTGTTCAAGTGTCTAAAGTCCTAACAAATAAAAGGTTGTGTTGGTGCATCAAAAGCTTGGGGTATTACACACTTGAGGCTTCAAGTTAGAAGCTCATTTTGCATCATCTCCTCCTACATTTCTGCTGTCCAAAATTCAGCCCTCTACTATCTTAGAGGAGGTATAAACACTCTTCTAATCTTGTTATATTTGTAAGCATATGATTCATGACTTGATATTAATGTGGAATTTAACAAAATGGCTTTACAATACACTTGTTCTATTAATGCTTCCGCTTGTATTAACTATCTTAAAATTGGTTTTATGATTGTGTAAACTAAATGAACATGTTGTTTTAAACTCATTAATTTCCAACAGTTACAACCATAATCGAACAAATTTATATATTATATCTTAAATTATGTATTATATATATTTAATTTGTGTATATATTTAAAATGATTAATATTTATATAGTTATATCAATATATATATTAAAAATACCTAATTTGTTAAAAATGTCAATATGATTAGTGCATACTTATATGTAATATTACTATAAGTATATTTTTAAATCAATAATAGTAACAAATGTTGTATTTGATTATAATGATAGTAGTAATAATAATACTGATAAAAATATTAATTATAATAATAATAATAATAGTGATAAAATTAATAATAATGCCTCTAAAAATACTACTAATAATAATAATAATGATAATAATAATAATCCTAATAATAATAAAAAAGATAATTTTATTAATAGTGTTATTTTTAATAATATTGATTATTATAATTTTTAATAAAAATAATATTTTTTTACTAAAATGATACTTTTATTAATAATGTTAATAATGATAGTTTTAGAAATAATGATATTTATAATAATAATGATAATAATCATGAAAATATTAGTTTTAATCATACTACTAATAATCATAATACTAATACTAATAATAATAATATTAATAATAATAATAATAATAATAATAATAATAATAATAATAATAATAATAATACAAATAAAAATAAAAATAAAAATAAAAATAGAGTACAACCTTTGAAGAACAAGTTTTTCTAAAAAGAATGCCATAGACCGGGTTCGAACCCGCGACCTCTCGCTAACCCCTAAACACCCAAACCACTCCACTGCTACCTTCTTTTCTGTTTTATTTCGCTCGACATATTTATTTAACCCGTTTGTTTCAGTTTCCATTTTTTTCTTCACTTAATTATAACACTCATCATTATCATCATATTCATCACAATCGTGATCACGGTATAGGAGCAGCAACAAACGAGCAACAAATCATCATCACCTTGCATCAACTTTCATCATTAACATCGTTATTTCATGTCACACTCATCATCATATTTACATCATCGATTCCTAATCATAACCATCATCTTGATTCATAACCATTCCATGGCATCACCTGATCATCATTGTTAACCTTATTATTATCGTCATAATTGAACCAAAACAGAAACGTACAGTAGTGGGTTCGAGCAGAAAATCAATCCAAAAGAAATGGAAGAGAGAAACAGATGGTTTCGACCCAAAATAAATCAATCCAACAGAAAATTATTCGGCCCACTAACTTAAGTAAGCCCAAAGGAGAGAAAGCACCCAGTCCGTTTAATAAAGGTCTGTCCATTACACGAAATAATGTTTCTTCCAGTGGAATCCTTGATTAAGTAGAAAGGATTAAACTAATAAAAAGTGTCTCCTTTTTCTTTAATAAACAAGTGGGTTAGTTGTTGGGTTCATGTCGATCACAAAGGGAAAAAGTAATGGGCAATCATCATTATTATATATATCCTTCTTCGTCAAAATAGAAACAGTACAGAAAGTATTACATCGGTGGTAACAAGCAGGTGCAACAGAGATATATGGTAGTAAAAGAGGTGGTAGAGTTTAAGGTGGTGCTTTGAGTGACGGGTCAAGCAGAAAAGACACTAGCAAGTAATAGCACCCATATGGTTATGTTTGGGTGATCGTAGAAGGAGAGTAGCAGTGATGTTCAACATAGTTTATGGGTTTGATTTAAAACATGAAATAGGCTGCAACAGGGGTGCAGGCTGCAGTGTTCTTATTAACAGAAAAATAAAGAGAGGAGAGGGAGAGGAGAGATATAGAGAAAGAAAATTGATGGTGGCGATGAGCTGTGGTTTTGAAAGGATACGGAAAGAAAAGAAAGAGAATAGCGAGTAGTAATAATGATCCATTAGTGGTTGTGGGTTGAAGAGGGTGGAGGATGGTTGTAAAAGGTAACGGTCGACGGTCTCATGAAGGTGATGGTGTTATCCAATGGTGATGTTTATTGTGAAGGTGGTGGTAGATCGTGAATGAAACAACACATAGCAGTAGAGACACATGATCATGTTGGTGGTGGTTTTGTATGGAGTTCACAAAGGTATATAAACGAAAACAAACTATATCGATGATGATGGTGGTTATTCATGGTGTTGGAGTGACGGATTGGGATTGTGATAGATAAGCTCAAGGTGTGGGTTTGATTCTCTACAAAACTGAAAGAAATAAATAACAGTTATAATTATAACGAGTTTAAGGAGGTGATGGTTGTTTGTCAACACAAAAATGGAACTAGAGGTGGGTTTGTAAAGATAAAAAAATGGATAGATGGTTTCCAAACACATGTTACTCATATGTGTATCTATAATAAGATAATGGTGTAGTAATAATTTAAATAAAAATATAATTATAATAATAAAAATATCATAAAATATAATTCAATCAACGAGAGAATAAGAAACAGTAATCGAATTCTTCAATCAATCTGCATGATATTTTATTATAATAATAATAAAACATAAGAATATGAATTCAATTTAAAACAGTAAAGCCATCGTTTACTGTGTAATCATGTAATTATTCAATCAACATAAATTAAATAGGGAACGTTTCGTGATCCGTTGATAATCGGTGGCGGATAAAAGTCTTCAGAATAATCCCAAACTTTTAGATTAACTATATTTATTTATTTTAGTCATTATGGTATAATATTCAATCCTTAATTTGTTAAATAAAAAATACATCAACTGTCCCTCTCATTTCTGGGTAAAATATAAAAAGTGTAAAAACTTAACAAATAATTCCTAAATACATTTTTAATAAGCCTAAAATTTATAGAACTCATTTTCGTATCACCGTTTATTTTAAAATTACATAAGTTTGAATTTGATTGGAAATTTCTGGGTCGTCACATAATATAATCTCAATATATTAATCATCAGATCAATTGCAACATATATTATTACCCAATGTTTAAAGTTTCAAACTTAACATAAAAAATACAATCAAACTTTATCATTAATGACACGAATGCCAATAGACATGCTATGAGCATCATGCTTAGTCTGTGGCAAAGGCTTGGTGAAAGGATCAGCCAAGTTCTTAGTCGTGTCTACTCTACTTAATAATATGTCATTTTCTGCTACAAGTTGACGGATGTAATGGTACTTTCTGAGTATGTGCCGTGTGCGCTTTTATGACCTCGGTTCTTGAGCCAAGACAACCGCACTCACATTGTCGCAGAAAATCTCAACAGGATCATGGATCGTAGGAACCACACCCAGATCCCCGATGAATTTCTGTATCCACATGGCCTCTTTAGCAGCTTCATTTACCGCTATATACTCGCTTCTGTCATAGAATCAACAATAGTACTTTGCTTGCCACTTCTCCACGTGACTGCTCCACCGTTCAACATAAATACAAATTCTGATTGTGAAGAGCAATCATCTCTATCTGATTGAAAACTAGCGTCAGAGTATCCTTTGATGCTCAGCTCGTCATTCTCACCATAGATCAAGAACTTATCTTTAGTCCTAAGATACTTTAGAATGTTCTTGACTGCTATCCAATGAGCTTCACCAGGATTGGCCTGATAACGACTAGTCATGCTTAGTGCATACGACACGTCAGGCCTAGTGCATATCATTGCATACATGATCGATCATATAGCTAAAACATATGGAGTCCGACTCATGGTAGCTGACTCCAATTCAGAATTAGGACATTGAGACTTGCTCAATATCATTTCAGGGTTCATAGGAACGCACCCTTTATTGGAGTTATGCATACCGAATTTCTTCAGTATCTTATCTATATATGCACTTTGGTTTAGCCCAATTAATCTCCTTGACCTATCTCGATAGATCTTTATTCCCAAAATATATGATGCATCTCCTATGTCTTTCATGGAGAAACATTTTCCTAGCCAAGATTTGACATCTTTCAATGTCGAGATATCGTTTCCCATGAGTAATATGTCATCGACATATAGTACAAGGAAGACTAAAACACTCCCACTAGACCTAACATAGACACATGGCTCATCTTCGCCTCTAATAAAACCAAATTCTTTGATCTTCTCATTAAAGCAAAGATTCCAGCTACGAGAAGCTTGTTTAAGTCCATAAATGGACTTTTGAAGCTTTCACACACTATTAGGATACTTAGGATACATAACCCTCAGGTTGTGTCATAAACACATCCTCTGTTAGCTTACCTTTAAGGAAAACTGTTTTTACATCCATTTGCCATATCTCATAGTCATAAAATGCAGCTATGGCAAGAAGTATTCTAATGGATTTCAACATAGCTACTGGTGAAAATGTTTCATCATAGTCTACACCATATTGTTGCGTGTAACCCTTAGCCACCAGTCTGGCTTTGAATATGTGTACATTTCCATCTATATCGGTCTTCTTCTTGAAGACCTACTTACACCCAATGGTTTTAGTACCTGGTATATGATTAATCAAGGTCCAGACTTGATTATCATGCATGGATTGGATCTCGTTGTCCATAGCCTCCTTCCATTTGACAGACTCGGGGCTTGTCATTACTTCCTGATAGGTAATAGGTTCATCAGAATCTATATTTTTGTCATCACCCTCAAATATGTGTAAACTATATTTCTTTGGTGTTCGACGCACTTTATCAGATCTACGTATGGGTGGTGGCTGTAGGTCAGTTTCTCTTTCAACTGCAGGCTCGTCGACCTCTTGAGGAGAATCGGTTCCAATATTGATTTCCATGTCGGTTGATTCTTGAATTTCTTCAAGGTCAATTTTGCTCCCACTGGTTCCTTTTGATATGAGATCCTTTTCAAGAAAGACTCCCCTTTGGGACACAAAGACTTTGTTCTCAGTAGGGTTGTAAAACAAATATCCAAAAGAATCAGTCGGGTAACCAACAAATAAATACTTTTCAGATCTGGGTTCAAGTTTATCTTGAGCTTCACGACGAACGTAAGCCTCACAACCCCAGATTCTTTGATATGAGAGAGACACAGTTTTACCATGCCATATCTCACAAGGTGTTTTAGAAACTTTCTTGGTTGGGATGAAGTTAAGGATCCTTGCGGAAGTTTGTAGGGCATAACCCCAAAAACTGATTGGAAGCATTGTGCGGCTCATCATGGATCGAACCATATCAAGTAATGTTCGATTCCTCCTTTCAGCCACACCATTATGTTGTGGTGTTCTAGGAGGAGCTAATTGTGAGATTATCCCACAACCCCGTAGATGATCGCGAAATTCATCATCAAGATATTCACCACCTCTATCAGATCGGAGAATCTTAATTCTTTTGTTCGGTTGATTTCTACTTCATTTTGGTATGCCTAGAACACTCCCAAAGTTTCAGACTTTTGTTTAATTAAATAAACATAACCATATCTACTAAAGTCATCAGTAAATGTAACGAAGTATCGTTCCTGGTGTCTAGTAGGCCTGAATGGACCGCACACATCAGTGTGTACCAACTCCAACAGATCCTTACCCCTTTCACAGTTTCCTGTGAAAGGTGCTTTTGTCATTTTTCCTAATAACCAAGATTCACATTCGTCATATGATGTAACATCAAATGATTCTAAAATTCCATCTGACTGGAGTTTTGCTATGCGTTTCTTGTTTATATGGACTAAACGACAATGCCATAGATACATTTTATCCAAACCGTCTTTGGATGAATCAACATTATAGATTGAACTATCATTTAGCTTTATTGTTGTTTCCAAGATACCTCTACAAGGACTAGCTTTGAAATAAAATATTCCATTCGTGTAAACAAGTATTGATCCATTATCAAAACTAAAATCAAAACCATCATTAAATATAGCATCAAATGATATAATGTTTCTTGCCATTTCGGCACTGTAGCAAACATTAGACAAAACAATACATAGACCAGAATCAAAAGTGAGCTTATATTCTCCAATCATATCAACATAAGCAACGTTCTTATTCCCCATGATTAGATTGAGCTCTCCGGTCTTCAGCTTCCTACTTCTTGTGAGTCCCTGCACATTTGTACAAATGTGAGTACCACACCCTGTGTCCAATACCCAGGAATTAGAAATAGTAGTATTGTTTAGTTCACTCATGAACAAACCTGAAGGTACGGCGACTCCCTTAGCCTATATTTCATTAAGTTCCTTCAAGTACTTGGTACAATTGCGCCTCCAATGTCCTTTCTCCCCACAATGGAAGCATATTGCTTCTTCAGGAGACTTGGTTTGCGGGATCTTTGAAGTAGAAGAGTTAGCAATGCCCTTAGGTTTAGGTTTAAAGTTGGACATGCCAACCTTACCCTTACCCTTGTTCTTGCCCTTTGTTTTGTTTTTCTTCTTCTTGATCCCACTTTCACGAATGGCTAGGACAGTAGTTGCGGGTTTAGCTTTGACCATGTTAGCCTCAGCGATTTTCAACATGCCATGGAGCTCCATGATTGTTTTCTCCATATTGTTCATATTATAGTTCATAATGAATCCTTCATATGCACTAGTCAATGAGTTTAGGAAAAAATCCGTTTCAAGCTCCCGAATTATGGAAAAACCAAGGCGCTCCAGCCGGTCTATGTACCCTTTCATTTGTAGTACATGGACACTAACGCTACTTCCCGTTGCCATTTTGCAAGATACGAGAGCTTTCACGGTGTCAAACCTTTCTTGCTTTGCTTGTTGTTGGAACATGTCCTTGAGTTGGTTAAGCATGTCATACGACCCTAAGCTCTCCATGCCCTTTTGGAGCTTTGGAGACATGGTCGCCAACATCAAGCATGCTACCTCATTAGACTTGGAACGCCGTTTTTCAAACTCGTCCCTAGCCGCTTGAGTAGCTCTCAATCCAGGTTCTGCCGGTAAGGGTTCCTCAATTGCCCTGATCTTTCCTTCCATCCTAAGAGCAATTCTTAAGTTGCGAAGCCAGTCCATGTAGTTCAAGCCCGTAAGCTTGTCCTTTTCGAGGAGCCCTTTAAGGCAGAAATTAGTGATTGATGACGGAGTAGGATTTGTGTTTGTTGCAGACATCTATCATATTTTTAAAGTAAGTTGTATTAGTTAGTTTGATATGTTTAATCCTTGTTAAGATAATTACCCATGTGTGTTCAATATTCAAACAATTATAATTAACAAGGCTAAGATCCATATTTCACTTATGGTAACGATGGGTTTACCGTGGATCGCCAATCATAAGCTATTTAGGTAGGTAACTATATTACCAATTTCATCCATTATGAAATTCTTAGGTTCTGCGGGATTTAGTGATAATCAATTATTTCACTTGGCATGTTTAATCCCTACTACGCTAATCCTTCCTCGTGGTGGGTTTGCTGCGAACCAGGATTTCATATTGTAAACCGTCCGTGATAGATACACGTGAAATTCGGCCCAAGACTCTCGGGTATCGCGAAATTCACCTCACCCTTCCCAACACCCAATTAAAGTCTGGCCCAAGACTCTCTGGTATCGCGAACTCTAACAGGTAGAAGGTTCGGATGTGTGTACTACTCATGGGTAGCGTAAAGTTTACATTTAAAATGGGGTTTTGTTTTCTTTTAGAAAAAGTAGTTTATTCCATTTTAAAACATTTGCTAATTATGTATTGTATGTTGCGTTTGTTAAACTAATTTTAACCAAACCATTTTAAGTGATTATTGTCTTTTGTTTCTATACTAATTTTCTAGCTAGCATGGCATAGACAAATAAGAACACAATAATAATCATGACACGCAATTATTGGTAGTATACCTCAAATCCTATGCGTTTTTCGGTGAGCCAACACACGAAAAAATGGGGTCAACTAGGGACAAAACCATGTGTGAGAATCGGCTCCCACTAAAACCGCCATCTCCATTAAATGCTCGGACGGGCCGCCTTGTGAACATCATCTTCGTGATTCCAATCTTGGTTGCATTATTTTACAAAATAGCTATTCTATTTTCTATACTACTACAAATACAATATGAAAAAGAAATACGACATGCAAGTCATTTAATAATTATTACATTCATCCCGAATAAATAAAAAAGATGACATGCAAGTCGTTTAATAAATTATTACATTCATCCCGAATAAATAATAAATTAAATTACACAACCAAACATTCATACAAGGGTCTTATAGAGGCAAATACTACCGATTTCATACAACAATCATATACATTACAAATGGAGTGCCAAACATCCATTTTATGAAACATGTTTCCATAAGGATTGATTTAAACAACACTTAATGACACATAACAAATATCAATCCTTGTTTATATAACTTATGTATGTAAACCCACTTCATATTTTGTAAGTATAGTTTTCATGCCAAAACCATCCAAACAAACATATTAAGTGAATTAAAACATGTTGGAGATTTATCCACTTTAACAAAGCATAAAGTCTAAAATTAACAATTTTAATTTTCTCATTTCATGTAAAACATGAATATAATTTATGTACTTTATTTTCCTAAACTTTGAATCACTTTTAGTTAACATGCAAGTTACCTTATCAAATTTTCGGATTTTTGCAGATTCATACATGCAACTTCAGATGGTTATATCTTACTCATTTCTAGTCCGTTTTCGATGATTTTTTTTCTTTTCAAATTTAAGTTCTTTCAGTTAGCTTTCAAATGCAATTGGTCTCATACAATAATATTGAGTTTAAAGCCACATAACAGTCCATCAAAGACGGACTGTCCAAGCTGAAAAAAATTTCTTAAATGAAAAAAATGAGTTTAACCCATTTTACATTTTGCCAAAATCCAAGATTCAAATTAGTATTTAGGAAACATAAAACATAAATCATGATACTTGTTTTGCATGTTTGTTATGCATGATCATCTCCAAGAATCATGCACAACGCATCCATCAAAACTAAATATCATAAGAAAAGTTTGCTAAAACTTGTACAAGATGGCTCGGATACCACTGTTGGAGTATGATACAAATTCAAAGAGAGCGGAAGCATTTTTAAAACTTTACAAAATCATACTCTTCCACGGATCATTGTACAAAACTTTAGCAAACAAAATAAATTAACGAAACCGAACAAGAGAGGATTAGAATACAACCTTTGTAGCCTTTTGAAAATCGAATTTGAAAACTCAAAGAAGAGTTCCTCTAAACGGTAGACACCCAGCGTTCCAACCTTGCTTCGATCTATACCTTCTACTTAACGGATATTTTCTTCTTCCTTATTTTCACCAAAACCGAACCCAATTATAGATTTCAAGTATTTTGGTTACTTGAAAATGAGAAAGAAAATAGCATTTTGTATGTGTGTTTTGTATCTTTTGTATATCATTTTCAATACCAAGACTTGGTATTATATATTACATAATTGATACAATAATACATCTAGTACAAATATAATAAATAAAGATTTGGAAAGATTTGCAAAATCAAATCTTTATATAAAATAAGATTTACAAAATCAAATCATATTTTATAAATCAAATCAAATCTTATATCTTATATAAAATATGATTTGCAAAATCTAATCAAATCTCTACATATTTAGATTTGTAAGTATATGTATACACATAAAAAAAACTTACTTAATTTATTAAACCATTAACTAATGATTAATAAATTAATTTCCGATTAGAAGGTATATCAAACAATTTACGATTGGCCTTTGTGTGTGACCGAATAAGATAAATAGACTTTTATTATTTAATGTCATGGGCATATCTTCGGAATATATGTACCACGGTCAAACCATCGTCGAACCGTAGCCAACCCGAGAACATATTTCCAACGACAACAACACAGCTTCCACTCACCCGATTATACCGTTCTTCGTGACTTTTAATTTGAAATTCATGTTCTTTGCTCTTTATATGATTATGATATTTAATTTAAGTTTAAAATTAAATACAACATATTTTTTGAATATGCAATTAACATAGGCATTGAAAATAACATGTCATTCAAAACATTCCAGTAACATTTCAAGGCAGTGACTTTAGCCTTCAAATATGTAATTAACAAAAGGCAGTTACAAACGATATTTTAACTCTATCTTTTTTTACTGCAGTGACTAAAATGTTTTAAGTATTAAAAACGATCCAAGACTCTTCAAATCTGATCTACTATGCTACATTTTTAGTGATGAGGTATATGAATAAATTTCAGTGGAGATATTTTATTCTATTTCATTTAATAAAAATATTGAAGTATACTTTGGTAAAGTAGAGGACATGACATGGCATCACAAAATTTAAAAAGCTCTTTGCTTGACAAATTAGAAAAAGATATATTTTCCGATTACCTTGCTAATTAATTTGATAGCTACTTGATTGATGTTATTAGGCAGTGTGATCTCACGATGATAATGAGTTGGTTTCAATAATTGCTTTTACGGATCTTGGATATCGACCTTCTTGAACTGGCATTAACATTTATAGGTAAATTCCCTACAGTACAACCTAATATTTCAAATGAGCTACACAACAACAACAACAACAACAATACCCAATCCCACACTTGTAGGGTATGGGGGAGGTGAGACGTAGACAATCCTACCTCTACCCTAGGACAAAGAGAAGTCATTTCACCACCCCGAGTGAAACACTCACAAGAGTAGAGAAAGTCCTCCCTCTCTATGTTCGACGGATAAAGAGATTGCTTGCAACGGACCTCCGGCCAAAAAAAAAAAAAAAAAAAAAAAAATTAAATGCCAACGCCATGAAAATGGTGGAACGAATTTCCATGGGTTTTAAAATGTTGCCTGGGATTCGATTTAGGCTCTAAGCGACAGTCAAGTCGCCTAAAAACTATTAGGCTCTGAGCTACACATTAGCTATTATTAGTATAATGTGGATGTCAACTACGAACCGCTAAAAGAAAGGTAATAGTAGTGGTTGTTGGTCTATCCGTTGAATGTTTTACTGGCACAGGAACCTAAAAACTGCAAGGTAACCATATTCTTTTTTTTTCCTAAATGAATGCCAGAATCTGATCATTCACTATATTTAAAAATGACAGAATTCGCGCATAGTTATAATCCATTGTAAACGTAGTTATTGCCAATAAAAGGTATGGTCTCTGCTACAGAGTTTTCTTGCCGCGCCTACCAACAGTTAGTCTAAAAAAGAGTGTGTTTGTTTAGCGTTGATTTTATCATAACTAACACTAATTACTCAAACAGTTCGCCCGCTTCACTTGCCACAGAATAGTGGTGTACGTAGACCCAACACGAGAATGGTTTTACCAAAGTTGCAACGAATGCCGAAAAAATGACCTTCCAGTTGGCTCAACGTTAGTAACCCTATTGTTTTTTAATGTGTATGTTTTGTGTGTATGATTAGGCTGTAGTTGATGCCATATTTGTTGAGTGGATGAATCATATGTATGGCCTACCTTTATAAAAAGGTATGCCTCTACAGGGCCGCTTCGCCCGTAGCCTTAGCCGGCCCTGTGCCTCTATCTATCTATCTTTCTGTCACTCAGTAAACTTTGAGAAGTCCTAAAATTTGATTTCTTCAGCCATTCTGTAAAAAGGATGCACAATATGAATGGAATAATCCTTGGATGGATGTTTTGACTTTTACAAATAATAAACTTGTGAAATATTTGTGAAATATTCATTTGAATCCAACAATTTGTTTGAAATTCAAGGGACCATTCAGAGCGCAACAATCACTTGTTCTCACGTGTATAGTCAAAATGTGATTGACTTCCTTAACCCTTAACCCTTAACCCTTAATCTCAAACCCTATATCCATGGTTTAGGGTATAGCAATTAGGGTTAAGAAATTAGGATTTATGGTTTAGCAATTACAGTTTAGGAATTATGGTTTAGGGTTTATATTGAGTTTTTTTAACACGAACGGTTTAGAGTTTAGGGTTTTAGGTTTAGGTACTAAACCCAAAACCCTAAATCGGGCTAAATTTAAAAAACAAATTTGAAAAGCAAAAAAAAAAAAAAAAAATAAAAAATAAAAAATAAAAAATAAAAAAAATAGTAGATTGTCGCGCTCTGATTGGTCTCTTGTGTGACGCCCCGTACAAAATTAACGTGTACGGATCATCAACAACAGGATCATTACATGGTCAAACTGTAACACCCCGTTTTTCCCCGTACATGATTTACAGGTGTATCGCGTATGTACAATAGGTGTATGAAGGAATTGAGACATGTTCGTGCGTTAAAATTCTTGTATGCGAAAAGTGATCAGACCAAGTTAAAGGTCGCGGCTCGGGAGAGTGGGTCGCGGCGCGACATTACAAACAAATCAGGATCAGGAGGCATGGTAAGGAAGGCACCAGACCACGCCTTGGGTCGCGGCGCGACAAGGCTCGTCGCGGCGCGGTATTTCACTAGTTTCAATTTCAGGAGGCTCGACAAACAAGCATTAAAACATGCGTATTCTCGCGGCGCGACGAAGAGGGCCGCGGCGCGGCGTTCTGGGCGAACTGGTACCAGACTTTTGTAATATTAAATAAGGTTCAAGGGCATTTTGGTCATTTCGCGTGTGAGCTAGATTGGGATCTTAAATCCCATCCATCCATTTCATTTCTTCATTTTTTTTTTCCTTTTCTTCTCATTTTCCTCTCAAAAACTTCAAACCCCAATTTATTCTAAGGAATTTTTGGAAAGGAAGAAGCGGGTTTTGATCGAAAGCGTAAGAGACAAGTTTGTTCTCCTCGTTCTTAGCTACAAGGTGATACTAGCGGTAAGCTCAAACTCCGAAATTCGTTTTTGTATTCATCATTCAAATTTAGGGCTTTTGATTGTATGATCATACATGGAACCCCACTAGTTGTTAATGGAAGATAATAACTAGGATTCGAGTTTATTAGTGATGAAGGCGGGTTTTGGGTTGGTTGATGATTTAGCCTTGTTTAGGGCTTTACATTGAGTGTAATCACTATGTTTAGTGATTATGGAAGCGTTGGAACTCATTTGGGTGTGTTTGGTTGACTAATTTTAAAATTGGTCAAAATTAGGATTTTGGTGTCAAATTGGGCAAGACAAGTGTTTAACACTTGAGTTCGGGTTTAATTAGCTTATTAGGACCATTGTCACTAGTGTTAGTGATTATTGGTTAGTTTGGGCGCGGTTTATGCTTGGAGGTGCATTTGGGTCGAGATTGCACTAGTTGTCAATTTGGGTTGGTTTGTAAATCCTCCCTAATTGTGTTTTTGTATTTGTGATAATGGAATAGGTACATTTCATCGGCGAAGTTCGGATTATTCGGTGGCATTCATCAAGGCGACAAGGTGAGTGTTAATATCATATGTGCATATGTATGTGTAGGATGGGTGCGGGTCGGGTGAAGTGATTCTCGGCTATAGAGCTCACTTCACATATAGGTGGATTTGATGGACTTGTGTATGTGTCCAATTAGCACGGTTGTGCGTTTTGGTTGACCACCTTTGACGAGGTGCACACTTTGTGTGTACGTTATCACATGTGATTGTGATGTGGACTATTTAACCCCAATGGCGAAGGGTTGATATTGAATCGTGTTGTGAATTGGATAACCCCAATTGCGAAGGGTTGATGGGAGAAGTCAGTCACGCGTGGATGCGGATTCACGATGACGCGTGTAGTTCGGTCATCTTATCGGAAGTGAGTCTCGTGTAGTTCGGATTCACGATGACGCGTGTAGTTCAGTCATCTTATTGAGGTAGTGATCTCGTGTGGTTGCAGATTTACTAAGGCTCGTGTAGTTCGGCCAACCTCGATGTTGTTGTGGTATTGAAGATAGTAGTCTCGTGTGGATGCGGATTTACTAAGGCTCGTGTAGTTCGGCCAATCTTCATTTTGGTTTTTGGTTTTCGGTATTTGGGTTAAAGGGGTTAACCCTGGGTGGTTTACGCTTTGTTATATATTAATGTATTGTTGTGATGTAGCTAACCCTCCGGGTGTAGCTTTTTGGCGTTGTTCACATCGTCGTTAGTGAACTTATATTTGTTGTTAACTTAGCTTGTTGCTTAGTGATCGTACGGTATGCTTAGCTTAGCTTGCCTTTATGATTGGATGCTCCGGTATGTGTTATTTGATTGTTATCGTGTGGCGTATCCATTTTATGCATATATATGTATGTAGTATATTCTCACTCACTAAGCGTTAGCTTACCCTCTCGTTGTTGATATTTTTATAGGTTCGCGTGATGGCGGCTCGGGTAAGCGTGTGGATTAGAGATCTTGGCTAGGTTGCTTTAGAAGATCTTACTTTTGTACTCGATTTAGGATTGGGTAGCGTAGTCCCGATCACCATGCTCGGTTTATGATTTATCTAACGTATTATTGTATTGAGAAGTTTAAATTATTGTTGTACGTTTTTAACTTCGATGAACTTACTTTGACGAAAAAATACATTATGGAAATTGTGCAATGGGACCTAAAGTGTTATTTAACGTATATTAAAAGGAAAAAAATTTTGTGGGCCGGTTTAAATACGGGTTGGGTTGTTTCAAGTGGTATCAGAGCATGGTCTAAGGGATTTAAGCGACTTGAGATAGGTGCCTAGACTTAGACTTTTGTGGAACGGGTTACAGTTAGTGCCTTGTTTGTAGGTGGACTAACTAGGATTTTGGCTTGTGTTGTGATGTAATTCTTGCGTGTGTTTATAACGCGTAGAATTTTTGGTTTGTGTTGGTTTATATCATCGAGCGAGGCGGTCGTTGTACTAACGAGTTGAGACGACGTGTGTGCGTAATAAGGACTTGCAAACCTTATTACGGGTGCAAATCGTGTCTAACAAGTGATGTACGATGAGTGTTTAGAAAGATGGGGCGGTGTGGTGCGTGTGATTTTATACGTTCGTGGACTAATCGTTTTGTATTCTTTAGAATGACGAGACGAAACGAGTTCGAGACGAATGACGTTGAGTTTAACGCTAGAGTTGCGGCCGCCGTTGCGGAGCAAATGGGTGCGTTTCAAGAAGAAATGGATAGGAAGTACTCTGATTTTCGGAGTTGTGGTGTAATGGAGCGTTGTCTTAAGAGCTTCATGAGGACTAAACCTCCGATGTATGACGGGAAACCGGATCCTTTAGTAAGCACAACTTGGATCTCGGCTGTCGAAGGGTGTTTTCGTACTATTGAATGCCCTCTTGAGAAAAAGACAAGACTCGCTACTAGTTTGTTGCGGGGTAGGGCGAAGGATTGGTTGGATGGTAAGATTGATCTTATCGGTGGTGAGCGGTTTATGGCGTTATCGTGGGACGAGTTTAAGGAGGAATTCTTTGAGGAGTTCCGGACATCAGCTGACTTGTCGGAATTGCGTAGTGAGTTGCGAATTTTGCAACAGGGTTCTATGGATTTGAATACTCTCAAGACGACCTTTATGGCGAAGGCTCATTTTTGCCCGGAGTATTTAGGGAATGATCGTTTGTTGATGGAGGATTTCTATCGAACTTTGAATGATGACTTAAAGAATAAAATTAGCCGGGGTTACGCGAAGTAGTTTGCAGAGTTATTCCCGGTGGCTAGGGGTTTGGAGTCATATTTGCGATCAAAGATTGGTGAACCTTCAAGTGAGAGAAGGGTTGTTTCGTATGGTGCTCCAAGTAAGAGGATTAAGGGTCCGAGTGTGAGCACGGGTGGTACAAGGACGAGTATATTGGATTCTAGTGCGTCTAGATGTTACAATTGTGGCGTGAGGGGTCACAAGTCTTGGGAATGTTCGGTGCCAAAGGGTGATGGCCTGGTATGCTTTAATTGCCAAGAGGAAGGACATCGTAAGTCGGAATGTCCCGAGTTAGCGGGGACGGGTGCGGTAAGGAGACGTTAAGGTACGTTTCATTTTAATAAATATGTCATTTGATTATTTATTATGTGTCGTTGAGTTTGGGTTTGTTAATTGCATCGTGTTGTGAATATTATTGTTGTGGGTGACGTTCCTAATGGAATTACCCTACGGTGATGTTTTGATAGATGGGCGAAGGACGTAAGACTTGGTGCAACCAAGCATTCCTTAGTGTTGGGAAATGTTTCTACCAAGCCATGAGTATGGGCTTTGGTGTTCAGTTGTTAAGCGTGTATTTGCTTTGTATTGAAGTTGATGAACCATGAGGTTCGACGGGTGGTTAAAACCCTAAAGATCGAGTGTTTGATCTCGATGTGTATGTTGGTAATGGAGTCTACGTGACGCGATGTTAGGTGCCTCTTTCATACCTACTAGCATGGTATTCGACTCCGATGGTGTTCCGGTTACATTGTACTTAGGGTACCGGAGAGAAACCCTTAGGTACATGAGTGACTAGGTGGAGATTGGCAAACTATAGCAATTGGAAGGTTGCAAGAATGAAGTTTGTGTGAGTTGTGGTAAACTCTTCGTTCGAAGTGTTTGAGGATTTGTTAAAATCTTTCGTATGCTCAAGGTTGGAGCAAGATGTGGTGATGGGTCGTGTGAACCCAATTGTTAGTAAAGTCTACCCTTGGTAGCATTGTACGGTTGTACAAGATGCGGTTATGGAACGTGATTCCAAGTGGTGGAGTTACACTCCCGCACGAGGAGGTTTTAGTGTGAGATTTTGGATGATACTCTTAGTAGATCCGGAATTGGTGTCGGGACCTAGATTTGGTCGAATTGTGGTAAGAGTACGATTTGGAATAAATTGTACTTATGATTTTGAATTTAAATTATCACCGAGGTGGTAATGTGGTGAATCTCGTTGAGAGATAATGGACGTGTTTGATGAGCAAGTGAGATCCCTCGGTTAAGGGATGTGCGTGTCGGATTCTCTTCTAGAGAATTATTATTTTATGCCTATGTGCGGTATGGACGGTTCTTGCTCGATTGTGTTGGCGTTGTGTACGCATACGTATGATGCGTGTACGTATATAATGTATTTATTTGTGTAACGTGTGTAATGGGTGGGATTGTCACGGTGTTTAAGACACCACTCATTGGTTTGATTGACATGTGAAATTGTCGCGGTGTTCAAGACACCACATTGTCATGGGGGTGAGTTAGTCGCGGTGTTTAAGACATCACCTGAGGAATTAGTGATTACACGGCATATGTACACTAATGGATGGTTAGTGTAATCCGTTAGGATTCACTATGGCGTAGCAGTGCGCGATGTTACACTACTCGTTGTATGAGGCCAAAAGAGCATGTGTGATAGGAGTAGTGTTATATCGGCATGGTATAACATTATCGGGAAATGCGAGTACCGGTGGGAAATGGGAGTACCATTCCTGTGTTGAGATTTGGGAAGTGGATCACGTGTGGATGCGGATTCACGGTGACGCGTGTAGTTCGGTCATCTTATTGTGGAAGTGAGTCTCGTGTAGTTCGGATTCACAATGACTCATGGGGATGCGGTCATTACATTGAGGAAGTGAGTCTCGTGCAGTTCGGATTCACAATGACATGTGTGGATGCGGTCATTCTTTTAGGGATAGTGATTCTCGTGTAGTTCGGATTCACTAGGGCGCGTGTAGTTCGGCCAATCCCGATTGTTGTGCGGTGGAGGTAGTGGTTCGCTTGTGGTTGCGGATTCACTAAGGCGAGTGTAGTTTCGGCCAGCCTTCATGATTGTTGGATGTGTGATCTATTGGCTATTTTATACGCCAATGGTGGGGTCGTAAGGACCATGTTGTGTGATCTATTGGTTGTTTTATACGCCAATGGTGGGGTCGTAAGGACCATGTTGTGTGATCTATTGGTTGTTTTATACGCCAATGGTGGGGTCGTAAGGACCATTTTGGTGTGAATAGTGATGCAATAGTCGTATTTTGCTCACGTGTTTGCGGTAGTTGCGTATTAGACGTGTTTGCGCACTACAAGGGATGTTAAGTGGTAAGTGTTATCCGTTAGATTTCACTTTTATTTGGTCTTCATCGGTTAGATGGTTGACTTTAGTTTGGGACGTGTTTACTTTTAGCATTGTACTTGGTATGGTATGCTAAAGGGTTGATATCTCGGTACGAGATTGGTGGAGTTTTCCCGATATGAGGGATTGAGCAAGTTTTAGTGCTCGGATTTGTGGACTTGATAAATCGCGAATGACGATTTAGTTGTTAAGGGTAACTCTAGGAGAAGAATTGCCTAGAGGAGTTGGAAGGATACGTGGCGGATTCGCGTATTCTATGTGATCGTTATAGACTTCGGATGTCGCGTGTATTGCACGGCTCGAAATGCGTGCAAGTGTGTAATTAGTTAATGAATTAATCTTCGGGTTAATGAGGAATGTGTTAGAAGTCGGATTGGAACGATTGTTTGAGAACCATCGAGTGTAGGTTCGATTTGGTTAAGTGATTAGGATCACGAGGACGTGATCGAATCTAAGTGGGGGGAGTTGTAACACCCCGTTTTTCCCCGTACATGATTTACAGGTGTATCGTGTATGTACGATAGGTGTATGAAGGAATTGAGACATGTTCGTGCGTTAAAGTTCTTGTATGCGAAAAGTGATCAGACCAAGTTAAAGGTCGCGGCGCGGAGGAGTGGGTCGCGGCGCGACATTACAAACAAATCAGGATCAGGAGGCATGGTAAGGAAGGCACCAGACCACGCCTTGGGTCGCGGCGCGACAAGGCTCGTCGCGGCGCGGCATTTCACTGGTTTCAATTTCAGGAGGCTCGACAAACAAGCATTAAAACACGCGTATTCCCGCGGCGCGACGAAGAGGGCCGCGGCGCGGCGTTCTGGGCGAACTGGTACCAGACTTTTGTAATATTAAATAAGGTTCAAGGGCATTTTGGTCATTTCGCGTGTAAGCCAGATTGGGATCTTAAATCCCACCCATCCATTTCATTTCTTCATTTTTTTTTTCCTTTTCTTCTCATTTTCCTCTCAAAAACTTCAAACCCCAATTTATTCTAAGGAATTTTTGGAAAGGAAGAAGCGGGTTTTGATCGAAAGCGTAAGAGACAAGTTTGTTCTCCTCGTTCTTAGCTACAAGGTGATACTAGCGGTAAGCTCAAACTCCGAAATTCGTTTTTGTATTCATCATTCAAATTTAGGGCTTTTGATTGTATGATCATACATGGAACCCCACTAGTTGTTAATGGAAGATAATAACTAGGATTCGAGTTTATTAGTGATGAAGGCGGGTTTTGGGTTGGTTGATGATTTAGCCTTGTTTAGGGCTTTACATTGAGTGTAATCACTATGTTTAGTGATTATGGAAGCGTTGGAACTCATTTGGGTGTGTTTGGTTGACTAATTTTGAAATGGGTCAAAATTAGGATTTTGGTGTCAAATTGGGCAAGACAAGTGTTTAACACTTGAGTTCGGGTTTAATTAGCTTATTAGGACCATTGTCACTAGTGTTAGTGATTATTGGTTAGTTTGGGCGCGGTTTGTGCTTGGAGGTGCATTTGGGTCGAGATTGCACTAGTTGTCAATTTGGGTTGGTTTGTAAATCCTCCCTAATTGTGTTGTTGTATTTGTGATAATGGAATAGGTACATTCCATCGGCGAAGTTCGAATTATTCGGTGGCATTCATCAAGGCGACAAGGTGAGTGTTAATATCCTATGTGCATATGTATGTGTAGGATGGGTGCGGGTCGGGTGAAGTGATTCTAGGCTATAGAGCTCACTTCACATATAGGTGGATTTGATGGACTTGTGTATGTGTCCAATTAGCACGGTTGTGCATTTTGATTGACCACCTTTGACGAGGTGCACACTTTGTGTGTACGTTATCACATGTGATTGTGATGTGGACTATTTAACCCCAATGGCGAAGGGTTGATATTGAATCGTGTTGAGAATTGGATAACCCCAATGGTGAAGGGTTGATGGGAGAAGTGAGTCACGTGTGGATGCGGATTCACGATGACGGGTGTAGTTCGGTCATCTTATCGAAAGTGAGTCTCGTGTAGTTCGGATTCATGATGACGCGTGTAGTTCGGTCATCTTATTGAGGTAGTGATCTCGTGTGGTTGCGGATTTACTAAGGCTCGTATAGTTCAGCCAACCTCGATGTTGTTTTGGTATTGAAGATAGTAGTCTCGTGTGGATGTGGATTTACTAAGGCTCGTATAGTTCGGCCAATCTTCATTTTGGTTTTTAGTTATCGGCATTTGGGTTAAGGGGTTAACCCTGGGCGGTTTACGCTTTGTTATATATTAATGTATTGCTGTGATGTAGCTAACCCTCGGGGTGTAGCTTTTTGGCGTTGTTCACATCGTCGTTAGTAAACTTATATTTGTTGTTAACTTAGCTTGTTGCTTAGTGATCGTACGGTATGCTTAGCTTAGCTTGCCTTTATGATTGGATGCTCCGGTATGTGTTATTTGATTGTTATCGTGTGGCGTGTCCATTTTATGCATATATATGTATGTAGTATATTCTCACTCACTAAGCGTTAGCTTACCCTCTCGTTGTTGATATTTTTATAGGTTCGCGTGATGGCGGCTCGGGTAAGCGTGGGGATTAGAGACCTTAGCTAGGTTGCTTTAGAAGATCTTGCTTTTGTACTCGATTTAGGATTGGGTAGCGTAGTCCCGATCACCATGCTCGGTTTATGATTTAACTAACGTATTATTGTATTGAGAAGTTTAAATTATTGTTGTACGTTTTTAACTTCGATGAACTTACTTTGACGAAAAAATACATTTTGGAAATTGTGCAATGGGACCTAAAGTGTTATTTAACGTATATTAAAAGGAAAAAAAATTTATGGGCCGGTTTAATGTAACAACCCAACCCGTTATCCAACTGAAAATGCTTAATTTTTTATTTTTTTTTTAAAAACAGTCCAGTTTCAGGCATATGGAGCGCCGCTCTATATAGGGGCGCGCCGCTCCAAAGTGGCATGTCCACTTTCTTTTTATGCTCGTTCGTAAAACACGTTCCGCAACACTTTTAAATGAAACAATTTATCATAACACGTCAATATAAGTAAAACTAAGAGTTTCCCACAATAAAATCGAGTTTTACAGCACCGGGCTCACATCGACCCAAATTACGACAAAGTGACCATTTTGACCCATTTTAGTTTAATACAAAACATAGACCGAGCATGGCGATTGGGAATACGCTACCCAATCCTAATCAAATCTAACATCACGTCTTCTAAAGCAAACTACGCAATTCCACAAGTCCCGCACACTTACCCAAGCCATCCTCCACGCAAATCTATAAAAATGTAAACAACGAGAGGGTAAGCTAACGCTTAGTTAATGCAATAATTATACACATACATATATAATATACCTACTTGCAAACACTTACTCACATACCGCATACATGCTAGCAACACAATTAGCTTATCATCACAAGTACAAAGCTATAACCTTTAATATCACAAGCTAGAACAACAATAGCATATATATAACCCGAACAATATAATATGCTACACTACAACACAATAACCATGGTTAACCAATCGTACAAGGGAATGGCGCCCGCGAAAGGTCATCGGAGTTCACAACATCCATTAGTGTACTTAGCACCTCGTATCACTAACCCCCGGGTGGCATCTTAACACCTCGATACTTCACCCTCAGGTGACGTCTTAACACCTCGACACTTCAACATTTATTATGGAGTGGCATCTTAACACCTCGACACTTCACTCCTAGGTGGCATCTTAACACCTCGATGCTTCACCTCGAGTGGCATCTTAACACCTCGATGCTTCACTCGTCACGTGAAACATGGTGTCTTAGCACCTCGACACTTCACATCTCACGCTACAACAAATAGATACATTATATACCTACACATATAATTATTTCACTCACCTTGGAATGCCCGCACAAGTCATGTACATCATGATCTTCGTACTCAAATCCGAGCAAGTAACCACCTATATCACACGTAGGTACAATATACACATAAATAGCCATTCTCTAAAAGAGAACTCGACACAAACACCCCTTAGCTGAGGGATCACACCTTGCTCGCCAAAACCCGCCCATTTAATCTACTAATCGACTTAAACCAATTACCACTTCGGGTGGTAATTCAAACCAACATAACAAAGTACAATTTAACCCAAATCATACTTTACACCAATTAGACCAAACCTAGGTCTTAATGCTAAATTACTACTTAGGTAGTAATCATTTCAAACGCCAATTACACCAAAACCTCAACACGTGCAATATTGACCCATAACACGGTTGACCACGTTTGACTGAATCTTAAAATATCATTTTTAACCCAAAATTACTTCTCGCGAGTAATTACATCCAAAAACATCATTTAACACTTAACAAAAGCGTTTAACATCCATTTAATCTAAATTAGTGTCATCCTCAATTTTGACCCAATTCAAATTACCCATTTTGACCAAAGTCATAAAACGCCCCAAAATCACTAACGACTAGTGATTATATTTCCAAGACAACCACTAACACTTAAATCAAGTATTTACCTACTTGATTTACCAAAACATGACTTAAAACTTAATTTAACACCGAATCAAGCTTACTTGTCCCAAAATACCCATTTGACTCGTTTTGACCTAAATTAGGGTTTACACCCAAAAACCAAGTCAACACAAGTGTTCTAACATTTAACTAATACACGCAAGACCCAAACTCAATATTTCATCACTCGAAACCCTAAGTCACCCATTTAGGCTTACTTACTTGAATCTTACCCAAAACCCCCAAATTTCACAATAAAATGGGTTTATAACACTAACTAACACAAACCCTAACTCAAACAACAATCTTAACAAAGAAATTCGGATTTAGAATTTACCATAACAATCAAAACGTAGCCGAGAACGAAAGGAACAACTTTAACACTCGCACCTTTGATCGATTCAAGCTTCATCTTCATCAAAGCTCCAAATCTCTCTCTAGAATCTCCCTCTCTCTCTCTCTAAGATAAGATGAGAGAGATGTGTGGATGTCAAAATGATCCAAAAGTGGATCTAAAACTGCTCTAAGTGCCACAAATCCGTCCACAAGTGAAAGGACCAAAGTACCCCTCATTTAACCCTTTAAAAATGCTAAAAATTGCATCAGACGCGATCGGAGCGCTGCTCCAAAGGGTGGAGCGCCGCTCCAACCTTCAGGTCAGTTTTCAACAACTTGTTTTGGCCATAACTTTTTTGACCGTAGCTCCGTTTTCGATGAATCAAATATCGTTGGAAATGTAATAAGATTTCCTTTCTAATGGTAAGATTTTGAAATATCAACTCAAACTTTATTTGGGGTCGAAAAGGTAAGTACAAACCTTGTGACTCCAAACATGTCTCGTACACATCATACACGCATCATACACCATAAATACATTATGTACAATAAATATTTAGGTCTTACAACTCTCCCCCACTTAAACTCGATCACGTCCTCGTGATCTTCGTCACTCAACCTGTAGTGACCCGAACTTTTCCATGGTTATATATATTAATTAAGATTGATATTTACATGATTAAATATTTCCAACATGTTAAGCAATCAAACTTGTTAAGACTTGATTAATTGAAATAGGTTTCATATAGACAATTGACCACCCAAGTTGACCGGTGATTCACGAACGTTAAAACTTGTAAAAACTATATGATGACATATATATGTATAGTTAACATGATATTATGATAAGTAAACATATCATTAAGTATATTAACAATGAACTACATATGTAAAAACAAGACTACTAACTTAATGATTTTTAAACGAGACTTATATGTAACGATTATCGTTGTAAAGACATTTAATGTATATATATCATACTAAGAGATATTCATACATGATAATATCATGATAATATAATAATTTAAAATCTCATTTGATATTATAAACATTGGGTTAACAACATTTAACAAGATCGTTAACCTAAAGGTTTCAAAACAACACTTACATGTAACGACTAACGATGACTTAACGACTCAGTTAAAATGTATATACATGTAGTGTTTTAATATGTATTTATACACTTTTGAAAGACTTCCATACACTTATCAAAATACTTCTACTTAACAAAAATGCTTACAATTACATCCTCGTTCAGTTTCATCAACAATTCTACTCGTATGCACCCGTATTCGTATTCGTACAATACACAGCTTTTAGATGTATATACTATTGGTATATACACTCCAATGATCAGCTCTTAGCAGCCTATGTGAGTCACCTAACACATGTGGGAACCATCATTTGGCAACTAGCATGAAATATCTCATAAAATTACAAAAATATGAGTAATCATTCATGACTTATTTACATGAAAACAAAATTACATATCTTTATATCTAATCCATACACCAACGACCAAAAACACCTACAAACACTTTAATTCTTCAATTTTCCTCATCTAATTGATCTCTCTCAAGTTCTATCTTCAAGTTCTAAGTGTTCTTCATAAATTCTACAAGTTCTAGTTACATAAAATCAAGAATACTTTCAAGTTTGCTAGCTCACTTCCAATCTTGTAAGGTGATCATCCAACCTCAAGAAATCTTTGTTTATTATAGTAGGTTATCATTATAATACAAGGTAATAATCATATTCAAACTTTAGTTCAATTTCTATAACTATAACAATCTTATTTCAAGTGATGATCTTACTTGAACTTGTTTTCGTGTCATGATTCTGCTTCAAGAACTTCGAGCCATCCAAGGATCCGTTGAAGCTAGATCCATTTTTCTCTTTTCCAGTAGGTTTATCCAAGTAACTTAAGTTAGTAATGATGTTCATAACATCATTCGATTCATACATATAAAGCTATCTTATTCGAAGGTTTAAACTTGTAATCACTAGAACATAGTTTAGTTAATTCTAAACTTGTTCGCAAACAAAAGTTAATCCTTCTAACTTGACTTTTAAAATCAACTAAACACATGTTCTATATCTATATGATATTCTAACTTAATGATTTAAAACCTGGAAACACGAAAAACACTGTAAAACCGAATTTACGCCGTCGTAGTAACACCGCGGGCTGTTTTGGGTTAGTTAATTAAAAACTATGATAAACTTTGATTTAAAAGTTTTTCTTCTGGTAAAATGATTTTTCTTATGAACATGAAACTATATCCAAAAATCATGGTTAAACTCAAAGTGTAAGTATGTTTTCTAAAATGGTTATCTAGACGTCGTTCTTTCGACTGAAATGACTACCTTTACAAAAACGACTTGTAACTTAAATTTCCGACTATAAACCTATACTTTTTCTGTTTATATTCATAAAATAGAGTTCAATATGAAACCATAGCAATTTGATTCACTCAAAACGGATTTAAAATGAAGAAGTTATGGGTAAAACAAGATTGGATAATTTTTCTCATTTTAGCTACGTGAAAATTGGTAACAAATCTATTCCAACCATAACTTAATCAACTTGTATTGTATATTATGTAATCTTGAGATACCATAGACACGTATACAATGTTTCGACCTATCATGTCGACACATCTATATATATTTCGAAACAACCATAGACACTCTATATGTGAATGTTGAAGTTAGCTATACAGGGTTGAGGTTGATTCCAAAATATATATAGTTTGAGTTGTGATAAATACTGAGATATGTATACACTGGGTCATGGATTGATTCAAGATAATATATATATCGATTTATTTCTGTACATCTAACTGTGCACAACTAGTTGTAGGTTACTAACGAGGACAGCTGACTTAATAAACTTAAAACATCAAAATGTATTAAAAGTGTTGTAAATATATTTTGAACATACTTTGATATATATGTACATATTTGTTATAGGTTCGTGAATCGACCAGTGGCCAAGTCTTACTTCCCGACGAAGTAAAAATCTGTGAAAGTGAGTTATAGTCCCACTTTTAAAATCTAATATTTTTGGGATGAGAATACATGCAGGTTTTATAAATGATTTACAAAATAGACACAAGTACGTGAAACTACATTCTATGGTTGAATTATCGAAATCGAATATGCCCCTTTTTATTAAGTCTGGTAATCTAAGAATTAGGGAACAGACACCCTAATTGACGTGAATCCTAAAGATAGATCTATTGGGCCTAACAAACCCCATCCAAAGTACCGGATGCTTTAGTACTTCGAAATTTATATCATATCCGAAGGGTGTCCCGGAATGATGGGGATATTCTTATATATGCATCTTGTTAATGTCGATTACCAGGTGTTCACCATATGAATAATTTTATCTCTATGTATGGGATGTATATTGAAATATGAAATCTTGTGGTCTATTATTATGATTTGATAATATATAGGTTAAACCTATAGCTCACCAACATTTTTGTTGACGTTTTAAGCATGTTTATTCTCAGGTGATTATTAAGAGCTTCTGCTATCGCATACTTAAATAAGGATGAGATTTGGAGTCCATGCTTGTATGATATTGTGTAAAAACTGCATTCAAGAAACTTATTTTGTTGTAACATATTTGTATTGTAAACCATTATGTAATGGTCGTGTGTAAACAGGATATTTTAGATTATCATTATTTGATAATCTACGTAAAGCTTTTTAAACCTTTATTGATGAAATAAAGGTTATGGTTTGTTTTAAAATGAATGCAGTCTTTGAAAAACGTCTCATATAGAGTTCAAAACCTCGCAACGAAATCAATTAATATGGAACGTTTTTAATCAATAAGAACGGGACATTTCACAACCCATCCGGACCTACACCCTATGGTCCTTCGACGTACTTTCGAACTCGAAGTCTACGAAATTTCCCGCAACCCGAAGATCTCACACCGCACTTCAGCGACCCTTCCGATGAATCACCCCCTTTCAACTTAAATCTCCATCCGTGATTTACCAAATCCACGAATCCGAGCACTAGAAACTTGCTCAATCCCTCAAATCGGGAAGAACTCAACCAATATTTTAAAAGACCTACCCGGAGACATGATTGATGAAATCTTGTCTAGAGTTGGTCAGAATTCTTCGGCACAACTATTTAAGGCGAGATCAGTTTGTAAGACATTCGAAGAACGTTCCAAGAATGCCTTGGTTTATAAAAGGCTTTCGTTCGAAACATGGGGGATATCACATTGGGAAATTCATAAGTTACGATGTGTTTACTTTGACGCATATATTGCGGGGAACCCAAATGCTATTTTACGCAATGGGTTAAGATATTATTTTGACTCAATATATCCGAATATTGGACTTCGTGATTTAGAAAAAGCAGCTAACATGCAACATAAAGAAGCATGTTATGCTTATGGATTAGTAATGTTCGCTTCTCACCAAAGTGAGAACAAGAACATCGGGCTACAACTATTAAACAAAACGTTCCCACAAGTGACGGAGTCGGTAATTGGGGTAAGAAATGAGGTTTTTAGATTGTTACGGGACTGTTGGACATTACGTAACCCTCGTCCCTTTGACGACGTTACAACACGCTGTCTTATCAATGGCCATAACGGTTATGTTCCACAAGACCAAGGATGGGAAGTAGTCCTAGTAAAATCAGAATGCATGACTTGTTTCTGGACGTATGAATTATGTATCTTTATTGCCTTTGCTAAACGACTTGTGTACTAGCTAGAATTATCTTCACAACCATCTTGTATCAAATTTATTATGTGCTATATTTCATGCTATATGTAAAATAAGCGGTATTGTAAGTTTGTAAAATATTGTGTAAAAGTTTGAACTCGAAATATTATTATAATCAGTTTTTCATATAGAATTATAGTAGTTGAATTGTATATTAGCTACTAAGTATGAACTTAACGGGAAGGTACTACCCGAATTTAAACTTATAAAACGCTAATATGAAGAAAAAGCTTTTATAAATGAGTTCATATTATGCTACGAAATACAATTAACTACTCTTAATATTCTGTATGATTAACTTGTTCCATTTGACTATTTTGAAGGAAATGGCACCGACTACTCAACACACCGTGAATATGAATGAAGAGGAATTCCGTACTTTTCTAGCTTCAAACATAGCCGCAGTACAGGCTGCGCTACATACCAACAATAACCTTGGATCTAGCAGTACAGGAAATCGTGTAGGATGCACCTACAAAGAATTCACTGCCTGCAAACCTTTGGAATTTAATGGAACCGAAGGACCGATCGGATTGAAACGGTGGACCGAGAAGGTCGAATCGGTGTTTGCCATAAGTAAGTGTACTGAAGAGGACAAAGTGAAGTACGCTACGCATACCTTCACAGGTTCTGCGTTAACATGGTGGAATACCTATCTAGAGCAAGTGGGACAAGACGATGCGTACGCACTACCGTGGTCAGCATTCAAGCACTTGATGAACGAGAAGTACCGTCCCAGAACCGAGGTCAATAAGCTCAAGACAGAACTTAGAGGGTTACGAACCCAAGGGTTTGATATTACCACGTACGAAAGACGATTCACAGAATTGTGCCTATTGTGTCCGGGAGCGTTCGAAGATGAGGAAGAGAAGATCGACGCGTTTGTGAAAGGATTATCGGAAAGAATCCAAGAATATATAAGTTCACACGAGCCCGCCTCCATACAACAGGCATGTAGAATGGTTCACAAACTAGTGAACCAGATTGAAGAAAGAATTAAAGAACAGACTACTGAAGAGGCCAATGTGAAGCAAGTCAAAAGAAAGTGGGAGGAAAACGGTGATAAGAATAACCAATACAACAACAACAGCAATTACAACAATAATCGCAACAATTATCCAAACAATCGCAACATCAATCGCAACTACAAAAAACGGCCCAACAACAACAACAACAACAACAACAACAACAACAACAACAGCAACTACAACAATCATCCCAACAACAATAATAATCGCAACAACAACAACAATCAGAAGCAGCTATGCCAAAGGTGTAGTGACCCGAACTTTTCCATGTTTATATATATTAATTGAGATTGATATTTACATGATTAAATGTTTCCAACATGTTAAGCAATCAAACTTGTTAAGACTTGATTAATTGAAATATGTTTCATATAGACAATTGACCACCCAAGTTGACCGGCGATTCACGAACGTTAAAACTTGTAAAAACGACATGACTATATATATATGGATATACATATGGTTAACATGATATTATGATAAGTAAGTATCTCCATAAGTATATTAACAATGAGTTATATACATATAAACAAGACTACTAACTTAAGGATTTCGAAACGAGACATATATGTAACGATTATCGTTGTAACGACATTTAAATGTATATATATCATATTAAGATATATTAATATATCATAATATCATGATAATATAATAATTTAACATCTCATTAGATATAATAAACAATGGGTTAACAACATTAATTGAGATCGTTAACTTAAAGGTTTCAAAACAACACTTACATGTAACGACTAACGATGACTTAACGACTCAGTTAAAATATATATACATGTAGTGTATTTAGATGTATTAAAATACTTTTGGAAGACTTCAAGACATATATCAAAACACTCATACTTAACGAAAATGGTTACAGTTACTTTCCCATTCTTTTCTTTCATCAAGAATTCTAGTCGTATTCTTACCCGTATTATACACAGCTTCAAAACGTACTTACTATGGGTATATACCAATAGGAACTAGCACGGGATTCCACTCTTGATTATGTCATGTATGACTAATCAATTTTAACTTCTACCATGAGCTAGTCAACTAACTAGAACTCCTTTTAACCCCACTCACCACTCACCAATTACCAATCATCATTCACTCCATTTCACTTCCAATTCTCTTTCTAATTCTCTCTCAACACACCCACACTATTATGAACGTATTTTTCCAGTAGTTAATCATCATCTTCATCAAAAATCACTTCAAGAATCAAGCTATAATCATCATAGGAAGAACACTTCAAGAACACTTCAAAAATCCCTTTAAGTTTACTAATTTACTTCCAAGCTTTCTAATCCATTCCAAGTAATCATCTAAGATCAAGAAACCTTTGTTATATACAGTAGGTTATCTTTCTTATTCAAGGTAATATTCATATTCAAACTTTGATTCAATTTCTATAACTATAAACTATCTTAATTCGAGTAAAAATCTTACTTGAACTTGTTTTTGTGTCATGATCCTACTTCAAGAACTTTCAAGCCATCCAAGATCCTTTGAAGCTAGATCATTTCTTGTCACTTCCAGTAGGTTTACCTACTAAACTTGAGGTAGTAATGATGTTCATAACATCATTCGATTCATATATATAAAACTATCTTATTCGAAGGTTTAAACTCGTAATCACTAGAACGTAGTTTAGTTAATTCTAAACTTGTTCGCAAACAAAAGTTAATCCTTCTAACTTGACTTTTAAAATTAACTACACACATGTTCTATATCTATATGATATGCTAACTTAATGATTTAAAACCTGGAAACACGAAAAATACAGTAAAACCGGATTTACGCCGTCGTAGTAACACCGCTGGCTGTTTTGGGTTAGTTAATTAAAAACTATGATAAACTTTGATTTAAAAGTTGTTATTCTGAGAAAATGATTTTTATTATGAACATGAAACTATATCCAAAAATTATGGTTAAACTCAAAGTGGAAGTATGTTTTCTAAAATGGTCATCTAGACGTCGTTCTTTAGACTGAAATGACTACCTTTACAAAAACGACTTGTAACTTATTTTTCCGACTATAAACCTATACTTTTCTGTTTATATTCATAAAATAGAGTTCAATATGAAACCATATCAATTTGATTCACTCAAAACGGATTTAAAATGAAGAAGTTATGGGTAAAACAAGATTGGATAATTTTTCTCATTTTAGCTACGTGAAAATTGGTAACAAATCTATTCCAACCGTAACTTAATCAACTTGTATTGTATATATTATGTAATCTTGAGGTACCATAGACACGTATACAATGTTTCGACCTATCATGTCGACACATCTATATATATTTTGGAACAACCATAGACACTCTATATGTGAATGTTGGAGTTAGCTATACAGGGTTGAGGTTGATTCCAAAATATATATAGTTTGAGTTGTGATCAATACTGAGATACGTATACACTGGGTCGTGGATTGATTCAAGATAATATTTATCGATTTATTTCTGTACATCTAACTGTGGACAACTAGTTGTAGGTTACTAACGAGGACAGCTGACTTAATAAACTTAAAACATCAAAATATATTAAAAGTGTTGTAAATATATTTTAAACATACTTTGATATATATGTATATATTGTTATAGGTTCGTGAATCAACCAGTGGCCAAGTCTTACTTCCCGACGAAGTAAAAATCTGTGAAAGTGAGTTATAGTCCCACTTTTAAAATCTAATATTTTTGGGATGAGAATACATGCAGGTTTTATAAATGATTTACAAAATAGACACAAGTACGTGAAACTACATTCTATGGTTGAATTATCGAAATCGAATATGCCCCTTTTTATTAAGTCTGGTAATCTAAGAATTAGGGAACAGACACCCTAATTGACGCGAATCCTAAAGATAGATCTATCGGGCCCAACAAGCCCCATCCAAAGTACCGGATGCTTTAGTACTTCGAAATTTATATCATATCCGAAGGGTGTCCCGGAATGATGGGGATATTCTTATATATGCATCTTGTTAATGTCGGTTACCAGGTGTTCACCATATGAATGATTTTTATCTCTATGTATGGGATGTGTATTAAAATATGAAATCTTGTGGTCTATTGTTACGATTTGATATATAGGTTAAACCTATAACTCACCAACATTTTTGTTGACGTTTAAAGCATGTTTATTCTCAGGTGAATATTAAGAGCTTCCGCTGTTGCATACTAAAATAAGGACAAGATTTGGAGTCCATGTTTGTATGATATTGTGTAAAAACAGCATTCAAGAAACTGATTTCGATGTAACATATTTGTATTGTAAACTATTATGTAATGGTCGTGTGTAAACAGGATATTTTAGATTATCATTATTTGATAATCTACGTAAAGCTTTTTAAACCTTTATTTATGAAATGCAGTCTTTGAAAAACGTCTCATATAGAGGTCAAAACCTCGCAACGAAATCAATTAATATGGAACGTTTTTAATCAATAAGAACGGGACATTTCAAAAGGTGTGAAAAGTATCACTCGGGGTTCTGTACCAAATTTTGCAACAAGTGTAAAAGAAATGGTCATAGCGCGGCGAAGTGTGAGTTCTACGGACCAGGGGTTAATAGAACGAAATGAACAAATGGTGTCGGAACAAGTAATGGCGGAGCAAGTAGTGTCGGAGCAAGTTATGCCAATGTAGTTTGTTATAAATGTGGAAAACTGGGCCACATTATTAGAAATTGCCCGAACCAGGAGAACACGAATGGACAAGGCCGCAGAAGAGTTTTCAATATTAATGCGGCAGAGGCACAGGAAGACCCGGAGCTTGTTACAGGTACGTTTCTTATTGACAATAAATCTGCTTACGTTTTATTTGATTCGGGTGCGGATAGAAGCTATATGAGTAGAGATTTTTGTGCTAAATTAAGTTGTCCATTGACGCCTTTGGATAGTAAATTTTTACTCGAATTAGCAAATGGTAAATTAATTTCAGCAGATAATATATGTCGGAATCGAGAAATTAAACTGGTTAGCGAAACATTTAAGATTGATTTGATACCAGTAGAGTTAGGGAGTTTTGATGTGATAATCGGTATGGACTGGTTGAAAGAAGTGAAAGCAGAGATTGTTTGTTACAAAAATGCAATTCGCATTATACGAGAAAAAGGAAAACCCTTAATGGTGTACGGAGAAAAGGGCAACACGAAGCTACATCTTATTAGTAATTTGAAGGCACAAAAACTAATAAGAAAAGGTTGTTATGCTGTTCTAGCACACGTCGAGAAAGTACAAACTGAAGAAAAGAGCATCAATGATGTTCCCATTGCAAAAGAATTTCCCGATGTATTTCCGAAAGAATTACCGGGATTACCCCCACATCGATCCGTAGAATTTCAAATAGATCTTGTACCAGGAGCTGCACCAATAGCTTGTGCTCCTTACAGACTCGCACCCAGCGAGATGAAAGAACTGCAAAGCCAATTACAAGAACTTTTAGAGCGTGGTTTAATTCGACCAAGCACATCACTGTCGGGAGCTCCAGTTTTGTTTGTCAAGAAGAAAGATGGTACATTCAGGTTGTGTATCGACTACCGAGAGTTGAATAAACTTACCATCAAGAACCGCTACCCACTACCGAGAATCGATGACTTATTTGATCAACTACAAGGCTCGTCTGTTTATTCAAAGATTGACTTACGTTCCGGGTATCATCAAATGCGGGTGAAAGAAGATGATATTCCAAAGACTGCTTTCAGAACACGTTACGGTCATTACGAGTTTATGGTCATTCCGTTTGGTTTAACTAATGCACCAGCTGTGTTCATGGACCTTATGAACCGAGTGTGTGGACCATACCTTGACAAGTTTGTCATTATTTTCATTGATGACATACTTATTTACTCAAAGAATGACCAAGAACACGGTGAACATTTGAGAAAGGTGTTAGAAGTATTGAGGAAGGAAGAATTGTACGCTAAGTTTTCAAAGTGTGCATTTTGGTTGGAAGAAGTTCAATTCCTCGGTCACATAGTGAACAAATAAGGTATTAAGGTGGATCCGGCAAAGATAGAAACTGTTGAAAAGTGGAAAACCCCGAAAACTCCGAAACACATACGCCAGTTTTTAGGACTAGCTGGTTACTACAGAAGGTTCATCCAAGACTTTTCAAGAATAGCAAAACCCTTGACTGCATTAACGCATAAAGGGAAGAAATTTGAATGGAATGATGAACAAGAGAAAGCGCTTCAGTTATTGAAGAAAAAGATAACTACGGCACCTATATTGTCATTGCCTGAAGGAAATGATGATTTTGTGATTTATTGTGACGCATCAAAGCAAGGTCTCGGTTGTGTATTAATGCAATGAACAAAGGTGATTGCTTATGCGTCTAGACAATTGAAGATTCATGAACAAAATTATACGACGCATGATTTGGAATTAGGCGCGGTTATTTTTGCATTAAAGACTTGGAGGCACTACTTATATGGGGTCAAAAGTATTATATATACCGACCACAAAAGTCTTCAACACATATTTAATAAAAAAAACTGAATATGAGGCAGCGTAGGTGGATTGAATTGTTGAATGATTACGACTTTGAGATTCGTTACCACCCGGGGAAGGCAAATGTGGTAGCCGATGCCTTGAGCAGGAAGGACAGAGAACCCATTCGAGTAAAATCTATGAATATAATGATTCATAATAACCTTACTACTCAAATAAAGGAGGCGCAACAAGGAGTTTTAAAAGAGGGAAATTTAAAGGATGAAATACCCAAAGGATCGGAGAAGCATCTTAATATTCGGGAAGACGGAACCCGGTATAGGGCTGAAAGGATTTGGGTACCAAAATTTGGAGATATGAGAGAAATGGTACTTAGAGAAGATCATAAAACCAGATACTCAATACATCCTGGAACGGGGAAGATGTACAAGGATCTCAAGAAACATTTTTGGTGGCCGGGTATGAAAGCCGATGTTGCTAAATACGTAGGAGAATGTTTGACGTGTTCTAAGGTCAAAGCTGAGCATCAAAAACCATCAGGTCTACTTCAACAACCCGAAATCCCGGAATGGAAATGGGAAAACATTACCATGGATTTCATCACTAAATTGCCAAGGACTGCAAGTGGTTTTGATACTATTTGGGTAATAGTTGATCGTCTCACCAAATCAGCACACTTCCTGCCAATAAGAGAAGATGACAAGATGGAGAAGTTAGCACGACTGTATTTGAAGGAAGTCGTCTCCAGACATGGAATACCAATCTCTATTATCTCTGATAGGGATGGCAGATTTATTTCAAGATTCTGGCAGACATTACAGCAAGCATTAGGAACTCGTCTAGACATGAGTACTGCCTATCATCCACAAACTGATGGGCAGAGTGAAAGGACGATACAAACGCTTGAAGACATGCTACGAGCATGTGTTATTGATTTCGGAAAAAGTTGGGATCGACATCTACCGTTAGCAGAATTTTTCTACAACAACAGCTACCATTCAAGCATTGAGATGGCGCCGTTTGAAGCAGTTTATGGTAGAAAGTGTAGGTCTCCGATTTGTTGGAGTGAAGTGGGGGATAGACAGATTACGGGTCCGGAGATAATACAAGAAACTACCGAGAAGATCATCCAAATTCAACAACGGTTGAAAACCGCCCAAAGTCGAAAAAAGAGCTACGCTGACATTAAAAGAAAAGATATAGAATTTGAAATTGGAGAGATGGTCATGCTTAAAGTTGCACTTTGGAAAGGTGTTGTTCGATTTGGTAAACGAGGGAAATTAAATCCAAGGTATATTGGACCATTCAAGATTATTGATCGTGTCGGACCAGTAGCTTACCGACTTGAGTTACCTCAACAACTCGCAGCTGTACATAACACTTTCCACGTCTCGAATTTGAAGAAATATTTTGCTAAAGAAGATCTCACTATTCTGTTAGATGAAATCCAAATCAACGAAAAACTTCAATTCATCGAAGAACCCGTCGAAATAATGGATCGTGAGGTTAAAAGACTTAAGCAAACAAGATACCAATTGTTAAGGTTTGATGGAATGCTCGTAGAGGACCCGAGTTCACCTGGGAGTGTGAAGATCAGATGAAGAAGAAATACCCGCATCTATTTCCAAAAGATTCGTCAACACCTTCAACAGCTTAAAATTTCGGGACTAAATTTATTTAACGGGTAGGTACTGTAGTGACCCGAACTTTTCCATGGTTATATATATTAATTGAGATTGATATTTACATGATTAAATATTTCTAACATGTTAAGCAATCAAACTTGTTAAGACTTGATTAATTGAAATAGGTTTCATATAGACAATTGACCACCCAAGTTGACCGGTGATTCACGAACGTTAAAACTTGTAAAAACTATATGATGACATAGATATGTATAGTTAACATGATATTATGATAAGTAAACATATCATTAAGTATATTAACAATGAACTACATATGTAAAAACAAGACTACTAACTTAATGATTTTTAAACGAGACTTATATGTAACGATTATCGTTGTAAAGACATTTAACGTATATATATCATACTAAGAGATATTCATACATGATAATATCATGATAATATAATAATTTAAAATCTCATTTGATATTATAAACATTGGGTTAACAACATTTAACAAAATCGTTAACCTAAAGGTTTCAAAACAACACTTACATGTAACGACTAACGATGACTTAACGACTCAGTTAAAATGTATATACATGTAGTGTTTTAATATGTATTTATACACTTTTGAAAGACTTCCATAAACTTATCAAAATACTTCTACTTAACAAAAATGCTTACAATTACATCCTCGTTCAGTTTCATCAACAATTCTACTCGTATGCACCCGTATTCGTACTCGTACAATACACAGCTTTTAGATGTATATACTATTGGTATATACACTCCAATGATCAGCTCTTAGCAGCCTATGTGAGTCACCTAACATATGTGGGAACCATCATTTGGCAACTAGCATGAAATATCTCATAAAATTACAAAAATATGAGTAATCATTCATGACTTATTTACATGAAAATAAAATTACATATCCTTTATATCTAATCCATACACCAACGACCAAAAACACCTACAAACACTTTCATTCTTCAATTTTCTTCATCTAATTGATCTCTCTCAAGTTCTATCTTCAAGTTTTAAGTGTTCTTCATAAATTCTACAAGTTCTAGTTACATAAAATCAAGAATACTTTCAAGTTTGCTAGCTCACTTCCAATCTTGTAAGGTGATCATCCAACCGCAAGAAATCTTTGTTTCTTACAGTAGGTTATCATTCTAATACAAGGTAATAATCATATTCAAACTTTGGTTCAATTTCTATAACTATAACAATCTTATTTCAAGTGATGATCTTACTTGAACTTGTTTTCGTGTCATGATTCTGCTTTAAGAACTTCGAGCCATCTAAGGATCCGTTGAAGCTAGATCCATTTTTATATTTTCCAGTAGGTTTATCCAAGGAACTTAAGGTAGTAATGATGTTCATAATATCATTCGATTCATACATATAAAGCTATCTTATTCGAAGGTTTAAACTTTTAATCACTAGAACATAGTTTAGTTAATTCTAAACTTGTTCGCAAACAAACGTTAATCCTTCTAACTTGACTTTTAAAATCAACTAAACACATGTTCTATATCTATATGATATGCTAACATAATGATTTAAAACCTGGAAACACGAAAAACACTGTAAAACCGAATTTACGCCGTCGTAGTAACACCGCGGGCTGTTTTGGGTTAGTTAATTAAAAACTATGATAAACTTTGATTTAAAAGTTGATCTTCTGGGAAAATGATTTTTCTTATGAACATGAAACTATATCCAAAAATTATGGTTAAACTCAAAGTGTAAGTATGTTTTCTAAAATGGTCATCTAGACGTCGTTCTTTCGACTGAAATGACTACCTTTACAAAAATGACTTGTAACTTAAATTTCTGACTTTAAACCTATACTTTTCTGTTTAGATTTATAAAATAGAGTTCAATATGAAACCATAGCAATTTGATTCACTCAAAACGGATTTAAAATGAAGAAGTTATGGGTAAAACAAGATTGGATAATTTTTCTCATTTTAGCTACGTGAAAATTGGTAACAAATCTATTCCAACCATAACTTAATCAACTTGTATTGTATATTATGTAATCTTGAGATACCATAGACACGTATACAATGTTTCGACCTATCAGGTCGACACATCTATATATATTTCGGAACAACCATAGACACTCTATATGTGAATGTTGGAGTTAGCTATACAGGGTTGAGGTTGATTCCAAAATATATATAGTTTGAGTTGTGATCAATACTGAGATATGTATACACTGGGTCGTGGATTGATTCAAGATAATATATATATCGATTTATTTCTGTACATCTAACTGTGGACAACTAGTTGTAGGTTACTAACGAGGACAGCTGACTTAATAAACTTAAAACATCAAAATGTATTAAAAGTGTTGTAAATATATTTTGAACATACTTTGATATATATGTACATATTTGTTATAGGTTTGTGAATCGACCAGTGGCCAAGTCTTACTTCCCGACGAAGTAAAAATCTGTGAAAGTGAGTTATAGTCCCACTTTTAAAATCTAATATTTTTGGGATGAGAATACATGCAGGTTTTATAAATGATTTACAAAATAGACACAAGTACGTGAAACTACATTCTATGGTTGAATTATCGAAATCGAATATGCCCCTTTTTATTAAGTCTGGTAATCTAAGAATTAGGGAACAGACACCCTAATTGACGTGAATCCTAAAGATAGCTCTATTGGGCCTAACAAACCCCATCCAAAGTACCAGATGCTTTAGTACTTTGAAATTTATATCATATCCGAAGGGTGTCCCGGAATGATGGGGATATTCTTATATATGCATCTTGTTAATGTCGATTACCAGGTGTTCACCATATGAATAATTTTATCTCTATGTATGGGATGTATATTGAAATATGAAATCTTGTGGTCTATTATTATGATTTGATAATATATAGGTTAAACCTATAGCTCACCAACATTTTTGTTGACGTTTTAAGCATGTTTATTCTCAGGTGATTATTAAGAGCTTCTGCTGTCGCATACTTAAATAAGGACGAGATTTGGAGTCCATGCTTGTATGATATTGAGTAAAAACTGCATTCAAGAAACTTATTTTGTTGTAACATATTTGTATTGTAAACCATTATGTAATGGTCGTGTGTAAACACGATATTTTAGATTATCATTATTTGATAATCTACGTAAAGCTTTTTAAACATTTATTGATGAAATAAAGGTTATGGTTTGTTTTAAAATGAATGCACTCTTTGAAAAACGTCTCATATAGAGGTCAAAACCTCGCAACGAAATCAATTAATATGGAACGTTTTTAATCAATAAGAACGGGACATTTCACAACCCATCCGGACCTACACCCTATGGTCCTTCGACGTACTTTCGAACTCGAAGTCTACGAAATTTCCCGCAACCCGAAGATCTCACACCGCACTTAAGCGACCCTTCCGATGAATCACCCCCTTTCAACTTAAATCTCCATCCGCGATTTACCAAATCCACGAATCCGAGCACTAGAAACTTGCTCAATCCCTCACATCGGGAAGAACTCAACCAATCTCGTACCGAGATATCACCCAACGCGATCTACTAGGTCCACTACGCCGTGAACCAAGTCTTGCATTAATCCAAATCGAGAAGGATTTATGTCGCGTCAAACCTCCGGACTTCAACGACTCGTAAACCAACCAATTAAGAATGTTCTATGAATCAAGAACCAACTTCCCCCTGTCTGCACCACCGGGTCATTTCTTCGACGAAGAAATTTTGGTATCGCCAAATAATCACACTAGGGACACAACTTTCCCATCAATTAATCCACACACGACCATCAGTCTCTGAATTAATCCAGGACGAAAATAATACACCACGTGCCAAACAACTCACCAATACTCAACACAGGGTTTCTCCCCTAAACCCTGCAACACATCCATACAATGCGGCTTCCTAGCACTAGCATGGAAACTATTCGTGCACTAGAATCCTGTCAACAGTGAATTATCATTCCAACAATTCGCAATTCGTCACGTGACCTTCAAAAATATTCACCAACACTCGGTAAATCCTCTTACCTAGACCGTCCGTTAAGGATAGCCTCGACATTTTAATGCAACCAACACGTCACATCACTAGGGAACATACCCCCGCAAAGAAACAATATCCGCGTGTCTCTATGTGAGACAATCGGAACCGGCACTCCGCGCCTCACAATCGTCCATAAAATTGAATAATCCACTGACGATTTCCACGATCACGTTTCCCGAAAGGGAAAATATAGTATCCATACCGAAATCGAACTTGTACCTACTCAACAGTACTATCCGGGTTTCGCACCAACCCAATTTTACATCACGAGAGCACCCGAACGACAGTTTCATTCTCTTACTCCGGATTCTCAAACTTCATATTTGGTCTCATACCGCACATTGGTACTACACGGCCACTTTACATAAGAAGACTTACACTCCCTTTGATCCCACCATCACAATCTTCACGCATAAAATTCTGGAATTGTAACTCACAATCGTAAAGCACGATCTCGAGTCGACATTAACTACCCGTCACTCTTCCTCGTTAGGAACCCCGAATACCTATTGAGGCTTAGCACGGTACACTCCGACATTTCACTATTCATAACACCACTGGAGTTCTCCTCGGGCGGCAGTAAAAACTCCCCCACTTAGTCCTCACTGCCAAGATGATAACATCCCGCGGAATTGTAATTCCACGTCATACCTGACCATTCTCACCGTTGGTCATAAACATCAAATTACCGCAAATTCACTTTAGGCTCTTAGAGCCAACATGCACAACCACTTGAGACGTCGTGCACGCGACGACATCACACCTTCATACCACAAATCACAATTAATAGTTCTTCATCGTTCGCAAAGCGAACTCCACCAAAGTCCCACATACGCCTCTATGACTAGGCATATGCCACTCTGCTTACTTAGTCATGATTCTCAATCGGGATCACCCGACCTTCCACTCGACGAATCGTTATCAACAATTGCCCACTCTCATGGAGAAGAGTGACCAATCCGACACAATAATTGTATCAACCGCAATATCAACGCTCCATCATAACCTTCGACCTAATCGACCATTAAGTCCATCATCGGCTCACCGGTTATCTTTACCCGTCTAACACTTAAGAGCAACAATATTCGCTCATTCGCCACTTCATAAGAAGTATTTACTGCAATGCTCTTAAACTTCGACTATCGCAACCGTCGAATTACTATCACCCATCGATCACTATTTAAAATCTTCGATGCTTCCAAGGGTATCTCACGGGCACCCTAAGCACAAAGTGATCACACCATCACCGGAGTTGAACATTACACTAGCAGGTATAAGAAGGCACCTGACGCCGTGTCATGCAGACTCCCACCACAATCAACCGAATTTTTAGAAACCCGATCTTTAGGTTCCATACACCCGATGTCACCCATCTCTTAATAATAATGACCCGCAGTCATACCTACCCGGCAAACCTTACGGTTTATCGTCTTATCGAAAATTCCTAGCAATCACACGCTACCCGCAATTGTCTACAAGGCCAAATGATATAGCCTCACGAAACCCTTCATCTAACACTAAAGAGATGCTTGGAAACACCAAGTCTTACACTCTTTCGCACATCGACACAACCACGTCATCAAGGGGTATTCCGTTAGGAATGTTACCCTAATATCCCCAACATACTAACGCACTACGCAATCACCGTCATATGGGTCCCACTCCCATGAGTTTAATGACCCGAAGACTCCTCGATTTCACCAATTCCAAGGCGACTCACAACAAGAATCCTAACACTATTCTCTAACCACACTCTACCGAGTGTAACTCAAAACTACAACCATTAGACTTATTGCATTCCATTACGGAATTCAAGTCTTCGCCGCACACATGCACACGTAAATCGGTCATCCTAGTTACAATAGGTAACTAAAACCAATAACATTCTCAACAGTACACCCACTACTTAGGGTGACTAAGCATGCGCCAAACTCGTGAGTTGCTCACTCACCTTAGCTAACCGAATCCAGCGTAACACTTCCCGACTCGTAAAGAACTCAACGTGACAACAAGCACATCACTTGAGACCACTATATCCTAGGAACCAATAAAAGATTCCTAATACGTCCCGTTCTACCCCAACCATGCCACGTTTTCTCCGTTCGGTACTTGTCATGTCATGCTTGGTGTCAAAATACACTTTCATAATAATGGTGATCAGTCACTATTACAAATGCGTACCTTACCATTTCCACATGGTCATGCAAAGTACTTTTCTGGACTGACGCAACATTCACACAAAATAACACGCGATAACTCCTAGTACCCGAATGACCCAAGTCCTTACCGTGAACTTGATCACTCAAACCGCCAAACATGCGAATCTCTCCAATAAATTCGTCCCTAGGACACCGTACCAAAAGATACCTGTATATATACACCAATATACAATAATAATAAACGTACACAAGTATACCACAACAACAAGTCAACCTACAACCTAGGTGACTATGACTAAAACAACGTCCAAGTTCGCCTACTTACGTTAGGCACTAGCGATCTAAGGCACTAATTTACACATGAAATAGGGCCCCACAAAATTCCACATTGGACAAGCACAAGTCCTAGTTAGTCACCTACTCTAAGGCACTAACAAATCTCAATCCGACCCGTAATCCTACAAGTCCCGCAATTAACGCACTACTATCAATAAGTCTAAGACTAGGCACCTATTCCAATGTCACCTAATTCCCTTAGACCATGCTCTGATACCACTTGTAACAACCCAACCCGTTATCCAACCGAAAATGCTTAATTTTTTTTTTTTTAAAACAGTCCAGTTTCAGGCATATGGAGCGCCGCTCCATATAGGGGCGCGCCGCTCCAAAGTGGCCTGTCCACTTTTTTTTTATGCTCGTTCGTAAAACACGTTCCGCAACACTTTTAAATGAAACAATTTATCATAACACGTCAATATAAGTAAAACTAAGAGTTTCCCACAATAAAATCGAGTTTTACAGCACCGGGCCCACATCGACCCAAATTACGACAAAGTGACCATTTTGACCCATTTTAGTTTAATACAAAACATAGACCGAGCATAGCGATTCGGAATACGCTACCCAATCCTAATCAAATCCAACATCACGTCTTCTAAAGCAAACTACGCAAGTCCACTAGTCCCGCACACTTACCCGAGCCATCCTCAACGCAAATCTATAAAAATGTAAACAACGAGAGGGTAAGCTAACGCTTAGTGAATGCAATAATTATACACATACATATATAATATACCTACTTGCAAACACTTACTCACATACCGCATACATGCTAGCAACACAATTAGCTTATCATCACAAGTACAAAGCTATAACCTTTAATATCACAAGCTAGCACAACAATAGCATATATATAACCCGAACAATATAATATGCTACACTACAACATAATAACCATGGTTAACCAATCATACAAGGGAATGGCGCCCGCGAAAGGCCATCAAAGTTCACAACATCTATTAGTGTACTTAGCACCTCGTATCACAAACCCCTGGGTGGCATCTTAACACCTTGATACTTCACCTTCGGGTGGCGTCTTAACACCTCAACACTTCACCCTTTATTATGGAGTGGCGTCTTAACACCTCGACACTTCACTCCTAGGTGGCATCTTAACACCTCGATGCTTCACCTCGAGTGGCATCTTAACACCTCGATGCTTCACTCGTCACGTGAAACGTGGTGTATTAGCACCTCGACACTTCACATCTCACGCTACAACAAATAGATACATTATATACCTACACATATAATTATTCCACTCACCTTGGAATGCCCGCACAAGTCATGTACATCATGATCTTCGTCCTCAAATTCGAGCAAGTAACCACCTATATCACACATAGGTACAATATACACATAAATAACCATTCTCTAAAAGAGAACTCGACATAAACTTTCCTTAGCTGAGGGATCACACCTTGCTCGCCAAAACCCGCCCATTTAATCTACTAATGGACTCAAACCAATTACCACTTCGGGTGGTAATTCAAACCAACACAACAAAGTACGATTTAACCCAAATCATACTTTACACTGATTAGACCAAACCTAGGTCTTAATACTAAATTACTACTTAGGTAGTAATCATTTCAAACGCCAATTACACCAAAACCTCAACACGTGCAATATTGACCCATAACACGGTTGACCACGTTTGACTAAATCTTAAAATATCATTTTTAACCCAAAATTACTTCTCGCGGGTAATTACATCCAAAAACATCATTTAACACTTAACAAAAGCGTTTAACATCCATTTAATCTAAATTAGTGTCATCCTCAATTTTGACCCAATTCAAATTACCCATTTTGACCAAAGTCATAAAACGCCCCAAAATCACTAACGACTAGTGATTATATTTCCAAGACAACCACTAACACTTAAGTCAAGTATTTACCTACTTGATTTACCAAAATTTGACTTAAAACTTAATTTAACACCGAATCAAGCTTACCTGTCCCAAAATACCCATTTGACCCGTTTTGACCTAAATTAGGGTTTACACCCAAAAATCAAGTCAACACAAGTGTTCTAACGTTTAACCAACACACGCAAGACCCAAACTCAATATTTCATCACTCGAAACCCTAAGTCACCCATTTAGGCTTACTTACTTGAATCTTACCTAAAATCCCCAAATTTCACAATAAAATGGGTTTATAACACTAACTAACACAAACCCTAACTCAAACAATAATCTTAACAAAGAAATTCGGATTTAGAATTTACCATAACAATCAAAACGTAGCCGAGAACGAAAGGAACAACTTTAAAACTCGCACCTTTGATCGATTCAAGCTTCATCTTCATCAAAGCTCCAAATCTCTCTCTAGAATCTCCCTCTCTCTCTCTAAGATAAGATGAGAGAGATGTGTGGATGTCAAAATGATCCAAAAGTGGATCTAAAACTGCTCTAAGTGCCACAAATCCGTCCACAAGTGAAAGGACCAAAGTACCCCTCATTTAACCCTTTAAAAATGCTGAAAATTGCATCAGACGCGATCGGAGCGCCGCTCCAAAGGGTGGAGCGCCTCTCCAACCTTCGGGTCAGTTTTCAGCAACTTGTTTTGGCCATAACTTTTTGACCGTAGCTCCATTTTCGATGAATCAAATATCGTTGGAAACGTAATAAGATTTCCTTTCTAATGGTAAGGTTTTGAAATATCAACTCAAACTTTATTTGGGGTCGAAAAGGTACGTACACACCTTGTGACTCCAAATAACGTCCAGTTTTCTTCGACGTTCGAGCAAGCAACACGTACATGTCTCGTACACTTCATACATGCATCGTACACCATAAATACATTATGTACAATAAATATTTGGGTCTTACATTTAAATACGGGTTGGGTTGTTTCACAAACACTATATGCTGTTTTAAAATAAGTTTGCATTCATAAAAAGAGGTGACGTCTTAACCAACATCAGAAGTTTTATAAACGAAAGTATACTTCTATGAATAGAAGCAATTAACATAAGTACGAGACCCGAAGGTCATTACAAATTCATTGTTCAAAAGTAACATAGTTTGTTAATGCAAGGTAAACGTTTCATGCAGAGACATCTCTAACAAAAGCAGCGGGAGTCTACACAGCAAGATTACTACAGTGGAAGCATCAAACCTCTAAGCACCTGAGAAAACATGCTTAAAAATGTCAACACGAATGTTGGTGAGCTATAGTTTAAATGTAACAGTAATGTAAGGTAGGCCACGAGATTTCGTATTTCAAAATAGTATGAAAAATATATGTTCAACCGTGGGCACTTGGTAACTAACTTAACGTAAATATCACCCCCTAAAAGTACACTTGGCGAGTCCGTAAGTTTACGAAGTATTAAACACCCATTAAATGCTAGCGCGACTAGCCCGAGTGGGGATGTCAAACCCTATGGATCCATATCTAAGATTCGCGTTTACCTGTTCAAAAATTAATGACTAAACATTACCGAGCTAAGGGGAAAGTTTATGCCATTGTATAACCCACACATATATAAAGTTTAAGTACTCGTGCCTAGTATGTAAAACGTAAAAAGCGCATGTATTCTCAGTCCCGAAATAGTTAAAGTAAAAAGGGATGCTATAACTCACAGTGAAAAGTAGTAAAGTCGGTACGAGATAAGTAAGCAAGTAGTTGGTCCGTAAGGTCCTCAACCTAAGTCAAAAGTTACTAAGTCAGTAAATCGTTCCCAAAGGTTTAAAAGTATGTAAATTAGGTCTTAAGTATCATCTTCATTCAACAACATAAGTAAAAAGTAAAGTAAGTTTTCAATCAAGAATAGAGATCGAAACAATGGATGACTTCGTTTAGCTGCTACGACCTCTATACAAATCTAAATGACGCATAGTCAGTGGCCATGGCTCCGTATATGAGTCATTTAACCACTGCCAATTTTCAGAACCAAACTCGTCTTCGTTTGACCGCGGCGACGGTTTAAGTGCGAGTAGGTCAGAAATTTCAGCATAACGTTACAAAGGTGTAGTGACTTTAGGAAGGCTATAAATCCTAAAACGTAAATCGGATTAAGACGAGTCCTAAATGAAAAGTCATCTACTCGAACCGAAAAATTAGGAAATCAAATTTTCCAGTAGCCCAGTTGACTGATCAGACCTCAAAAGCAGTAAGCAAAGTGCTCCGGTGGGTTCTTGGTGTTTGGTGTTCATCACGGTTCTCATCTTTGATGCTTGTAGCTTCAAGTGTACAACTCGTTGATGTGTTTGCATCACCTTAACCAAGTTTTGACCCTCATGACACTAATGTATGTCTAAGATAAATAGCACAACTCATTTAAGGGTTGTATGAAGGTTGATGAACCAAAGTTACATCAAGATCTTAGATCCTACACATACATGAGTTCTAATAGTAATATTAAGCTATAAACTTGAATGTAAACTAAATAAACAAGATCTTAAGTTGTAGAACTTAGATCTTAGTTAGATCTTGAAGATCCTAGACTAGAAAGTCTAGATCTAGTGCACATGATGATTTTTAACAGAAAAATTGACGATCGTTAGCAGATTGGACTCCCCATGAAACGAGTGCAAACCACAGTGACCCCCCAAGGTGAAAAAATTCTTTTGGACTCCACTTGTTATTTCGAACATACTACAGGGACCCCCGGTGCAATTTTGTCAGAACAATATAATAATTGACTTTCAGTCCAATTAGCAAGATAAGTTTGGTGTCCCATAAAGTAAATAACAAGAATTCAATAAGGACAAATGCATCCACTCAGAATCAATTCCATATGATCTAGATTGCTTTTATTAAGAACAATATAATAATTGACTTTCAGTCCAATTAGCAAGATAAGTTTGGTGTCCCTTAAATACTAATTTAATCATGAAAGTGTAAGTTAATAACGCTAGTTTCCTACACGCTTATTAAGAACACAATCAACCAAGTTAATTACTCAAGATGGTGATTCAATTGAAGGGTAAATTAGTGTCCCTTTTTAGCTTCACAATTACATACTTTGATTAATGGTTCAATTGCTATTGTCTACTTGTAGTTTGGTGTCCCTTGTATAATTCAACGAATCCTAAATCACTTATCAATAATCTAGAAAAGTTATTAATCATCTTAACTGTCGTTAGCTAATCAATAAACATGCAATCGAATGGATTAATCAATGGGAGTAATCAATTAATCATGGATCTAAAGTAATTTATCAACCATATAAACATAAAGATTAGCTATCATTCACTTAGGTTCAATTATCTATAAAAAAAAAAATAAAATAAAATAAAATAAAAATTAGCTCATAATATTCTTGAATGAACACAACAAATAAAAAAAGTACTCGCAAATCATGTTTCGTAAAAACATAATAACTGAATTTAAGGTACTAATATTCATTTGATATTGATCAACAAAATATGAATTAAATCCTTATAAAGAAAATAAGTCACCTAAATTAAATATTTGATAAAATGATAATGAGAACTTGAAGTTTTTGCCAGGTGTCGACAAAAATGGGAAGTGATATGTACACAACTCAAAATTGTTATGTACACAACTTTCATGCTTTATAGTGTTGTACTGTACAATACTGTAAAACATCATGGTTATGTACATAACAATTTTAGGTTGTGTACATATCATCACCCGACAAAAATATGAGATGTTGTTGTCTCCTCAATTTCACATACTCACCATTCTAAATTAAAAGAATGAATTCAAAACTCAAACCAAATTGGAGATTCACCCTTCTAAATTAAAAGAATGACTTACTATCCTTATAAAGAATGACTTAGTTTAATAACTAAAAATTATGTACGTGCCCTCTCCAAAGAAACGTACAGGATTATTGCGTCCTCCCTCATGGAACCATATATATTGAAATGAAAAGTTAAAAGAATGGGCCAATAGCCTAGTGGTGAATGACTCACTCTCCCTTAGGAGAGGTGAGGGTTCGATTCCCACTAGATGAGGATTTTCCAAATAATTGGATCAAAAACCATTCTTACCAGGCCCAAATGATCCCTTGGTCCCACGCATGCGAAGATTGAAACAATGACAATGCAGGTTCGTTTATCGGGTCTGGCATGCTGTGGGGAAATGAGTGATGGTGTTTCGCCAGGCTCCAGTGGGCTACCGGGGACCGCTGAATGGGTTGACAAAGTCAACACAGGGCTAACATGTCCCTGCCGATACACATGTTTTGAAACAACAATATATATTGAAAAGTTTGGTGTGTGCTAGGCCCAAATTAAAACCACAGAGCCATCACCGACATGTATATTGCGTTACTCACGTCCGGCCCATTTAATTAAATAACCGACCCAATTTCGTGTTTAGCTAGATCCAAACTCCGAACCCGAAATCTATGTTTCATATGCGACAAAGTGGTCAGGAGTAAACTTCATTAATTTCTTCTAATCTCACGTTTCAAATTAATATTAACTTGTTTTTAACCCTCGCTTCGTGCCGGAGTTCGATTTTTATTGTGTTAATCAACATATATGAAAAGTACCCTAAATATTTAGCGTTTTTTTAAAAATGTCCGTTTTGCGTATAGTTAGTGACATTGTGTTCATAAAATTATTTCGAGTTTAAGGATGGTATCGGAAAAATTTAACTCGCCGCGAGCGAGAATATATGACCTGTTGAATATTTGAGTGGAGTTTATTTAAGATATTTTATGAAAATTTTGATTTGACGCTTTAACCCCCTGTGTTGGGGGTCGATTTTAATTTTTGAATGCTTTTGTGGTGTTACTTGAAAGAAAGAAGGGAAAAGGGGGGAAAAAAGGTGAAAAGACGAAAATACCCCTGGTATCATTCATAAGTTTTGTCTAATAGTTAATATGATAATATTTCAAGAATGGTAACTATCGTAAATTGCGAGATGATAAATGATCATTTTACCGTTCACAGGAATATAATATTCAGGGGTAATTTTGTCTTTTAACATGCCACTTGTTTTGTCTAATAGTTAATATGATAATATTTCAAGAATGGTAACTATCGTAAATTGCGAGATGATAAATGATCATTTTACCGTTCACAGGAATATAATATTCAGGGGTAATTTTGTCTTTTAACATGCCACTTATTAGTTCTAGACTGTTCCCACATCCATTCTACGCGTAACCTAATTCCAATCTGCTTCTCTCTCGCCCTCTTAATCACCTTCACCACCATCATTGCCGGCAGACCCGACCCATAAGGTGTGCAAGTTGTACAGCTGCACATGGCCCATTAATTTTGAGGGCCCAAAAAGTTTTATCAATACACACCATTTACTAAGCACACAATTCAAGAGCAACTTTAATTCATCTTGGTTATCTACCCAAGCCTTTATATTTTATAGAATAGTATTGTTATTATACCCATCGATGTGGGATGAAAGAGTAATAAGGAATAGATGGTTAAGCAAAACACAAAAGTGAGTTGCTGGACAAAAAGCGCATGCACGAGCAACATAAAAAACGATTTTATTAATAATTAAATAATTACCTAACTAGTATGTATCATGGAAGATTAATTAACTAGTAGTATTCAATTTAATTAACTTATCCAGTTAATTAAATAATTAACTCATGAAAGGTTCTTGCTAAACAAATACAAACAGTAGGTATCTTGCTTTCATATATATATATATATATATATATATATATATATATATATATATATATATATATATATATATATCTTCCATATTCTAACAAGTGCTCAAAAAACCTGATTTCGGAAGTAAACCGACCTCGAAAAACCTGAATCGAAACCGGTACGTAATTCTAATGCTATATTCTTTATATAATTGATACTCCGTATAACGTTAGTTTTCGCTTTTTAACTAACTGAATTATATTATTCGTTACAACGTAAGGGTCTTTTTTCTTCCTCGTTCTAGGTACCTAAATTCTTGAAACCGGTTCTGCCGTTAGGTCCTATTTTTTCGCCTCGCTCAGGGCACTCAAATTCTCAGGACCGGCCTTGGTTGCCGGCCTCCTTCTTGACATCACCTTTGCCACCATCGTTGCCGGCGTAATCACCATTCTCCATCTGATTCTTCGTCACCCACTCACCACCAATTCCGATGAACGGTAAACCTTTGAATAGTTATCAGGAAGACCAACCACCACCGCTGCTACATCTGACGCCGTCAATGTCGTTGATGTTACCACCATCATCGCCGCCGCTATTGTGTACTTGGTGTAAATCGATAGTTGTCCGGATTGCAATTGGTATGTCCCTGCTTCGATTACAATTTTTTTTATACGAGTCCTACCATTAGATGTCTGTTGTCGTATAGATCAGTTAATTTTCAGGTATTATTTTGTTCCAAGTTGTCTTAGGGTTTCTTTATCTACATGATTGATTAATTAGGAATTTTGACCTTCAAACTAGTTGAAGCCTAGCTATGATTTTGGGTTAAATTTGTTTCAATTACTTAATTTTATATACGAGTGTACTTCATGCTTTGTGCATTTTGTTTGTTATTATTTTCTCAATTCGATCTACAAACATACAACTATATAAGAAGGTACTAATTTGGTAACTAAGATTCGGGTTTACTACAATCACCTTGACCATCATACTTAGCACTCTAGCAGGAAGAAATAATGGTGTGAATGAATTGTTTTAAAAGAATGACAATTATTTATGTAGAAAATGGTATATTCAAGTCATTTAAATTGGAAAGTTGATTTAGAAGTTTTTCACGTACTGTTGGAAATCATACTACACCCACAAACTTTTTTGTATTTGACCCACCATTATTTTGAGTGTAGCATTTGACCCACCATTATGTTGAGTGGAAAACCCATTTACATATGATAGTACACTCATAAGGTAATTAGTACAATGTACTTATGGTATTACACTAATATGGTAATAAGTATCATTTACTTGTGGTAGTACGTTATTTGGTATTAAGTACACTAGTGTCTCTATAAATAGAGTTAATCACTTCTTGTTAGAGACACAAGAATAGTAACAAACACACAAGTGATTTGAGAGAAACATCAATAGAAACAAGATATTGTTCTTGTTTGATCCATGTACATTTAATGCAAACAATACAAGGGAAATTTAGGTTGTGAACCATGAAAGCTTTCCGTTTGTAATTGCTTTTCCGACCGGTGATCTAAACCTCGATCCTTCTGGCTTCCGCAACTAGCTTTCGGGTATGTCTCGAATTCTTAAAATACAACATTGGTATCAGAGCCATAATGTTTATTTCCCGATTAATTTTTAATATTTAATTTTCCTTTTTTGTTGATGGTACATGACTGGTAAATTTATTTAGTTTTGCTAAAATCAGTTAATTCATCAACTAAATAAAAATAAAAATAAAAAAGAACTTGCTTTAAATATTTTGATGTTTTTATACACTCTTGACATACTATATAAGACAATATTGATGAAATCCTTTTTAAGAAACTTGTTTGTGATTTGAAATTTTAAAACGTATAGTTGCATGTGAATATATCACACTTGTGTCTTGATTTATGAGTTTGAGGATTCAAAATTAATAGCCTATATGTTATTCTCAAAAGATTTGTTCAGTCTATGGAGTTAATATTCTACGGTATTAATATGTATATATGTATGTGTTCAACGAGTACATTTTGAAGAAACCAAATAGTCAATTTAGTTCAATTTTTTTTTAAACATCTGAATTATTTGGAAACCGAAGCAGTTACATATTAATTACTTAGCATTAGAAATTATTATACCACATGTTATTTTATTCTTTAAGATATGAGTCATGTAATACATTTTGGTTGTTTCATGCATGTGAAAATCAAATAAAGGAAAGGAAAACTAAAAGTATTAGAATTCGTAGAAATTTTCTATTTGGATTGATCAAACGGTAAGAACTAGTATTTAATGAGATTTACCCATGAAATTGTGTCGTGTGAAAGTTATTTTATATGTTCAATCTACTAAAATTAAGTTGGGTTTTATTTTGGACACAATAATAAGATGTATAACCTTGCTTCTTACCGAGAATGTGATGGAATTTAGTTATTAAATCATTTTTTCTGTCTACTCTTTTGACCAAATAAATATTTGTGTAAATTTTGGTATTGCACATACGAATGTTGGTAAGAAAGTTTTACTATTTTTATTTATGATAAGAGTTTTGTGCTCCGTAACTCATAACTATATCAATATAATTTGTGGTTAGTTACATTGATTAACGAATAATTTTACAATTAAATCGAAATAAATACACTTTAATATAGTATCGTGACTCTTGGGTTCTGGACTAGAGAATCATAAAGTTATTTTTGTAATAACTAACGTGTGTTTACAATGATTTATTAAACGAATTTGTAACGGTTCAAACATTAATTTTTCGGTCCATTAATTATCTTTGTGATAATTGTTATACCCATTAATATTCTTCTATATACGTTATAAATATCATTTTAAAGAAAGTTTTGTATTGAGGACAAAACTTGGCTAATTATTTTTGTAATGATTACAAATTTATTTCTTTTTAAATTAATGAAATTGTGACCATAACAATTAATTATTTTAGTAATAATTATGATAAACTTTCATTTTGTTTGAAAGTAATGTTATAACTTTTATCATTTGAAATAGGTATTTCTATACGAAATATTGAATATTAAATATATATACATTTGTTGGTGTAAATAAATATTTCCACGATTTGATTTATTTATTTTTCAAAATCGATTCATGCTATTTTAGTTTTGACATGAAGTGAGGTTATGTATCCAATTTAATATTACCCTTCGATTCTATATTTGTTATAGAAACTATTAAGGAAAAGAAAGAAAAGTTTCTACGGGGACCAAATTTTATATTTCTTAGTGAAATATAATAAACATGAATCATTACTAAGTGTATTAATTAAATTTTTTTTTACGTTTAAAAGTAATTTCTTAGTGAAATTATAACATTTATGAAAATAGCATATGTGCTATAATTAGATAACTTTGCATGATTAATTATGTTAATTGTAGTTTCATGGTAGACTTTGTGGACGATAATTGGGATCATAGTGAACTTTTTCTTCACGACCTACCGTGAACTATTATTTGACATGATTTTATTATTGACAAAGTGTTTTGTATATATTGATGGATATAATTTAGTCTTGCATAATTGTCTATGTATTGAACGTTGGTTCAATTTGAAACTGTCTCATTTGAACTGTGTTCTATCATGGCTTTCACATCCAACAATGTTGTTTAACTTAACGAGAATTTTAAGTTAAAAATAAACAATTTTTAAAACGGAGAAGCAGGAATACCCAACGCGTTTGGAAGAGCAAGAGGCTCAAGGTGCTCTTACCGTATTTAAAACATGTATATGAAAAAGAAAATAAATCCCTAATTAAGTGGGAGTGTAAAGTGTGCGACACTTTACACACGTTAAACTGTCACTCACGTCATGTTGTTGAGTAATTTTTTGACTTTAATGACTTATTATCGTTAAAAATATACTGTCAATATCGGTTGATATATGATGATTAAAGTCTTACGCATGAACATTGGTTCAAGATTTAATTATTTTCTTACCTCAAATTTTGGAGCATATGACGTTGCACCTTACTTATAATGAAAACATCTTCGTTTTGGATTGTATATGGTTAACATGTGTTGGTAAACTTTGTGTTTGCATCTTGTCCTATATGTATAGTAGATTTGAACATGGAAAACTATTTATTAAAGAATAACGAAATCTTTGTAGATTTTTGATGAACTTCATTTTTTAAGTGAAAAGAATATATGTAGGAAATCACTCTTTAGATGGAGTTATAAAGAACGGTTCATACATGTTAGTCTTGGATGATGATCAAATTTAGATCCTTACATGATTGTTCATCAAAATAAATATCTATGTGATATTAGTTTTCATTATTGATTTCACAAAATGCGGTTGAGTTCTCTTTAAGAACAAACTCATTTAATATTAGTTTTATTCTAAATGATTTTATCGTTATCTAAGTGATAACTAAATAAAATTTCCTCACTTATAAATTTAATATGTTTGAATGAAGTAAGTGTGGCATGCTGGTTTAGTCATATTGACTAACAATACTTCTAGCTTAGTCTACCATTTTTCATTGGCTAGATATTGATAAAGTGAAAATTTGCACTTGTAAGCATCGCCAAGGAAATAGCTACGAAAAATCATGTAGAAAGTAAACTAAATTTTTTATTTCATTGCACTTGACTCATTTCAATTATGTGGTCTTACGAACGTTAGAGAAAGAGAAAGGACATATTGTTAATAATTTCCGTGTTAGTTGATTTCTCGAAAATCCAAAGCATTGGATTAAATTTCAAAATTATGTGAATTTTGTTGAGAATTAACTTAAACGAAAAATTATTAATAAAGTACAAACTGAGGATGTTAATATCTAATGATTAGTTCATAGCACTATGCGACGCTAAAGATATTTAAACATTATTTCTTTACTCCACAACAAAATGATGTTTTGGAAAGTTGGAATAAACGCTCCTCGAATTGGTTAGGGCGATGATGGGGTAATATGAAATCCCATATTTGTACCTAATTAAATGTCCTTGAAAATTAGTACCTTCCACACCATATAAGTTATGGAAAGATTATGACCACAATTACAATGTCATAGGACATTAAGGTTGTGAAACGTATATATTAAATTTATCAAATAAATTTTGGAAAATAAATTTTGTTTTTACCAAATACGTTAACAATCAAGAGGTTATATGTTCATACGTGAACACATCAGTGGGAGTCTAACTCAATTTAAAACTTGAGAAATGAGTTTCCAAAATCTCTAGAAACAAATAAAGTTTCGTCTTTATTTGATGCCACATGATTATCTCATTCGAGTGGGAGAAATTTGAGGAACGATGTTAGAGAATTTGTTTATCTATGCACGATTCCTCAAACTATTGCGAATGATGATAATCCTTAGTTTCAAAGAAATCTCAATTACGACAAATAATTTGTCGTTATAAACCCTATTCGATATGAGATTGAATAAGAATAATGGAATAAAAATTGGAGTGAGTATCCTGAAGATACAAAGGTAAAGATGTGGCAGAAGGCTACAACCAACAAGAAAAGTTTATTTTGTGAGAACCTCGTATCTTGTTATAATTTCACCAAGTTAGGTTGATTCTAGCCATAATGGCAAACAATAGACCGTGAATTACATTATATCATTGTTAATAGTCTTAACTTCTCAATAAAGAACTGTAGCAAGAAATCAATGTGTAGATTTTTTAAACAATGGCCACAAACATATGGTTTGTAGATTGTTTGAATTAATCTATGGTCTCAAACAGTCTTTGAGAAAATGATATATGTACTTTCACAATGTAATCATATCGAATGATTTCATTATGATCAATAAGGATCATGAGTATGTACTAAAAGGTCTAAATGTTTATTTTATCATTATACGTTGATGATATTTTCTGTGGCTTGAATAAATAAGAAGAATGTTATTGTGAGAGAATTTTCATGTATTCTTGAAATTAGAATTTTAAGAGATTGTTCAAGGAAGTTAATATCTCTTTCAGAAGAGCTTATATTAACAAGATCCTTGAACGTGTTAAATAATCTCACGGAGAATCTTATGGTGAATATTGAGCATATCTTTTTGTTCTTAGACTCCAATATGAAATGAGCAAATGAAGTTTGTATTTTATGCGAATAATGTTGGAAATCCTTTATACGTTATGCAATGTACAAAGTTGATTAATTTCCATTTAGGATGGAAAGCAATTGAAAAGCCATGAAAATGATACTAAGGTATCTAAGTAGTAATGGTATCTTATTGTGCTTTAATGAAAACGATTTGAAATCAAAAGGCTGTACACATATTGACTAGGTTGTTATCTCATAGAGTAACAAGAATTAATCATATGAAGCCTTGTTTACAATGGAGGTTGATTTTTTTAATGTCAACTAAGGTTCAATAAGCTGTTTATCTTAACCAATCTCTTGAGAAACTTGGAGTTTATAACAAAGTTATCGATTGAGTAATAGTTTACTCAAATAGTTAGTACTTTGTAGTTCATTCCAAGGTCCATTGTAAGTCAAGCACATAGTTGTAAAATGCATCATTACTTAGAGACATGGTTGCAAGAGTTTTAGTAAATATGTAGTACATATCTACGAATGAAATGGTTGCAAATCATTTGAGAAATTCATACCTAGAGAGATATGATTATGTGACATGTCACGTCTCAGGGGTTGCGTAGATTTTGAGATTGTATTGAGTTTTTTATTTTTCTCAACATATTTAGTGTTTGATATCCATGACAATGTGTTTGTCAAATCTTATATACAGAGTATTATTGTGAGAAAAGTATGTCGGACAGATTAGAGATCAGCCCACTCACATGGGTGATCAACTCCATCACTTTAGTAGTGACTGGTGAAATAGCGCATTTTAAGTATATTGTCCGAGTGATAACTGAGCACAAACTTAAAATATTTGACGCTACAGTTGTAACGTTTACAACAATATGTGAATTATTTAAGTTTCACATTATCTGTCTTATATATCCAGATGTGAGTTCTTGTGAGAAAGACGTGTTTTATGAGTAGATAGTGAACTCGAGTTTGAACATTGAGTATGTTTAAGCTATCATCTGTGCAACATTGATTTAAAGACATACCTCTATTGGGAAAGGAGAAATGTTGCAGCATGTGATTCATACCACATGTGATCAAAACGACCAATAAGGGAAATAGAAGAAAAGATCTCTACTTCTATGTAATGTGAGTCCCTTGAGGTATTAGTAACCTCAATTAATATCCTTATGACTTTATCTTATCTCTTAAGGCTTAGTTTGATGTTTGCTATCTTAAGGCGTTGCCTAAGGGTTATGAGCGATTCGACCTGGCGGGACATTCTTAGAAAAGCAAGTCGAGTTAAGGCCAAAGGATTCTAAGAGAAAGGAAGATCATTTGAAGTTCGCATTGATTTGTATTCACCGGCCGGCCAATTATCCTCTCTTAGTGACAAGTCTTAGTAATAAATGATAATTGGGAATACAATATAGTTATATGAGCAAAACTGAGATCATGTGAGTTATTAATGTGATTAATGATCTAGGATATTGCATACTAAATTTACTCTTATCATTTTCTTGAGGCGCTATATATTCCTAACAGATGTATAGCACGTGTGATCTCAAAGTATGCCGGTCGCACGACCTATTTTTCTAGTATGAACTGTTTGCAAGTTACACGTTTGTTCTCTCGAGATATAATGAGTATATCAAATTTGTTTGTGTGCGAGTGGGAGATGTTGGAAATCATACTACACCCACAAACTTTTTTGTATTTGACCCACCATTGTTTTGAGTGTAGCATTTGACCCACCATTATGTTGAGTGGGAAACCCATTTACATATGATAGTACACTCATAAGGTAATTAGTACAATGTACTCATGGTATTACACTAATACGGTAATAAGTACCATTTACTTGTGGTAGTACGTTATTTGGTATTAAGTACACTAGTGTCTCTATAAATAGAGTTAATCACTTCTTGTTAGAGACATAAGAATAGTAACAAACACACAAGTGATTTGAGAGAAACATCAATAGAAACAAGATATTGTTCTTGTTTGATCCGTGTACATTTAATGCAAACAATACAAGGGAAATTTAGGTTGTGAACCATGAAAGCTTTCCGTTTGTGATTACTTTTCCGACCGGTGATCTAAACCTCGATCTTTCTGGCTTCCGCAACTAGCTTTCGGGTATGTCTCAAATTCTTAAAATACAACACGTACCTTCTTATCTAATGTCATATACTGCCACTATGATTGAATTGCACAAGTCTCTTTGTTGTGTTATAACTTTTAACTTACTTAAACCTGCATATATAAATTTGGAACATGATACATATTTTACCATGAGGTTAACTTGGGTTTCTCTATTTGTCGTATGTTATTTTTAATTTCATCATGGGTGTTACAGATTCGATGTTAAACATGTCTAAATATCACGTTGTAATTTGTTGTTTCAGGTACAGATTGTTATTTTAAAGATGAATAAGACATTTCGTGTTGATGGATTGCTCCCCATTTTTATAAATCCACACAGATGAACTGCACATCATTCAACCATTACAATTAGGGCCATGGTGGATAGGTACTAATTGTCCTGTTTTGCTGATATCTAAAGTTAATAACGTCGGACTAAGTGTAATATTTGGATGCAGACTCTATACGTATTTACATAAAGTTTGGATACAAGGAAACAAAACCACAGATGTGCAGTTTGTGTTAGATTTTTTTGTTTCAAGTACATTTGGGTTATCTAATTTTAATGTTGTTTGTTGCATATTGTCAGGGTAGTTTCACTTGCTCTTCCTCCTCTCACTTTTACGGTAGTTTAAGAATTCATCCATGAATGTTTGCGTGTTGTGTATCATGTTTGTGCCATTTGATTCCTATTATCTTTTACTGAATGTGAGTTTTAGGGGTGGGTAGGCTTAGAGGGGTTAGAGGCGGTAGTAGGGTAGCCACCCTTGGTAAGATTAGAGTGGGTAGTTGGAATATAGGAACCTTGACGGGCAAGAGGAATGAGCTCGTTGATACCTTTATCAAGAGTAATGTGCACATAGGGTATGTTCAAGAGACTAGATGGAAGGGTGAAGGGGCGGTAGATATTAAGGACTATAGGTTGTGGTACTCAGGTTCTAGGATAGCAGGGAAAGGGGTAGGTATCTTTTTGGGAATACACAAGGATAACGTTGTTGATGTGGGTAGGTTTAACGATAGGATTATGTCGGTTAGTCTAATTATTAAGGAGGACACTTTCACGGTCATTAGCGCGTATGCACCTCATGCGGGTTTAAGTGATGTGGAAAAGAAGAGTTTTTGGGAATTGTTAGATGAGGCAGTGAGGGGGTGCCCAGCGGATCCCCGACTAATTATAGGGGGTGATCTGAATGGACATGATGTTGTAGGGGGTGTATACAAAATAGTATTATTTTTAGTGCGAAATACTATTAAATATGCTACAATTTTACACAAGTTATTTATTTATTTATCGAGTGGGATATACTTAAACCTTGCTACAACACTTATAGGCAGTGTACCTAATCGTATTATAGTATAGTTTTTAGTAAGTCCGGTTCGTTCCACAGGGAAAGCTCGAGAAGTTTAACGCACACAAAATAGAAAAATAGAAAAATATATATATGTACTAGTAGTATTATTATATAAAAGGGGGGTTTTTTACCGTTTAATGACCGGTTTGTCGATTTTAAAACTTTAGTCGCAGTTAAAACCAAATGTAAAATATAAAAAAAATAAATACAAGACTTAAATTAAAGCGTAAAGTAAATAACGATAATGAAATTGCGAATAATAAAAGTGCGATAAAATAAACTTGCGATAATTAAAAAGTACGATAATTAAAAGTGCAATTAAATACAATAACAATAAAAATGCGATAATTAGAAGTGCAATTAAATATAAAATAAAGGAAATTAAATATGAAATAAAAGAATTATGCTTATTTAAACTTCCGTAATCATGATGTTTGATGTGTTGATTTTAGTTTTATGCCCATGGGTTAATTGTCCTTTGTCCTGGATTATTTAATATGTCCGTCTGGTTTTTGTCCATAACAGTCCATCAGTCATAAATATAAAGTGCGAGTGTCCTCGTCAAATTTTAATTATACCCGAAGTTAAATATTCCAACTAATTGGGGACTTAAACTGTAACAAGATTTTAATACTTTGTTTAATAATTACACCAGGATGTCGACTGAGTGTAACCCAAGGTTTTAATATTTTGTTATCAATTATACCAAGTGTCCTTGTACATAATTTCACCCCTTTTTTAATTATTCTAGTGGCTATTAATCCATTCCCGTGTCCGGTTAGATGAACGATTATTCGTACATATAAATACCCCGCCCATCGTGTCCGATTGAGTGTATATGGTAATTTATAGGGACGCCCAATTGTAAATCTTTATATTAATATTAACAAATTATCATTTAGTTAAACAAATATAAAGCCCATTAATAGCCCAAAGTCTAATTTCCACAAGTGTCTTTCTTTTGTCCAAACCCCAATTATGGTACAAAGCCCAATTACCCAATTTTAGTAATTAGCCCAACATCATGATTACTTCGGATTAAATAAGCATAATAATAACTTAGCTACGAGACATTAATGTAAAAAGGTTGAACATAACTTACAATGATTAAAAATAGCGTAGCGTTACACGGACAGAATTTCGACTTACACACTCAAACGATCTCTATCATAAATCTTATTATTATCATAATTTAAAATTAAAATTAAGATTATTGTTATATCTTATTAAGTTAACATTATGATAGAGATATAGAATATAGATATTGGATATTAGATATAGATATTTGATCGATATATAGATAAAAAGAGGATAGAAAAAGGCGTTCCTAAAATTGATCGAATACACTGCCTTTTATAGGCGAATTTTGAAATTGAATTTTCATTTACGACCCCTGAACTATGCTCAATTAACAACTTTTTATTATTTAATATTATTCTTATTATGAATTATTTAAATATTATATTTTATTCTTGTGCATAGTTGACTCGTAATTTTTACACCGTTGCGTCGAGCGTTGAGAGTTGACTCATGTCCCGGTTCCGGATTTTCGAACGTCCTTTCGTACAATTTTATATCGTGTACTTTGCGTTTTGTAACTTGTACTCTTGTCATTTTTAGACGTTCTTTATCAATAATTTGAACCTTTTTAATTGAATCTTGTACTTTTTAGCTTTTTGGACCTTTCTGTCTTCAATTCGTCGTTTTCGCCTTTTGTCTTCGCACTTATTTAATATAAACGAATATTACTTGAAAATGGAACAATTGCAACTAAAATCTTGTCTTTCTTGGGGGATAATGCAATGAAATATGTGTTCATTTTTAGCCTTATCAATATTCCCACACTTAAGCGTTGCTTGTCCTCAAGCAATATAGTCTTGAAAAACACTTGAATCACTTCTTTATTCTTCACACTTTGTACATCAGTGATTTCAATATGGCGGTATGAACAATGGTAGTAACAATGTAACCATGGTTAAAGGTGGGTGTGTCATCCACAGTTGCCTCGGGTTTAGGTCAACGACACTTGCAATCAAATAGCCGATTTACTTTCGGTTTCCAAAGCAAAGTGCACATTTGAAAGGCGGTTTACAGTCCCACATGACTATAAAAATTTAGATCCTTAAGGAAATTGGATCTTTATGAAAACATTTGATCTTTTGAAAATTCAAGCTAGATTTTACCCTAGACAAGTTTTCTGAATTGATCCATCATTGGTGTTGCAAAATATATTTGTGGATCAATATTTTGGCTAAAACTTTTAGGTTCGTGTAATCCACTGCTATCCCGATATCGGAAAGCACACATCCAGTTTACTTGTTCCGTATATTACCTTTCGGTAAACTACCGTCCGGTTGTAAAGGAAAGCGATGAACAAGAAACTGTTAAGGCAATGTCCCGTGAGATGCAGATGATTATGGTCTTTTAACGTGTCGGATGCTAGAACTATCCTTGGTAGGAGCAATAGTAAAGATCATCCTATGATTTTTCGGTCTGGCACAAGGTCCTGTCTCCGACCATGCTATGCAACCACCGTTCTTACGGTTGACACCCGATTTTGTTCAGGTGACCTAATGAATTTCAGGTGAATTCCTAGGATTTTACGTTCAATGGTAATGAACGCATTGAAAATGGATTTTCAGAAAACAAATCGGTTTGTATTTTTGATCAAAATATTTTCTCGTTCAAGCTCGAGTTTAGATATCATTGAATTCCATGAGTTTGAATTCTCAATCTTTAAGGCCAATCTCAAGGATTGAGTAATATCAGTCTTAAAAGCTGATTTTTAATCTTTAAGGAGATTATCCTTTCTGGGGATCTGATTCATTAGTCTTATCAAGCTAATTTGCACGGTGCCCCCCCATTGTACAAGATAAATCCTTCTCATGGTTAGGATAAATCTGACCACCTGGCGACCCTGTTTGATGCTGAGGTCCGTGGATTTCCAGCCGATTTTAGTGATGACTTTTCTAGATTTTTCGTCAACCTACAGCTGGTCTGGACGACAACTTCATGACCTAAATCAAGAAGCACGTGTCTTTTTCGGAAGACTTTACTTCCTTTTAATGATGGAATTGATTCATCGTGTAGATCTATCTCTTCTTTTCTTTCATCGGATATAACAGTTGATTATCATTCCAAAACAAAAGTATTTTCAAAAATTTGTACAAAAATATGTGATATATGTTTTGAATAGTTTGGTAAAGTTTTCCCACACTTGGCTTTTATTTATGTTTTTCTTTGTCTTTTTCTCCTTTATTCCATTCTTAAATGAATTCTAACATTTTGGTTGTTTCTCAATTTATGTCCTTTCCGAGGTAATGATAATTTCGGTGTTAAAACCTAGTTTTATCGTTCATAAATATGTATAAACATAATTTTTACTAGAATTGGGTAGTCAGTATATAAGACTAGGGTTGTTCCTTGTTATCGGAGAGCACTAGATTCTAATACAACTACTGCGTTACTAGTATTTTTATTGGTAACCAAGTGTTTAAATCAAAAAAATTTTAAAATCCGAAAGAATTTAACCCCTTCCCACACTTAAGATCTTGCAATGCCCTCATTTGCAAGAAATCAGTAACAATTTAAATTATTGAGGGTGATTAGCGTAGAAAAATGATTAAATTTTACCAAAACTTCCAAACATATTGGCGTTTGTTTTGAATGATAAATGGTGCACGTCATTTGTTCATTCCGTTTGTTGTTACATCACATATAATTTTGCATCTTGTCATTAAAATTAGTTACTTTTGCTGAACTTAATGCCAGTCTTTGAAAACGCGTTGTTTTACCCTGTTTATAAGATAAACTACAAACAAATATATACATACTTTTTTTTTTTATAAAACCTTTAACTTATAAAACAAATATTAATTAATTCTAAAATTTTGTTTCTTTTTAGGACGAGGTCGTTTCGGAACGATGCCCTAGTCCGTCCCTCGACAAAATTTTAAAATTTGTCATTTTCAAGCGATTGTTTTAAAAGCTTAAGATTTTTTTTTTTAATTTTTTTTTTGGCATACTTTAAATCAATAAGATTAAAAATAATGATAATAAAAATTCTCGTCCCTCCCTTGGGTAAAGCAATTTCAGTTCAATGACCTAGTCTTCAACTTACGACGAATTTTAAAAATCATATTTTTAACTTAATGAGATAAAGTAAATTTTTGTTTTTAAATTCACACAACTTAAATATAAAATTCAAAATTAATATTAAAAATTCACACCAAACTTAAAAATTTGAAATGCATAAAATTAAAAATTCATATTTTAAAAATTAAAAATTCACACCAAACTTAATTTTAAAAATTCATATTATAAATTCACACCAAACTTATATTAATTTTTCAAATATTTACAATTTTAAATATATTGTTTTTACAAAGTTTACAATATTAATTTAAGATTTATATATTAATTTTAAAAATATGGTAAAAATAAAATTAAAAATCTTTTTGGCTTTTTATCCCACTTTAATCAATCAAATATTATCAAAAATATGCGCCCCTCTTTTCGGTAAAGTAATTTCGGTTCCAAGACCTAATTTAACTCATGACGAATTTTTGAATTTTTTTGGGTTGATTGATTAAAGATATTTATACCTTAAGAATAAACGTTAAATTTTGCAGTGATGTAATAAATTTTTGAATGATATCAATAATTTCGGTCGCCAAACCTAATTTTATTCAATACCAATTTAATACTTTTTAGCGAACAAATTAGCGTTTATTATCAAAAGGTTAAAAATAAAAATAAAAATAAAAACTGTACAGACATACCTGTGAAATAGATTTCTTAGTTATATGATCTATCCCATTCATAAGATAGTCGGTTTAATTGGTTTTCCATGGCTACATAGGCGTAACCTCGAGCATTCAGTGTCTTTTCTTCTAAACATATGAACAGTCCGTCTCTGCATAAAGTAACAAATTCGGTATTTGAATAGGTTTGATTATTTTAACATTTACCTCCATGTGACCATTTTCCGTATTTGTGACATCTTTCTAGGTGTCGTGCTCTTCTTTTCGCTGCGGATTTTGATTTTCCTTTACCAAATTGTAACTTATTATCTTCGCATCTGGATTCTTTTCTAACTCCGTCCATTCTTTCTCTGATTACTGATACTATTTCACTCGGTAGTATGTCATTATTACGTTTAGTGATCAAAGCGTGTAGCATTAGACCATGGTTTAGTTCACAGGCAGTCTTCATTTTGTAAAAACCTAAAAAAAAAAAAAATTCAGAATGGGGGGAGAAGACTAGTTCTTTAGGGTCTGCTAGGGAAAGACCATTCGGGTTCCATTTTCGAGAATTACACGAAAACAGAAAATCTAACTCTAACAGAAATACATATTATCCTTTAAAGACTTGATTCTCCCCACACTTAGTTAGCTGTGGTGTCAAAATTGTGATTAACTTCGTTGTCGACTTCCATTGGACCATGTATGTAATGTTTAACTCTGTGACCATTAACTTTAAATTCAATCCCATTTGAATTTATTAATTCTATCGTTCCGTATGGGAAAACTCTTTTGACTATGAATGGTCCAGACCATCTTGATTTCAATTTTCCAGGAAATAGCTTGAATCGTGAATTGAAAAGAAGAACTCTGTCTCCTTCTTTAAATTCTTTTGAACTTCTGATTCTTTTATCATGCCATTTTTTCGTTCTTTCTTTATAGATTAACGAATTTTCGTATGCTTCATGTCTTAATTCTTCTAATTCGTTTAGTTGACTTAATCGTAGACGTCCAGCTTCATGTAAATCAAGATTACATGTTTTCAAAGCCCAAAATGCTTTGTGTTCAATTTCTACTGGAAGATGACATGCTTTTCCATAAACAAGTCTAAAAGGTGTGGTTCCAATTGGAGTTTTGTAGGCTGTTCTAAAAGCCCAGAGTGCATCCTCCAATTTAATGGACCATTCCTTCGGATTTGATCCTACGGTTTTCTCTAGAATACATTTTAAAGCTCGGTTGGTATTTTCAACTTGTCCACTTGTTTGTGGATGATATGCGGTTGAGATTTTATGAGTTACTCCATAACGTTTGAGAACTTTCTCAAGTTGATTATTACAAAAATGAGTTCCCCGATCACTTATTAAAGCTTTCGGTGTTCCAAACCTTGCAAAAAGACGTTTTAAAAAGTTGACTACAACTCGTGCATCGTTAGTTGGGAGAGCTTGTGCTTCCGCCCATTTAGATACATAATCAATGGCTACGAGTATATATAGATTATTATGAGATTTTGGAAATGGACCCATAAAGTCAATACCCCAAATGTCAAATACTTCACATACTTGGATGACATTTTGTGACATTTCATCACGTTGACTTATTTTTCCGGCCCTTTGACAAGCATCACAGGATTTGCAAAGAAAGTGTGCGTCTTTGTAAATTGTAGGCCAATAGAATCCAACATCATAAACTTTTCTTGCTGTTAGTTGAGGCCCATAATGCCCTCCTGTTGGTCCTGTGTGACAATGGTTTAATATTTTACTAGCTTCATCTCCAAATACACATCGGCGTATTATTCCATCGGGACAACTTTTAAACAGATGTGGATCTTCCCAAAAATAGTGTTTTATATCACTGAAGAATTTCTTTCGTCTTTGGTACGATAATCCTTTTTCAAGGAATCTACAAACTAAGTAGTTTGCATAGTCTGCAAACCATGGGATTTCTTTATAATCTATCTTCAATAGATATTCATCAGGAAAGTTGTCTTGTATGGCCGATTCATTTAGAACTTCTAACTCAGGATTTTCAAGACGAGAAAGATGATCAGCGGCGAGATTTTCTGCTCCTTTTTTATCTCGAATTTCAATATCAAACTCTTGTAAGAGTAAGATCCAACGGATTAATCTTGGTTGAGCATCTTGTTTTGAAAATAAGTATCTAAGAGCAGAATGGTCGGTATAGACCACCGTTTTTGCTAGAACGAGATATGATCGAAATTTGTCAAAAGCAAAGACAATAACAAGGAGTTCTTTTTCAGTAGTTGTATAGTTCGTTTGTGCTCCTTGTAACGTATTACTAGCATAATATATAGGTTGAAATCGTTTTTCAATCCTTTGTCCTAAAACGGCTCCCATTGCAAAATCACTTGCATCGCACATTAGTTCAAATGGTAGATTCCAATTTGGTGTTATCATGATCGGCGCATTAGTGAGTTTTTCTTTAAGAATATTAAAAGATTTGATACACTCATCTGAAAAGATGAATGGCGCATCCTTTTCTAGGAGTTTATTCATAGGAGTGGCAATTTTAGAAAAATCTTTTATGAAACGTCGGTAAAAACCGGCATGCCCTAGAAAACTCCTAACTCCTCTAACATTTGTGGGATGTGGAAGTTTAGCAATTACATCTACTTTAGCTCTATCCACTTCAATTCCTTCTTTTGAAATTTTATGTCCAAGAACGATGCCTTCTTTAACCATGAAATGGCATTTCTCCCAATTAAGTACTAGATTTGATTGTTCGCATCTAAGAAGCATTCATTCCAGATTAACTAGACATGATTCAAATGTATTACAGAAGACTGAAAAGTCATCCATGAAAACTTCCATGCATTCTTCTATCATGTCGTGAAAAATCGCCATCATACACCTTTGAAAGGTTGCAGGGGCGTTGCAAAGTCCAAATGGCATGCGTTTGTAAGCAAAAGTACCATAAGGGCACGTAAATGTGGTTTTCTCTTGATCTTCGGGTGCTATTGGAATTTGAAAATATCCGGAAAATCCATCTAGAAAACAATAGTAACTATTTCCGGCTAATCTTTCCAACATTTGATCTATGAAAGGTAAGGGAAAGTGATCTTTTCTGGTGGCGTCATTTAATTTTCTATAATCAATACATACACGCCATCCTGTTACAGTCCTAGTAGGAATAAGCTCATTTTTCTCATTTGTAATGACAGTCATGCCACCCTTCTTAGGCACGCATTGAACTGGGCTTACCCATGGACTATCAGAAATTGGATAAATTAGACCTGCGTCTAGCAGTTTAATAATCTCTTTCTTAACTACATCTTGCATATTAGGATTTAGTCTTCGTTGGCGTTGAACATACGTTTTATGACCTTCTTCCATACGGATTTTATGTGTGCAATATGAAGGACTTATTCCTTTAATATCATGAATCTTCCATGCAATGGCTGGTTTATGGGCTTTCAACACAGAAATGAGTTGTGATTTCTCATTTTCAGTAAGAGAAGACGATATTATTACAGGTAATTCAGATTCACCATGTAAATAAGCGTATTCCAAATGGTTTGGAAGTGGCTTTAACTCTAATTTCGGAGGTTCTTCTATCGATGATTTGTATCGATATCTGTCTTCTTCTTTTAGCATTTGAATTTCTTCTGTTGTTGGTTCATATCCATTAGCTATAAGTGTAGCTAACATTTCAGCTTCATCAATTGGTTCATTACCTTCTCCTAAAGAATATTCTCCTGTTCCTTGTAATTCTGGAAATTCTTCTAATAATTCTGCATGTGCATCTATAGTTTGAATATAATAACATGTATCATCTGCAGATTGTGGTTGTTGCATTGCTCTATCAACTGAAAAGGTAACACTCTCGTCCTCTATACTTAGGGTCAGTATCTTACCGAACACGTCTATCATTGCTTTAGCCGTGTTTAAGAATGGTCTTCCTAATATGAGAGGAACTTGAGAATCTTCTTCCATGTCCAAAACAACAAAATCTACTGGAAATACTAAATTACCAACTTTAACTAGCATGTTCTCCATTATCCCTATAGGATATTTTATTGATCTATCGGCTAGTTGTATGCTTATTCTGGTTGGTTTCAATTCTCCAAGGTCTAGTTTAGCGTATAGTGAATACGGCATTAGATTTATACTAGCACCTAAGTCTGCCAATGCTTCTATTGAACTAAGACTACCCAGAAAACATGGAATTGTGAAACTTCCTGGATCAGATAGTTTTTCTGGTATCTTATTCAACAGCACTGCTGAACAATTAGCATTCATAGTAACAGCCAAGAGTTCTTCCATTTTCTTTCTATTTGAGATTAGATCTTTCAAGAATTTAGCATATCTAGGCATTCCTGAAATCACATCAATGAAAGGAAGATTTACATTTATCTGTTTAAACATATCCAAGAATTTGGATTGCTCGGCTTCAAGTTTTTCTTTCTTCATTTTACTCGGGTAAGGAAGTGGTGGTTGGTATGGTTTAACATAAGGTTTATCCTTAACTATGTTATCTTCATTAACCTTTTCAACTACCGGTTCTTTTTCCTTATCTTGATCAGGTTGTGGTTCTTGTGGAGTAGGAATAGTTTCATCAGAAGTTACAGGTATTTCCGGTGGTTTAAGTGTTGTACCACTTCTTGTGGTAATGGCTTTAGCTGTTTCATTCCGGGGGTTAGCATTTGTATCACTAGGTAGACTTTCCGGTTTTCTTTCACCTATTAACCTTGCTAGGTTACTTACTTCTTGTTCCAGATTTTGAATAGAAGCTTGTTGATTTCTAAATGCTTGAGTATTTTATTCATTGGTTTGTTTTTGAGATGTGAAAAACTGCGTTTGAGTTTCAACTAGCTTTGTCATCATATCTTCTAAATTCGGCTTTTTATCATCGGTTTGTTGTGGTGGTTTGTTTTGAAAATTCGGTCTTTGCTGATTGTAATTATTATTGGATACTTGTTGATTGCTAAGACCTTGTTGGTTGTTGTATGGAATATTTCGGTTATAATTCTGGTTTTGATTGTAAATCGGTCTTGGCGGTTGATAATTATTCTGATAATTATTTCCAGGCCTTTGGTTTATGTATGAAATATTCTCTCTTTGTTCCATTGTTAATTCAATACTGAGACAATCTTTTGTCAAATGTGGTCCTCCACACTGCTCACAACTATTTCGTATTGAGTGAATATCTTTAGTCATCTTTTCCATTCGTCTCTCCACAACATCTATCTTTGCGGAAATGGAATCTAAGTCATGGCTAGAATCAGCTCTAGCTGCTTTAGATGATCTAACGATATCTTTTTCTTGGTGCCACTCATGTGAGTGGGAAGCAGTATTATCAATAATTTTATAAGCATCAGTTTCGGTTTTCTTCATAATAGAACCACCAGCTGCTATATCTATGTCTTTCCTTGTAGTGATGTCGCATCCTTGGTAGAATATTTGTACTATTTGACCGGTGTCTAAACCATGTTGCGGACATCCTCTTAACAACTTTCCATATCTTGTCCATGCCTCATATAGAGTTTCATTTGGCTTCTGTGTGAACGTAACAATTTCTGCTTGAAGTCTTACGGCTTTAGATGCAGGAAAGAATTGTTTAAGAAATTTGTCAACTAAAACATCCCATGTATCAATCGCCCCTTCAGGTAACGATTCCAACCAATCTTTGGCTTCTCCCTTTAAAGTCCAAGGAAATAACATGAGATATATCTGTTCATCCTCAACTTCTCGGATTTTAAATAGTGTGCAGATCCTATTAAAGGTACGTAGATGTTCATTTGGATCTTCCTTCGGCGCACCACTAAATTGGCATTGATTAGTCACCATGTGTAGAATTTGTCCTTTGATTTCATAATCTGGCGCATTAATGTCAGGATGAGTAATTGCGTGACCTTGGCCAGTGCGTTTAGCTCTCATTCGGTCTTCCATACTTAAAGGTTCCAGATTCTCCATAATTGAATTTGTTGAATCGGTATCACTAGATGATTCTGATTTAATGGTTCGTTCCTCAACAATCTCTGTTTGAATGATTGGTGGCTCCGGAGGAAAGTTTAATGGTTCAGGATCTACGAACCGTTCCTGAATATTCTCCGGATTCTCAATTGTGAGGTCGGTTTCAAAAAATGGATTATCGGAAATTTGAACTGAAGTACTTGGTTGACTGGATGACGATTCTAAAGAGAAATCAACGGCGGTTATATTTGTTAAATGTCTTGATCGAGTTACAGGTGGTGAACGTACAAAAGGTGGTGAACGTCTTGCTCGGTGCATTCACTGAATATCCTATTAGTTTTTAAAAAGGAAAGAAAAATTATAATAAGTTATCCAATTAATAGACTTTTCTGATTTTGCCCACGTTTCGAATAGCCAAAAGATGCAGCAGAGGGGCATGATTCGTTTGGTCTCAATATAATTGAGGACTGTTTGGCTCCAATAACCCGGTCCACGTACAAATCCAACTATTACTACGAACCAGAAAATTTTGATGTCTATTAATTTAACCACTTAAAATAAATTTTCGTAATTTTAAGAAATTTAGAGAAGAAGTAGAAAAAAATTCTAAGTCCTAAAAACTAGAATGGCGAGAAATAAGAGAGAAAAAAATTGTGCGTCGAAAAGTGTCGAAAAATGAAAAAGACGAAGAGTGGTTTGTAAACACGCGGTTAATCCAACCTTATAACTATCACTATCTTAAAATTAAAACTACAAATAGAGATCACTAATTGGAATTGTAATTGATACATAGGTAAACGGCGTCGAAAGATAAATAAAAATAAGAAAGTAGCACGAAAAATGGCGTCGCAAAATTCTAAAGCGCCTAAAACTTAGTTTAAGGAATAAGCACTTAAGGGATTTTACGGCAATCCTAAAAAAATCTAGAAATAAAAATAACTATGGCAAAACTAATCTTAATACTAAAAATTTTAACTAGAGTGTTATTAAAAAAAAAAAATACTTTAATAATTAGGTAGCAAAATTACATATTTCATTGGTCATGTCGTTATAAATATAAATGTGCCCGTTTTTTTTTTACTACGAAATAACTTTGTGTAATTAGTAAATTTGAGTGTGGGGAGACTTATTTACAATAAATAAAATAACTTGTATAAGGTTATTAGTAAAAATAACGACATGGTCATAATTATAAATGCGTTTGTCCACTTCCTTTATTAATTTAGCAAAATTACACTTGGCGGACTCATATCGTTTTTTTTTTCTTTTAAAAAAAACACGATTTTTTTACACAATTTTTTTTTTACGTTTTTGTTTTTGTTTTTTTCGTTTTTTTTTTTTTTTTTTTTTACGTTTTTTTTTTTTTACGTTTTTTTTTTTTTTACGTTTTTTTTTTTTTTTTAAATATATATATTTTACAAGAACTAAAAAAAACTTAATAAAAAAAAACTTTTATGTGGCGTTTCGCTTCGGCGTGTCCCCGGCAGCGGCGCCAAAAATACTTGATGTTGTAGGGGGTGTATACAAAATAGTATTATTTTTAGTGCGAAATACTATTAAATATGCTACAATTTTACACAAGTTATTTATTTATTTATCGAGTGGGATATACTTAAACCTTGCTACAACACTTATAGGCAGTGTACCTAATCGTATTATAGTATAGTTTTTAGTAAGTCCGGTTCGTTCCACAGGGAAAGCTCGAGAAGTTTAACGCACACAAAATAGAAAAATAGAAAAATATATATATGTACTAGTAGTATTATTATATAAAAGGGGGGTTTTTTACCGTTTAATGACCGGTTTGTCGATTTTAAAACTTTAGTCGCAGTTAAAACCAAATGTAAAATATAAAAAAAATAAATACAAGACTTAAATTAAAGCGTAAAGTAAATAACGATAATGAAATTGCGAATAATAAAAGTGCGATAAAATAAACTTGCGATAATTAAAAAGTACGATAATTAAAAGTGCAATTAAATACAATAACAATAAAAATGCGATAATTAGAAGTGCAATTAAATATAAAATAAAGGAAATTAAATATGAAATAAAAGAATTATGCTTATTTAAACTTCCGTAATCATGATGTTTGACGTGTTGATTTTAGTTTTATGCCCATGGGTTAATTGTCCTTTGTCCTGGATTATTTAATATGTCCGTCTGGTTATTGTCCATAACAGTCCATCAGTCATAAATATAAAGTGCGAGTGTCCTCGTCAAATTTTAATTATACCCGAAGTTAAATATTCCAACTAATTGGGGACTTAAACTGTAACAAGATTTTAATACTTTGTTTAATAATTACACCAGGATGTCGACTGAGTGTAACCCAAGGTTTTAATATTTTGTTATCAATTATACCAAGTGTCCTTGTACATAATTTCACCCCTGTTTTAATTATTCTAGTGGCTATTAATCCATTCCCGTGTCCGGTTAGATGAACGATTATTCGTACATATAAATACCCCGCCCATCGTGTCCGATTGAGTGTATATGGTAATTTATAGGGACGCCCAATTGTAAATCTTTATATTAACATTAACAAATTATCATTTAGTTAAACAAATATAAAGCCCATTAATAGCCCAAAGTCTAATTTCCACAAGTGTCTTTCTTTTGTCCAAACCCCAATTATGGTACAAAGCCCAATTACCCAATTTTAGTAATTAGCCCAACATCATGATTACTTCGGATTAAATAAGCATAATAATAACTTAGCTACGAGACATTAATGTAAAAAGGTTGAACATAACTTACAATGATTAAAAATAGCGTAGCGTTACACGGACAGAATTTCGACTTACACACTCAAACGATCTCTATCATAAATCTTATTATTATCATAATTTAAAATTAAAATTAAGATTATTGTTATATATTATTAAGTTAACATTATGATAGAGATATAGAATATAGATATTGGATATTAGATATAGATATTTGATCGATATATAGATAAAAAGAGGATAGAAAAAGGCGTTCCTAAAATTGATTGAATACACTGCCTTTTATAGGCGAATTTTGAAATTAAATTTTTATTTACGACCCCTGAACTATGCTCAATTAACAACTTTTTATTATTTAATATTATTCTTATTATGAATTATTTAAATATTATATTTTATTCTTGTGCATAGTTGACTCGTAATTTTTACACCGTTGCGTCGAGCGTTGAGAGTTGACTCATGTCCCAGTTCCGGATTTTCGAACGTCCTTTCGTACAATTTTATATCGTGTACTTTGCGTTTTGTAACTTGTACTCTTGTCATTTTTAGACGTTCTTTATCAATAATTTGAACCTTTTTAATTGAATCTTGTACTTTTTAGCTTTTTGGACCTTTCTGTCTTCAATTCGTCGTTTTCGCCTTTTGTCTTCGCACTTATTTAATATAAACGAATATTACTTGAAAATGGAACAATTGCAACTAAAATCTTGTCTTTCTTGGGGGATAATGCAATGAAATATGTGTTCATTTTTAGCCTTATCAGGACACATAGGAGTGGAGGTAGGAGGTTACAAGGGAGCCCATGGGGGTTTTGGGTTTAGTCCTAGAAATGAAGAAGGGCGCTCAATCCTTGAGTTTGCCATTGCCCACGAGTTGGTTGTAGCTAACTCTTTTTTCAAGAAGAGGTATGCTCAGTTAGCCACTTTTTATAGCGGGGGCCGTTGCACCCAGATTGACTTTTTGCTCCTTCGCAAAGGGGAACTTAGGACATGTAGGGACTGTAAGGTCCTTCTAGCATATATGTGCTCCTCCCAGCACAGATTGTTGATCATGGACCTAGTTACCCGGGGAAGAGTTGGTAGGAGGGCTAAGGTTGTGCAAAATAGAATCCTTTGGAAGAACCTACATGGAGCGAAGGCAGAGACTTTTAGAACGACTGTTGCCGATAGATTGAGTGTAGAAGGGGATAACGTAGCCCCTGCTGACGTAGACCAGTTATGGAACCGCATGTCGTCCACTATCAGAGAGGTGGCAAAAGAAGCTTTAGGGGTGGCATTAGGAACATCGAGAGCCCATAAGAGTAGTAGAGAATCGTGGTGGCTTAGTGACGATGTCCAAACGAAAGTCGCGTTAAAGCAGACGATGTTTAGGGAGCTCATTACTTTTGGAGAAGGGACACCTGCAGAGAGAACTAGGGTAGAAGAAAGATATAAAGAAGCTAAAAGAGAAGCAAAGAAGGCCGTAGCAATTGCAAAAGACAAAGCTTATGAAGATTTATATAGGAAACTAGACTCTAAAGAGGGAGCCAATGACATATATAGAACAGCTAAAGCTAGGGAGCGAAGAGGCAGGGACTTAGTTAACGTCAAATATATCAAGGATGAAGCAGGTCAAAGTATAGTGAGAGAAGATCTTATTAAGAAAAGATGGGAAGAGTATTTTGCATTCCTTTTTGGTAGGGAAAGAACAGAGCGGAACGGGGAACTCCACGAGGTTCATAAATATCAAAACAACTGTTTCTGCACAAGGATTAACCAGGAGGAAGTTAGATCATCCCTACGGAAGATGGGGAGAAGCAAAGCAGTAGGACCAGACCAAATCCCGATTGAGGGGTGGAGGTGCCTAAGAGGCGATGGGTTTAGATGGTTGATAAACCTTTTCAACAAGACGTTTAGAAGCGCAAAGATGCCTATGGAATGGAGACTCAGTGAGGTCATCCCCATTTACAAGAACAAGGGAGATGCATAAATATGCAGTAATTACAGAGGCATAAAGTTACTTAGTCATACTATGAAGCTTTGGGAGAGAGTGATTGAGACGAGGCTCCGACGTGAGACAAAGGTTTCAGAGAACCAATTCGGTTTCATGCCAGGACGCTCGTTGATGGAGGCGATTCATATCGTTAGAAGCCATATGGAGAATTATAGGGAAAAACAAAAGAACCTACACATGGCGTTCTTAGACCTGGAAAAGGCTTATGTCTGTGTCCCGCGCGAGCTGATTTGGAAGACTCTTAATGCTAGGGGTGTCCCAAGTAGATATATAAGAACTATTAGAGATATGTACGATGGGGCGAAGACTCGCGTACGCACAACAGTAGGAAACACAGAGTTTGTAACATCCCAAATTTTATTTGCCAGCATCGAGCCGCTCCGCGGGTATTCCAGCCATGCCGCGGGCTATAACATATTCTGGTGGTGTTTTCTTTGTAAAGTCTCGACCTTGGATTTCAGCTTTAAGCCGCGCCGCGGGCTTCCCAACCGCGCCGCGGCCTATAACGGGAGAAAATGCTGGACAGCCTTTTTAATAAGGAATAAATGAGGGCATTTTGGTCATTTCGCGTATTGGGCAGATCTTATCCCCAAATCTGGTCCACTTATTCATTATTTCCATTTCCTTTTTCCTTTTCTTCCTCATTTTTCTCTCAAATTCTTCAAATCATTCAAGTGGGATTTTGGAAAGGAAGATTCGGATTTTGATCAAAGGCGTAAGAGGGAACTTTGTTCTCCTTGTTCTTAGCTACAAGGTGATACTAGCGGTAAGCTCTAACTCCGAATTTCATTTTCGTGGTCATCATCTAAAATTGGGGCTTTTGGTTTGTATGTTCATAGATGGAACCCATTTAATTGTTAATTGAAGATTAACACCAAGGTTCGGGTTTATTGTTGTTATTGGCGGGTTTTGGGTTTGGTGTGCAAGTTTATACATGTGAGGCTTGCAAAGAGTGAATAATCACTAGTATTAGTGATTATTGACGTTTTGGAGACCATTAGGGTTCATGAGGTTGACTAATTTTGACTAGAGTCAAAATTAGGGTTTGGTGATGATTATGACCCAATTGTCAATCTAATAAGGTTTATAAACTTAAAATGGATTAAGTTGAAGTATAAACTCGAGTTAAATATGTTTTGGTGTCAAAACTTGTTAATGGTGGGATGACCTCTTATGGGTCAAAATTAGGGTTTTGGTGTCAAATCGGGTATGACACATGTTTAACTCTTGTGTTTGGGTTTAATTGGCATATTAGGACCATTCTCACTTGTGTTAGTGATTATTGGTTAGTTTGGGCGCGGTTTGTGCTTGGAAGTGCATTTGGGTCAAAATTGCACTAGTTGTCAATTTGGGTTGATTGTAAATCCACCCTAATTGTGTTACTTGTTATGTGATAAATGGAATAGGTACATTCCATCGGAGTTTGCGGATTATTCGGTGGCATTCATCAAGGCTTCGAGGTGAGTGTTAATATCCTATGTGCATATGTATGTGTAGGATGGGTGCGGGTCGGGTGAAGTGGTTCTCGGTTATAGAGCCCACTTCACATATAGGTGGGTTTGATGGACTTGTGTATAGGTCCAATTGGCACGGTTGTGCATTTTGGTTGACCACCTCTGGCGAGGTGCACACTTTGTGTGTACGTTATCACATGTGCTTGTGATGTAGATTATATAACCCCAATGGTGAAGGGTTGGTAATGAGTTGCAGATGAGTAACCCCGATGACGTGGGTTTTGATATTGAGAAGTGAGTGGAATAATTATGTGTTTACGTATATAATGTATTTATTTGTATAGCATGAGTTGTGAAGTGTCGATGTGTTAAGACACCACATCTCATGTGACGAGTGAAGCGTCGACGTGTTAAGACACCACTCGGGGGAGAAGTATTGACGTGTTAAGATGCCACCTCAGGCAAGATGAATAGTGAAGTGTCGACGTGTTAAGACACCACTCGGAGTGAAGTATCGGCGTGTTAAAATTCCACTCCAAGAACTAGCACGGGTGAAGCGTCGACGTGTTAAGACGCCACCCGGGGTGAAGCATCGACGTGTTAAGATGCCACCCGCAGGATTAGTGTACGACGTGTTAAGTGCTCTAATGGTTGTTGTGAACACCGATGGGAAATTCGAGTACCATTCCTTGTATTATTGGTTAACCATGGTTGTACGTTGTGATGTAGCTAACCCTCCGGGCGTAGCTTATTGGCGTTGTTCACATCGTCGTTGGTGAACTTATATTTGTTGTTATTTTAGCTTGTTGCTTAGTGATCGTACGGTATGCTTAGTTTAGCTTGCCTTTATGCTTGGATACTCCGGTATGCGTTATTTGATTACTTGTGTGGCGTGTCTATTTTATGCATATATATGTATGTAGTATATTCTCACTCACTAAGCATTAGCTTACCCTCTCGTTGTTTACATTTTTATAGATTTGCATGGAGGAGGTGGCTCGGGTAAGCGTGGGGACTAGTGGACTTGCGTAGTTTGCTTTAGAAGATGTGCTTTTGGATCGATTAGGATTGGGTAGCGTATCCCCAATCACCATGCTCAGTTTTGTTGGACATTAAAATAGTCGGGTCGTGTTTACCCGTTCGGATATTTAAACTATGTATTAAATGTTTTAAAGCTCATTTAACTTATTATTGTGTTAAAGATGTTTTTGGAAACATAAATGGGACCTAAATATTAATGTATTAAAGAAAAAAAATTTACGGGCCGGTTTAAATACGGGTTGGGTTGTTTCAAGTGGTATCAGATCATGGTCTAAGGGATTTAGGCGACTTGAGATAGGTGCCTAAACTTAGACTTTTGTGTGTACTTATCTGTTGCGGGACTTGTAGGTGAACGGGTCGGAACGGGATATAGTTGGTGCCTTGTTTGTTAGTGGACTAACTAGGATTTTTGGCTCGTGTTGTGATGCGATTTCCTTGCGTGTGTTTATGTTTGCGTTTGCATATATCATCGAGCGAGGCGGTCATTGTACTAACGAGTTGATACGGCGTGTGTGCGTACTAAGGACTTGCAAACCTTATTACGGGTGCAAATCGTATCTAGCAAGTGATGTACGACGAGTGATTAGCAAGATGGGGCAGTGTTGTGTATGTGGTTTATACGTTCGTGATCTAATCATTTTCATTCCTTAGAATGAAGACAGAAGATGGATACGGAACGTACGAGCCTATTCCTGCGGGGAAGGATGACTTAACGTTAAAGATTGAGGCTTCGTTTGAACGATATGCCTCAGTTTTCGCCAATAAGGTTAAGCAAGAACTCCAGGAATGGATTGAAGGGCAAGTAACCGAAATGGTCCAAGACCAAGTGACTAAAGTCGTAAGGGAAGAATTTGAGAAGAGGTTTTCCGAACCTCGAGGTAGTGATGATGGAAAAGTACTTACAATGTTAGAGTCGCATGGTGCTCCTGATAAGAGGGCGAGAAGTACGCCTGAAGGCGACGGGAATGTGAAGGAGAAGAGTAAGGGAGGTTACGTGTCTACGTGTTATAACTGTTCACGGCGGGGTCATTTGTCGCGTGATTGCATGGATGCGCCTTCTAACAATGACGCATGTTTTAAGTGCCGAAAGGAAGGACACCGAAAGTCAGAGTGTCCCGGGTTGATTGCTGAGCAGACCAAAAAGTTGGGAGGTCACGGGCCTACGTGTTTTAAGTGTGCAGAACAAGGTCACTTGGCACGAGATTGTACGGGTGTACCTTCAAGCACGATCAGGTGCTTTGTTTGTCGGAGGGAGGAACACCGAAAGTTGGAGTGTTCCGAATCATTTGACGATCGGGTTAAGAGGTTAGAGCGCGACTACGGGATGGGTAGTGGAGCACGAAAGTTCGACGATGCTGCGTCAGGTACTTTTAATATGATATTGTATGTTGTTAGATAGTAATAACATGCGGTGTGATGTGCCTTGACCCAATTGTGCGAATCTTTGGGTGCTTAGGCATTTGGTTGGTATCGGGTCGTTAAGCTCGTTCGGGTGAGACCCTTAAGGTTTCGATTGTGCTGTGTGTAGTGACCCGAACTTTTCCATGTTTATATATATTAATTGAGATTGATATTTACATGATTAAATGTTTCCAACATGTTAAGCAATCAAACTTGTTAAGACTTGATTAATTGAAATATGTTTCATATAGACAATTGACCACCCAAGTTGACCGGCGATTCACGAACGTTAAAACTTGTAAAAATGACATGACGATATATATATGGGTATACATATGGTTAACATGAGATTATGATAAGTAAGTATCTCCATAAGTATATTAACAATGAGTTATATACATATAAACAAGACTACTAACTTAAGGATTTCGAAACGAGACATATATGTAACGATTATCGTTGTAACGACATTTAAATGTATATATATCATATTAAGATATATTAATATATCATAATATCATGATAATATAATAATTTAACATCTCATTAGATATAATAAACAATGGGTTAACAACATTAATTGAGATTGTTAACTTAAAGGTTTCAAAACAACACTTACATGTAACGACTAACGATGACTTAACGACTCAGTTAAAATGTATATACATGTAGTGTATTTAGATGTATTAAAATACTTTTGGAAGACTTCAAGACATATATCAAAACACTCATACTTAACTAAAATGGTTACATTTACTTTTCCATTCTTTTCTTTCATCAAGAATTCTAGTCGTATTCTTACCCGTATTATACACAGCTTCAAAACGTACTTACTATGAGTATATACCAATAGGAACTAGCATGGGATTCCACTATTGATTATGTCATATATGACTAATCAATTTTAACTTCTACCATGAGCTAGTCAACTAACTAGAACTCCTTTTAACCCCACTCACCACTCACCAATTACCACTCATCATTCACTCCATTTTACTTCCAATTCTCTTTCTAATTCTCTCTCAACACACACACACACACTATTATGAACGTATTTTTCCAGTAGTTAATCATCATCTTCATCAAAAATCACTTCAATAATCAAGCTATAATCATCATAGGAAGAACACTTCAAGAACACTTCAAAAATCCCTTCAAGTTTACTAATTTACTTCCAAGCTTTCTAATCCATTCCAAGTAATCATCTAAGATCAAGAAACCTTTGTTATATACAGTAGGTTATCTTTCTTATTCAAGGTAATATTCATATTCAAACTTTGATTCAATTTCTATAACTATAAACTATCTTAATTCGAGTAAAAATCTTACTTGAACTTGTTTTTGTGTCATAATCCTACTTCAAGAACTTTCAAGCCATCCAAGATCCTTTAAAGCTAGATCATTTCTTGTCACTTCCAGTAGGTTTACCTACTAAACTTGAGGTAGTAATGATGTTCATAACATCATTCGATTCATATATATAAAACTATCTTATTCGAAGGTTTAAACTCGTAATCACTAGAACATAGTTTAGTTAATTCTAAACTTGTTCGCAAACAAAAGTTAATCCTTCTAACTTGACTTTTAAAATTAACTACACACATGTTCTATATCTATATGAGATGCTAACTTAATGATTTAAAACCTGAAAACACGAAAAACACCGTAAAACCAGATTTACGTCGTCGTAGTAACACCGCGGGCTGTTTTGGGTTAGTTAATTAAAAACTATGATAAACTTTGATTTAAAAGTTGTTATTCTGAGAAAATGATTTTTATTATGAACATGAAACTATATCCAAAAATTATGGTTAAACTCAAAATGGAAGTATGTTTTCTAAAATGGTCATCTAGACGTCGTTCTTTCGACTAAAATGACTACCTTTACAAAAAATGACTTGTAACTTATATTTTCGACAATAAACCTATACTTTTTCTGCTTAGATTCATAAAATAGAGTTCAATATGAAACCATAGCAATTTGATTCACTCAAAACGGATTTAAAATGAAGAAGTTATGGGTAAAACAAGATTGGATAATTTTTCTCATTTTAGCTACGTGAAAATTGGTAACAAATCTATTCCAACCATAACTTAATCAACTTGTATTGTATATTATGTAATCTTGAGATACCATAGACACGTATACAATGTTTCGACCTATCATGTCGACACATCTATATATATTTCGGAACAACCATAGACACTCTATATGTGAATGTTGGAGTTAGCTATACAGGGTTGAGGTTGATTCCAAAATATATATAGTTTGAGTTGTGATCAATACTAAGATACGTATACACTGGGTCATGGATTGATTCAAGATAATATTTATCGATTTATTTCTGTACATCTAACTGTGGACAACTAGTTGTAGGTTACTAACGAGGACAGCTGACTTAATAAACTTAAAACATCAAAATATATTAAAAGTGTTGTTAATATATTTTAAACATACTTTGATATATATGTATATATTGTTATAGGTTCGTGAATCAACCAGTGGCCAAGTCTTACTTCCCGACGAAGTAAAAAAATCTGTGAAAGTGAGTTATAGTCCCACTTTTAAAATCTAATATTTTTGGGATTAGAATACATGCAGGTTTTATAAATGATTTACAAAATAGACACAAGTACGTGAAACTACATTCTATGGTTGAATTATCGAAATCGAATATGCCCCTTTTTATTAAGTCTGGTAATCTAAGAATTAGGGAACAGACACCCTAATTGACGCGAATCTTAAAGATAGATCTATTGGGCCTAACAAACCCCATCCAAAGTACCGGATGCTTTAGTACTTCGAAATTTATATCATATCCGAAGGGTGTCCCGGAATGATGGGGATATTCTTATATATATGCATCTTGTTAATGTCGGTTACCAGGTGTTCACCATATGAATGATTTTTATCTCTATGTATGGGATGTGTATTGAAATATGAAATCTTGTGGTCTATTGTTACGATTTGATATATATAGGTTAAACCTATAACTCACCAACATTTTTGTTGACGTTTAAAGCATGTTTATTCTCAGGTGAATACTAAGAGCTTTCGCTGTTACATACTAAAATAAGGACAAGATTTGGAGTCCATGTTTGTATGATATTGTGTAAAAACTGCATTCAAGAAACTGATTTCGATGTAACATATTTGTATTGTAAACCATTATGTGATAATCTACGTAAAGCTTTTTAAACCTTTATTTATGAAATAAAGGTTATGGTTTGTTTTAAAAATGAATGCAGTCTTTGAAAAACGTCTCATATAGAGGTCAAAACCTCGCAACGAAATCAATTAATATGGAACGTTTTTAATCAATAAGAACGGGACATTTCAGTTGGTATCCGAGCGTTGGTCTTAGAGAACCAGAAAATTTGCATTAGTGTGTCTTATCGAGTTTGTTAGGATGCATTAGTGAGTCTGGACTTCGACCGTGTTTTCTTTAAAAATGATTGCTTAACATTTTTGTTGGAAACTATATATTTTTAACATATGAATATTATGTGATATATTAATCTCTTAACGTGTTTGATATTATGTGATAGATGTCTACCTCTAGAACAAGTCCCATTGACTCACCTAATAATAATGAAGAGTCAAATGTAAATTGGAATGATTCGTGGACTGATTCACAAGTTCCCGAAGAGGAACCGGAAGAAGAGTCGGAACCGGAAGAAGAATCGGAACCGGAAGAAGAATCGGAACCGGAAGAAGAAATAGAACCGGTGGGGGAAATAATAAAACGGTTAAGTAAAAGAGAATCCTCAACCAACCGACCAAGGTTAATTATGGTCAATGGTGTTTCCGCCAAGGAAGCAAAATATTGGGAGGATTACCAATTCTCCGATGAATCGGATTCCGACGAGAATTCCGATGATGTTATAGAAATTACCCCAACTGAATTTAAAAAGGCAAAAGAAAATAATAAGGGAAAGGGCATAAAAATAGAGAAATCTAATTCCAACCCCGATGAACTTTATATGTATCGTCAACCCCCGAAGTCCTTAAGTTGTAACAATGACCCGGGAACCTCTAAACCACCAGGTTTTTCTAAACCAATGTGGACAACGACGGCTCATATTAGGGGAACATCATATATCCCTAGAAACTTGGCAAAACGAACCAAAACCGAACAAGAAGAAACGAGCGAGTCGGAATAAGATAGTTGTATTCGTGTGGTGTAATATATGTAATATAGTGTGCTTATGCTTTATGATATATGTAAAAATTGCTTGTATTAATAAGTATTTTTTTTATGAATCTAACTCTTGTCTATTTTACAGTATAAAAACACAAAATGGATAGACAACCCAATATTTTAAGAGACCTACCCGGAGACATGATTGATGAAATCTTGTCTAGAGTCGGTCAGAATTCCTCGGCACAACTATTTAAGGCGAGATCAGTTTGTAAGACATTCGAAGAACGTTCCAAGAATGCCTTGGTTTATAAAAGGCTTTCGTTCGAAAGATGGGGGATATCACATTGGGAAATCCATAAGTTACGATGTGTTTACTTTGACGCATATATTGCGGGGAACCCAAATGCTATTTTACGCAACGGGTTAAGAAATTATTTTGACTCAGTATATCCGAATATAGGACTTCGTGATTTAGAAAAAGCGGCTAACATGCAACATAAAGAAGCATGTTATGCTTACGGGTTAGTAATGTTCGCTTCTCACCAAAGTGAGAACAAGAACATCGGGCTACAACTATTAAACAAAACGTTCTCACAAGTGACGGAGCCGGTAATTAGGGTAAGAAATGAGGTTTTTAGGTTATTACGAGACTGTTGGTCATTACGTAACCCTCGTCCCTTTGACGACGTTACAACACGCTGTCTTATCAACAGCCATAACGGTTATGTTCCACAAGACCAAGGATGGGAAGTAGTCCTAGTAAAACCAGAATGCATGACTTGTTTCTGGACGTATGAATTACGTGTCTTTATTGCCTTTGCTGAACGACTTGTGTACTAGCTAGAATTATCTTCACAACTATCTTGTATCAAAGTTATTGTGTGCTATATTTCATGCTTTATGTAAAATAATCGGTATTGTAAGTTTGTAAAATATTGTATAAAAGTTTGAACGCGAAATATTATTACAATCAGTTTTTCATATAGAATTGTAGTAGTTGAATTGTATATTAGCTACTAAGTATGAACTTAACGGGTAGGTACTACCCGAATTTAAACTTATAAAACGCTAATATGAAGAAAAAACTTTTATAAATGAGTTCATATTATGCTACGAAATACTATTAACTACTCTTAATATTCTGTATGATTAACTTGTTCCATTTGACTATTTTGAAGGAAATGGCACCGACTACTCGACACACCGTGAATATGAATGAAGAGGAATTCCCTACTTTTCTAGCTTCAAACATAGCCGCAGTACAGGCTGCGCTACATACCAACAATAACCTTGGATCTGGCAATACAGGAAATCGTGTAGGATGCACCTACAAAGAATTCACTGCCTGCAAACCTTTGGAATTTGATGGAACCGAAGGACCGATCGGATTGAAACGGTGGACCGAGAAGGTCGAATCGGTGTTTGCCATAAGTAAGTGTACTGAAGAGGACAAAGTGAAGTACTCTATGCATACCTTCACAGGTTCTGCGTTAACATGGTGGAATACCTATCTAGAGCAAGTGGGACAAGATGATGCGTACGCACTACCGTGGTCAGCATTCAAGCACTTGATGAACGAGAAGTACCGTCCCAGAACCGAGGTCAATAAGCTCAAGACAGAACTTAGAGGGTTACGAACCCAAGGATTTGATATTACCACGTACGAAAGATGATTCACAGAATTGTGCCTATTGTGTCCGGGAGCATTCGAAGATGAGGAAGAGAAGATCGACGCATTTGTGAAAGGATTACCGGAAAGAATCCAAGAAGATATAAGTTCACACGAGCCCGCCTCTATACAACAGGCATGTAGAATGGCTCACAAACTAGTGAACCAGATTGAAGAAAGAATTAAAGAACAGACTGCTGAAGAGGCCAATGTGAAGCAAGTCAAAAGAAAGTGGGAGGAAAACGGTGATAAGTGAAATGTCCCGTTCTTATTGATTAAAAACGTTCCATATTAATTGATTTCGTTGCGAGGTTTTGACCTCTATATGAGACGTTTTTCAAAGACTGCATTCATTTTTAAAACAAACCATAACCTTTATTTCATAGACAAAGGTTTTAAAAAGCTTTACGTAGATTATCAAATAATGATAATCTAAAATATCCTGCTTACACACGACCATTACATAATGGTTTACAATACAAATATGTTACAAAAAAATAAGTTTCTTGAATGCAGTTTTTACACAATATCTTACAAGCATGGACTCCAAATCTCGTCCTTATTTAAGTATGCGACAGCGGAAGCTCTTAATAATCACCTGAGAATAAACATGCTTAAAACGTCAACAAAAATGTTGGTGAGTTATAGGTTTAACCTATATATATCAAATCATAGTAATAAACCACAAGATTTCATATTTCAATACACATCCCATACATAGAGATAAAAATCATTCATATGGTGAACACCTGGTAACCGACATTAACAAGATGCATATATAAGAATATCCCCATCATTCCGGGACACCCTTCGGATATGATATAAATTTCGAAGTACTAAAGCATCCGGTACTTTGGATGGGGCTTGTTGGGCCCGATAGATCTATCTTTAGGATTCACGTTAATTAGGGTGTCTGTTCCCTTATTCTTAGATTACCAGACTTAATAAAAAGGGGCATATTCGATTTCGATAATTCAACCATAGAATGTAGTTTCACGTACTTGTGTCTATTTTGTAAATCATTTATAAAACCTGCATGTATTCTCATCCCAAAAATATTAGATTTTAAAAGTGGGACTATAACTCACTTTCACAGATTTTTACTTCGTCGGGAAGTAAGACTTGGCCACTGGTTGATTCACGAACCTATAACAATATATACATATATATCAAAGTATGTTCAAAATATATTTACAACACTTTTAATATATTTTGATGTTTTAAGTTTATTAAGTCAGCTGTCCTCGTTAGTAACCTACAACTAGTTGTCCACAGTTAGATGTACAGAAATAAATCGATAAATATTATCTTGAATCAATCCACGATCCAGTGTATACGTATCTCAGTATTGATCACAACTCAAACTATATATATTTTGGAATCAACCTCAACCCTGTATAGCTAACTCCAACATTCACATATAGAGTGTCTATGGTTGTTCCGAAATATATATAGATGTGTCGACATGATAGGTCGAAACATTGTATACGTGTCTATGGTATCTCAAGATTGCATAATATACAATACAAGTTGATTAAGTTATGGTTGGAATAGATTTGTTACCAATTTTCACGTAGCTAAAATGAGAAAAATTATCCAATCTTGTTTTACCCATAACTTCTTCATTTTAAATCCGTTTTGAGTGAATCAAATTGCTATGGTTTCATATTGAACTCTATTTTATGAATCTAAACAGAAAAAGTATAGGTTTATAGTCGGAAAAATAAGTTACAAGTCGTTTTTGTAAAGGTAGTCATTTCAGTCGAAAGAACGACGTCTAGATGACCATTTTAGAAAACATACTTCCACTTTGAGTTTAACCATAATTTTTGGATATAGTTTCATGTTCATAATAAAAATCATTTTCTCAGAATAACAACTTTTAAATCAAAGTTTATCATAGTTTTTAATTAACTAACCCAAAACAGCCCGCGGTGTTACTACGACGGCGTAAATCCGGTTTTACGGTGTTTTTCGTGTTTCCAGGTTTTAAGTCATTAAGTTAGCATATCATATAGATATAGAACATGTGTTTAGTTGATTTTAAAAGTCAAGTTAGAAGGATTAACTTTTATTTGCGAACAAGTTTAGAATTAACTAAACTATGTTCTAGTGATTACAAGTTTAAACCTTCGAATAGGATAGCTTTATATGTATGAATCGAATGATGTTATGAACATCATTACTACCTTAAGTTCCTTGGATAAACCTACTGGAAAAGAGAAAAGTAGATCTAGCTTCAATGGATCCTTGTATGGCTCGAAGTTCTTGAAGCAGAATCATGACACGAAAACAAGTTCAAGTAAGATCATCACTTGAAATAAGATTGTTATAGTTATAGAAATTGAACCAAAGTTTGAATATGATTATTACCTTGTATTAGAATGATAACCTACTGTAAGAAACAAATATTTCTTGAGGTTGGAAGATCACCTTACAAGATTGGAAGTGAGCTAGCAAACTTGAAAGTATTCTTGATTTTATGAAACTAGAACTTTTGGAATTTATGAAGAACACTTAGAACTTGAAGATAGAACTTGAGAGAGATCAATTAGATGAAGAAAATTGAAGAATGAAAGTGTTTGTAGGTGTTTTTGGTCATTGGTGTATGGATTAGATATAAAGGATATGTAATTTTGTTTTCATGTAAATAAGTCATGAATGATTACTCATATTTTTGTAATTTTATGAGATATTTCATGCTAGTTGCCAAATGATGGTTCCCACATGTGTTAGGTGACTCACATGGGCTGCTAAGAGCTGATCATTGGAGTGTATATACCAATAGTACATACATCTAAAAGCTGTGTATTGTACGAGTACGAATACGGGTGCATACGAGTAGAATTGTTGATGAAACTGAACGAGGATGTAATTGTAAGCATTTTTGTTAAGTAGAAGTATTTTGCTAAGTGTCTTGAAGTCTTTCAAAAGTGTATAAATACATATTAAAACACTACATGTATATACATTTTAACTGAGTCGTTAAGTCATCGTTAGTCGTTACATGTAAGTGTTGTTTTGAAACCTTTAGGTTAACGATCTTGTTAAATGTTTTTAACCCATTGTTTATTATAACAAATGAGATGTTAAATTGTTATATTATCATGATATTATGATATATAATATATCTTAGTATGATATTTATACAGTTAAATGTCGTTACAACGATAATCGTTACATATATGTCTCGTTTCGAAATCATTAAGTTAGTAGTCTTACTTTTACATATGTATTTCATTATTAATACACTTAATAATATATTTAATTATCAATTAACATAATTAACCAAGTGTATCAATATCTTAATATGATTCATATGTACCTAGTAAGACGTTGTTATAACGATAATCGTTATATATATCGTTTTCGAGTTTCTTAAATTAATAGTCTCATTTTTATGTATATAACTCATTGTTAAAATACCTAACGAGATACATAATTATAATAAAATCATGTTAACTATATATATAACCATATATATGTCATCGTATAGTTTTTACAAGTTTTAACGTTCGTGAATCACCGGTCAACTTGGGTGGTCAATTGTCTATATGAAACATATTTCAATTAATCAAGTCTTAACAAGTTTGATTGCTTAACATGTTGGAAACATTTAATCATGTAAATATCAATCTCAATTAATATATATAAACATGGAAAAGTTCGGGTCACTACAATAAGAATCACCAATACAACAATAACATCAATTACAACAATAATCGCAACAATTATCCCAACAATCGCAACATCAATCGCAACTACAACAAACGGCCCAACAACAACAACAACAACAACAACAACAACAACAACAACAACAGCAACTACAACAATCATCCCAACAACAATAATAACCGCAACAACAACAACAATCAGAAGCAGCTATGCCAAAGGTGTGAAAAGTATCACTCGGGGTTCTGCACCAAATTTTGCAACAAGTGTAAAAGAAATGGTCATAGCGCGGCGAAGTGTGAGGTCTACGGACCAGGAGTTAATAGAACGAAAGGAACAAATGGTGTCGGAACGAGTAATGGCGGAGCAAGTAGTGTTGGAGCAAGTTATGCCAATGTAGTTTGTTATAAATGTGGAAAACTGGGCCACATTATTAGAACCTTAACAATTGGTATCTTGTTTTGCTTAAGTCTTTTAACCTCACGATCCATTATTTCGATGGGTTTTTCGATGAATTGAAGTTTTCGTTGATTTGGATTTCATCTAACGGAATAGTGAGATCTTCTTTAGCAAAACATTTCTTCAAATTTGAGACGTGGAAAGTGTTATGTACAGCCACGAGTTGTTGAGGTAACTCAAGTCGGTAAGCTACTGGTCCGACACGATCAATAATCTTGAATGGTCCAATATACCTTGGATTTAATTTCTCTCGTTTACCAAATCGAACAACGCCTTTCCAAGGTGCAACTTTAAGCATGACCATCTCTCCAATTTTAAATTCTATATCTTTTCTTTTAATGTCAGCGTAGCTCTTTTGTCGACTTTGAGCAGTTTTCAACCGTTCTTGAATTTGGATGATCTTCTCGGTAGTTTCTTGTATAATCTCCGGACCCGTAATCTGTCTATCCCCCACTTCACTCCAACAAATCGGAGACCTGCACTTTCTACCATAAAGTGCTTCAAACGGCACCATCTCAATACTTGAATGGTAGCTGTTGTTGTAGGAAAATTCTGCTAACGGTAGATGTCGATCCCAACTGTTTCCGAAATCAATAACACATGCTCGTAGCATGTCTTCAAGCGTTTGTATCGTCCTTTCACTCTGCCCATCAGTTTGTGGATGATAGGCAGTACTCATGTCTAGACGAGTTCCTAATGCTTGCTGTAATGTCTGCCAGAATCTTGAAATAAATCTGCCATCCCTATCAGAGATAATAGAGATTGGTATTCCATGTCTGGAGACGACTTCCTTCAAATACAGTCGTGATAACTTCTCCATCTTGTCATCTTCTCTTATTGGCAGGAAGTGTGCTGATTTGGTGAGACGATCAACTATTACCCAAATAGTATCAAAACCACTTGCAGTCCTTGGCAATTTAGTGATGAAATCCATGGTAATGTTTTCCCATTTCCATTCCGGGATTTCGGGTTGTTGAAGTAGACCTGATGGTTTCTGATGCTCAACTTTGACCTTAGAACACGTCAAACATTCTCCTACGTATTTAGCAACATCGGCTTTCATACCCGGCCACCAAAAATGTTTCTTGAGATCCTTGTACATCTTCCCCGTTCCAGGATGTATTGAGTATCTGGTTTTATGAGCTTCTCTAAGTACCATTTCTCTCATATCTCCAAATTTTGGTACCCAAATCCTTTCAGCCCTATACCAGGTTTCGTCTTCCCGAATATTAAGATGCTTCTCCGATCCTTTGGGTATTTCATCCTTTAAATTTCCCTCTTTTAAAACTACTTGTTGCGCCTCCTTTATTTGAGTAGTAAGGTTATTATGAATCATTATATTCATAGATTTTACTCGAATGGGTTCTCTGTCCTTCCTGCTTAAGGCATCGGCTACCACATTTGCCTTCCCCGGGTGGTAACGAATCTCAAAGTCGTAATCATTCAATAATTCAATCCACCTACGCTGCCTCATATTCAGTTGTTTCTGATTAAATATGTGTTGAAGACTTTTGTGGTCGGTATATATAATACTTTTGACCCCATATAAGTAGTGCCTCCAAGTCTTTAATGCAAAAACAACCGCGCCTAATTCCAAATCATGCGTCGTATAATTTTGTTCGTGAATCTTCAATTGTCTAGACGCATAAGCAATCACCTTCGTTCGTTGCATTAATACACAACCGAGACCTTGCTTTGATGCATCACAATAAATCACAAAATCATCATTCCCTTCAGGCAATGACAATATAGGTGCCGTAGTTAGCTTTTTCTTCAATAACTGAAACGCTTTCTCTTGTTCATCATTCCATTCAAATTTCTTCCCTTTATGCGTTAATGCAGTCAAGGGTTTTGCTATTCTGGAAAAGTCTTAGATGAACCTTCTGTAGTAACCAGCTAGTCCTAAAAACTGGCGTATGTGTTTCAGAGTTTTCGGTGTTTTCCACTTTTCAACAGTTTCTATCTTTGCCGGATCCACCTTAATACCTTTTTTGTTCACTATGTGACCGAGGAATTGAACTTCTTCCAACCAAAATGCACACTTTGAAAATTTAGCGTACAATTCTTCCTTCCTCAATACTTCTAACACCTTTCTCAAATGTTCACCGTGTTCTTGGTCATTCTTTGAGTAAATAAGTATGTCATCAATGAAAACAATGACAAACTTGTCAAGGTATGGTCCACACACTCGGTTCATAAGGTCCATGAACACAGCTGGTGCATTAGTTAAACCAAACGGCATAACCATAAACTCGTAATGACCGTAACGTGTTCTGAAAGCAGTCTTTGGAATATCATCTTCTTTCACCCGCATTTGATGATACCCGAAACGTAAGTCAATCTTTGAATAAACAGACGAGCCTTGTAGTTGATCAAATAAGTCGTCGATTCTCAGTAGTGGGTAGCGGTTCTTGATGGTAAGTTTGTTCAACTCTCGGTAGTCGATACACAACCTGAATGTACCATCTTTCTTCTTGACAAACAAAACAGGAGATCCCCACGGTGATGTGCTTGGTCGAATGAAACAACGCTCTAAAAGTTCTTGTAATTGGCTTTGTAGTTCTTTCATCTCGCTGGGTGCGAGTCTGTAAGGAGCACGAGCTATTGGTGCAGCTCCTGGTACAAGATCTATTTGAAATTCTACGGATCGATGTGGGGGTAATCCCGGTAATTCTTTCAGAAATACATCGGGAAATTCTTTTGCAACAGGAACATCATTGATGCTCTTTTCTTCAGTTTGTACTTTCTCGACGTGTGCTAGAACAGCATAGCAACCTTTTCTTATTAGTTTTTGTGCCTTCAAATTACTAATAAGATGTAGCTTCGTGTCGCCCTTTTCTCCGTACACCATTAAGGGTTTTCCTTTTTCTCGTATAATGCGAATTGCATTTTTGTAACAAACGATCTCTGCTTTCACTTCTTTCAACCAGTCCATACCGATTATCACATCAAAACTCCCTAACTCTACTGGTATCAAATCAATCTTAAATGTTTCGCTAACCAGTTTAATTTCTCGATTCCGACATATATTATCTGCTGAAATTAATTTACCATTTGCTAATTCGAGTAAAAATTTACTATCCAAAGGCGTCAATGGACAACTTAATTTAGCACAAAAATCTCTACTCATATAGCTTCTATCCTCACCCGAATCAAATAAATCGTAAGCAGATTTATTGTCAATAAGAAACGTACCCGTAACAAGCTCCGGGTCTTCCTGTGCCTCTGCCGCATTAATATTGAAAACTCTTCCGCGGCCTTGTCCATTCATGTTCTCCTGGTTTGGGCAATTTCTAATAATGTGGCCCGGTTTTCCACATTTATAACAAACTACATTGGCATAACTTGCTCCGACACTACTTGCTCCGCCATTACTCGTTCCGACACCATTTGTTCCTTTCGCTCTATTAACCCCTGGTCCGTAGACCTCACACTTCGCCGCGCTATGACCATTTCTTTTACACTTGTTGCAAAATTTGGTGCAGAACCCCGAGTGATACTTTTCACACCTTTGGCATAGCTGCTTCTGATTGTTGTTGTTGTTGCGGTTATTATTTTTGTTGGGATGATTGTTGTAGTTGCTATTGTTGTTGTTGTTGTTGTTGTTGTTGTTGTTGGGCCGTTTGTTGTAGTTGCGATTGATGTTGCGATTGTTGGGAAAATTGTTGCGATTATTGTTGTAATTGCTGTTGTTGTTGTATTGGTGATTCTTATCACCGTTTTCCTCCCACTTTCTTTTGACTTGCTTCACATTGGCCTCTTCAGCAGTCTATTCTTTAATTCTTTCTTCAATCTGGTTCACTAGTTTGTGAGCCATTCTACATGCCTGTTATATGGAGGCGGGCTCGTGTGAACTTATATCTTCTTGGATTCTTTTCGGTAATCCTTTCACAAACGCGTCGATCTTCTCTTCCTCATCTTCGAATGCTCCCGGACACAATAGGCACAATTCTGTGAATCGTCTTTCGTACGTGGTAATATCAAATCCTTGGGTTCGTAACCCTCTAAGTTCTGTCTTGAGCTTATTGACCTCGGTTCTGGGACGGTACTTCTCGTTCATCAAGTGCTTGAATGCTGACCACGGTAGTGCGTACGCATCATCTTGTCCCCCTTGCTCTATATAGGTATTCCACCATGTTAACGCAGAACCTGTGAAGGTATGCATAGCGTACTTCACTTTGTCCTCTTCAGTACACTTACTTATGGCAAACACCGATTCGACCTTCTCGGTCCACCGTTTCAATCCAATCGGTCCTTCGGTTCCATCAAATTCCAAAGGTTTGCAGGCAGTGAATTCTTTGTAGGTGCATCCTACACGATTTCATGTACTGCTAGATCCAAGGTTATTGTTGGTATGTAGCGCAGCCTGTACTGCGGCTATGTTTGAAGCTAGAAAAGTACGGAATTCCTCTTCATTCATATTCACGGTGTGTCGAGTAGTCGGTGCCATTTCCTTCAAAATAGTCAAATGGAACAAGTTAATCATACAGAATATTAAGAGTAGTTAATAGTATTTCGTAGCATAATATGAACTCATTTATAAAAGCTTTTTCTTCATATTAGCGTTTTATAAGTTTAAATTCGGGTAGTACCTACCCGTTAAGTTCATACTTAGTAGCTAATATACAATTCAACTACTACAATTCTATATGAAAAACTGATTATAATAATATTTCGCGTTCAAACTTTTACACAATATTTTACAAACTTACAATACCGCTTATTTTACATATAGCATGAAATATAGCACACAATAAATTTGATACAAGATGGTTGTGAAGATAATTCTAGCTAGTACACAAGTCGTTCAGCAAAGGCAATAAAGACACGTAATTCATACGTCCAGAAACAAGTCTTGCATTCTGGTTTTACTAGGATTACTTCCCATCCTTGGTCTTGTGGAACATAACCGTTATGTTCGTTGATAAGACAGCGTGTTGTAACGTCGTCAAAGGGACGAGGGTTACGTAATGTCCAACAGTCCCGTAACAATCTAAAAACCTCATTTCTTACCCCAATTACCGACTCCGTCACTTGTGGGAACGTTTTGTTTAAAAGTTGTAGCCCGATGTTCTTGTTCTCACTTTGGTGAGATGCGAACATTACTAATCCGTAAGCATAACATGCTTCTTTATGTTGCATGTTAGCCGTTTTTTCTGAATCACGAAGTCCAATATTCGGATATATTGAGTCAAAATAATTTCTTAACCCATTGCGTAAAATAGCATTTGGGTTCCCCGCAATATATGCGTCAAAGTAAACACATCGTAACTTATGGATTTCCCAATGTGATATCCCCCATCTTTCAAACGAAAGCCTTTTATAAACCAAGACATTCTTGGAACGTTCTTCGAATGTCTTACAAACTGATCTCGCCTTAAATAGTTGTGCCGAAGAATTCTGACCGACTCTAGACAAGATTTCATCAATCATGTCTCCGGGTAGGTCTCTTAAAATATTGGGTTGTCTATCCATTTTGTGTTTTTATACTGTAAAATAGACAAGAGTTAGATTCATAAAAAAAAATACTTATTAATACAAGCAATTTTTACATATATCATAAAGCATAAGCACACTATATTACATATATTACACCACACGAATACAACTATCTTATTCCGACTCGCTTGTTTCTTCTTCTTCGGTTTTGGTTCGTTTTGCCAAATTTCTAGGGATATATGATGTTCCCCTAATACGAGCCGTCGTTTTCCACATTGGTTTAGAAAAACCTGGTGGTTTAGAGGTTCCCGGGTCATTGTTACAACTTAAGGACTTCGGGGGTTGACGATACATATAAAGTTCATCGGGGTTGGAATTAGATTTCTCTATTTTTATGCCCTTTCCCTTATTATTTTCTTTTGCCTTTTTAAATTCAGTTGGGGTAATTTCTATAACATCATCGGAATTCTTGTCGGAATCCGATTCATCGGAGAATTGGTAATCCTCCCAATATTTTGCTTCCTTGGCGGAAACACCATTGACCATAATTAACCTTGGTCGGTTGGTTGAGGATTTTCTTTTACTTAACCGTTTTATTATTTCCCCCACCGGTTCTATTTCTTCATCCGGTTCCGATTCTTCTTCCGGTTCCGATTCTTCTTCCGGTTCTGACTCTTCTTCCGGTTCCTCTTCGGGAACTTGTGAATCAGTCCACGAATCATTCCAATTTACATTTGACTCTTCATTATTATTAGGTGAGTCAATGGGACTTGTTCTAGAGGTAGAAATCTATCACATAATATCAAACACGTTAAGAGATTAATATATCACATAATATTCACATGTTAAAAATATATAGTTTCCAACAAAATTTGTTAAGCAATCATTTTTCAAGTAAACACGGTCGAAGTCCAGACTCACTAATGCATCCTAACAAACTCGATAAGACACACTAATGCAAAATTCTGGTTCTCTAAGACCAACGCTCGGATACCAACTGAAATGTCCCGTTCTTATTGATTAAAAACGTTCCATATTAATTGATTTCGTTGCAAGGTTTTGACCTCTATATGAGACGTTTTTCAAAGACTGCATTCATTTTTAAAACAAACCATAACCTTTATTTCATAGATAAAGGTTTTAAAAAGCTTTACGTAGATTATCAAATAATGATAATCTAAAATATCCTGTTTACACACGACCATTACATAATGGTTTACAATACAAATATGTTACAACAAAATAAGTTTTTTGAATGCAGTTTTTACACAATATCATACAAGCATGGACTCCAAATCTCGTCCTTATTTAAGTATGCGATAGCGGAAGCTCTTAATAATCACCTGAGAATAAACATGCTTAAAACGTCAACAAAAATGTTGGTGAGTTATAGGTTTAACCTATATATATCAAATCATAGTAATAGACCACAAGATTTCATATTTCAATACACATCCCATACATAGAGATAAAAATCATTCATATGGTGAACACCTGGTAACCGACATTAACAAGATGCATATATAAGAATATCCCCATCATTCCGGGACACCCTTCGGATATGATATAAATTTCGAAGTACTAAAGCATCCGGTACTTTGGATGGGGCTTGTTGGGCCCGATAGATCTATCTTTAGGATTCGCGTCAATTAGGGTGTCTGTTCCCTAATTCTTAGATTACCAGACTTAATAAAAAGGGGCATATTCGATTTCGATAATTCAACCATAGAATGTAGTTTCACGTACTTGTGTCTATTTTGTAAATCATTTATAAAACCTGCATGTATTCTCATCCCAAAAATATTAGATTTTAAAAGTGGGACTATAACTCACTTTCACAGATTTTTACTTCGTCGGGAAGTAAGACTTGGCCACTGGTTGATTCACGAACCTATAACAATATATACATATATATCAAAGTATGTTCAAAATATATTTACAACACTTTTAATATATTTTGATGTTTTAAATTTATTAAGTCAGTTGTCCTCGTTAGTAACCTACAACTAGTTGTCCACAGTTAGATGTACAGAAATAAATCGATAAATATTATCTTGAATCAATCCACGACCCAGTGTATACGTATCTCAGTATTGATCACAACTCAAACTATATATATTTTGGAATCAACCTCAACCCTGTATAGCTAACTCCAACATTCACATATAGAGTGTCTATGGTTGTTCCGAAATATATATAGATGTGTCGACATGATAGGTCGAAACATTGTATACGTGTCTATGGTATCTCAAGATTGCATAATATACAATACAAGTTGATTAAGTTATGGTTGGAATAGATTTGTTACCAATTTTCACGTAGCTAAAATGAGAAAAATTATCCAATCTTGTTTTACCCATAACTTCTTCATTTTAAATCCGTTTTGAGTGAATAAAATTGCTATGGTTTAATATTGAACTCTATTTTATGAATCTAAACAGAAAAAGTATAGGTTTATAGTCGGAAAAATAAGTTACAAGTTGTTTTTGTAAAGGTAGTCATTTCAGTCGAAAGAACGACGTCTAGATGACCATTTTAGAAAACATACTTTCACTTTGAGTTTAACCATAATTTTTGGATATAGTTTCATGTTCATAATAAAAATCATTTTCTAAGAATAACAACTTTTAAATCAAAGTTTATCATAGTTTTTAATTAACTAACCCAAAACAGCCCGCGGTGTTACTACGACGGCGTAAATCCGGTTTTACGGTGTTTTTCGTGTTTCCAGGTTTTAAGTCATTAAGTTAGCATATCATATAGATATAGAACATGTGTTTAGTTGATTTTAAAAGTCAAGTTAGAAGGATTAACTTTTATTTGCGAACAAGTTTAGAATTAACTAAACTATGTTCTAGTGATTACAAGTTTAAACCTTCGAATAGGATAGCTTTATATGTATGAATCGAATGATGTTATGAACATCATTACTACCTTAAGTTCCTTGGATAAACCTACTGGAAAAGAGAAAAGTAGATCTAGCTTCAATGGATTCTTGGATGGCTCGAAGTTCTTGAAGCAGAATCATGACACGAAAACAAGTTCAAGTAAGATCATCACTTGAAATAAGATTGTTATAGTTATAGAAATTGAACCAAAGTTTGAATATGATTATTACCTTGTATTAGAATGATAACCTACTGTAAGAAACAAAGATTTCTTGAGGTTGGATGATCACCTTACAAGATTGGAAGTGAGCTAGCAAACTTGAAAGTATTCTTGATTTTATGAAACTAGAACTTTTGGAATTTATGAAGAACACTTAGAACTTGAAGATAGAACTTGAGAGAGATCAATTAGATGAAGAAAATTGAAGAATGAAAGTGTTTGTAGGTGTTTTTGGTCGTTGGTGTATGGATTAGATATAAAGGATATGTAATTTTGTTTTCATGTAAATAAGTCATGAATGATTACTCATATTTTTGTAATTTTATGAGATATTTCACGCTAGTTGCCAAATGATGGTTCCCACATGTGTTAGGTGACTCACATGGGCTGCTAAGAGCTGATCATTGGAGTGTATATACCAATAGTACATACATCTAAAAGCTGTGTATTGTACGAGTACGAATACGGGTGCATACGAGTAGAATTGTTGATGAAACTGAACGAGGATGTAATTGTAAGCATTTTTGTTAAGTAGAAGTATTTTGATAAGTGTCTTGAAGTCTTTCAAAAGTGTATACATACATATTAAAACACTACATGTATATACATTTTAACTGAGTCGTTAAGTCATCGTTAGTCGTTACATGTAAGTGTTGTTTTGAAACCTTTAGGTTAACGATCTTGTTAAATGTTGTTAACCCATTGTTTATTATAACAAATGAGATGTTAAATTGTTATATTATCATGATATTATGATATATAATATATCTTAGTATGATATATATACAGTTAAATGTCGTTACAACGATAATCGTTACATATATGTCTCGTTTCGAAATCATTAAGTTAGTAGTCTTACTTTTACATATGTATTTCATTATTAATACACTTAATAATATATTTAATTATCAATTAACATAATTAACCAAGTGTATCAATATCTTAATATGATTCATATGTACCTAGTAAGACGTTGTTATAACGATAATCTTTATATATATCGTTTTCGAGTTTTTTAAATTAATAGTCTCATTTTTATGTATATAACTCATTGTTAAAATACCTAATGAGATACATAATTATAATAAAATCATGTTAACTATATATATAACCATATATATGTCATCGTATAGTTTTTACAAGTTTTAACGTTCGTGAATCACCGGTCAACTTGGGTGGTCAATTGTCTATATGAAACATATTTCAATTAATCAAGTCTTAACAAGTTTGATTGCTTAACATGTTGGAAACATTTAATCATGTAAATATCAATCTCAATTAATATATATAAACATGGAAAAGTTCGGGTCACTACAATAAGAATCACCAATACAACAACAACAGCAATTACAACAATAATCGCAACAATTATCCCAACAATCGCAACATCAATCGCAACTACAACAAACGGCCCAACAACAACAACAACAACAACAACAACAACAACAACAACAACAACATCAACTACAACAATCATCCCAACAACAATAATAACCGCAACAACAACAACAATCAGAAGCAGCTATGCCAAAGGTGTGAAAAGTATCACTCGGGGTTCTGCACCAAATTTTGCAACAAGTGTAAAAGAAATGGTCATAGCGCGGCGAAGTGTGAGGTCTACGGACCAGGGGTAAATAGAGCGAAAGGAACAAATGGTGTCTGAACGAGTAATGGCGGAGCAAGTAGTGTTGGAGCAAGTTATGCCAATGTAGTTTGTTATAAATGTGGAAAACCGGGCCACATTATTAGAAATTGCCCGAACCAGGAGAACACGAATGGACAAGGCCGCGGAAGAGTTTTCAATATTAATGCGGCAGAGGCACAGGAAGACCCGGAGCTTGTTACGGGTACGTTTCTTATTGACAATAAAGCTGCTTACGTTTTATTTGATTTGGGTGTGGATAGAAGCTATATGAGTAGAGATTTTTGTGCTAAATTAAGTTGTCCATTGACGCCTTTGGATAGTAAATTTTTACTCGAATTAGCAAATGGTAAATTAATTTCAGCAGATAATATATGTCGGAATCGAGAAATTAAACTGGTTAGCGAAACATTTAAGATTGATTTGATACCAGTATTTAGGGAGTTTTGATGTGATAATCGGTATGGACTGGTTGAAAGAAGTGAAAGCAGAGATCGTTTGTTACAAAAATGCAATTCGCATTATACGAGAAAAAGGAAAACCCTCAATGGTGTTCGGAGAAAAGGGAAACACGAAGCTACATATTATTAGTAATTTGAAGGCACAAAAACTAATAAGAAAAGGTTGCTATGCTGTTCTAGCACACGTCGAGAAAGTACAAACTGAAGAAAAGAGCATCAATGATGTTCCCATTGCAAAAGAATTTCCTGATGTATTTCCGAAAGAATTACCGGGATTACCCACACAGCGATCCGTTGAATTTCAAATAGATCTTGTACTAGGAGCTGCACCAATAGCTCGTGCTCCTTACAGACTCGTACCCAGCGAGATGAAAGAACTGCAAAGCCAATTACAAGAACTTTTAGAGCGTGGTTTCATTCGACCAAGCACATCACCGTGGGGAGCTCCTGTTTTGTTTGTCAAGAAGAAAGATGGTACATTCAGGTTGTGTATCGACTACCGAGAGTTGAACAAACTTACCATCAAGAACCGCTACCCACTATCGAGAATCGACGACTTATTTGATCAACTACAAGGCTCGTCTGTTTATTCAAAGATTGACTTACGTTCCGGGTATCATCAAATGCGGGTGAAAGAAGATGATATTCCAAAGACTGCTTTCAGAACACGTTACGATCATTACGAGTTTATGGTCATGCCGTTTGGTTTAACTAATGCACCAGCTGTGTTCATGGACCTTATGAACCGAGTGTGTGGACCATACCTTGACAAGTTTGTCATTGTTTTCATTGATGACATACTTATTTACTCAAAGAATGACCAAGAACACGGTGAACATTTGAGAAAGGTGTTAGAAGTATTGAGGAAGGAAGAATTGTACGCTAAGTTTTCAAAGTGTGCATTTTGGTTGGAAGAAGTTCAATTCCTCGGTCACATAGTGAACAAAGAAGGTATTAAGGTGGATCCGGCAAAGATAGAAACTGTTGAAAAGTGGGAAACCCCAAAAACTCCGAAACACATACGCCATTTTTTAGGACTAGCTGGTTACTACAGAAGGTTCATCCAAGACTTTTCCAGAATAGCAAAACCCTTGACTGCATTAACGCATAAAGGGAAGAAATTTGAATGGAATGATGAACAAGAGAAAGCGTTTCAGTTATTGAAGAAAAAGCTAACTACGGCACCTATATTGTCATTGCCTGAAGGGAATGATGATTTTGTGATTTATTGTGACGCATCAAAGCAAGGTCTCGGTTGTGTATTAATGCAACGAACGAAGGTGATTGCTTATGCGTCTAGACAATTGAAAATTCACGAACAAAATTATATGACGCATGATTTGGAATTAGGCGCGGTTGTTTTTGCATTAAAGACTTGGAGGCACTACTTATATGGGGTCAAAAGTATTATATATACCGACCACAAAAGTCTTCAACACATATTTAATCAGAAACAACTGAATATGAGGCAGCGTAGGTGGATTGAATTATTGAATGATTACGACTTTGAGATTCGTTACCACCCGGGGAAGGCAAATGTGGTAGCCGATGCCTTGAGCAGGAAGGACAGAGAACCCATTCGAGTAAAATCTATGAATATAATGATTCATAATAACCTTACTACTCAAATAAAGGAGGCGCAACAAGGAGTTTTAAAAGAGGGAAATTTAAAGGATGAAATACCCAAAGGATCGAAGAAACATCTTAATATTCGGGAAGACGGAACCCGGTATAGGGCTGAAAGGATTTGGGTACCAAAATTTGGAGATATGAGAGAAATGGTACTTAGAGAAGCTCATAAAACCAGATACTCAATACATCCTGGAACGGGGAAGATGTACAAGGATCTCAGGAAATATTTTTGGTGGCTGGGTATGAAAGCTGATGTTGCTAAATACGTAGGAGAATGTTTGACGTGTTCTAAGGTCAAAGCTGAGCATTAGAAACCATCAGGTCTACTTCAACAACCCGAAATCCCGGAATGGAAATGGGAAAACATTACCATGGATTTCATCACTAAATTGCCAAGGACTGCAAGTGGTTTTGATAATATTTGGGTAATAGTTGATCGTCTCACCAAATCAGCACATTTCCTGCCAATAAGAGAAGATGACAAGATGGAGAAGTTAGCACGACTGTATTTGAAGGAAGTCATCTCCAGACATGGAATACCAATCTCTATTATCTCTGATAGGGATGGCAGATTTATTTCAAGATTCTGGCAGACATTATAGCAAGCATTAGGAACTCGTCTAGACATGAGTACTGCCTATCATCCTCAAACTGATGGGCAGAGCGAAAGGACGATACAAACGCTTGAAGACATGCTACGAGCATGTGTAATTGACTTCGGAAACAGTTGGGATCGACATCTACCATTAGCAGAATTTTCCTCCAACAACAGCTACCATTCAAGCATTGAGATGGCACCGTTTGAAGCACTTTATGGTAGAAAGTGCAGGTCTCCGATTTGTTGGAGTGAAGTGGGGGATAGACAGATTACGGGTCCAGAGATTATACAAGAAACTACCGAGAAGATCATCCAAATTCAACAACGGTTGAAAACCGCCCAAAGTCGACAAAAGAGCTACGCTGACATTAAAAGAAAAGATATAGAATTTGAAATTGGAGAAATGGTCATGCTTAAAGTTGCACCTTGGAAAGGCGTTGTTCAATTTGGTAAACGAGGGAAATTAAATCCAAGGTATATTGGACCATTCAAGATTATTGATCGTGTCGGACCAGTAGCTTACCGACTTGAGTTACCTCAACAACTCGCAGCTGTACATAACACTTTCCACGTCTCGAATTTGAAGAAATGTTTTACTAAAGAAGATCTCACTATTCCGTTAGATGAAATCCAAATCAACGAAAAACTCTAATTCATCGAAGAACCCGTCGAAATAATGGATCGTGAGGTTAAAAGACTTAAGCAAAACAAGATACCAATTGTTAAGGTTCGATGGAATGCTCGTAGAGGACCCGAGTTCACCTGGGAGCATGAAGATCAAATGAAGAAGAAATACCCGCATCTATTTCCAGAAGATTCGTCAACACCTTCAACAGCTTAAAATTTCGGGACGAAATTTATTTAACGGGTAGGTACTGTAGTGACCCGAACTTTTCCATGTTTATATATATTAATTGAGATTGATATTTACATAATTAAATGTTTCCAACATGTTAAGCAATCAAACTTGTTAAGACTTGATTAATTGAAATATGTTTCATATAGACAATTGACCACCCAAGTTGACCGGCGATTCACGAACGTTAAAACTTGTAAAAACAACATGACGATATATATATGGGTATACATATGGTTAACATGAGATTATGATAAGTAAGTATCTCCATAAGTATATTAACAATGAGTTATATACATATAAACAAGACTACTAACATAAGGATTTCGAAACGAGACATATATGTAACGATTATCATTGTAACGACATTTAAATGTATATATATCATATTAAGATATATTAATATATCATAATATCATGATAATATAATAATTTAACATCTAATTAGATATAATAAACAATGGGTTAACAACATTAATTGAGATTGTTAACTTAAAGGTTTCAAAACAACACTTACATGTAACGACTAACGATGACTTAACGACTCAGTTAAAATGTATATACATGTAGTGTATTTAGATGTATTAAAATACTTTTGGAAGACTTCAAGACATATATCAAAACACTCATACTTAACGAAAATGGTTACAGTTACTTTTCCATTCTTTTCTTTCATCAAGAATTCTAGTCGTATTCTTACCCGTATTATACACAGCTTCAAAACGTACTTACTATGAGTATATACCAATAGGAACTAGCATGGGATTCCACTCTTGATTATGTCATGTATGACTAATCAATTTTAACTTCTACCATGAGCTAGTCAACTAACTAGAACTCCTTTTAACCCCACTCACCACTCACCACTTACCAATTACCACTCATCATTCACTCCATTTCACTTCCAATTCTGTTTCTAATTCTCTCTCAACACACACACACACTCTATTATGAACGTATTTTTCCAGTAGTTAATCATCATCTTCATCAAAAATCACTTCAAGAATCAAGCTATAATCATCATAGGAAGAACACTTCAAGAACACTTCAAAAATCCCTTCAAGTTTACTAATTTACTTCCAAGCTTTCTAATCCATTCCAAGTAATCATCTAAGATCAAGAAACCTTTGTTATATACAGTAGGTTATCTTTATTATTCAAGGTAATATTCATATTCAAACTTTGATTCAATTTCTATAACTATAAACTATCTTAATTCGAGTAAAAATCTTACTTGAACTTGTTTTTGTGTCATGATCCTACTTCAAGAACTTTCAAGCCATCCAAGATCCTTTGAAGCTAGATCATTTCTTATCACTTCCAGTAGGTTTACCTACTAAACTTGAGGTAGTAACGATGTTCATAACATCATTCGATTCATATATATAAAACTATCTTATTCGAAGGTTTAAACTCGTAATCACTAGAACATAGTTTAGTTAATTCTAAACTTGTTCGCAAACAAAAGTTAATCCTTCTAACTTGACTTTTAAAATTAACTACACACATGTTATATATCTATATGATATGCTAACTTAATGATTTAAAACCTGGAAACACGAAAAACACCGTAAAACCGGATTTACGCCGTCGTAGTAACACCGCGGGCTGTTTTGGGTTAGTTAATTAAAAACTATGATAAACTTTGATTTAAAAGTTGTTATTCTGAGAAAATTATTTTTATTATGAACATGAAACTATATCCAAAAATTATGGTTAAACTCAAAGTGGAAGTATGTTTTCTAAAATGGTCATCTAGACGTCGTTCTTTCGACTGAAATGACTACCTTTACAAAAACGACTTGTAACCTATTTTTCTGACTATAAACCTATACTTTTTCTGTTTAGATTCATAAAATAGAGTTCAATATGAAACCATAGCAATTTGATTCACTTAAAACGGATTTAAAATGAAGAAGTTATGGGTAAAACAAGATTGGATAATTTTTCTCATTTTAGCTACGTGAAAATTGGTAACAAATCTATTCCAACCATAACTTAATCAACTTGTATTGTATATTATGTAATCTTGAGATACCATAGACACGTATACAATGTTTCGACCTATCATGTCGACACATCTATATATATTTCGGAACAACCATAGACACTCTATATGTGAATGTTGGAGTTAGCTATACAGGGTTGAGGTTGATTCCAAAATATATATAGTTTGAGTTGTGATCAATACTGAGATACGTATACACTGGGTCGTGGATTGATTCAAGATAATATTTATCGATTTATTTCTGTATATCTAACTGTGGACAACTAGTTGTAGGTTACTAACGAGGACAGCTGACTTAATAAACTTAAAACATCAAAATATATTAAAAGTGTTGTAAATATATTTTAAACATACTTTGATATATATGTATATATTGTTATAGGTTCGTGAATCAACCAGTGGCCAAGTCTTACTTCCCGACGAAGTAAAAAAATCTGTGAAAGTGAGTTATAGTCCCACTTTTAAAATCTAATATTTTTGGGATGAGAATACATGCAGGTTTTATAAATGATTTACAAAATAGACACAAGTACGTGAAACTACATTCTATGGTTGAATTATCGAAATCGAATATGCCCCTTTTTATTAAGTCTGGTAATCTAAGAATTAGGGAACAGACACCCTAATTGACGCGAATCTTAAAGATAGATCTATTGGGCCTAACAAACCCCATCCAAAGTACCGGATGCTTTAGTACTTCGAAATTTATATCATATCCGAAGGGTGTCCCGGAATGATGGGGATATTCTTATATATATGCATCTTGTTAATGTCGGTTACCAGGTGTTCACCATATGAATGATTTTTATCTCTATGTATGGGATGTGTATTGAAATATGAAATCTTGTGGTCTGTTGTTACGATTTGATATATATAGGTTAAACCTATAACTCACCAACATTTTTGTTGACGTTTAAAGCATGTTTATTCTCAGGTGAATACTAAGAGCTTCCGCTGTTACATACTAAAATAAGGACAAGATTTGGAGTCCATGTTTGTATGATATTGTGTAAAAACTGCATTCAAGAAACTGATTTCGATGTAACATATTTGTATTGTAAACCATTATGTGATAATCTACGTAAAGCTTTTTAAACCTTTATTTATGAAATAAAGGTTATGGTTTGTTTTAAAAATGAATGCAGTCTTTGAAAAACGTCTCATATAGAGGTTAAAACCTCGCTAATATGGAACGTTTTTAATCAATAAGAACGGGACATTTCACTGTGCGTATTATTGTTAGGGGTGACATTCCTAATGGAATTACCCTATGGTGACATTTTGACGAATGAAGGGCATATGAGTTGGTACTACCAAGCATTCCCTAGTGTTGGGAAATGTTTCTACCAAGCCATGGGAACGGGTGTTGGTGTTCGGTTGTAAGCGTGTGTTTGCTTTCGTGTTGAAGTTGATGAACCATGAGGTTCGTCGGGTGGAATGGAGCCCGAGGGATCGAGTATTTGATTTCAGTGTATGTTGGTAAAGGAGTTTACATGACGCGACATTAGGTGCCTCTTTCATACCTACTAGCGTGGTATTCGACTCTGATGGTGTTGCGGTTACATTGTACTTATGGTACCGGAGAGAAACCCTTAGGTACATGAGTGACTAGGTGGTAAATTTTACGAACTATAGCAATTGGATGATTGCGAGAGTAGAGTTTGTGTAAATTGCGGTACACTTTTCGTTCGGGGTGTTTAAGGATTGGTTGAAATCCTTCGTGTGCTCAGGGTTGGAGCAAGATGTGGTGATGGGTCGTGTGTACCCAATTGTTGGTAAAGTCTACCTTTGGTAGCATTGTACGGTTGTACAAGATGCGGTTATGGAACGTAGTTCCAAGTGGGGGAGTTACACTCCCGCACGAGGAGGTTTTAGTGTGAGATTTCGGATGATGCTTTTAGTAGATCCGAAATTTGTGTCGGGACCTAGTTTTGGTCGATTTGTGGTAAAGTACAATTTTGGTTAAATTGTACCTATGATTTTGGATTTAAATTATCACCGAGGTGGTAATGTGGTAAATCTCGTTGAGAGATAACGAACGTATTTGACGAGCAAGGTGAGAACCCTCGGTTAAGGGATGTGCGTGGCGGATTCTCTTATAGAGAATTATTGTTTTGTGCCTATATTCGATATAGGTGGTTCTTGCTCGATTGTGTGGATGGTTAGTGGTATCCGTTAGGGTTCACTATAGTGTAGCAGTGCGCGATGTTACACTACTCGTTGTTCGAGGCCAAAGGAGCATTGATTGGTGGGTTAAGGCCGTGACGCGGTCCGCTGACTTCATCATGGGTGTGGTGTTATATCGGTATGGTATAACATTATCGAAAAATTCGAGTACCGATGGGGAATGGGAGTACCATTCCTGTGTTGAGATTTGGGAAGTGGATCTCGTGTGGATGCGGATTCACGATGACACGTGTAGTTCGGTCATCTTATTGTGGAAGTGAGTCTCGTGTAGTTCGGATTCACAATGACTCGTGTAGATGCGGTGATTATATTGAGGAAGTGAGTCTCGTGTAGTTCGGATTCACAATGACACGTGTGGATGCGATCATTTGATTGGGATAGTGACTCTCGTGTAGTTCGGATTCACTAAGGCGCGTGTAGTTCGGCCAATCCCGATTGTCGTGCGGTGGAGGTAGTGAGTCGCGTGTGTTTGCGGATTCACTAAGGCGCGTGTAGTTTTCGGCCAGCCTTCATGTTGTTGGATGTGTGATCTATTAGTTGTTTTATACGCCAATGGTGGGGTCGTAAGGACCATGTTGCGTGAACTATTGGTTGTTTTATACGCCGATGGTGGGGTCGTGAGGACCATGTTGTGGAATTAGTGATGCGATAGCCGTGTTTCGCTCACATGTTGTCACGGGTGTGAAAATAGTCGATTTGGTACACCTTGGGTTTAGCGTTACCATAGTGGTTTTGGGCACTATCGATTTTAGCCGTTTGCTTATGCTGTACGGTAGTTGCGTAATAGCCGTGTTTGCGCACTACAAGGGTGGTTAATTAATAAGTGTTATCCGTAAGGATCCGCTTTCTGGTCTTCATCGGTCGGAGGGCTGAACTTATTGTGGTTGTTTTTAGCATTGTACTTGTTATGGTATGCTAAAGGGTTGATATCTCGTTGCGAGATCGGTTGCGTTTTCCCGACGTGAGGGATTGAGCAAGTTCTTGTGCTCGGATTGTGAATTTAATAAATTGCGGGTGACGATTTAGTTGTGAAAGGTGACTCTTTGAGAGGGATTTCTTAGAGGAGTTAGGAGAATACATGGTGATTCCGCGTATTCTAAGTGACCGTTATAGACTACGGATGTTATGTGTGTTACACGGCTTGGAATGCGTGCAAGTGTGTATTTTAGTGGATGGATTAAGCCTCGAGTTAACGAGTAATGTGGTGGAAGTCGGATTGGAATGATTGTTTGAGAACCATGGCGTGTAGGTTCGGATTGGTTAAGTGACTAGGATCGCGAGGACGTGATCAAATTTAAGTGGGGGAGAGTTGTAACATCCCAAATTTTATTTGCCAGCATCGAGCCACGCCGCGGGTATTCCAGCCGCGCTGCGGGCTATAACATATTCTGGTGGTGATTTCTTTGTAAAGTCTCAACCTTGGATTTCAGCTTTAAGCCGCGCCGCGGGCTTCCCAGCCGCGCCGCGGCCTATAACGGGAGAAAATGCTGGACAGCCTTTTTAATAAGGAATAAATGAGGGCGTTTTGGTCATTTCGCGTATTAGGCAGATCTTATCCCCAAATCTGGTCCACTTATTCATTATTTCCATTTTCTTTTTCCTTTTCTTCCTCATTTTTCTCTCAAACTCAAATTCTTCAAATCATTCAAGTGGGATTTTGGAAATGAAGATTCGGGTTTTGATCAAAGGCGTAAGAGGGAACTTTGTTCTCCTCATTCTTAGCTACAAGGTGATACTAGCGGTAAGCTCTAACTCTGAATTTTATTTTCGTGGTCATCATCTAAAATTGGGGCTTTTGGTTTGTATGTGCATAGATGGAACCCATTTAGTTGTTAATTGAAGATTAACACCAAGGTTCAGGTTTATTGTTGTTATTGGTGGGTTTTGGGTTTGGTGTGCAAGTTTATACATGTGAGGCTTGCAAAGAGTGAATAATCACTAGTATTAGTGATTATTGACGTTTTGGAGACCATTAGGGTTCATGAGGTTGACTAATTTTGACTGGAGTCAAAATTAGGGTTTGGTGATGATTATGACCCAATTGTCGATCTAATAAGGTTTATAAACTTAAAATGGATTAAGTTGAAGTATAAACTCGAGTTAAATATGTTTTGGTGTCAAAACTTGTTAATGGTGGGATGTTGACCTCTTATGGGTCAAAATTAGGGTTTTGGTGTCAAATCGGGTATGACACGTGTTTAACTCTTGTGTTTGGGTTTAATTGGCATATTAGGACCATTCTCACTTGTGTTAGTGATTATTGGTTAGTTTGGGCGCGGTTTGTGCTTGGAAGTGCATTTGGGTCTAAATTGCACTAGTTATCAATTTGGGTTGATTGTAAATCCACCCTAATTGTGTTACTTGTTATGTGATAAATGGAATAGGTACATTCCATCGGCATTTGCGGATTATTCGGTGGCATTCATCAAGGCTTCGAAGTGAGTGTTAATATCCTATGTGCATATGTATGTGTAGGATGGGTGCGGGTCGGGTGAAGTGGTTCTCGGTTATAGAGCCCATTTCACATATAGGTGGGTTTTATGGACTTGTGTACAGGTCCAATTGGCACGGTTGTGCATTTTGGTTGACCACATTTGGCGAGGTGCACACTTTGTGTGTACATTATCACATGTGCTTGTGATGTGGATTGTAGTGACCCGAACTTTTCCATGTTTATATATATTAATTGAGATTGATATTTACATGATTAAATGTTTCCAACATGTTAAGCAATCAAACTTGTTAAGACTTGATTAATTGAAATATGTTTCATATAGACAATTGACCACCCAAGTTGACCGGTGATTCACGAACGTTAAAACTTGTAAAAACTATACGATGACATATATATGGTTATATATATAGTTAACATGTTTTTATTATAAGTATGTATCTCATTAGGTATTTTAACAATGAGTTATATACATAAAAATGAGACTATTAATTTAAGAAACTCGAAAACGATATATATAACGATTATCGTTATAACAACGTCTTACTAGGTACATATGAATCATATTAAAATATTGATACACTTGGTTAATTATGTTAAATGATAAGTAAATATATTATTAAGTGTATTAACAATGAAATACATATGTAAAAATAAGACTACTAACTTAATGATTTCGAAACGAGACATATATGTAACGATTATCGTTGTAACGACATTTAACTGTATATACATCATACTGAGATATATTATATATCATAATATCATGATAATATAACAATTTAATATCTCATTTGTTATAATAAACAATGGGTTAACAACATTCAACAAGATCGTTAACCTAAAGGTTTCAAAACAACATTTACATGTAACGACTAACGATGACTTAACGACTCAGTTAAAATGTATATACATGTAGTGTTTTAATATGTATTCATACACTTTTGAAAGACTTCAAGACACTTATCAAAATACTTCTACTTAACAAAAATGCTTACAATTACATCCTCGTTCAGTTTCATCAACAATTCTACTCGTATGCACCCGTATTCGTACTCGTACAATACACAGCTTTTAGATGTATGTACTATTGGTATATACACTCCAATGATCAGCTCTTAGCAGCCCATGTGAGTCACCTAACACATGTGGGAACCATCATTTGGCAACTAGCATGAAATATCTCATAAAATTACAAAAATATGAGTAATCATTCATGACTTATTTACATGAAAACAAAATTACATATCCTTTATATCTAATCCATACACCAACGACCAAAAACACCTACAAACACTTTCATTCTTCAATTTTCTTCATCTAATTGATCTCTCTCAAGTTCTATCTTCAAGTTCTAAGTGTTCTTCATATATTTTACAAGTTCTAGTTTCATAAAATCAAGAATACTTTCAAGTTTGCTAGCTCACTTCCAATCTTGTAAGGTGATCATCCAACCTCAAGAAATCTTTATTTCTTACAGTAGGTTATCATTCTAATACAAGGTAATAATCATATTCAAACTTTGGTTCAATTTCTATAACTATAACAATCTTATTTCAAGTGATGATCTTACTTGAACTTGTTTTCGTGTCATCATTCTGCTTCAAGAACTTCGAGCCATCCAAGGATCCATTGAAGCTAGATCAATTTTTCTCTTTTCCAGTAGGTTTATCCAAGGAACTTAAGGTAGTAATGATGTTCATAACATCATTCGATTCATACATATAAAGCTATCTTATTCGAAGGTTTAAACTTGTAATCACTAGAACATAGTTTAGTTAATTCTAAACTTGTTCGCAAACAAAAGTTAATCCTTCTAACTTGACTTTTAAAATCAACTAAACACATGTTCTATATCTATATGATATGCTAACTTAATGATTTAAAACCTGAAAACACGAAAAACACCGTAAAACCGGATTTACGCCGTCGTAGTAACACCGCGGGCTGTTTTGGGTTAGTTAATTAAAAACTATGAGAAACTTTGATTTAAAAGTTGTTATTCTGAGAAAATGATTTTTATTATGAACATGAAACTATATCCAAAAATTATGGTTAAACTCAAAGTGGAAGTATGTTTTCTAAAATGGTCATCTAGACGTCGTTCTTTCGACTGAAATGACTACCTTTACAAAAACGACTTGTAACTTATTTTTCCGACTATAAACCTATACTTTTTCTGTTTAGATTCATAAAATAGAGTTCAATATGAAACCATAGTAATTTGATTCACTCAAAACGGATTTAAAATGAAGAAGTTATGGGTAAAACAAGATTGGATAATTTTTCTCATTTTAGCTACGTGAAAATTGGTAACAAATCTATTCCAACCATAACTTAATCAACTTGTATTGTATATTATGTAATCTTGAGATACCATAGACACGTATACAATGTTTCGACCTATCATGTCGACACATCTATATATATTTCGGAACAACCATAGACACTCTATATGTGAATGTTGGAGTTAGCTATACAGGGTTGAGGTTGATTCCAAAATATATATAGTTTGAGTTGTGATCAATACTGAGATACGTATACACTGGGTCGTGGATTGATTCAAGATAATATTTATCGATTTATTTCTGTACATCTAACTGTGGACAACTAGTTGTAGGTTACTAACGAGGACAGCTGACTTAATAAACTTAAAACATCAAAATATATTAAAAGTGTTGTAAATATATTTTGAACATACTTTGATATATATGTATATATTGTTATAGGTTCGTGAATCAACCAGTGGCCAAGTCTTACTTCCCGACGAAGTAAAAATCTGTGAAAGTGAGTTATAGTCCCACTTTTAAAATCTAATATTTTTGGGATGAGAATACATGCAGGTTTTATAAATGATTTACAAAATAGACACAAGTACGTGAAACTACATTCTATGGTTGAATTATCGAAATCGAATATGCCCCTTTTTATTAAGTCTGGTAATCTAAGAATTAGGGAACAGACACCCTAATTGACGCGAATCCTAAAGATAGATCTATTGGGCCTAACAAACCCCATCCAAAGTACCGGATGCTTTAGTACTTCGAAATTTATATCATATCCGAAGGGTGTCCCGGAATGATGGGGATATTCTTATATATGCATCTTGTTATTGTCGGTTACCAGGTGTTCACCATATGAATGATTTTTATCTCTATGTATGGGATGTGTATTGAAATATGAAATCTTGTGGTCTATTATTATGATTTGATATATATAGGTTAAACCTATAACTCACCAACATTTTTGTTGACGTTTTAAGCATTTTTATTCTCAGGTGATTATTAAGAGCTTCCGCTGTCGCATACTTAAATAAGGACGAGATTTGGAGTCCATGCTTGTATGATATTGTGTAAAAACTGCATTCAAGAAACTTATTTTGTTGTAACATATTTGTATTGTAAACCATTATGTAATGGTCGTGTGTAAACAGGATATTTTAGATTATCATTATTTGATAATCTACGTAAAGCTTTTTAAACCTTTATTGATGAAATAAAGGTTATGGTTTGTTTTAAAATGAATGCAGTCTTTGAAAAATGTCTCATATAGAGGTCAAAACCTCGCAACGAAATCAATTAATATGGAACGTTTTTAATCAATAAGAACGGGACATTTCAGTTGGTATCCGAGCGTTGGTCTTAGAGAACCAGAATTTTGCATTAGTGTGTCTTATCGAGTTTGTTAGGATGCATTAGTAAGTCTGGACTTCGACCGTGTTTACTTGAAAAATGATTGCTTAACAAATTTTGTTGGAAACTATATATTTTTAACATGTGAATATTATGTGATATATTAATCTCTTAACGCGTTTGATATTATGTGATAGATGTCTACCTCTAGAACAAGTCCCATTGACTCACCTAATAATAATGAAGAGTCAAATATAAATTGGAATGATTCGTGGACTGATTCACAAGTTCCCGAAGAGGAACCGGAAGAAGAGTCGGAACCGGAAGAAGAATCGGAACCGGATGAAGAAGTAGAACCGGTGGGGGAAATAATAAAACGGTTAAGTAAAAGAAAATCCTCAACCAACCGACCAAGGTTAATTATGGTCAATGGTGTTTCCGCCAAGGAAGCAAAATATTGGGAGGATTACCAATTCTCCGATGAATCAGATTCCGACAAGAATTCCGATGATGTTATAGAAATTACCCCAACTGAATTTAAAAAGGCAAAAGAAAATAATAAGGGAAAGGGCATAAAAATAGAGAAATCTAATTCCAACCCCGATGAACTTTATATGTATCGTCAACCCCCGAAGTCCTTAAGTTTTAACAATGACCCGGGAACCTCTAAACCACCGGGTTTTTCTAAACCAATGTGGAAAATTACGGCTCGTATTAGGGGAACATCATATATCCCTAGAAACTTGGCAAAACGAACCAAAACCGAAGAAGAAGAAACGAGCGAGTCGGAATAAGATAGTTGTATTCGTGTGGTGTAATATATGTAATATAGTGTTCTTATGCTTTATGATATATGTAAAAATTGCTTGTATTAATAAGTATTTTTTTTTATGAATCTAACTCTTGTCTATTTTACAGTTTAAAAACACAAAATGGATAGACAACCCAATATTTTAAGAGACCTACCCGGAGACATGATTGATGAAATCTTGTCTAGAGTCGGCCAGAATTCCTCGGCACAACTATTTAAGGCGAGATCAGTTTGTAAGACATTCGAAGAACGTTCCAAGAATGTCTTGGTTTATAAGAGACTTTCGTTTGAAAGATGGGGGATATCACATTGGGAAACCCATAAGTTACGATGTGTTTACTTTGACGCATATATTGCGGGGAACCCAAATGCTATTTTACGCAACGGGTTAAGAAATTATTTTGACTCAATATATCCGAATATTGGACTTCGTGATTTAGAAAAAGCGGCTAACATGCAACATAAAGAAGCATGTTATGCTTACGGATTAGTAATGTTCGCTTCTCACCAAAGTGAGAACAAGAACATCGGGCTACAACTATTAAACAAAACGTTTCCACAAGTGACGGAGTCGGTAATTGGGGTAAGAAATGAGGTTTTTAGATTATTACGGGACTGTTGGACATTACGTAACCCTCGTCCCTTTGACGACGTTACAACACGCTGTCTTATAAACGGCCATAACGGTTATGTTGCACAAGACCAAGGATGGGAAGTAGTCCTAGTAAAACCAGAATGCATGACTTGTTTCTGGACGTATGAATTACGTGTCTTTATTTCCTTTGCTGAACGACTTGTGTACTAGCTAGAATTATCTTCACAACTATCTTGTATCAAAGTTATTGTGTGCTATATTTCAAGCTTTATGTAAAATAAGCGGTATTGTAAGTTTGTAAAATATTGTATAAAAGTTTGAACGCGAAATATTATTATAATCAGTTTTTCATATAGAATTGTAGTAGTTGAATTGTATATTAGCTACTAAGTATGAACTTAACGGGTAGGTACTACCCGAATTTAAACTTATAAAATGCTAATATGAAGAAAAAGCTTTTATAAATGAGTTCATATTATGCTACGAAATACTATTAACTACTCTTAATATTCTGTATGATTAACTTGTTCCATTTGACTATTTTGAAGGAAATGGCACCGACTACTCGACACACCGTGAATATGAATGAAGAGGAATTCCGTACTTTTCTAGCTTCAAACATAGCCGCGGTACAGGCTGCGCTACATACCAACAATAACCTTGGATCTGGCAGTACAGGAAATCGTGTAGGATGCACCTACAAAGAATTCACTGCCTGCAAACCTTTGGAATTTGATGGAACCGAAGGACCGATCGGATTGAAACGGTGGACCGAGAAGGTCGAATCGGTGTTTGCCATAAGTAAGTGTACTGAAGAGGACAAAGTGAAGTACGCTACGCATACCTTCACAGGTTCTGCATTAACATGGTGGAATACCTATCTAGAGCAAGTGGGACAAGATGATGCGTACGCACTACCGTGGTCAGCATTCAAGCACTTGATGAACGAGAAGTACCGTCCCAGAACCAAGGTCAATAAGCTCAAGACAGAACTTAGAGGGTTACGAACCCAAGGATTTGATATTACCACGTACGAAAGACGATTCACAGAATTGTGCCTATTGTGTCCGGGAGCATTCGAAGATGAGGAAGAGAAGATCGACGCGTTTGTGAAAGGATTACCGGAAAGAATCCAAGAAGATATAAGTTCATACGAGCCCGCCTCCATACAACAGGCATGTAGAATGGCTCACAAACTCGTGAACCAAATTGAAGAAAGAATTAAAGAACAGACTGCTGAAGAGGCCAATGTGAAGCAAGTCAAAAGAAAGTGGGAGGAAAACGGTGATAAGAATCACCAATACAACAACAACAGCAATTACAACAATCATCGCAACAATTATCCCAACAATCGCAACATCAATCGCAACTACAACAAACGGCCCAACAACAACAACAACAACAACAACAGCAACTACAACAATCATCCCAACAACAATAATAACCGCAACAACAACAACAATCAGAAGCAGCTATGCCAAAGGTGTGAAAAGAATCACTCGGGGTTCTGCACCAAATTTTGCAACAAGTGTAAAAGAAATGGTCATAGCGCGGCGAAGTGTGATGTCTACGGACCAGGGGTTAACAGAACGAAAGGAACAAATGGTGTCGGAACGAGTAATGGCGGAGCAAGTAGTGTCGGAGCAAGTTATGCCAATGTAGTTTGTTATAAATGTGGAAAACCGGGCCACATTATTAGAAATTGCCCGAACCAGGAGAACACGAATGGACAAGGCCGTGGAAGAGTTTTCAATATTAATGCGGCAGAGGCACAGGAAGACCCGGAGCTTGTTACGGGTACGTTTCTTATTGACAATAAATCTGCTTACGTTTTATTTGATTCGGGTGCGGATAGAAGCTATATGAGTAGAGATTTTTGTGCTAAATTAAGTTGTCCATTGACGCCTTTGGATAGTAAATTTCTACTCGAATTAGCAAATGGTAAATTAATTTCAGCAGATAATATATGTCGGAATCGAGAAATTAAACTGGTTAGCGAAACATTTAAGATTGATTTGATACCAGTAGAGTTAGGGAGTTTTGATGTGATAATCGGTATGGACTGGTTGAAAGAAGTGAAAGCAGAGATCGTTTGTTACAAAAATGCAATTCGCATTATACGAGAAAAAGGAAAACCCTTAATGGTGTACGGAGAAAAGGGCAACACGAAGCTACATCTTATTAGTAATTTGAAGGCACAAAAACTAATAAGAAAAGGTTGCTATGCTATTCTAGCACACGTCGAGAAAGTACAAACTGAAGAAAAGAGCATCAATGATGTTCCCGTCGCAAAAGAATTTCCTGATGTATTTCCGAAAGAATTACCGGGATTACCCCCACATCGATCCGTTGAATTTCAAATAGATCTTGTACCAGGAGCTGCACCAATAGCTCGTGCTCCTTACAGACTCGCACCCAGCGAGATGAAAGAACTACAAAGCCAATTACAAGAACTTTTAGAGCGTGGTTTCATTCGACCAAGCACATCACCGTGGGGAGCTCCTGTTTTGTTTGTCAAGAAGAAAGATGGTACATTCAGGTTGTGTATCGACTACCGAGAGTTGAACAAACTTACCATCAAGAACCGCTACCCACTACCGAGAATTGATGACTTATTTGATCAACTACAAGGCTCGTCTGTTTATTCAAAGATTGGCTTACGTTCCGGGTATCATCAAATGCGGGTGAAAGAAGATGATATTCCAAAGACTGCTTTCAGAACACGTTACGGTCATTACGAGTTTATGGTCATGCCGTTTGGTTTAACTAATGCACCAGCTGTGTTCATGGACCTTATGAACCGAGTGTGTGGACCATACCTTGACAAGTTTGTCATTGTTTTCATTGATGACATACTTATTTACTCAAAGAATGACCAAGAACACGGTGAACATTTGAGAAAGGTGTTAGAAGTATTGAGGAAGGAAGAATTGTATGCTAAGTTTTCAAAGTGTGCATTTTGGTTGAAAGAAGTTCAATTCCTCTGTCACATAGTGAACAAAGAAGGTATTAAGGTGGATCCGGCAAAGATAGAAACTGTTGAAAAGTGGGAAATCCCGAAAACTCCGAAACACATACGCCAGTTTTTAGGACTAGCTGGTTACTACAGAAGGTTCATCCAAGACTTTTCCAGAATAGCAAAACCCTTGACTGCATTAACGCATAAAGGGAAGAAATTTGAATGGAATGATGAACAAGAGAAAGCGTTTCAGTTATTGAAGAAAAAGCTAACTACGGCACCTATATTGTCATTGCCTGAAGGGAATGATGATTTTGTGATTTATTGTGATGCATCAAAGCAAGGTCTCGGTTGTGTATTAATGCAACGAACGAAGGTGATTGCTTATGCGTCTAGACAATTGAAGATTCACGAACAAAATTATACGACGCATGATTTGGAATTAGGCGCGGTTGTTTTTGCATTAAAGACTTGGAGGCACTACTTATATGGGGTCAAAAGTATTATATATACCGACCACAAAAGTCTTCAACACATATTTAATCAGAAACAACTGAATATGAGGCAGCGTAGGTGGATTGAATTATTGAATGATTACGACTTTGAGATTCGTTACCACCCGGGGAAGGCAAATGTGGTAGCCGATGCCTTGAGCAGGAAGGACAGAGAACCCATTCGAGTAAAATCTATGAATATAATGATTCATAATAACCTTACTACTCAAATAAAGGAGGCGCAACAAGGAGTTTTAAAAGAGGGAAATTTAAAGGATGAAATACCCAAAGGATCAGAGAAGCATCTTAATATTCGGGAAGACGGAACCCGGTATAGGGCTGAAAGGATTTGGGTACCAAAATTTGGAGATATGAGAGAAATGGTACTTAGAGAAGCTCATAAAACCAGATACTCAATATTTCCTGGAACGGGGAAGATGTACAAGGATCTCAAGAAACATTTTTGGTGGCCGGGTATGAAAGCCGATGTTGCTAAATACGTAGGAGAATGTTTGACTTGTTCTAAGGTCAAAGCTGAGCATCAGAAACCATCAGGTCTACTTCAATAACCCGAAATCCCGGAATGGAAATGGGAAAACATTACCATGGATTTCATCACTAAATTGCCAAGGACTGCAAGTGGTTTTGATACTATTTGGGTAATAGTTGATCATCTCACCAAATCAGCACACTTCCTGCCAATAAGAGAAGATGACAAGATGGAGAAGTTAGCACGACTGTATTTGAAGGAAGTCATCTCCAGACATGGAATACCAATCTCTATTATCTCTGATAGGGATGGTAGATTTATTTCAAGATTCTGGCAGACATTACAGCAAGCATTAGGAACTCGTCTAGACATGAGTACTGCCTATCATCCACAAACTGATGGGCAGAGCGAAAGGACGATACAAACGCTTGAAGACATGCTACGAGCATGTGTTATTGATTTTGGAAACAGTTGGGATCGACATCTACCGTTAGCAGAATTTTCCTACAACAACAGCTACCATTCAAGCATTGAGATGGCGCCGTTTGAAGCACTTTATGGTAGAAAGTGCAGATCTCCGATTTGTTGGAGTGAAGTGGGGGATAGACAGATTACGGGTCCGGAGATTATACAAGAAACTACCGAGAAGATCATCCAAATTCAACAACGGTTGAAAACCGCCCAAAGTCGACAAAAGAGCTACGCTGACATTAAAATAAAAGATATAGAATTTGAAATTGGAGAGATGGTCATGCTTAAAGTTGCACCTTGGAAAGGCGTTGTTCGATTTGGTAAACGAGGGAAATTAAATCCAAGGTATATTGGACCATTCAAGATTATTGATCGTGTCGGACCAGTAGCTTACCGACTTGAGTTACCTCAACAACTCGCGGCTGTACATAACACTTTCCACGTCTCGAATTTGAAGAAATGTTTTGCTAAAGAAGATCTCACTATTCCGTTAGATGAAATCCAAATCAACGAAAAACTTCAATTCATCGAAGAACCCGTCGAAATAATGGATCGTGAGGTTAAAAGACTTAAGAAAAACAAGATACCGATTGTTAAGGTTCGATGGAATGCTCGTAGAGGACCAGAGTTCACCTGGGAGCGTGAAGATCAGATGAAGAAGAAATACCCGCATCTATTTCCAGAAGATTCGTCAACACCTTCAACAGCTTAAAATTTCGGGACGAAATTTATTTAACGGGTAGGTACTGTAGTGACCCGAACTTTTCCATGTTTATATATATTAATTGAGATTGATATTTACATGATTAAATGTTTCCAACATGTTAAGCAATCAAACTTGTTAAGACTTGATTAATTGAAATATGTTTCATATAGACAATTGACCACCCAAGTTGACCGGTGATTCACGAACGTTAAAACTTGTAAAAACTATACGATGACATATATATGGTTATATATATAGTTAACATGTTTTTATTATAAGTATGTATCTCATTAGGTATTTTAACAATGAGTTATATACATAAAAATGAGACTATTAATTTAAGAAACTCGAAAACGATATATATAACGATTATCGTTATAACAACGTCTTACTAGGTACATATGAATCATATTAAAATATTGATACACTTGGTTAATTATGTTAAATGATAAGTAAATATATTATTAAGTGTATTAACAATGAAATACATATGTAAAAATAAGACTACTAACTTAATGATTTCGAAACGAGACATATATGTAACGATTATCGTTGTAACGACATTTAACTGTATATACATCATACTGAGATATATTATATATCATAATATCATGATAATATAACAATTTAATATCTCATTTGTTATAATAAACAATGGGTTAACAACATTCAACAAGATCGTTAACCTAAAGGTTTCAAAACAACATTTACATGTAACGACTAACGATGACTTAACGACTCAGTTAAAATGTATATACATGTAGTGTTTTAATATGTATTCATACACTTTTGAAAGACTTCAAGACACTTATCAAAATACTTCTACTTAACAAAAATGCTTACAATTACATCCTCGTTCAGTTTCATCAACAATTCTACTTGTATGCACCCGTATTCGTACTCGTACAATACACAGCTTTTAGATGTATGTACTATTGGTATATACACTCCAATGATCAGCTCTTAGCAGCCCATGTGAGTCACCTAACACATGTGGGAACCATCATTTGGCAACTAGCATGAAATATCTCATAAAATTACAAAAATATGAGTAATCATTCATGACTTATTTACATGAAAACAAAATTACATATCCTTTATATCTAATCCATACACCAACGACCAAAAACACCTACAAACACTTTCATTCTTCAATTTTCTTCATCTAATTGATCTCTCTCAAGTTCTATCTTCAAGTTCTAAGTGTTCTTCATATATTTTACAAGTTCTAGTTTCATAAAATCAAGAATACTTTCAAGTTTGCTAGCTCACTTCCAATCTTGTAAGGTGATCATCCAACCTCAAGAAATCTTTATTTCTTACAGTAGGTTATCATTCTAATACAAGGTAATAATCATATTCAAACTTTGGTTCAATTTCTATAACTATAACAATCTTATTTCAAGTGATGATCTTACTTGAACTTGTTTTCGTGTCATCATTCTGCTTCAAGAACTTCGAGCCATCCAAGGATCCATTGAAGCTAGATCAATTTTTCTCTTTTCCAGTAGGTTTATCCAAGGAACTTAAGGTAGTAATGATGTTCATAACATCATTCGATTCATACATATAAAGCTATCTTATTCGAAGGTTTAAACTTGTAATCACTAGAACATAGTTTAGTTAATTCTAAACTTGTTCGCAAACAAAAGTTAATCCTTCTAACTTGACTTTTAAAATCAACTAAACACATGTTCTATATCTATATGATATGCTAACTTAATGATTTAAAACCTGAAAACACGAAAAACACCGTAAAACCGGATTTACGCCGTCGTAGTAACACCGCGGGCTGTTTTGGGTTAGTTAATTAAAAACTATGATAAACTTTGATTTAAAAGTTTTTATTCTGAGAAAATGATTTTTATTATGAACATGAAACTATATCCAAAAATTATGGTTAAACTCAAAGTGGAAGTATGTTTTCTAAAATGGTCATCTAGACGTCGTTCTTTCGACTGAAATGACTACCTTTACAAAAACGACTTGTAACTTATTTTTCCGACTATAAACCTATACTTTTTCTGTTTAGATTCATAAAATAGAGTTCAATATGAAACCATAGCAATTTGATTCACTCAAAACGGATTTAAAATGAAGAAGTTATGGGTAAAACAAGATTGGATAATTTTTCTCATTTTAGCTACGTGAAAATTGGTAACAAATCTATTCCAACCATAACTTAATCAACTTGTATTGTATATTATGTAATCTTGAGATACCATAGACACCTATACAATGTTTCGACCTATCATGTCGACACATCTATATATATTTCGGAACAACCATAGACACTCTATATGTGAATGTTGGAGTTAGCTATACAGGGTTGAGGTTGATTCCAAAATATATATAGTTTGAGTTGTGATCAATACTGAGATACGTATACACTGGGTCGTGGATTGATTCAAGATAATATTTATCGATTTATTTCTGTACATCTAACTGTGGACAACTAGTTGTAGGTTACTAACGAGGACAGCTGACTTAATAAACTTAAAACATCAAAATATATTAAAAGTGTTGTAAATATATTTTGAACATACTTTGATATATATGTATATATTGTTATAGGTTCGTGAATCAACCAGTGGCCAAGTCTTACTTCCCGACGAAGTAAAAATCTGTGAAAGTGAGTTATAGTCTCACTTTTAAAATCTAATATTTTTGGGATGAGAATACATGCAGGTTTTATAAATGATTTACAAAATAGACACAAGTACGTGAAACTACATTCTATGGTTGAATTATCGAAATCGAATATGCCCCTTTTTATTAAGTCTGGTAATCTAAGAATTAGGGAACAGACACCCTAATTGACGCGAATCCTAAAGATAGATCTATTGGGCCTAACAATCCCCATCCAAAGTACCGGATGCTTTAGTACTTCGAAATTTATATCATATCCGAAGGGTGTCCCGGAATGATGGGGATATTCTTATATATGCATCTTGTTATTGTCGGTTACCAGGTGTTCACCATATGAATGATTTTTATCTCTATGTATGGGATGTGTATTGAAATATGAAATCTTGTGGTCTATTATTATGATTTGATATATATAGGTTAAACCTATAACTCACCAACATTTTTGTTGACGTTTTAAGCATGTTTATTCTCAGGTGATTATTAAGAGCTTCCGCTGTCGCATACTTAAATAAGGACGAGATTTGGAGTCCATGCTTGTATGATATTGTGTAAAAACTGCATTCAAGAAACTTATTTTGTTGTAACATATTTGTATTGTAAACCATTATGTAATGGTCGTGTGTAAACAGGATATTTTAGATTATCATTATTTGATAATCTACGTAAAGCTTTTTAAACCTTTATTGATGAAATAAAGGTTATGGTTTGTTTTAAAATGAATGCAGTCTTTGAAAAACGTCTCATATAGAGGTCAAAACCTCGCAACGAAATCAATTAATATGGAACGTTTTTAATCAATAAGAACGGGACATTTCATGGATTATATAACCCCAATGGCGAAGGGTTGATAATGAGTTGCGGATGAGTAACCCCGATGACGTGGGTTTTGATATTGAGAAGTGAGTGGAATAATTATGCGTGTACGTACATAATGTATTTATTTGTGTAGCATGAGTTGTGAAGTGTCGATGTGTTAAGACACCACATCTCACGTGACGAGTGAAGTGTCGACGTTTTAAGACATCACTCGGGGGTGAAGTATCGACGTGTTAAGATGCCACCTCAGGCAAGATGAAGAGTGAAGTGTCGACGTGTTAAGACACCACTCAGAGTGAAGTATCGGCGTGTTAACATGCCACTCCAAGAACTAGCACGGGTGAAGCATCGACGTGATAAGACGCCACCCGGGGTGAAGCATCGACGTGTTAAGATGCCACCCGTGGGATTAGTGTACGACGTGTTAAGTACTCTAATGGTTGTTGTGAACACCGATGGGAAATTTGAGTACCATTCCTTGTATTATTGGTTAACCATGGTTGTGCGTTGTGATGTAGCTAACCCTCCGGGCGTAGCTTATTGGCATTGTTCACATCGTCGTTGGTGAACTTATATTTGTTGTTATTTTAGCTTGTTGCTTAGTGATCGTACGGTATGCTTAGCTTAGCTTGCCTTTATGCTTGGATACTCCGGTATGCGTTATTTTATTACTTGTGTGGCGTGTCCATTTTATGCATATATATGTATGTGGTATATTCTCACTTTCTAAGCGTTAGCTTACCCTCTCGTTGTTTACATTTTTATAGATTTGCATGGAGGAGGTGGCTCGGGTAAGCGTGGGGACTAATGGACTTGCGTAGTTTGCTTTAGAAGATGTGCTTTTGGATCGATTAGGATTGGGTAGCGTATCCTCAATCACCATGCTCGGTTTTGTTGGACATTAAAATAGTCAGGTCGTGTTTACCCGTTCGGATATTTAAACTATGTATTAAATGTTTTAAAGCTCATTTAACTTATTATTGTGTTAAAGATATTTTTGGAAACATAAATGGGACCTAAATATTAATGTATTAAAGAAAAAAAATTTACGGGCCGGTTTAAATACGGGTTGGGTTGTTTCAGAGTTTTTCCTTGTAGAGGTAGGTTTACATCAGGGATCGGCCCTTAGCCCATATCTTTTCGCTTTGATCCTAGACGAATTAACTAAGAGGATACAAGATAACATCCCATGGTGCCTAATATTCGCCGACGATATTGTTTTAGTTTCAGATTCACAGGATGAGCTTAACAGAAGGCTAGACCAATGGAGGACTGCACTAGAATCAAATGGCCTACGGATTAGCAGACTTAAATCGGAGTATCTTAGATGCGATTTCAAGACGAGCGAAGAAGAACAAGAGGATTTAGTGGATGTCAGAATTGGAGATCAGATTTTACCTCCACAAGAGTCCTTTAGATATTTAGGCTCGATGCTTCACAAATCAGGAAGGATAGATGAGGACGTGACGCATCGTATACGAGTAGGATTGTTGAAGTGGAGGGCAGCGAAAGGGGTGTTGTGCGACAAGAATCTACCCCTTAAATTGAAAGGGAAATTTTTCAAGGTGGAAATCAGACCGGCCATGTTGTATGGCTCAGACTGTTGACCAATGACGAAAGCCCAAGAGAGGAGGATAGAGGTGGCAGAAATGAGGATGCTTAGGTGGACGTGTGGCAAGACCATGCTAGATATGATACCAAATGGAGTTTTTAGGGAGAACTTGGAAGTTGGAAACATAACCAACAAGTTGAGGGAAGGACGACTTAGATGGTTCGAGCATGTTATGAGGTTCCCACTTTTAGCCCCGGTTAGGAGAGTCAAGACCCTCGTTGTTGGGGGCGTAAGGAGAAGGGATAGAGCCAGACGTAGGTTGGAGGATAGATTGAAGCTTGACATGAAGGAGCTTTTATTGACTGAGGACATGACTTCTGATAGGAATTTTTGGAGGAGTAGAATTAGAATAGATGACTAGGTTCTACATATTGTTTATTTATTTTATATATTTATATTATATTTCTTGCCTACTTGCTTGTGTGCACTTCATATATGTCTTTTTTTTTGGGACTTTACGTATTGGCTGGACGTGTTTTATGAATATATAATATATCTATACTTATTGTAGCATATTCACATGCTTTATTGCACTATATGATTACATGTTTGTATTACATTATATTGCAATTAAATTATACGTACTTACATATCACATGTTTGTATGCTAACATAGTATACTTATTTGTCTATGCCTACATAGTATACCATCTATTTTATACTGCATATTATACCTACATGCTTCTTACCAACATGTTTACGTATACTTATTGTACTTACATGACTTGTTATACTTACATATTTGACACTCGCATATTTTACTTATATGTTATATTACATTATATTGTTATATGCTTTATTACCTATACATATCGTATTGGAGTATACATCATTCATGGTAAATTTTCTATTTTATCAACTTTACTTGTATATTTTTACTTCATATATCAGAATTCTTGGTTCTTTCTGGTCGGAGGTCCCTGGGAAGTAGCCTCTCTACAGAATAGGGAGGGACGACTTCCTCTACCTAGGGACCGATAGGTATCCGTGGGTGGAGGAATGACTTCCCTTTTACTTTAGGGTAGAGGAAAGGACTGTCTACATCTAACCTCCCCATACTCCACTTTAGTGGAATTGGGTGGTGTTGTTGTTGTTGTTGTTGTTGTTGTTGTTGTTGTTGTTGTTGTTGTTGTTGTGTGTTTGTTGAGGGTTTTTATAGTAGTTTGTGTTAGGAAGAGAGGATCGTCAGGACGTTGGGAGATACAAATTTGAGAGAAAATAACTCTATTACTCACAAGAATAGATTACACGAGTATTACAAAACTCTAAAAAAAAAAAAACTCTCAAACTCACACACACTCTCTAGGTTGTGATTACACTTCTCTGAGTGATTTTGGGATGATTTACAACTGAGGTTTACACCTCTATTTATAGCTATGATCTTATAGCGGTAGATAGGTGTGAACGAGGAAGGTTGGCGGAAGTTGGCGGCAATCATCGTATTCAAGTTTGCTTCTTCTTCATGAGTTGTTCAAAGATGTCTTACTTTGAACATCTAGAAAGATTAGGCTGGAAATCACTGGAAACCATCAATTCTCCCCCTCCAGCCAAATCCACGAACATTCTAGTTATGTCTCTGCATAACTCCAACTTCTCTAGAGTCACCACCTTTGTTAACATATCCGCAAGATTCTCCTTTGTATGGATCTTCACTAGTCTCAACAGTTGTCGATCAATTACCTCGCGTAATAGTGAATATCAATATGTTTTGTACGGGAATGGTACATGGAGTTCTTGCTCAAATCTAGAGCACTCTGACTGTCACAATATACCTTGTACTCCTTTTGCTTGATTCTAAATTCTTGAAGATAACGCTTTAACCACAACATTTCTTTTTCAGCTTCCGCGGCAGCAATATATTCTGCTTCGGTTGTGGATAATGCAACACACTTCTGTAGTCTTGACTGCCATGAAACAGCTCCTCCTGCAAAAGTGTAAATGAATCCTGAAGTAGATTTCCTACTATCAAGATCTCCAGCCATATCTGCATCCGTATAGCCTTCCAAGATTGGATCAGCTCCCCCGTAACAAAGACATATCTTCGTTATACCTTTAAGATATCTGAGAATCCATTTTACCGCATTCCAATGCTCTTTCCCGGGGTTAGAGAGAAAACGACTCACTGTTCCCACTGCGTGAGCAATATCGGGCCTCGTACACACCATTGCATAAATCAAACTTCTAACTGCTGAAGAATATGGTACTGACGACATCTCCCCGATCTCTTCCATGGATGAGGGACATGATCTCTTACTTAACTTGAAATGGTTGGCTAATAAAATGCTAACAGGTTTGGCATTGTTCATATTGAACCATTCAAGCACTCGTTCAATATACTTCTCCTGAGATAGCCATAACCTTCTATTCTTCCTATCTCGGGTAATCTGCATTCCCAAAATTTGTTGAGCCTGTCCTAAGTCTTTCATGTCAAAAGACTTAGAGAGTTCCTTCTTCAGCTGGTTGATCTTCGTTGCATCTTTCCCTATGATCAAAATATCGTCTACATATAATAGAAGAGCAACGAAATCTCCTTCAAAAAACTTCTGAATGTAGACACACTCATCTGCTGCAATTTTCTTGTACCCTTGACTCACCATGCATGAGTCAAACTTCTTGTACCACTGCCTAGGTGCCTGCTTCAAACCATATAAACTTTTCTTCAGCTTGCATACGAGGTTATCTCCTGAAACCTCAAAACCTTCCGGCTGCTCCATGTAAATTTCTTCATGTAAATCTCCATGAAGAAAAGCTGTCTTTACATCCATCTGTTCAAGCTCCAAGTTCATACTTGTGACCAACCCAAGTATGACTCTAATTGAAGTCATCTTGACTACTGGTGAAAATATCTCGCCAAAATCAATCCCTTTCTTCTGCTGGAACCCTTTGACTACAAGCCGTGCTTTGTATTTCACCACTTTTCCACTACCATCCTTTTTCAGCTTGAACACCCATTTGTTTTTCAGTGCCTTCTTCCCGCGTGGAAGTTCTACAATCTCATAAGTTTGATTTTTTTGCAGAGAATCCATCTCATCCTGCATTGCGAGCAACCATTTTTCTTTATCCTTATGAGTTACTGCTTTATGAAAACTCTCTGGTTCTCCATCTTAAGTAAGTAGAAGGTACTCGGATTCTGGATATCTACTCGATGAAATCCGACCTCGTTCAGATCTACGAACTTCTGGAATATTCTGAGGAGATCCACCATCATCTTGACCTTGTGATGGTTCTGGAACGTCTGGCAGATGGGGTTGTGGCTCCCCCTGCTCAGCACCGTCATTTTCCTCATTATCTTCTACTTCTGACATTTCTTCCTGCACTGAAAATTCATTTCTCATGAATGATTCCGTTGTTGCCTCTGGCACCTGAACAGCAACATTTGACTTCTGAGATATTGTGGGCTTTTCAATATCTTCTATTGTCTGGCTTTCATGAAACACCACGTCCCTACTTCTGATCACCTTTTTCTCCTTTGGATCCCATAATCTGTATCCAAATTCTTCATCTCCATAGACTATGAATATGCATGGAGTGGTCCTTGCATCTAGCTTCTGCCTGAGCTCCTTGGATACATGTGCATACACCAAACATCCAAATACTCTTTAGTGAGAGTATGATGGATCCTTTCCAGACCAAAGGTTCTCCGGAACTTTAAAATTCAGTGGTACTGATGGAGATCGGTTGATCAAGTAACATGTGGCTGTGACTGCTTCTCCCCAGAATGGCTTTGGCAGCTTAGCCATACTGAGCATGCTCCGAACACGTTCCATGATTGTTCGGTTCATTCTTTCTGCTATACCATTGTGTTGAGGGGTACATGGAACTGTCTTCTCATGTCGGATGCCATATGATCTGCAATAGGCATTGAACTGCCTGGAAGAGTATTCACCGCCGTTGTCGGATCGAAGACACTTTAACTTCTTTCCTGTCTCACGTTCTACCATGATATGGAACTGTTTGAAGTAATCGAACACCTGGTCCTTCGTCTGCAAGAAATATACCCAAATCTTTCGAGAAGTATCATCGATAAACGTCAGAAAGTATCGATTGCCGCCAATTGATTCAACCTCTAAGGGACCGCAGACATCAGAGTGTACCAGACTGAGTAACTCTGATCTTCTCGTTGAAGAGGAATTAAACGAGACTCTATGCTGCCTACCAAACAGACAATGATTGCAGGGATCTAGTGCAGCGTCCTTGTCTACATTGATAAGCTCCTTCTTTATTAGGTTAGACAACCCTTTCTCACTCATGTGACCAAGTCTCTGGTGCCATAAATTTTGTGAAGCCTCCTTTTCTGCAACATTAATATTGTCTGTGCAGATCTTCACATGAGTCTTATACAGTGTGCCACAAATGTGTCCTCGAGCGACCATCATAGCGCCTCTTAAAAATTTCCACGTGCCTCTACTGAAATGACTATCATAGCCCTGTTTGTCGAGAGCTACTCCGGAAAGTAAATTCAGCCGAAGATCTGGCACATGGCGGACATCCTTCAGAGTGATTGTGCTCCCGGAACTTGTCTTTATCTTGACATCACCAATTCCGACAATCTCAGTAGAACTAGAATTTCCCATCTTCACAGCTCCAAAGTCACCAGCTTTGTATGTTGTGAAGTATTCCTTATATGGAGTCACGTGGTAGGAAGCTGCAGTATCTACCACCCATTCTGTTTCTTCTAGTGAGAAGTGAAGCCATGTCTCATCATGGGTTGAACAATAAGCTACATCACCAGAGATAGTCACTAATGTTTCTCCACCCTTATTCTTCGGCTGTGAACTGCTTTGACCTTGTTCCTCTTTCAATCTATAGCAGTTCTTTTTCATATGTCCCTCTAATCCACAATGATGGCATTTATGTAGTGACCCAAACTTTTCCATGTTTATATATATTAAATGAAATTGATATTTACATGATTAAGTGTTTCCAAGATGTTAAGCAATGAAACTTGTTAAGACTTGATTAATTGAAATAGGTTTTATATAGACAATTGACCACCCAAGTTGACCGGTGATTCACGAACGTTAAAACTTATAAAAACTATATGATGACATACATATGGATATATATAAATATATATAGTTATTATGATATTATGATAAGTATGTACCTCATTAAGTATTTTAACAATGAGTTATATACATAAAAATGAGACTATTGAATTAAGAAACTTGAAAACGGTATATATAACGATTATCGTTATAACAACGTCTTACTAATTACATATGAATCATTTTAAGATATTGATACACTATATATAAACATGTTAAATGATAAGTAAACATATCATTAAGTATAATAACAATGAACTACTTATGTAAAAACAAGACTACTAACTTAAGTATTTCAAAACGAGACATATATGTAACGATTATCGTTGTAACGACATTTAACTGTATATATATCATATTAAGATATATTAATACAACATTATATCATGATAATGTAATAATTTAACATCTCATTAGATGTAATAAACAATGTGTTAACAACATTTAACAAGATCGTTAACTTAAAGGTTTTAAAACAACATTTACATGTAACGACTAACGATGACTTAACGACTCAGTTAAAATGTATATACATGTAGTGTTTTAATATGTATTCATACACTTTTGAAAGACTTCAAGACACTTATCCAAGTACTTCTACTTAACAAAAATGCTTACGATTACATCCTCATTCATTTTCATCAACAATTCTACTCGTATGCACTCGTATTTGTACTTGTACAATACACAGCTTCTAAATGTATTTACAATTGGTATATACACTCCAATGATTAGCTCTTAGCAGCCCATGTGAGTCACCTAACCATGTGGGAACCATCATTTAACATCTAGCATGACTTATGAGCAAGGAAACAAAAACAAGAACTCCTTTTAACCCCACTCACCTTCACCACTCACCACCTACTCCATTTCACTTCCAATTTTCTTCCCAATTCTCTCTCAAAGCACACACACTCTTCCATGAACGTCTAAGTTACTATTTTTCCAGCAAAAATCATCAAATACAAGTTTTGGTTATTACCTATAATCATCATAAAAACAATTACTCAAGAACACATCAAGAACACTTCCAAGTTTACAAGTTTACTTTCAAGTTTCCTAATCCATTCCAAGCAATCATCTAAGATCAAGAAACCTTTGTTATTTATAATAGGTTATCTTTCTAAATCAAGGTAATTTTCATATTCAAGCTTTGATTCAATTTCTATAACTATAACTATCTTAATTCGAGTAATAAACTTACTTGAACTTGTTTTTGTGTCATGATTCTATTTCAAGAACTTCCAAGCCATCAAAGATCCTTTGAAGCTCAAGTTATTTTTTCATCATTTCCAGTAGGTTTACCTACTAAATTTGAGGTAGTAATGATGTTCATAACATCATTCTATTCATATATGTATAACTATCTTATTCGAAGATTTGAACATGTAATCACTAGAACATAGTTTAGTTAATTCTAAACTTGTTCCCAAACAAAAGTTAATCCTTCTAACTTGACTTTTAAAATAAACTAAACACATGTTCTATATCTATATGATATGCTAACTTAATGATTTAAAACCTGAAAACACGAAAAACACCATAAAACTGGATATAGGCCGGCGGGCTGTTTTGGGTTAGTTAATTAAGAACTATGATAAACTATGATTTAAAAGTTTTTCTTCTAGGAAAATGTTTTTTCTTATGAACATGAAACTATATCCAAAAATCATGGTTCAACTCAAAGTGGAAGTATGTTTTCCAAAATGGTCATCTAGACGTCGTTCGTTCGACTAAAATGACTACCTTTACAAAAATGACTTGTAACCTGTATTTCTGACTATAAACTTATACTTTTTCTGTTTAGATTCATAACTTAAGTTCAATATGAAACCATAGCAACTTGAATCACTCAAAACGGATTTAAAACGAAGAAGTTATGGGTAAAACAAAATTGGATATTTTTACTAGTTTTAGCTACGTGAAAATTGGTAACAAATCTATATTAATCATATCCTAGCTAACTTATATTGTATCATACATGTATTCTAATATATTATGTAATATTGGGATACCATAGACACGTATTCAAATGTTTTGACATATCATATCGATCCATGTATATATATTATTTGGAACAACCATAGACACTCTATATGCAGTAATGATTGAGTTAGCTATACATGGTTGAGGTTGATTCCAAAAATATATATACTTTGAGTTGTGATCTAGCCTGAGACGTTTATACACTGGGTCGTGGATTGATTCAAGATAATATATATCAATTTATTTTTCTGTACATCTAACTGTGGACAACTAGTTGTAGGTTACTAAAGAGGACAGCTGACTTAATAAACTTAAAACATTAAAACGTATTAAAAATATTGTAAATATATTTTGAACATACTTTGATATATATGTACATATTTGTTATAGGTTCGTGAATCGACCAGTGGCCAAGTCTTACTTCCCGATGAAGTAAAAATCTGTGAAAGTGAGTTATAGTCCCACTTTTAAAATCTATTATTTTTGGGATGAGAATACATACAGTTTTATAAATGTTTTACAAAATAGACACAAGTGATCAAAATTACATTCTATGTTGAATTATCGAACCGAATATGCCCCTTTTTAGCTTGGTAGCCTAAGAATTGGTGTTTATTATAATTGCCACCAATTGACGCGAATCCTAAAGATAGATCTATTTGGCCCAACAAGCCTCATCCGAGTTACGGATGCTTTAGTACTTCGATTTATCATCTCCGATGAGAGTCCCGGAATGATGGGGATATTCTATATGCATCCTGTTAAGGTCAATTACCAGGTGTTCATCATATGAATGATTTTTATGCAGATTGCATGTTGTTTATGAGAAATGAAAATATGAAATCTTGTGGTCTATTATTATTACGATTTGATAAATATATAGGTTAAACCTATAACTCACCAACATTTTTGTTGACGTTTAAAGCATGTTTATTCTCAGGTGATTATTAAGAGCTTCCGCTGTTGCATGCTAATTTATGGACAAGAGTTGGAGTCAGCATGCTTGTATAATATTGTTTAAAAACTGCATTCGAAGACTTAAATTGATGTGTAATATTATTGTAAACCATTATGTAATAATCGTGTGAAAACGCTATATTTTAGATTATCATTATTTGATAATCGTCGTATTATTTTTAAACCTTTATCGATAAAATAAAGGTTATGGTTTGTTTTAAAATCGAATGCAGTTTTTGAAAAACGTCTCATATAGAGGTCAAAACCTCGCAACGAAATCAATTAATATGGAACGTTTATAAATCGATATGAACGGTACATTTCAGTTGGTATCTGAGCGTTGGTCTTAGAGAACCAGAATTTTTGCATTAGTGTGTCTTACCGAGTTTGTTAGGATGCATTAGTGAGTCTGGACTTCGACCGTGTTTTTCTTCAAAAATGATTGCTTAACATTTTTTGTTGGAAACTATATATTATTAACATGCAAATATTATGTGATAAATTAATCTCTTAACATGTTTGATGTTGTGTGATAGATGTCTACCTCTAGTACAAATCCCATCGACTCACCTAATAATAATGAAGAGTCGAATATATTTTGAGAAGATTCACAAATTCCCGAAGAGGAACCGAAAAAGGAGGAACCGGAAGAAGGAGAACCGGAAGAAGAGGAACCAGAAGAGGAGGAACCGAAAGAAGAAGAGGTTCTGGAGGAAGAAATATTGATACCTACAGTAAATCGATTAAATAAAAGAAAATCCTCAACCAACGGACCAAAGTTAAAAATGGTCAATGGTGTTTTCGCCAAGGAAGCAAAATATTGGGAAGATTACCAATTTTTCGATGAATCGGATCCCGTTGAGGATTCCGATGATGTTATAGAAATTACCTCGACCCAATTTAATAAAGCAAAAGAAAATAATAGGGGAAAAGGTATAAAAATAGAGAAACCTGATTCCAACCCCGATGAACTTTATATGTATCGGCAACATCCGTATTTCCTAAAATGTAACAATAACCCGGGAACCTCTAAACCACCAGGTTTTTCTAAACCATTGTGGAAAATGAAGGCTCGTATTAGAGGAACACCATATATCCCTAGAAAATTAGGAAAATGAACCAAGTCCGAAGAAGAAGAAACCAGTGATTCAGATTAGAGGGTTGTAATCGTGTTGTGTATTATATGTATTGTAGTGTGCTTGTACTTTTATGTTCTATGTAAAAATTTCTTGTATTGTTTGTTAATTATCTTTTACGAATATAATCCTTGTCTATTTTACAGTATAAAAACAAAATGGGCGTTAAGGGTAGACAACCGAATATTTTAGAAGACCTACCAGAGGATATGATTGAGGAAATTTTGTCTAGAGTCGGTCAGAATTCATCAGCACATTTAGTTATGGCGAAATTAACTTGTCAAACATTTGAAAGACTTTCCAGAAATGCCTTAGTTTATAAAAGGCTTTCCTTTGATAGATGGGGTATATCACATTGGGGAGACCGTAAGTTACGCCGTGTTTTCTTTAAAGCGTTAAATGCGGGGAACTCAAATGCAATTTTACGCTACGGGTTAAAAACCTATTTTGACTCAACATATCCCAACATAGGACTTCGAACTTTAGAAAGTGCTGCTAACATGCAACATAAAGAAGCATGTTATGCTTACGGTTTAGTGATGTTCGCTTCTCACCAAAGTGAGAAAAAGAACATCGGATTTCAATTTTTAAATAAAACCTTCCCACAAGTGACGGATTCAGTAGTTGGGGTGAGAAACAAGGTTTTTAGATTATTACGGGGTTGTTGGACATTACGAAACCCTCCCCTTCGACGATGTTACAACATGCTGTCATGTCAACGACCACAATGGTTATGTTCCACAAGACCAAGGATGGGAAGTAGTCTTAGTAAAACCAGAATGCATGACTTGTTTCTGGACGTACGAATTACGTGTTTTTATTGCCTTTGCTGAACGACTTGCGTATTAACTAGGATTGTTGTCACAACTGCTTTGTATCAAAGTTTTTATGTGCTATATTTCATGCTATATGTAAAATAGCGGTATTGTAAGTTTGCAAAATATTGTATATAAGTTTGAATGTAAAATATTATTGTAATCAATTTTTCATATAGAATTGTAGTAGTTGAATTGTATATTAGCTACTAAGTATGAACTTAACGGGTAGGTACTACCCGAATTAAAACTATAAAACGCTAATATGAAGAAAAAGCTTTTATAAATAAGTTCATATTATGCTACGAAATACTATTGACTACTCTTAATATTCTATATGATTAACTTAATTCTTTTGGCTATTTTTGAAGGAAATGGCACCGACTACACGTCAGAACTTGAACATGAGCGAGGAAGACTTCCGTGTTTTCCTTGCTGCGAACATAGCTGCGGTGCAAGCCGCAATGCAAAATAATAACAATAACTCTGGTTCTAGCAGTGGAACAAATTCCACAAGAACTCGTGTAGGATGCTCCTACAAAGAATTCACTGCCTGCAAACCTTTGGAATTCGATGGAACCGAGGGTCCAATCGGATTGAAACGGTGGACCGAAAAGGTTGAATCGGTGTTTGCCATAAGTAAATGTACTGAAGAAGACAAAGTAAAGTACGCTAAGCATACCTTCACAGGTACTACGTTAACATAGTGGAACACCTATCTCGAGCAGGTGGGACAAGATGCTGCTTACGCACTACCGTGGTCAGCATTCAAGCACTTGATAAACGAGCAGTATCGTCCCAGAAACGAGGTCAATAAGCTTAAGGTAGAGCTTAGAGGATTACAAACGCAAGGTTTCGACATCACCACGTACGAACGACGATTCACAGAGTTGAGCCTATTGTGTCCAAGAGCGTTCGAAGATGAAGAGGAGAAGATTGACGCATTTGTAAAAGGGTTACCAGAAAGGATTCAAGAAGATGTGAGTTCACACGAGCCCGCCTCCATACAAAAGGCAAGTCGAATGGCTCACAAACTCATAAATCAGATTGAGGGAAGGATTAAAGAACAGGCGGCCGAAGAGGCCAACACGAAACAAGTCAAGAGAAAGTGGGAGGAAAACAGTGACAAGAGTTACCAATACAACAACAACAACAATCACAACCACAATCGCAACAACTATCCCAACAACCGCAATATCAATCGCAACAACAACAATCGCAATCCCAACAACAACTACAACAAGCGTCCCAACAACAATAACTTCACCAAAAGTCCCAACAACAATAACAACCACATCAATCCCAATAGCAATCTCAATAACAACAATGACAACAACAATTAGAAAATTCCATGCTATAGGTGTGAAGGATATCATCCGGGTAAATTTTGTGAAGTAGTATGTACCAAATGTAATAGGAAGGGTCATGCTGCAGCGAAATGTGAAGCATTCGGACCAGTGACTAAAAGAACAAATACTGCCCACATTATTTGTTTCGAATGTGGAAAGAAGGGCCACTACAAAACTACGTGCCCAAACCAGGGAAATAATAATGGGCAAATCCGTGGGAGAGTTTTTAACATTAATGCGAAAGAAGCGCAGGAAGACCCGGAGCTTGTTACGGGTACGTTTCTTATCAATGAAAAACCTGCTTATGTTTTATTTGATTTGGGTGCGGATAGAAGCTATATGAGTAGAGATTTTGTGCTAAATTAAGTGGTCCATTGACGTCTATGAATAATAAATTTTTACTCGAATTAGCAAATGGTAAATTAATTTCGGCAGATAAAATATGTCGGAATCGAGAAATTAAACTGGTTAGTGAAACGTTTAAGATTGATTTGATACCAGTAGAGTTAGGGAGTTTTGATGTGATAATTGGCATTGACTGGTTGAAAAAGGAGAGAGCAGAGATTGTATGTTACAAAAATGCAATTCGCATTGTACGAGAAGAAGGAAAACCCATAATGGTGTACGGAGAAAAGAGCAACGCGAAGCTAAACCTTATTAGTAACTTGAAGGCGCAAAAGCTAATAAGAAAAGGTTGCTATGCTGTGCTAGCACATGTCGAGAAAGTACAAACCGAAGAAAAGAACATCAATGATGTTCCCGTTGCAAAAGAATTTATCGATGTATTTCCAAAAGAATTACCGGGACTACCTCCACACCGATCTGTTGAATTTAAATAGATCTTGTACCAGGAGCTGTACCAATAGCTCGTGCTCCATACAGACTCGCACCCAGCGAAATGAAGGAACTCCCAAGCCAACTACAAGAACTTTTAGAACGTGGTTTCATACGACCAAGTACATCACCGTGGGGAGCTCCTGTTTTGTTTGTCAAGAAGAAAGATGGTACATTCAGGTTGTGTATCGACTACCGAGAGTTGAACAAACTTACCATCAAGAACCGTTATCCACTATCGAGAATCGACGACTTATTTGATCAATTACAAGGTTCGTCAGTTTCTTCGAAGATTGATTTACGTTCCGGATATCATTAAATGCGGGTGAAGGAGGATGATATTCTGAAGACTACTTTCAGAACGCGTTACGGTCATTACGAGTTTATGGTTATGCCGTTTGGGTTAACTAACGCACCAGATGTGTTCATGGACCTCATGAACCGAGTGTGTGGACCATACCTTGACAAATTTGTCATTGTTTTCATCGATGACATACTTATTTACTCAAAGAATGATCAAGAGCACGAAGAACATTTGAGAAAAGTGCTAGAGTTGTTGAGGAAAGAAAAACTGTACGCTAAATTTTCAAAGTGTGCATTTTGGTTGGAAGAAGTTCAATTCCTCGGTCACATAGTGAACAAAGAAGGTATTCAGGTGGATCCGGCGAAGATTGAAACTGTTAAAAAATGGGAAACCCCGAAAACTCCAAAACATATACGCCAATTTTTAGGATTGGCTGGTTACTACAGAAGATTCATCCAAGATTTTTCCAAAATAGCAAAACCCTTGACTGCATTAACGCATAAAGGGAAGAAATTCGAATGGAAGGATGAGCAGGAGAAAGCGTTTCAATTGTTGAAGAAAAAGTTAACTACGGCACCTATATTGTCATTGCCTAAAGGGAATGATGATTTTGTGATATATTGTGACGCCTCAAAGCAAGGTCTCAGTTGTGTATTAATGCAACGAACGAAGGTAATTGCTTATGCGTCTAGACAATTGAAGATTCACGAGCAGAATTATACGACGCATGATTTGGAATTAGGCGCGGTGGTTTTTACATTAAAGACTTGGAGGCACTACTTATATGGGGTCAAAAGTATTATATATACCGGTCACAAAAGTCTCCAACACATATTTAATCAGAAACAACTAAACATGAGACAGCGTAGGTGGATTGAGTTATTAAATGATTACGATTTCGAGATTCGTTACCACCCGGGGAAGGCAAATGTGGTAGCCGATGCCTTGAGCAGAAAGGACAGAGAACCCATTCGAGTAAAAGCTATGTATATAATGATTCACAATAACCTTACTACTCAAATAAAGGAGGCGTAACAAGGAGTTTTAAAAGAAGGAAATTTAAAGGATGAAATACCCAAAGGATCGGAGAAGCATCTTAATATACGGGAAGACGGAACCCGGTATAGGGCTGAAAGGATTTGGGTACCAAAATTTGGAGATATGAAAGAAATGGTACTTAGAGAAGCTCATAAAACCAGATACTCAATACATCCTGGAACGGGGAAGATGTACAAGGATCTCAAGAAACATTTTTGGTGGTCGGGTATGAAAGCCGATGTTGCTAAATACGTAGGAGAATGTTTGACGTGTTCTAAGGTCAAAGCTAAGCATCAGAAACCATCAGGTCTACTTCAACAACCCGAAATCCTGGAATGGAAATGGAAAAACATTACCATGGATTTCATCACTAAATTGCCAAGGACTGCAAGTGGTTTTGATACTATTTGGGTAATAGTTGATCGTCTCACCAAATCAGAACACTTCCTGCCAATAAGAGAAGATGACAAGATGGAGAAGTTAGCACGACTGTATTTGAAGGAAGTCGTCTCCAGACATGGAATACCAAACTCTATTATCTCTGATAGGGGTGGCAGATTTATTTCAAGATTCTGGCAGACATTACAGCAAGCATTAGGAACTCGTCTAGACATGAGTACCGCCTATCATCCACAAACTGATGGGCAGAGCGAAAGGATGATACAAACGCTTGAAGACATGCTACGAACATGTGCTATTGATTTTGGAAACAGTTGGGATCGACATCTACCGTTAGCAGAATTTTCCTACAACAACAGCTACCATTCAAGCATTGAGATGGCGCCGTTTAAAGCACTTTATGGTAGAAAGTGCAGATCTCCGATTTGTTGAAGTGAAGTGGGGGATAGACAGATTACGAGTCCGAAGATAATACAAGAAACTACCGAGAAGATCATCCAAATTCAACAACGGTTGAAAATCGCCCAAAGTCGACAAAAGAGCTACGCGGAGCTTAAAAGGAAAGATATAGAATTTGAAATTGGAGAGATGGTCATGCTTAAGGTATCATCTTGGAAAGGCGTTGTTCGATTTGGTAAACGAGGGAATTTAAATCCAAGGTACATTGGACCATTCAAGATTATTGATCGTGTCGGACTAGTAGCTTATCGACTTGAGTTACCTCAACAACTCGCGACTGTAAATAACACCTTCCATGTCTCGAATTTGAAGAAATGTTTTGCTAAAGAAGATCTCACTATTCCGTTAGACGAAATCCAAATTAACGAAAAACTTCAATTCATCAAAGAACCCGTCGAAATAATGGATCGTGAGGTTTAAAGACTTAAGCAAAACAAGATACCAATTGTTAAGGTTCGATGGAATGCTCGTAGGGGACCCGAGTTCACCTGGGAGCGTGAAGATCAGATGAAGAAGAAATACCCGCACCTATTTCCAGAAGATTCGTCAACACCTTCAATAGCTTAAAATTTCGGGACAAAATTTATTTAACGGGTAGGTACTGTAGTGACCCGAACTTTTCCATGTTTATATATATTACATGAAATTGATATTTACATGGTTAAGTGTTTCTAACATGTTAAGCAATCAAACTTGTTAAGACTTGATTAATTGAAATAGGTTTTATATAGACAATTGACCACCCAAGTTGACGGCGATTCACGAACGTTAAAACTTGTAAAAACTATATGATGACATACATATAGATATATATATATATATATATATATATATATATATATATATATATATATATATATATATATATATATATATATATATATATATATATATATATATATATATATATATATATATATATAGTTATTATGATATTATGATAAGTATGTACCTCATTAAGTATTTTAACAATGATTTATATACATAAAAATGAGACTATTGAATTAGGAAACTTGAAAACGGTATATATAACGATTATCGTTATAACAACGTCTTACTAATTACATATGAATCATTTTAAGATATTTATACACTATATATAAACATGTTAAATGATAAGTAAACATATCATTAAGTATAATAACAATGAACTACTTATGTAAAAACAAGACTACTAACTTAAGGATTTCGAAACGAGACATATATGTAACGATTATCGTTGTAACGACATTTAACTATATATATATATATATCATATTAAGATATATTAATACATCATTATATCATGATAATGTAATAATTTAATATCTCATTAGATGTAATAAACAATGTGTTAACAACATTTAACAAGATCGTTAACTTAAAGGTTTCAAAACAACATTTACATGTAACGACTAACGATGACTTAATGACTCAGTTAAAATGTATATACATGTAGTGTTTTAATATGTATTCATACACTTTTGAAAGACTTCAAGACACTTATCCAAGTACTTCTACTTAACAAAAATTCTTACGATTACATCCTCATTCATTTTCATCAACAATTCTACTCGTATGCACTCGTATTTGTACTTGTACAATACACAGCTTCTAAATGTATTTACTATTGGTATATACACTCCAATTATCAGCTCTTAGCAGCCCATGTGATTCACATAACCATGTGGGAACCATCATTTAACATCTAGCATGACTTATGAGCAAGGAAACAAAAACAAGAACTCATTTTAACCCCTCTCACCTTCACCACTCACCACCTACTCCATTTCACTTCCAATTTTCTTCCCAATTCTCTCTCAAAGCACACACACTCTTCCATGAACGTCTAAGTTACTATTTTTCCAGCAACAATCATCAAATACAAGTTTTGGTTATTACCTATAATCATCATAAAAACAATTACTCAAGAACACATCAAGAACACTTCCAAGTTTACAAGTTTACTTTCAAGTTTCCTAATCCATTCCAAGCAATCATCTAAGATCAAAAAACCTTTGTTATTTACAGTAGGTTATCTTTCTAAATCAAGGTAATATTTATATTCAAGCTTTAATTCAATTTCTATAACTATAACTATCTTAATTCGAGTAATAAACTTACTTGAACTTGTTTTTGTGTCATGATTCTATTTCAAGAACTTCCAAGCCATCAAAGATCCTTTGAAGCTCAAGTTATTTTTTCATCATTTCCAGTAGGTTTACCTACTAAACTTGAGGTAGTAATGATGTTCATAACATCATTCTATTCATATATGTATAACTATCTTATTCGAAGATTTGAACATGTAATCACTAGAACATAGTTTAGTTAATTCTAAACTTGTTCGCAAATAAAAGTTAATCTTTCTAACTTGACTTTTAAAATCAACTAAACACATGTTCTATATCTATATGATATGCTAACTTAATGATTTAAAACCCGAAAACACGAAAAACACCGTAAAACTGGATATAGGGCGGCGGGCTGTTTTGGGTTAGTTAATTAAAAACTATGATAAACTTTGATTTAAAAGTTTTTCTTCTGGGAAAATATTTTTTCTTATGAACATGAAACTATATCCAAAAATCATGGTTAAACTCAAAGTGGAAGTATGTTTTCCAAAATGGTCATCTAGACGTCGTTCTTTCGACTGAAATGACTACCTTTACAAAAACCACTTGTAACCTGTATTTTTGACTATAAACTTATACTTTTTCTGTTTAGATTCATAAACTTAAGTTCAATATAAAATTTTGGCAACTTGAATCACTCAAAACGGATTTAAAACGAAGAAGTTATGGGTAAAACAAAATTGGATATTTTTACTAGTTTTAGCTACGTGAAAATTGGTAACAAATCTATATTAATCATATCCTAGCTAACTTATATTGTATCATACATGTATTCTAATATATTATGTAATCTTGGGATACCATATACACGTATGCAAATGTTTTGACATATCATATTGACCCATGTATATATATTATTTGGAACAACCATAGACACTCTATATGCAGTAATGATTGAGTTAGCTATACAGGGTTGAGGTTGATTCCAAAAATATATATACTTTGAATTGTGATCTAGCCTGAGACGTGTATACACTGGGTCGTGGATTGATTCAAGATAATATATATCAATTTATTTTTCTGTACATCTAACTGTGGACAACTAGTTGTAGGTTACTAACGAGGACAGCTGACTTAATAAACTTAAAACATTAAAACGTATTAAAAATGTTGTAAATATATTTTGAACATACTTTGATATATATGTACATATTTGTTATAGGTTCGTGAATCGACCAGTGGCCAAGTCTTACTTCCCGACGAAGTAAAAATCTGTGAAAGTGAGTTATAGTCCCACTTTTAAAATCTATTATTTTTTGGATGAGAATACATGCAGTTTTATAAATGTTTTACAAAATAGACACAAGTGATCAAAATTACATTCTATGTTGAATTATCGAACCGAATATGCCGCTTTTTAGCTTGGTAACCTAAGAATTGGTGTTTATTATAATTGCCACCAATTGACGCGAATCCTAAAGATAGATCTATTTGGCCCAACAAGCCTCATCCGAGTTACGGATGCTTTAGTACTTCGATTTATCATTTCCGATGAGAGTCCCGGAATGATGGGGATATTCTATGTGCATCATGTTAAGGTCGGTTACCAGGTGTTCATCATATGAATGATTTTTATGCAGATTGCATGTTGTTTATGAGAAATGGAAATATGAAATCTTGTGGTCTATTATTATTACGATTTGATAAATATATAGGTTAAACCTATAACTCACCAATATTTTTGTTGACGTTTAAAGCATGTTTATTCTCAGGTGATTATTAAGAGCTTCCGCTGTTGCATGCTAATTTATGGACAAGAGTTGGAGTCAGCATGCTTGTATAATCTTGTTTAAAAACTGCATTCGAAGACTTAAATTAATGTGTAATATTATTGTAAATGATTATGTAATAATCGTGTGAAAACACTATATTTTAGATTATCATTATTTGATAATCGTCGTATTATTTTTAAACCTTTATCGATAAAATAAAATAAAGTTTATGGTTTGTTTTAAAATCGAATGCAGTCTTTGAAAAACGTCTCATTTAGAGGTCAAAACCTCGCAACGAAATCAATTAATATGGAACGTTTATAAATCGATATGAACGGGACATTTCAATTTATATGTTGGTTTTCTATCATCAGCTGACCTGCCCCTGCTCTTGCTTCTGCCTCTCCATTTATTTTTGCTACTCATTCGCTGTCTCCCCCGATTCTCTGTGATAAAGGCATGGGTCTGATCTGTGCCCATGTCCTTTCTCCTTACCTCTTCACTGAATAGGGCATCCTTGACCATTGACATGGTAAGTTTGCCATTCGAAGCTGAGTTGCTGAGTGTTACGACCAGCGTTTCCCAGCTATCGGGAAGAGAACTAAGTAGCAATAGCGCCTGAACTTCATCGCCAAGAGGCATCTCAACAGACGATAACTGGTTGACCAAGCTCTGAAACTCACTGGTATGCTCGGCAACTGAAGTTCCACTTTTGAGCTTCATGTTGATTAAACGCCTCATCAACAAGGCTTTATTCCGAGTAGTCTTGGCCTGGTACATGTCCTCCAACTTTTTCCAGAGGGCATATGCGTCTGTCTCTTGTGCAACATGGTGGAAGACACTATGATCAATCCATTGACGGATCTGACCAATAGTTTTTCGGTTTGATTTCTTCCAATCTATCTTTTTAGTGGAATCAGGGTTTATACCCTTCAATTCAATAGGATCGAACAAATCTTTACAGCTGAGGAGATCTTCCATCCGAGGTTTCCACAGCGTGTAGTTTGTGGCTGTGAGCATAATTATAGCTCCAGAAGATGATGTTGACTCTTCTGTGGACATTATCACCTTACAATTGATTTTTCAACACTAACGGGGTTGAATTTTAGAAAACAGATATCACCGTTACGTCCGGAACGGTTGAAAATGGTGGAATAGACACTTCGCGGCTCAAATTTCACTTACGGGGCAAAATTATAATTTGTTATAAACTTCAGGGACCAAAAATGAAATTCTGAAAATTTCAGGGACCAAATTGTAAAATTTCAGAATTGCTACAGTACTACTACAGTACTTGCTACAGTACTGCTACATGAACTTGCTACAGTGCCGCCAGCTGCTACAGTGAATTGCTACATGACTGCTACAGTGAATTGCTACATGACTTTCTTCTCCGGCGAAAATTCCGGCACCGGTCGTCTTCTCCGGCGAGTTGACCAAACTTTGACCGCGTTTTCTGGGCTCGTTATAACTTCGTTTAAGTCACCGTTTTTTGCGTTGGACTCGGTTCGACGAGACGAATCCAATGGTACACTCAAAATTGGATTTTGAGGAAACTTCAGAAGACTCAAAAACTCAACCAATGTCTCTAGCCAAGCTCTTGATACCACTTGTTAGGAAGAGAGGATCGCCTGGACGTCGGGAGATACAAATTTGAGAGAAAATAACTCTATTACTCACAAGAATAGATTACACGAGTATTACAAAACTCTAAAAAAAAAACTCTCAAACTCACACACACTCTCTAGGTTGTGATTACACTTCTCTGAGTGATTTTGGGATGATTTACAACTGAGGTTTGCACCTCTATTTATTGCTAAGATCTTATAGCGGTAAATAGGTGTGAACGAGGAAGGTTGGCGGAAGTTGGCGGCCGTCATCGTGTTCAAGTTTGCTTCTTCTTCATGAGTTGTTCAAAGATGTCCTACTTTGAACATCTAGAAAGATTAGGCTGGAAACCACTGGAAACCATCAGTTTGTTCTTTTAAAATTGTTAGTTTTAGTTAGCAGGTACATAATAAAATTGAATAGCATAATGGCAAGTAAAAGATGCGAAGAAAACGTGTAATGATGAATGTGCTCGAGGTGATGCTTTTGTTGTAAACGATGTTGGTTTTGTACCAACCTCAAGGTTGCCGACAGAATTGGCTAGAAGAAAAGTGTTTTGAGGGATGTTAATTATCTGAACCGGGTACCTTCTTGCTCATGTCGCTTTTGAAACTTATGCAACATTCTCTACGAGTGTATTTTTTTTCACTTGAATATCAGTCGCCTACAAGAGGTACTTTTTTAGTGTGCCCTGCACCTGTGCTATAGATGTTGTGGGAGAAGCTATTGATTAGGAAGATGCGGGTATCTTTAAATATTATGTATATATATGCAATTTTATTGAGTTGTGTTCAACGCTGACATTAAATGGGTTTCTAAAATGATGAAGAGAAACTTTACAAGGTGATCTTGATGCAGTTAATGAGAGTGATGATGATGTTGATAACAACTATGTTGATGAAAATGTTGATGGAAAAATGTATGTTCAATTATTTGTTAACATTTAATCGTAGGTGTTTGAAGACGACATGCTTACTATAACTTTTGGTTTAGTATCATGATCATGCAGGCGTTTAAAAACGAAGATGGTGATACGAGTAAAGCTGAATAGCAGAGCTAGAAACAAAGAAAAATTGAAGCTGTAAGTAGAAGAAAAATAATGGAGTAATTAACTATATCTACTCTTACCCGTATTACTATCCCATGTGTGCTATTTATAAGAAGGTTTTTCCACTATGCTTTTCTCCAAGAATTTACTCGAAACGGATAACTTAGATCATTTTTTATTTTGTATGTACAGATTTACGAGATTCTACGTAAACAAGGAACCACGATTCATAAAGTTCTCGATTTGGCAATTGATGACCCCAAGGTTCCCGACATTGATGACGTAAGTAAGCTACAAATTTTGACATCTCACAAGGTTTAAAACCTCATATTGTAACAAAAGTATGCATGATTGTAAAGATGTTGAATTTAACAGAATACTGAACTATATGCAAGTGTTTTGAAAATGAATATACAATGTATATTAATGAACCATTAGATGCAATGCAGCAGCTTCCCTACAGAGGATCCCATTTGATGAGTTATGTCGGCAATCTTGTTAACAATTGATATGCGGAATATATTTGATTATTGATATTGGATGAATGTTTACTGATCTAATTAATAAATTAAAAGAAGATAAAAAGAGTACAAGAGACTTTAAACTTCAAGGACTACATTGTGACTAGATTGGTTAGTTTGTACATGAGATGGCTAAACTATTTATACAAACAAGTGTTAACAGCTACTTCTAAATCTAGCATGGAGCCTTTCATGAAATGTAAACAAAAGAGAATTATCTCTATTTTGAGTATGCCTTGTTTCTTGTGGCTGCCATTATATCCGTTGCTAAGTAAGTTGACATGTAATCTCCTATTTATGAAAATGATGAGGATTACTTTTCTCTGATCCTAGGTTGAGTTACCATTTAAGGTAATATTCCTTTGACTTTAATATTTATACTTTAACACTCCCCCTCAAGTTGAATAGTGGAATTTCCACAATTCAACTTGCACAACACATCGTTGAGGAGTCTTCTGTTGACAAATTTCCGGTCAATCGTGTTTAGTCTATTCTTGACTTGAACTTCTTTGATTTTCCTCCCGACATGAACCTAATTCAATCTTGAATCTTCACTGGTTCGCGTGGAGTATTCAACTTCCCGACATGAATCCAGTCCAACTTGGACCTTCACTGATTCGTCAAGGAATATTCAACTTTTCTAGACATGAACCCAGTCCAACTTGGACCTTTAATAGTTCGCCTATGAATATTTAAGTTTTTAGACATGAACCCAGTCTAACTTGGACCTTGTTTGGTTCGCCTGGGATATTTAGATTCCAAACATGAACCCGGTTTATTTTTAAACCTTGTTTGGTTCGCTTGGAATATTTAAGTTTTCTTTTCCTGACATGAATCCAGTTCAAGGTGACGTGAACCTTGTTTGGTTCACCAGAAGTATTTAAGTTTCCCGTCATGAACCCATCTCCACTTAAACCTTGTTTGGCTCGCCTGATATTAACCCAGTTCAACATAAGTCTTGTTTGGTTCGTCCGGAGTGTTTTGCTTTATTCCGTTAGATGTGGTAATCAACTCACGGTGTCGCTAGAATTAATCTCCCCCTCACCGTGTGTTGGATATGTACCGAAAACATCATAAAAGCAAAGATTAGTGACCTCGTCATCATATATTTTTTTTTTAACAACTCAATAGTGACATTCCACGAGTCCTCTTAATTTTTTTTTTTTTTCGATTTAAAATTTTTGTCAAAAAAGTTTGACACTTTAAAACCTTGGTGTGAGATTGTTTTTGACGTGAAACGTTTTGAAGGTTTATTATGAAACAAAAACATTTGATTGGTTCTACTTCTAACAGATTTTTATTTTAAAAACAAAACTTCTTGATTTTTACTTTTTATTACTCCGTATTTGACAAAAAAGAGTTTGGAATGGTTGTCCGACATATTAAAAACGTTTTTATTGGCCTGGTCCAATTTATTTTTCCTTTTAACCATGCTTGGCCCAACATCCCTTTTAATAATTTTCGACCCAATTTCCCTTCTAATAATATTCGGTCCTTTATTATAAACTATTAATTTTTCTGATCTGATGTTATTCCCCAGATTAAACCCGTGACCCTCTTTCCTGTTTCCCAGATTCATCTCGTGACTACCCTTCATCTTCCCTAGATTTGTCTTGGGAATTATCTTATTGGAGTAAGGTTCAGTCTTATCTTTCTTAAAGTTAAATAAATCTGCAAAAGAAATAGGAAAAAGGAGAAGTATCGTTACCAGTATCGTTTGCAGCTACTCCTCCAAACCCTAATTCGGTTTCGGTGGTGGTTGTTGGTGGTTCAGCTGCCACGGCCGCAGCTTTTCCTGGTTTACTCCATCATTCTTCGATGGCAGAACCCTTAAACCGACGTGATACCGCAAATTGAAGAAGGCTGGTTGGTATGACCGATGGTGGTTCGTTCGTTCGTTCGCAAATTGAACAGCCGCCGCCGCCGATTCCCAATTGCTGTTGCCGGTGACCTCGTCGTTGCCCACAGCCACCGCCACCGCCACTTGCAGTTTCCTTCACTGTCGTTCAGGTTGTTGATTTCTTTTCCCTTTTTCTGGTGCCAGGTAAACACCTATGGCCGCCATTAACTATTGATGGTTGGTGGTGGTCACTGTTGTTGGTAACTCTTGGTTACCCACGACTGCAAAAAACCCACTCTTTCTTTGTTCTAAAGCCGTAATATAATCACCACGGCAACCGCAACTATTCTTTGTTGCTTGGTGGCCGGTGATTTTGTGGCTTAAGTTGATTGTTGAGTCGAGCTACCGTCCTCGGACATGGCAGCTAGATTTATGAAGCTTATTTGCTTCGGTATTTCCAAGCTACAGTCAATTCTTTGACATGGCAGCTTGTTTCAGGCATTTTTGAGCTACCGTCACGTATATGACATATATGGTGGCTTAATTTCGGTAAATGATTGAAGCTAAATACGAGTGTCTTGATCCAAGATCGACACCGTTAGCTCTGATACCATGTTAACAATTGGTATGCGGAATATATTTGATTATTGATATTGGATGAATGTTTACTGATCTAATTAATAAATTAAAAGAAGATAAAAAGAGTACAAGAGACTTTAAACTTCAAGGACTACATTGTGACTAGATTGGTTAGTTTGTACATGAGATGGCTAAACTATTTATACAAACAAGTGTTAACAGCTACTTCTAAATCTGGCATGGAGCCTTTCATGAAATGTAAACAAAAGAGAATCATCTCTATTTTGAGTATGCCTTGTTTCTTGTGGCTGCCATTATATCCGTTGCTAAGTAAGTTGACATGTAATCTCCCATTTATGAAAATGATGAGGATTACTTTTCTCTGATCCAAGGTTGAGTTACCATTTAAGGTAATATTCCTTTGACTTTAATATTTATACTTTAACAAATCTATCCAAAAGCTTCATATTTTCCTAGGTGATCTCTTTTTTGCACACTCTTTAAATATGCTAATCATTTAGGACAGTCTGGCTTTGTATTGTATTAGTTTGGATACAAATTGTCCCATGGTAGCATGTATCACTATGCTGATCATATTGCAAGCAGTTTCCACCACCAGCTATCAATATATTTTCACCTTATATCATATAGTTGTGTACAAGGCAATCTAATGCTTTTCAAGGTGGCCGCCGCAACGCGCGGCTGGCCATCAGCTTGTTAGTATCGGTACAAACACCTAGCCGAGTCAACACAGGAACTTCACTCCTATTTACATGGTCAAGTTAGCATATTCTAGATCCACATTTATAGCTATAATTGTTGTAACTCAATCTCTATCTAATCGTATATATATACATGTACTGTAACATTATGAAATATAATTCAATTCTTTATCATCTTCACTGCTCTTATATGGTCAAGTTAGCATATTCTAGATCCACATTTATAGCTATAATTGTTGTAACTCAATTCTTTATCATCTTCAATTCTTTATGAACGAGGATGATCTCGTTCTACACATACTTCATGGTCTCGGGAATAGTTTTAAGGAAATATGTGCAGCGGTGCGTGCTCGAGCCACCTCAATTTCTTTCGATGAATTACATGACATGTTGGTTGACTATGAAATGCAACAAAAGAAAACTGTTCAGCCTGATGCACCGGTCATTCCCACCGCTAACTATACTCAACGTGGTTATCGGAATAATTCAAATCGTGGTCAACGCACTCATGCACACAACAACTCATATGGTCGAGGTCGTGGCAAATCAACACCTAGATACAACAATGCTCCAGTTTCATCTCGAGGTCAGGGAGTCTCGTCTTCCTTCAATGAAGATGCCTATTGCAACTTTTGTCTACGCAATGGTCATTTTATCAAGGAGTGTCGAACTTTTGCTCGTTTTCTAAAGGAAAATGAAATCAGTCCAGTGGCAAACTTTGCATCCACAAATAGGGCTGCCACTCCCTCATGGATACTAGACACGGGGGCATCCCATCACGTTGCATCGGATACGAGTCATCTACAACAATATTCTGACTATGGTGGCCCCGAAGAAATCGTTCTAGGTGATGGTTCAGGTTTACCGATTACTCACCTTGGACATACTACTATTAATACACCTAATCAGACTTTTAAATTACATGATATTTTATGTGTTCCAAATTCACGCAAAAATCTTATTTCCGTTGGTCGCTTTTGTCGTACTAACAAAGTTTCCATGGAATTTTTTCCATTTCATTTTCTTGTGAAGGATCTGAAAACGGGGGCACATCTACTTCGGGGTGCAAGCAGTAATGATCTTTATCACCTACATCAGCCAAGTCTTCCACAAATAAACTCTGTGACGATCAATAACATGTGGCATCACCGTTTAGGTCATCCGTCGTTACGTGTTTTAAATTATGTTCTTAAAAATTCTAAACTAGCATCCATTTCATCTACAGATGTTAGTTCCTTTTGTCATGCTTGTTTATGCAATAAAAGTACCAAGTTATCATTTGGTGAATCTTCACTTGTTAGTACGCGTCCATTACAGATTATTTATTCTGACGTATGGGGTCCTGTAACTGACTCGATTGACAAATCACGTTATTATGTAATATTTGTAGATCATTTTACTAAATACACTTGGCTATATCCAATTCAAAAAAAGTTTGATGTTGCTGCGCTTTTTCCTCAGTTTCACAAATTGGTGGAATCACTTTGTCAACAAAACCTATCAGCTATATACTCAGACAATGGTGGAGAGTTTATTGGCCTCACTAATTATCTCACAAAAAATGGTATTTCACATTATACCACTCCTCCGCATACGCCTGAACACAATGGTTTTGCGGAACGAAGACATCGGACTGTCATCACAACAGCCCTATCACTTTTGCAACATGCTGGCTTACCTCCTAAATTTTGGTCATATGCCGTTTCTACTGCGACTTATCTAATTAATCGGCTCCCTACACCAACACTAGATCACAAAACACCATTGGAGGTTCTCTTTAAACGGAAACCAAATTATAATCGGTTAAAAGTTTTTGGGTGTTTATGTTATCCGTGGCTTAAGCCTTACAATACGAGTAAACTTCAACCCCGTTCGAAGGCCTGCGTGTTTCTCGGCTATTCGCTATCTCAGTCAGCATACAAATGCTTTGATCCAACATCCAACAAATTATTTATTTCACGACATGTAAAATTTTGTGAGTCTGAGTTCCCTCACAAACAATCTCAAGTTGACTACACACCTCCTTTTCAATTAAGCTCTACCACTAGCCCATCTAGTGTCTCACAACCTGAAGCATTTGATCAGAACATTAATACCACCATTCCTACGCCAACTACTCTACCTACACCAACTACATCATCCCTTAATCCCACTTTAGAAACTTCCTCATCACCCTCCATACCGATCGATCCACATGTTCACATCCAACCTACTGCACAAGAACCCACTGTGCACGAAACAGGCACATCTGCCCCAACCTCAGCACTTGATCAGAATACATCCAACCCTACCTCTACATCTGATCAGAATACACCACCAGACCCATCCACCTCTCGCACCACTAGTAATCGTAAACCAAATGCCAAATACTTCAACTCTATGTACGTTAATCATGTGACAGTCCATCCGATTCCTTCTTCACTTGCACCAACGTGTGTATCTCAAGCACTCAAACACTCCGAATGGAGGGACGCTATGTCAGTTGAATTCAATGCTTTGCTACAAAATCGTACATGGGACTTAGTACCTCGAGAAAATCAAAATATTCTTGGGAACAAATGGGTTTTTCGCATCAAACGAAAACCCGATGGAACGATCCAAAAATACAAGGCACGATTAGTTGCCAAAGGGTTTCATCAGCAGCCCGGGATTGACTATCATGAAACATTTAGTCCCGTTACAAAGCCAGTCACGATTCGCGTCATCATGAGTCTTGCTCTCTCGAATAAATGGCCACTCAGACAGATCGACATTAACAATGCCTTTTTAAACGGCTCTCTAACCGAAGATGTTTACATGGAGCAACCTGTTGGTTTTATTCATCCCCAATATCCAACACATGTATGCAAACTCCGCAAAGCTCTCTACGGGCTTAAGCAAGCACCACGTGCTTGGTATTTAGAGCTAAAAAGATTTTTACTTGCAGCTGGTTTCACCAATTCGGTAGCTGACACATCACTATTCATTTACAAGTTGAATAATATCACTGTTTATTTTCTCGTGTATGTAGATGATATTATCATCACCGGTAACAACTCTGCCGTTATCGATAAGTTCGTCCAGCAGCTTTACGATAAGTTTGCACTAAAGGATCTGGGAGACTTACATCATTTCCTAGGTGTTGAGGTAATTTCCACATCACAAGGTATGTTTCTATCACAACAGCAACATATACATGACATTCTGCGCAATCATAAAATGGATGGTGCCAAAATTGTTTCTACTCCAATGAGCTCATCCACACCTCTCACTCCTAATGATACAGATAAACCAATAGACCCACAGTCCTTTCGCAGAGCAATAGGGCAGCTGCGATACTTGTCAATGACACGTCCCGACATTGCATTCGTCACAAATAAACTTTCTCAATACATGCACAATCCCTCTGAACTACATTGGCAAGCGTTAAAACGGTTGCTTCGATATCTCAAAGGCACAATACATCATGGTTTGTTTCTTAAACGTGGTCAATCCAATATTCTAAGTGTCTTTAGTGACTCCGATTGGGGAGGCACCAAAGAAAATGGTCGATCAACTACGGGATACCTTGTCTATCTTGGTGGAAATCTAGTTTCATGGAAATCCAGTAGGCAAAAATCAGTTTCACGATCCTCCACCGAGGCCGAATACAAGGCAGTGGCGAATGCAACTTCAGAACTCATTTGGTTGCGTAACCTGTTATCCGAGCTTGGTGTCTCATCTACTTCTCCACCTGTCCTACATTGTGACAATATTGGTGCGACTTACCTATGCGCAAACCCGGTCTTCCACAGCAAAATGAAACACATTGCTCTCGATTACCACTTCGTACGTGAGCAGATTCAAACTGGCATCCTTAAAGTGCAGCACATAAGTTCATCGGACCAACTGGCAGACACACTTACTAAACCATTGTCTCGGATTCCTTTTCTCAAATTTCGATCCAAGATTGGAGTCACAAATGGCGCCTCCATCTTGCGGGGGCATATCGGTACAAACACCTAGCCGAGTCAACACAGGAACTTCACTCCTATTTACATGGTCAAGTTAGCATATTCTAGATCCACATTTATAGCTATAATTGTTGTAACTCAATCTCTATCTAATCGTATATATATACATGTACTGTAACATTATGAAATATAATTCAATTCTTTATCATCTTCACTGCTCTTATAGTTAGGACTCAAACGCGAGATGAAAACATGAAACTAGAGATTACCAGCTGAAACTCGAAATCATTTTTTTTCTTTTTGCTCGCTTGTCGTTTGTCTTCGTCTCAATGTCGATTTTGCGTTAAATCCTAATAAATTCATGAGATTTTATCACATATACCCTTGTTAAACACTAAATTTACATATTTCCCCAACTAAGTACAATAATATCATATATCACCAAACTAAACTTTAAATCCCTCAAATTTACCCATTTTCTAATATTTTTTTTTGAACAACGAAATTTTATTAAACAACCACCTCGCTAGTGAGACCCACTAAGGAGTAAGGAGTGGCGCAAAAATAAAAAATTACAAAGGCTTAATTAGCCAATCGGTCCAAGAAATACAATCTTTTCCTCTATCTTTACACCAATTATAAGAGTATAATCGAATTAAATCATATAACTCTTGTTTCTTCATCTTGCCCGGATCGAAGAGGAACGCGTTCCGATATCTCCAAAGAATCCAAGATAAAGTCGCGACTATGGCATATAATCTCATCTTCTGTCTCGAAGAACCGGTCCATCCTTGATGCCAACTTAACCATTCGAGCCAATTTTCAAAAAAAGGGATTGGAATGTCAACCCAAATCCTAACCATGCTCCATATCTCCAATGCAATCTCACATGAAAAAAGAGTATGATTCAACGACTCCACGCGATACGAACATAAAAGGCACCTAATGTCATTAAGCTTCAAACCACGGGCCAACAAATTAAGATGAGAAGGTAACCTATTCAAAGTGGTTCCCCAAATAAAAACATCTACCTTACAGGGCAAAGATTTCTCCCATTTTCTAATTTGATTATAAAAGCTTTTTAATATTCTACTCTTTTTCTTTATAAATTAAAGAATCTAAAAATTAAACAGTACCTCTACTGAACTTTTCCCCATCTGGTTCCTCAATACGTATAGCAAAATGACATGAATTCATCCACGCCATTATTAGAATTTTCAACAATTAATAGTATTTAATCTAATTAAACGTGGATCTAAACAAGTTAAAATAACGAGTTTGACTTCGGAGTTTGACATCGCTTCCAATAATTCCTCGCTGGAGACGTACATTAGAATCACCGATCGTGCGCTGAACTTAAACGATGGTCACCTACATTCACGGTTGTATAAACTCAAGGTGTTTGTGGTGTATGAATTTTCAATTTATTAGGGGTGTTCATCGGTTCGGTTTTCGGTTTGTTCGGCATATTCGGTTCGGTGTATTCGGTTTTGAATTTTTTTTTAGCAAAACCGAAAACCGAACCGAAAATCGAATTCAAAGTTAAAACCGAATTCAAATTCGGATTCGGTCCAGTTTTCGGTTAAAACCGAATATTATGTAAAAAATGAGAACGACGGTAGTTAAATTGTGGCGTTACTGATGTCTTAGTTATTTATATCCCAAAACAATGACGTACTATTAAATTATCAAGAATTCGATAATTTATTAATATTTACAGCGTAATTATGACGTTTACCGCTTCTTTTATTAAGAAGAAGAACATAATAATTTGAATAACATAATTATAATTGAGTTACCAAATCGTCATATGGGTGAGAACATATTTTATTGATTAGATTCCAAATTATAATGACATTAAAACATAAATACACAAATTAAATATATAAAAATTTTGAATTCGGTTTTCGGTTAAACCGAATTCGGAATTTTCAAAACCGAAAACCGAACCGAAAACTGAATTCAAATTCGGTTTCGGTTTGACTCGATCCGAAAACCATTTTTCAAATTCGGTTTGGTTTTTTTCCGGTTTGATTTCGGTTCGGTTTTCGAGTTCCACGGTTTCAAATCAAATACTGACCACCCCTACAATTTATGAATATTAATGATGCTTGACACTGAATTTACAAAAATCATAGCGTTAAATCCATGCTTATTTAAATGAAGTTTAAATTTTTCCTCTTTTTCTTAACAATAACCAACAATTTAATTGCTGAAAATCAAATACTATTAATTGTTAGGGATTCTAATAATGGTATGATTGAATTCATGTGATTTTGCTCTACATTGACGAACCAGACGGATGGAGTTTAGTAGAGATATTGTTTAATTTTTGGATTTGTTAATTTATAAAGAAAAAAGGTAGAATCGTAAGAAGCTTTATTAATTGTATTATATTTATATAACTATTAATTTCAATTAAATTAAAAAATGGGTAAATTTGAGATATTTGAGTTTTAAATTGGGAAATATGATATTATGGAGTTTAGTTAAGGAAATATGAAATTTTAGTGTTTAGGAATGATATATATGATAAAAACTCAAATGATTATAATTAACTAGAAAATTATTTTTCTGAAAACCTTAAATCCCCAGCACAATTTACTGCACAACTTGACAACGACATTTGAAAGTAATTGGACGGTCGACGGTCAGTGGCGGATTTAGGAATTGTAGTCACTGGTATCACCGGTTAAAAATCCAAAACAATTTCTACTAAATAACTTATTTTAATGGTGTCACTCAAAAAAATTAACACTATCCAGTGATGTCACTAGTTAAAAATCTAAAAAAAAAAATTCACTACATCGCGTATTTTTGTGGTGTTCCGTGCAACCACTCCTTCCATATTAGATTCGCCCCTACTGCCGGTGGTTGCTCAGATCTGAAAATGAAGAACAAATCCAACTAGAAAACGAGATTTGAATGAAGGTATCGGAAGTTTAAACCACACGGAAACGGAATCTGATGATGTTGTTACGTCTAAAACGTTCGTCGGAAGGTTCGTCGAAAGGTTCGCCGGATGGTACTGAAATCTGCTGGTGTTGTTACGCCGAAGGTATGGAGTTTAAATTGAAATGTATGCTTGTTCACGTGCTGGTATTGTTGTTCCGATGTTGTTCTACGCTTGTTATTTTTGTTGATACAATGGAAATGAAGTTTCTAAAATCTAATGAGAACATTATTAGATACGAAAAGATTTGTGGTAGAAAGCGTTGCGGGGAATGAGTTCTACTTAGAGATTCAAGGTAAATGGTTTGGCACGGGGTTTGAATCAATAATTGTGAACGTTTACGGCCCTCATAATGATAATGATAAAAAGAGAATGTGGGAGCCTCTTGATAGTCTTATGGGAAACCATGATGTTGGTTGGGTTGTATGCGTTGATTTCAATGAGGTTAGAGAACAATCGGATCGTCTTAATTGTGTTTTCCATCAAAATCGAGCTAGAAGATTCAACGAATTCATCATTAGGAATAACTTGATTGAGATACCTATAAATGGAAGAAAATATACTCGGGTTAGTGATGATGGCTTAAAATTTAGTAAATTGGATCGTTTTCTTGTTTCGGATTCTTTCATTAATAAGTGGCAAGATCTCTCCATTTTGGCTTTGCATAGAAAGGAGTCGGATCATTGTCCTCTCATCCGTAGGGATAAGATAATTGACTTTGGTCTGAAAGCTTTCAAGGTTTTTGAGGAATGGCTTAATAAATACGGTATTGATCGGGTGATTCAAAAAGGTTGGGGTAAGGTTACTCATGGATCGAGAAAGGATCCTTAAAATTAAAAAACTTAAAAAGTGAATTGAAGATTTAGAGTAAAAAAGAATTTGGTGGCATTGATGAAGAAATAACTAATTTAAAAAATAGTGCAATGATTTGGGAAATTAAGGCCAAGAATGGTGGGTTAACGGAGGCAGAACGATTATGTTGGTTGGAGGAACGAAAGAATTGGATGTTGAAAGAAAAAAACAAAGCGAATATGTTGAAACAAAAAGCCCTTATACGGTGGATTTTAGAAGGTGATGAGAACTCCAAATATTTTCATGCATCCTTGAAGCGGAGGTACAACAAATGTAATATACGGGGTTTGAATATCAATGGAAGTTGGTGTAATGACCCATCAAAATCACCATTGACGCGGTACGTTATTCATTGATTTCATAGTGAGGTTTTGTCCTCTACATGATACGTTTTGTAAACATTGCATTCTTTTGAAAAGGCACACCATAAATGAATATCTAATTTCAAGGTTTTTGACATCTGATAATTTCTACATATAGACAATCACCGTAAATAATAGTTTACAATAATACATCCGTTGACAATGCAGTCAAAATAAGATACATGGTGATAATTTTGTGAATGCAAAGTTTTCTCGAATAAAGCATGTATGACTCCATGCACATAGCTTGTATGACATATAAGCAAACAGCGGAAGACTTCTAGGGACCTGAGAATAAACATGCTTAAAAGTGTCAACACAAAGGTTGGTGAGTTCGTAGTTTTAATATTGCGCATACTCTGTATATAAAGGTGGATCACAAGATTTCAATTACTTCATCCAAAACGTTTATCAAAATATCCTACGAAATTGAGCACTTGGTAACTAAACTTAACGTATATATAATAAGTACCCCTGTTTTAACATACATACAACCAACATGTACAATACACGCAAACCAACGTGTACTAAACTCAAATAGCATACGTCCGCTTTATAGTTCAGACTAGGGTCTCTATACCTGGAACGGACGGGGATGTCAAGCCCTATAGATCCATAAACAACTACTCGCGCCCACCAGTTCTTATAACTGGCAGTTACTAGTTACCAAAGCTAAGGGATTTTCGGTTCAAACTCAGTGTAGAATTTAGTATGTACTTGTGTCCACTGCGTTTAAAATAAAGTGCATGTATTCTCAGCCCAAAAATATTTAAAGTATTTAAAAAAGGATCTATAAACTTACGTATCAATATTGTGGTTCAATATTGTAGGAAAAGCATGCAGACGCAACGGAGATGATTAGACTCACGATCATAACCCCTGAGCAATACCCATAACCTCCTTCGTTATAACCCATAATTTTCTTAGCTCTATCCCGCTCGAAAAACCCGTTTTGAAATAACTTGCTCGTGACCTCATCGTAGTATTTTATGTATAATACTAATTATAATAATACTAATAATAATACTTCTTATAATACGATTAATAATAATAGTATTAATCTTAATAATATATATATATATATATATATATATATATATATATATATATATATATATATATATATATATTATTAAGATTAATATTATTATTATTAATATATATATATATATTATTAATATTATATATATATATATATATATATATATATATATATATATATATATATATATATTATTAAGATTAATATTATTATTATTAATATATATATATATTATTAATATTATATATATATATATATATATATATATATTGAGAACTCGAGAGAAAGATAGATGAATTCGTCGATCGAAAAAGTTGAGCTTTATAGGCCAGGTCTGGAATCCCAAGCTCCGCGATCGCGGAGTGTTTGTGAGTACCTGGGCCGCGATCGCGGCACTCTAGCCTCCCGCTCTCACTTGTTTTGTTATTTAGTTTGTCGACATAATATTATAATTATATATAATATATATAATTTATATTAATTAATTATATATTATATTATATTCTCGTGCATAGTTGATTTATAATTTTTGTTCTGATGACTTGTACATTGTCACTCGACTTATGTCCCGGTTCCGGTTTTTCGAACGTTACTTCGTAAGCTTTAATAACTTGCATTCTACGTTTCGTGACTCGTACCTTTGTCAAAATATAGACTTACATTACAAATAACTATATTACCCGAAGTGTATCTTGTACGTTTGAGTGTTTTGGTCATATGCTTCTTTAAATTACCTTCTCGTTATTTATTAAAATATAATTAATAGTATTTTTAAATCAAGACGTTTTATATCTAAGTTATTATTATATTTTATAACATTGTAAAAATATACATATATATTCGTTTAGAAATATATTAATTTGTACATCTTATGATATATATATATATATATATATATATATATATATATATATATATATATATATATATATATATATATATATATATTTTATTGAAATCTTTATTTAATGATATAATATTTAGTTTTTCAAAACTAATTATATTCGAAGTTCATTATATATAATTAAAAATCATTTTAAATAATAGAAATTTATTATATCATATAACGTTTATATTTTTAAACTTAAAATTGATATAATCCATTTATGTACCAATGTTTATTTTTAATATTATATAAGTTCAGATTGCTTATTTAAATATCAATCGAATCATTAAACGAATGTTACTATCGTTTATAAAATATACGTTTTATTTTAATGCAAATTATTTATATTAACAATAAATATTCTGACTTATTGTACAAATATACATCCATATATTTATATACATGTTTATTTACAAATAATTTTTCGTGAATCGTCGAGAACAGTCGAAGTTAAATGAATGTATGAAAACATTTCAAAAATTTTGAGACACAACATTACAGTCTTTGCTTATCGTGTCGAAATCATATAAAGATTAAGTTTAAATTTGATCGGAAATTTCTGGGTCATCACAGGCGGAATGAAGATCCGAAAGTTATTAAGGATACTGTGTTTGATTATTATAAAAAGGTATTTAGTGAAAATGTCAGTAGCAGGCCACAATTAAAAAATTACTCCACAAGTGGGCCTGCTGTTATTCTTACTGGGCCTGCTGATGGTAACAGTGTTAACTGCACTGTTTCTGCCCCATCATCGCAGTCCAGACCCACTGTTTCTTCTAATCCTAGCCCAAATCTGTATACTAGGCTTGATGCTAATGGGCTTGGAATTACGAGGGGTTCTTGTATCAGTTATTTATCTAACGAGGAGGCGATTAAACTAGAATCTCCTTTCCCTGAATCCGAGGTATGGGATGCGATAAAAGATTGTGGAAGTTCCAAAGCCCCTGGACCGGATGGGTGCAATATGAGGTACTACAAAAAATTTTGGTATGTTATTAAGGATGACTTGTTGAAAGCAATTGAGGAATTTTGGTTCTCGGGTACGATTGCGAATAGGTGTGCTTCTTTTATCACCTTGGTCTCTAAAAAATCGGATCCACTTTGCTTAAGTGACTATCGCCCAATTAGCTTAATTGGTAGTTACTACAAAGTGGTTTCGAAATTAATATCCAATAGATTAGAGAAGGTGATTCCGAATCTTGTGGGATATGAACAAAGCGCTTTCATCAAAGGGCGAAATATTCTTGATGGTGCGCTTATCGCGAATGAAACTTTGGATTACTTGAAGCATAAAAAGATCAAAAGTTTAATTTTCAAGGTAGATTTTGAGAAAGCATTTGATTGTCTAAATTGGGACTTCCAAATGGAAATTATGGAGATTATGGGGTTTGGCTCAAAATGGAGGAAATGGATTCTCTCTTTCCTTCAATCGGCCTCCATTTCTGTTCTTTTCAATGGTTCTCCAACAAATGAATTTAAATTGAAAAGGGGTGTTAGCCAAGTAGACATGCTTTCGGATTTTTTGTTCATTTTGGCGGTCGAAGGGTTAAATGTGATTACTAAAGGGCCGTGAGTTGTAATATGTTTAAGCGGTGGAAGTAGGATCCGAGAAAATTCCTATTTCAAATCTTCAATATGTGGATGATACTATCTTCTTTGGTGAATGGAGTAAGAGTAATCTATGAAATCTTATGAAACTTTTAAAATGCTTCGAGTTAACTTCGGGCCTTAACGTAAACTACAACAAAATCAATCTTTTTGGCGTTGGTGTGGAAAACTGGGTAATGGAGAATATGGCCCATTTGTATAAATGTAAGGTGGGCTCTTTCCCGTTTATATATCTCGGGCTCCCGCTTGGTGGAAGGATGAATAAGTTGGAGAATTGGAACCCGGTAATTGATAAATTCATGAAACGACTCTCGGATTGGAAGGCTAGATCGATGTCTTTTGGTGGGCGCTTGACTTTTGTTAAATCGGTGTTAAATAGTCTTCCATTGTACTACTCCTCGCTCTTCCGTGCTCTGTCATGTGTGGTAAAAAATCTTGAGTGTGTAAGACGTTTTTTTTTTTGGGTGGGTCAGGAAATAATCATAAAATTGCTTAGGTAAAGTTGGATGAGACCCTTCTTCCTTTCAAGAATGGAGGGTTAAATATTGGCTCTTTAACATGTAAAAACTTAGCTTTTTATCGGCAAGTGGTGGTGGAGGTTTAAAACCGAAACTAACTCCTTGTGGGTCAAGGTCATATCGAGTATTTATGGTCATATGGGTGGGCTTTGTGTTGAAAACTTCTATGCAAAGTTCCCTTATAGTTCGGTTTGGTCTAACATTATAAAAACGGAAAAAAGTATTGATGCACTTGGTGTAAATTTTAGAAGCTCCTCTGTCAAACAAATTGGCGATGGTGCTTCTACGTCTTTTTGGAATGATGTTTGGCTTGGTTCTTCTTCTTTAAAAAAGAGGTTCAAGAGACTTTATCATTTAGAGACGGATGCGGATGCCACAGTTAGAGATATGGTCATTTGGAATGGGTCAAATTGGGTTGGGAATTGGGAGTGGTCTCGCGATATTCTGGGCCGTGCAAAGGGTGAGCTGGACGATCTTATTGGGCTGCTGTCACACGCGAAATTCAGCCCAGATTCAAATGATAGCTGGCCCTGGTCTCCAGGCTCGATGGGGTATTATACAGTGAAGAAAATGACAGAGCTGCTGGAGGTAAAAACTCTGCCTTCTATTACGGTTAACTGTGGTACTATACGTAACAATTTAGTGCCAAAAAAGGTGGAAATATTTGTGTGGTGAGCGAGAAACGGTAGGCTTCCGACGCTACCCGAACTTGACAAAAAATGGATTGATTTAAACTCGAAGTGTTGTCCGATTTGCAATGATGACATCGCGTCTTTAGATCATTTCCTCCTCTCGTGAAATCTTACAATGGGCATTTGGGTTGAAATCTTTGATTGGTTGGGTTTGGGAAACGTTAACTACATTAGTGTTCGAGATCTTCTAAAGGTGGATTCGGGTCAAAACTTTTCGGATTTGGGAAAAAGCATATTTCAAGGGGTAGTTTGGACGAGTGCGTACTTGATGTGAAAAAATCGCAACGACAAAGTATTCAAAGGAAAATGTTGGAACGTTCCCGTTGCGGTTAGTGACATTCAAGTGAAAAGCTATGAATGGATTGCGAAGAGATGCAAAATGAAGAATATCGAGTGGCATAATTGGTTATATAATCCGACACTTTATTTTACCTAGTTTGTTTGTTGAGTTGCTACCTTGGCATGTTAACAAATCTTAGTTTCTTGTATGTTTTTGTCGATTATTGAGTTGTATCCTTCAGATTGTAATACTTGTGAGTTATTAATAAAATCCTTATTGCTTTAAAAAAATGAAAACATTATTAAATCTGTAGAAATTTATACACTGAAATGTTTGATCAAGGTTTGATGGTGAAACTAAACTAATACTATTTCAACATCGATTTGTTATAAATTGTAAAGAGCAATTTAAGTGAATTAGTAAAGTGGACATGTTTTAGTTGATTGAAATTCTCGTTTGCTTTACTTGCTAGTTGCAAGATTAGCTGAATATCAAAATTATCACAAAACCTCCATTTTCTTAGGATAATTATTAGTTTTCATAATCCATCAAAACACGCTCTCTGTGGAACGAACTTATTTGAATGCTTACTACTTCTATGATGATCGGTTAAATGTTTCCCATGATTTGTGTGTCTAATTGTTTAAGTATTCAATTCAGGTTAAGTTTTAAATCAAATCCATCAACATGTTAAATCGCAATTCCTTTAAAAAAATCATCTTCGTAACAATGTGCATATTGATGAAATCGAACATTTAATAAGACTACTCATGCATTACGTACGTCTTCACAACTACACTGTGTCACATTATCGTAATATGACGACCCAGAAATTTCCGATCAAATTTAAACTTAAATCTTATATGATTTCGACAAGATAAGCAAAGTCTATTATATTGAGTTACAAAATTTTGAAACTGTTTACATGATTTCATTTAACCTTTGACTATTCCCGACAACTCACGATACGATTTCTTGTAAATGGATATGCATATATTTAAAATATAAATATATTTGTATATAATAATATGAAATAGTATATATAGTAATTGTTATAATTAATTTTGTAAAAATAATAATAATATATAAAAAGTATCTATATATAAATAAAATATATATATATATATATATATATATATATATATATATATATATATATATATATATATTTTGTAATTTCGAAGTTATATAGTAAGCAAAGGTAAAGCTCAATTTTCATTCGATTGATAGTAAGCGAGTTAAAAAGGAACTTATGTGATTTTAAAATAAACGGTGATCCAAAAATGAGTTTTATAAATTATAAGCTTATTAATAATACATTTAGAAGTTATTTGATAAATTTTAAAATTTTTTATATTTTACATGGGGTTGGGAGTGAATAATTAATGTAAAATTTATTTAATAATTAATGATCAAATTTTATACCATAATAACCAAAATAAATAAATATAGTTAATTTAAAAAGATGGGATTTTTCTGAACACTTTTATCCGCCACAAATTTCGCACGATACACAGTCCGTAAAAATTGTCGGCAGATAATTACAATATATGAGGTTGCTTTACTGTTTTTAAAGTTTAATACCATTTGCACATTTCAATCATTTACTTTATTCTATTACGATATGAATTAGTAAGATTAATATTGATTTACTGTGTTCGTTTTCTTCCTCTCACATATTAAACTTACGGAGTAATATATATATCCTTAGACCCACATAAATGGAAGATACACTAACAATTAATCTTCCTTCTTCTTCTCCAAACCATTATGATCAGACGCCACCATCTTTGAAGACCACCCTCACTTCCACCACCACTCGCCACTCCAACACTGTCTTTATCGTTGCTTCCCATCGATCACCAACAAGGGACCACATCATTACATGCTAACTTACAGCTGCCACTGATCTGTTTCGGTTCTCCACAAACACCAAACGCCATCAGCTTGTCACCATCAATACACTATTAACCTTGTTAGTTGCTGTATATGTTTTTGCTATTGAACCGTAAACACCCTACCCATCAAACCATATTAGCCACTGCAATTTGAGTTGTAACTCCTTCTTGTTCGTCACTTCTACCCACCACCAAGACCGTCATGAACATCCCTACCATATTTGTTCAAATAGTCACGTAAACCACCTGCGTCTTTTCTTCTGTCCCGTTCGAACCACAAACCCACAATTAATCCACCACTTCACCAACTAAATATTTCTAACTTCCTGTTTCTTTTCGATCTATCCCCATCGAACACCATCAAATAACCATCACTATCCCCACAATTTGTTTTTTCGTCAATGTATTGCTACAAATGCTACTGCTATCCGTCGTGAAAACCAACCACAAATCACCATTTAATTCTGTTCGATTAAACCCTTTATCACCATCACTGGCTGCTGCTGCTACACTATTAACTGCCATACTATTTCTACTTCAATCGAAACCACCAAACAAATTGTCACCGCTACCGTAGTGTTCCTATTACGATTGTCTTCATGTATCTGTTACAGTCACGATTGAAGATGATGATGATGTCTGTTAAATATGATGACCGAGGATGATGAAGAGAGTGGTTTGTTCCAGTTATAACCAAACTAGTATCTGGTTTTGTATACTTCTATTATGGCCGACATTTACCAACCATAACCCCATTTGTTTATAAAAAAAATAATAAAAAGAGAAAAGAAAAGAGACTGTCATATTCAGTTTTTAATATGGGCCGTACACTAGTTGCACTATTGGGCTCGTGAACTGATTGGGCTGATTAAGTGAAGTTGGGCCGAAGACCCAACTAAATTAAGGTTGGGCTGAAACAGTTACTGATGAGTAATATGGGTTAAATAAATTAAAACGTGATATCGTTTAGAAAAGCAGGAACAAAGAGACTGGTTAAGGTGTTTGTGGGTATTTGAGAGGTCTTGGGTTCCAGCCCGGTCTCTGCCATTTTTTTTAGGAAAGCTTTAAGGTAGTTTTATCTATTATTATTATTATTATTATTATTATTATTATTATTATTATTATTATTATTATTATTATTATTATTATTATTATTATTATTATTATTATTATTATTACTAATTATTGTTATTACTATGATAATTGTTATTATTTCCTAGCATTTAAAAAAAATATGATTTAATAGTATTATCATTATTGTTATTACTAATATTATCATTAAGAATTAATTTTTTTTTAATATTACTAGTTATTATGATTATAATTGTTAATTTTATTATAATTATTATTATGATTGTTATTGTTATTATTAGCATTCTAACCATTATTATTAATATTATTATAAATTTTATCATTTTAGTATTATTATTATAATTACTAATATGATAATAATTATTAGTATTATAATTTTTATTATAAGTAACATAATTATTATTATTATTATTATTATTATTATCATAATTATAAGTATTATATCTATTATTATTATTATTATTATTATTATTATTATTATTATTATTATTATTATTATGAGTATTAGTTATGATATTATTAATAATTTTAAAAATTTAATATTATTATCATTATGATGAAAAGGTTTATTATCATTATCATTATGAAAATAATACAAATTATTATTATTTTCTTAAATATTAGTATTAGTATCTTTTTACAAATAATAGAATTGTTATTATTAACATAAGTATTATTATTTATATTATCACGGGTATTATTATTATTATGTAATTACTAAAAATCAATATCATAACTATCATCAACAGTAAAATTAATATTTTTACAAGTATTATTATTAATATCATTGTTATTATCACTAATAGAGTTATTACTAAAATAAGTATATTATTAATGTTATTATCATTATTTTTACTAATATTAACTTAGTATAATTTGAAATACTGTTTTGATAAACAAATGAAATACATAAATATATATATTTAGCACATATAACATAACAAAATATTTTATTATATGAAATGAATATATGAAATATAAATATATTATTAATGTAAAAATAATAACATAAAAGGTTATATATATAAACTTATTCGATTACGATTATGTGTATTAATATATATACACAAATGATATAGGTTCGTGAATCCGAGGCCAACCCTGCATTGTTCAATGTTGTCATATGTATTTTTACTACAAAATACATTATTGTGAGTTTCATTACTACCTTTTTATATATATTTTTGGGACTGAGAATACATGCGCTGATTTTACTAATGTTTTACGAAATAGACACAAGTGATCAAAAACTACATTCTATGGCTGGATTATGAATATTGAATATCACCCCTTTTTAGCTTGGTAACCTAATAATTAGGAAACGGGTATGGCCCCTAATTGACGCGAATCCTAAAGATAGATCTATGGACCTCGACAAGTCTCATCCGGGGTACGGATGCTTTAGTACTTCGAGATTATTATTATTATACAGACGAGAGGTTCTGTTTGGGGATATTCTATGCATTAAAGTTAAGTCGGTTATCAAGCGTTCACCATATAAATGATTTTTAATTCGCGGGTTACGCGTGTTATTTTGTACTCGGGTTACGTGTACAATTAAATATCTGAAATCTTGTGGTCTATTAAAATGATGAAAATGAATGTTTTTGATAAACTAATGAACTCACCAACCTTTTGGTTGACACTTGAAAGCATGTTTATTCTCAGGTATGAAAGAAATCTTCCACTGTGCATTTGCTCATTTTAGAGATATTACTTGGAGTCATTCATGACATATTTTAAAAGACGTTGCATTTGAGTCATTGAGTTCATCAAGATTATTATTAAGTCAATTATAGTTGGATGTATTATGAAATGGTATGCATGCCGTCAACTTTCATTGTAATGAAAGTTTGTCTTTTAAAAATGAATGCAATGTTTGTAAAATGTATCATATAGAGGTTAAGTACCTCACGATGTAACCAAATGTAATGTATTCATCCAGATGGATTAGGACGGGTCATCACATGTGGTATCAGAGCGGTGGTCTTAGCGAACCAGGTCTTGCATTAGTGTGTCTAACTGATAGTTGTTTAGATTCATTAGTGGGTCTGGACTTCGACCGTGTCTGCATGTCAAAAGTTTTGCTTATCATTTAGTGTCAAAAGTTATTTGCTTATCATCCTTAAAGTCTAGACACGTCTTACTGCCTCTATTGCATAGACAGTGTATAGATAAATTTATATCTTAGCGTATCTGTTATTGTTAACTTTTCCTGAAAGCTTCCGTAGATTCCTCCGTAACTTATGGGATTTTAGTATTATATATGCATATGTAAATTATGTATTGCAGGGTACTAATCTACATCCTATAATCTATTTCTTATCGAAAATCTTTCATCTGATCGTACGAGATGAATCCCTCAACCAGTTCGAATTCCTCGGATTTCGACAGCTATTCCGATATGGAGTTTCACCTAAGCTCCGAAAGCAGTGTCACCAGAATAAATCAACCATTTCATCTGATGGGTTCGTAGCCTACTTAATCATTGGAGACAAAAAGAAGGTGATCCCTTCCACCAACCGAAATTACCTCTTGGCAATGAACCTGAAGCACTTACCGGCGTACCTATCTGAAACACCATTTTCAGCCTCATTTCCAGGGTAGCTCGACACGATTATATTCTGTCCACTATTCTAAACCTTATTCATCCGCTCGTTCCGACCGACAATCATCCCGAAATAATAGAAGAAGTCAACGAACTTCACGCTCGAGTAATCAATTTGGAGAATATGGTGCAAAATTTACCAGCCTCAGCAACATCACCGACACCAACAGTACCATCAGTAACAGCACCAGTACCATCAACAATCCATGCCTCAACATCTCATTCTGTACCTCATGTATAATCATCGTTCTACGTATCGTTCTACATCAATTATCTTCGTTCTACATGACGATTATGTAAATTCTAATGTTTTAGAGATTATGTATCATAGTTCTAATCTTAAATCTGATGAGTTTAATATCACATTGACTCATTAAATCCATGATTACGTCTGAAGAAAATATATATGTATATATGTTTTCATAAAGATTGTAATTAAAATTCTTTTGTACAAACTGTTAATGGTGAAAATATTTTAACGGGTAGGTAATACCCGAGGAATATTTAGATTTCACATTAATAAGTTACACTATACATTCTTTCAATCTGATTCAACAGTCATTTACTATACTACTTACATCCACAGATATACGAATCCGTTCACCGCAGAATAACTATTTTCATTCAATTTCATATTTGGATTTTGACCTATCAGAATCCAACAAGTGGCATAATGAAGAAAATATTGGACAAAAATAAAATTTGTTAGAAACAAACAAATTAACTATGAGAAATTTTGTTAAGAATTCACGCTAACAAAATCCTAGCTAACTATTCCTAGCTACCTGTTAATTCCCTATTACATTATCGCAATTTTAATTATCACAATTTAATTATAGCAATTTATTATCGCAATTTTTATTCTCGCAATTTATTTATCGTCATTTAATTTCTATTATTTATTTTACGCACTTTAAATATCGGGACACGTATACAAGGTTTTGACATATCACATCAACGCATCTATATATATTATTTGGAATAACCATAGACACTCTATATGCAGTAATGCTAGAGTTAGCTATACAGGGTTGAGGTTGATTCTAAATAATATATATACTTTGAGTTGTGATCGAGTCTGAGACATGTATATAATGGGTCACGACACGTATTAATTAATTCGAATATTATATATTAAACTATATATGAATTATTGAACTACTAATTGTGGACTGCTAACTGTGGACTAATAACATTAGACAATTAAAATGAATTAAAATATTGATTATAACATATGAAACTAAACATTTCTTCAAGTTTGACACTTGATTTCATCTTAAACTTCAATTGTATCTTGATGATTACCATCTGCGTTCAAACCTTTCATGATTCTTGAAAACACCCCAATCTAGATGATGATCCAACCACATGTTACCCACAGTTATGTACCTGAAAAACTCTTGAAATCAAAGTCATAGTTCAACCCGTATCCGTGTCAGAACCTTTGGCATTTATTAGCTAAAATAACTTTTCAATTCCCTTCCAAAGTAGACAGTTTTGTCACAGCTCCAACAAGTCAACTTCGACTTCTCAGTCGAAACTGTCTTATTATAACCTCAATATAAACGTTGCCCTTTCGCCAACGTTACCGGGGAACCATTTATGTCCACCACATTAGCAATAAACTTACCAACAACTCCACTGATCTTTGACTTTCCGAAAAATCATTATTTTAACCCCATCATTTACTCATCCGTATCTTGTAACAAGAATGGTCATACCAATTACTGAGAATCAGCAATCAGTATTTTGAAATCTCGCAGCATGTCTATGCCAACAGTTATAGGTGTACATATAACATCTATCTCCTAGACTTACATACTTCGAATGTGAAGTTTCTGAAAAACACCCTAATCTACAATTTAATTCTCTGAAGTTTTGGAAAAGCTGAATGAAGCAGCAGAAACTGTAGACAACCGTAATAGTCATAAGTTTGATGATAAAGAATAGTGTGTTGGCAAAGCCTAAAAAAAGAAGGTTTGGAACTGGAAAACGGATTGAGCAAACTATGAAGGAGGCTGTGGACAAGTCACAAGGACTAAATCTGCCTTCAAAGAATCCAAATGATTCAGTATCTGCTGAAGTCATTAACGAATACCTTGCTCCTGACTCTAAACCCCTGCGGACAATGTTCTTCATCATCCTCTGATATTAGAAATTCTAAGATATCATCGTATCTTTCATTATAAATATCCTCCATATTTCTGAAGATATTTCCATAATTATTCTTATCTGAAATCATTTACCTCTTCGCGTTATCGATATTACATCATAAAAGAAACTATTTTAGTTTCTAAGTTCTGAAACCTTCGAGTTTAAAATAAGAATGTTTTTGAAGTAGTGTTGGGAACTGAAGCATGAGTTAGTATAATATAATGACACTTGATCAACGTGATTATATTACAGTAAGTCATGTTGAGTTTCTAATGAAACATGATGATTCACAGACCATAACGTCATCATGTGCCATATTACACGACTCTTACATTCTATCTAATCTATAAACATATCAAGAACATATTTTCTTGATAGTCCTATCTTTTCCCTTGAATTCTGATAATCTGACAAGTCAAATTGTGCTATTACCGTTTCTTTCTTAGAACATTAGTCATGTTCATTCGAAACTTCATATCTACGAATTCTGGACCATTATTCGCTTGACTTAAAATCGAGAAGAGGAAACAAAAGTATGAATTGAGGGAGAAAGAATAAAAAGTGTGAGTTGTGGGAATAAGGAAACGAAGAGGGTGGATATATAGTAAAAATATCCGACAGAGCAATCGTGACAGATCATCGCATTTAATCAAAGAAGATCCTAATTTCCTTAATATTCGAAGAATCAAATCTTTTATAGATTTCAAATATTTTCTCTAAATTCCTTGAATTCTGGAAATCAACCATATCTACGTCAAATATTAAGACGAACTTTTATTACCTCATCTCACTCTTTTGAGATAGCTTCACTCGTACTCTTCACATAGACAAATTATTTTATCCATATTACTCGTTGATGATAAAACTCTAATTTTCAGCTCGTATTCGTCATGAAACATACTTATTGTCAGCTATGACCATCCCAATCAAATTTTGGGACTAAATTTCTTTAACGGGTAGGTACTGTGACGACCCGGAAATTTTCGGTCAAATTTAAACTTAAATCTTATATGATTTCGACAAGATAAGCAAAGTCTATAATATTGAGTTACAAAACTTTGGAACTTTTTACATGAATTCATTTAACCTTTGACTATTCCCGAAGACTCACGATACGATTGCTTGTAAATTGATATGCATATATTTAAAATATAAATATATTTGTATATAATAATATGAAATAGTATATATAGTAATTGTTATAATTAATATTGTAAAAATAATAATAATATATAAAAAGTATCTATATATAAATAAAATATATATAATATATATATTTTGTAATTTCGAAGTTATTTAGTAAGCAAAGGTAACGCTCAATTTTCATTCGATTGATAGTAAGCGAGTTAAAAAGGAACTTATGTGATTTTAAAATAATCGGTGATCCAAAAATGAGTTTTATAAATTATAAGCTTATTAATAATACATTTAAAAGTTATTTGATAAATTTCAAAATTTTTTATATTTTACGTGGGGTTGGGAGTGAATAATTAATGTAAAATTTATTTAATAATTATTGATCGAATTTTATACCATAATAACCAAAATAAATAAATATAGTTAATTTAAAAAGATGGGATTTTTCTGAACACTTTTATCCGCCACAAATTTCGCACGATACACAGTCCGTAAAAATTGTAAGCAGATAATTACAATATATGAGGTTGCTTTACTGTTTTTAAAGTTTAATATCATTTGCACATTTCAATCATTTACTTTATTCTATTATGATATGAATTAGTGAGATTCATATTGATTTACTGTGTTCGTTTTCTTCCTCTCACATATTAAACTTACGGAGTAATATATATATCCTTAGACCCACATAAATGGAAGATACACTAACAATTAATCTTCCTTCTTCTTCTCCAAACCATTATGATCAGACGCCACCATCTTTGAAGACCACCCTCACTTCCACCACCACTCGCCACTCCAATACTGTCTTTATCGTTGCTTCCCGTCAATCACCAACAAGGGACCACATCATTACATGCTAACTTACAGCTGCCACTGATCTGTTTCGGTTCTCTACGAACACCAAACGCCATCAGCTTGTCACCATCAATACACTATTAACCTTGTTAGTTGCTGCATATGTTTTTGCTATTGAACCGTAAACACCCTACCCATCAAACCATATTAACCAACTGCAATTTGAGTTGTAACTCCTTCTTGTTCGTCACTTCTACCCACCACCGAGACCGTCATGAATATCCCTACCATATTTGTTCAAATAGTCACGTAAACCACCTGCGTCTTTTCTTCTGTCCCGTTCGAACCACAAACCCACCATTAATCCCCCACTTCACCAACTAAATATTTCAAACTTCCTGTTTCTTTTCGATCTATCCCCATCGAACACCATCAAATAACCATCACTATCCCCACAATTTTTTTTTGTCAATGTATTGCTATAACTACTACTGCTATCCGCCGTGAAAACCAACCACAAATCACCATTTAATTTTGTTCGATTAAACCCTTTATCACCATCACCGGCTGCTGCTGCTACACTATTAACTGCCATACTATTTCTATTTCAATCGAAACCACCAAACAAACTGTCATCGCTGTCGTAGTGTTCCTATTACGATTGTCTTCATGTATCTGTTACAGTCACGAATGAAGATGATGATGATGTCTGTTAAATATGATGACCAAGGATGATGAAGAGAGTGGTTTGTTCCAGTTATAACCGAACTAGTATCTGCTTTTGTATACTTCTATTATGGCTGACATTTACCAACCATAACCCCATTTGTTTATAAAAAAAATTATAAAAAGAGAAAAGAAAAGAGACTGCCATATTCAGTATTGTAATCTGGGCCATACACTAGTTGCACTATTGGGCTAGTAGTAGTGACCCGAAATTTTCCATGATTATATATTAAATGAAAACTATATTTGCATGATTAAATGTTTCCAACATGTTAAGCAATCAAACTTGTTAAGACTTGATTATTTGAAATGAGTTTCATGTAGACAATTGACCACCCAAGTTGACCGGCGATTCACGAACGTTAAAACTTGTAAAACCGACATGATGATATATATATATGGAAATATATATGGTTAACATGAGATTATGATAAGTAAGTATCTCACTAAGTATATTAACAATGTGTGATATACATGAAAAATGAGAATATTGAATTATGAAGCTCGAAACGATATACATAACGATTATCGTTATAACAACGTCTTACTAAATACATATGTATTGTATTAATATATTGATATACTATATTTAACATGATAAAATGATAATTAAGTATATCATTGAGTGTATTAACAATGAACTATACAAGTAAGATGAGACTACTAACTTAAGGATTTCGAAACAATATATATATGTAACGATTATCGTTGTAATAGTATTTTAACATATATATATATGATGTTAAGATATATTCATACACCATGTTATCATGTTAACATAACAATTTAACATCTCATTTAAGTATAATAACAATGAATTAATTACATTTAACAAGATCGTTAACTTAAAGGTTTCAAAACAACACTTACATGTAACGACTAACGATGACTTAACGACTCAGTTAAAATGTATATACATGTAGTGTATTTAGATGTATTAGTACACTTTTGAAAGACTTCAAGAAATGTATCAAAGTACTTCTACTTAACAAAAATGCTTACAATTACATCCTCATTCATTTTCATCAACAATTCTACTCATATGTAACCGTATTCGTACTCGTACAATACCCAACTCCTAGATGTACACACTATTGGTATATACACATATAAATCTGCTCCTTAGCAGCCTTAAATAATTAAGGAACATGTGGAACCAACCATTTGTCAACTTGCATGAATTATTTAGCAACAAAAACAAACTTAAGAATCTTTTCTTTCTTTATAATGAGTAAAAACATTTTTATGATTTCACCTCATTTTTTCATTCCATTTTCTCATACTTACACTCCAAATTCTCTCTCAAAATACTCCTAACATCATACTTGATCATCTCCAAGCATTTTCAACATCTTTTATCTTCAATTACAAGCTTTAATCATCATAAAAACAACCATTCAAGAACACTTCAATAAATCTTTCAAACTTGCTAGATTACTTCCAAGCTTTCAAATCCATTCCAAGTAATCATCCAAGATCAAGAAACTTTTGTTAATCTCAGTAGGTTTTCATCCTAAATCAAAGGTAAGAATCATATTCAAGCTTTGGTTCAATTTCTATAAACATAACTATCTTAATTCAAGTAGTAATCTTACTTGAACTTATTTTCGTGTCATGATTCTACTTCAAGAACTTCCAAGCCATCGAAGATCCTTTGAAGCTCAAGTTTATTTTTCATCATTTCTAGTAGGTTTACCTACTACACTCGAGTTAGTAATGATGTTCATAACATCATTCGATTCATATATATAAAACTATCTTATTCGAAGATTTGAACATGTAATCACTAGAACATAGTTTAGTTAATTCTAAACTTGTTCGCAAACAAAGTTAATCCTTCTAACTTGACTTTTAAAATCAACTAAACACATTTTATATATCTATATGATATGCTAACTTAATGATTTAAAACCTGGAAACACGAAAAACACCGTAAAACCGGACATACGCCGTCGTAGTGAAACCGGGGGCTGTTTTGGGTTAGAAAAATAAAAACTATCTTAATCTTTGAATTGGAAGTTTGTTTTCTGGAAAAATAATATTTCATATGAATATGATACTATATCCAAAAATCATGGTTAAACACAAAGTTGAAGTATGTTTTTCAATATGGTCATCAAGATGTCGTTTTTTTCGACGGAAATGACTACCTGTTTAAAAAATGACTTGTAACCTGTATTTTCGACTATAAACTTATACTTTTTCTGTTTAGTTTCATAAATTTCAGTTCATTATGAAACCATAGCAACTTGAATCACTCAAAACGGATTTGAAACGAAGAAATGACGGGTAATGGATAAATTTGCTAGTTTTAGCTACGAATTTTTTTTTAACAAATCTAGACTAACCATAACTTAAATAACTTATATATTATTATACATATATTCTAACATATATTATGTAATCTTGGGATACCATAGACACGAATACAATGTTTTGACATATCATATCGACCCATCTATATATATATTTCGGAACAACTATAGACACTTTATATGCAGTAATGCTTGAGTTAGCTATACAGGGTTGAGGTTGATTCCAAAATAATATATATACTTTGAGTTGTGATCGAGTCTGAGACTTGTAGACACTGGGTCGTGGATTGATTCGAGATAATATATATTGCTTTATTTCTGTACATCTAACTGTGGACAACTAGTTGTAGGTTACTAACGAGGACTGCTGACTTAACAAACTCAAATCATTAAAACGTAATAAAAATATTGTAAATATATTTTGAACATACTTTGATATATATGTACATATTTGTTATATGTTCGTGAATCGACCAGTGGCCAAGTCTTATTTTCGGCAAAGTAAAAATCTGTGAAAGTGAGTTATAGTCCCACTTTTAAAATCTAATATTTTTGGGATGAGAATACATGCAGTTTTATAAATGTTTTACAAAATACACACAAGTACGCGAAACTACATTTTATGGTTGAATGATCAAAATCGAATATGCCCCTTTTAGCTTGTTAGCCTAAGAATCAGGGAACTGGCCCCTAATTGACGCGAATCCTAAAGGTAGATTTACGGGAACTAACAACCCCCATTCTGGAATTTGGAATGCTTTAGTACTTCGAGTTTATCATGTCCGATGGGTGTCCCTGAATGATGGGGATATTCTATATGCATCTTGTTAATGTCGGTTACCAGGTGTTCACCATATGAATGATTTTTATGCAGATTGCATGTTATTGAAAAATAAAAATGAAAATCTTGTGGTCTATTATTATGATTTGATAAATATATAGATTAAACCTATAACTCACCAACATTTTTGTTGACGTTTAAATCATGTTTATTCTCAGGTGATTATTAAGAACTTCCGCTGTTGCATGCTAATTTATGGACAAGAGTTGGAGTCAGCATGCTTTGTATAATATTGTTTAAAAACTGCATTCGAAGACTTAAATTGATGTGTAATATTATTGTAAACCATTATGTAATAATCGTGTGAAAACACTATATTTTAGATTATCATTATTTGATAATCGTCGTAATATTTTTAAACCTTTATCGATAAAATAAAGGTTATGGTTTGTTTTAAAATCGAATGCAGTCTTTGAAAAACGTCTCATATAGAGGTCAAAACCTCGCAACGAAATCAATTAATATGGAACGTTTATAATAGATATGAATAATAGATATGAACGGGACATTTCATTTGGTATCCGAGCGTTGGTCTTAGAGAACCAGAAATTTACATTAGTGTGTCTTATCGAGTTTGTAGGATGCATTAGTGAGTCTGGACTTCGACCGTATATTTTTCTTTAAAAACGATTGCTTAACACTTTTTGTTGAAAACTATATATTATTAACATATAAATATTATGTGATATATTAATCTCTTAATGTGTTTGATATTGTGTGATAGATGTCTACCTCTAGTACAAATCTCATTGACTCACCTAATAATAATGAAGAGTCGAATATATATTGGGAAGATTCACAAATTCCCGAAGAGGAACCGGAAGAAGAGGAACCCGAAGAAGAAGAGGTTCCGGGGGAGGAAATATTAGAAACCACTGAAAAACAGATAAATAAAAGAAAACCCTCAACCAATGGACCAAAATTAATAATGGTCAATGGTGTTTCCGTCGAGGAAGCAAAATATTGGGAAGATTATCAATTTTCCGATGAATCGGATCCCGATGAGGATTCCGATGATGTTATAGAAATTACCCCGACACAATTTGAAAAGGCATAAGAAAATAATAAAGGAAAAGGCATAAAAATAGGAAAACCCGAGTCCAACCCCGATGACCTCTATGTTAACATGAAATGTCCCGATGGAAAATACCGTCAACACCCGTATTTCTTAAGTTTTAGCTATAACCCGGGAACATCTAAGCCACCAGGTTTTTCTAGACAATTTGTGAAAAGAGTGGCTCATATTAGGGGAGCACCATATATCCCTAGAAAATTAGTGAAACAAAGCAAGTCCGAAGAAGAAGAAACAAGTGAGTCGGAATAAAGAGTTGTAATCATGCGATGTAATATATGTAATATAGTGTGCTTGTGCTTTTATGATAAATGTAAAAATTGCTTGTATTGTTTGTTAAGTATCTTTTATAAATCTAACCCTCGTCTATTATTACAGTATAAAAACACAAAATGGATGTTAAGGATAGACAACCAAAAATTTTAGAAGACCTACCTGGGGACATGATTGATGAAATATTGTATAGAGTTGGTCAGAATTCGTCGGCACAATTGTTTACGGCAAAATTAGTTTGTAGAACATTTGAAGAATGTTCCAGGCATGCCTTATTTATAAAAGGCTTTCTTTTGAAAGATGGGGTATATCACATTGGGGAGACCTTAAGTTACGCCGTATTTTCTTTAAAGCGTTAAATGTGGGGAACCCAAGTGCAATTTTACGCTACGGGTTAAGAACCTATTTTGACTCAACATATCCCAACATAGGACTTCGTACTTTAGAAAGAGCTTCTAACATGCAACATAAAGAAGCATGTTATGCTTACGGGTTAGTGATGTTTGCTTCTCACCAAAGTGAAAAAAGAACATCGGATTACAACTTTTAAATAAAACCTTTCCACAAGTGACGGATTCGGTAGTTGGGGTGAGAAACAAGGTTTTTAGATTGTTACGGGGCTGTTGGGCATTACGAAACCCTCGTCCTTTTGACGACGTTACAACATGCTGCCTAGCTAACTGTCACAATGGTTATCTGCCACATAACCAAGGATGGGAAATAATATTAGTACAACCAGAATGCATGACTTGTTTCTGGACTTATGAATTACGTGTTTTTATTGCCTTTGTTGAACAACTTGCGTATTAACTAGGATTATTGTCACAACTGTTTTGTATCAAAGTTATTGTGTACTATATTTTATGCTATATGTAAAATAGCGGTAATGTAAATTTGTAAAATACTGTAAAAAAGTTTGAACGTGAAATTTATTGTAATCAGTTTTTCATATAGAATTGTAGTAGTTGAATTGTATGTTAGCTACTAAGTATGAACTTAACGGGTAGGTACTACCCAAATTAAAACTTATAAAACGCTAATATGAAGAAAAAGCTTTTATAAATAAGTTCATATTATGCTACGAAATACTATTGACTACTCTTAATATTCTATATGGTTAACTTAATTCTTTTGACTATTTTTGAAGGAAATGGCACCGACTACTCGTCAGAACTTGAACATGAGCGAGGAAGACTTCCGTGTTTTCCTTGCTGCGAACATAGCCGCAGTGCAGGACGCAATGCAAAATAACAACAATAACTCTGGTTCTAGCAGTGAAACTAATTCCACAAGAAATCGTGTAGGATGCTCCTACAAAGAATTCACTGCCTACAAACCTTTGAAATTTGATGGAACCGGGGGTCCAATCGGATTGAAACGGTGGACCGAGAAGGTTGAATCGGTGTTTGCCATAAGTAAATGTACTGAAGAAGACAAAGTAAAGTACGCTACGCATACCTTCACAGGTACTGCGTTAACATGGTGGAATACCTATCTCGAGCAGGTAGGACAAGATGCTGCTTACGCACTACCGTGGTCAGCATTCAAGCACTTGATGAACGAGTAGTATCGTCCCAGAAACGAGGTCAATAAGCTCAAGGTAGAGCTTAGAGGATTACAAATGCAAGGTTTTGATATCACCACGTACGAACAATGATTCACAGAGTTGTGCCTATTGTGTCCCAGAACGTTCGAAGACGAAGAAGAGAAGATCGACGCATTTATAAAAGGGTTACCGGAAAGGATTCAAGAAGATGTGAGTTCACACGAGCCCGCATCCATACAAAAGGCAAGCCGTATGGCTCACAAACTAGTAAACCAGATTGAGGGAAGGATTAAGGAGCAGGCGGTCGAAGAGGCCAACATGAAACAGGTCAAGAGAAAGTGGGAAGAAACCAGAGACAAGGGTCACCAATACAACAACAATAATCACAACAACAATCACAATAACAATCATAACAACCGCAACAACAATCGTAACAATAACCGCAATCCTAACAATAACTTCAACAAATGTCCCAACAACAACAACAACTACAACAATCATTTCAACAACAATAAAAATCCCAACAACCATCTCAACAACAAGAATGGCAACAAAAACCAAAAATGCCAAAAGTGTGAAGAGTACCACCAGAATGAGTTCTGCACGACATTTTGTACCAAGTGTAAAAGAACTGGCCATAGTGCGAGAAAGTGTGAGGTCTACGGCCCAATAAATAACATAAATAAAAGAACAGATAATGTCGAAACAAGTAATGCTGCCTTTGTTTTTATGGATGTGGAAAACCGGGTCATATTAGGAGTAATTGCCTGAACCCAGGGAAAAATAATGGGCAAAGTCGTGGAAGAGTTTTCAATATTAATGCGGCAGAAGCGCAAGAAGACCCGGAGCTTGTTACGGTACGTTTCTCATTGACAATAAATCTGCTTATGTTTTATTTGATTCGGGTGCGAATAGAAGCTATATGAGTAGAGATTTTTGTGCTAAATTAAGTTGTCCATTGACGCCTTTGGATAGTAAATTTTTACTCGAATTAACAAACGGTAAATTAACTTCAGCAGATAATATATGTCAGAATCGAGAAATTAAACTGGTTAGCGAAACGTTTAAGATTGATTTGATACCAGTAGAGTTAGGGAGTTTTGATATGATAATCGGCATGGACTGGTTGAAAGAGGTGAAAGCAGAGATCGTTTGTTATAAAAATGCGATTCGCATCATGCGCGAAAAAGGAAAACCCTTAATGGTGTACGGAGAAAAGAGCAACGCGAAGTTAAATCTTATTAGTAACCCGAAGGCACAAAAACTAATAAGAAAAGGTTGCTATGCCATTCTAGCACACGTCGAGAAAGTTAATACCGAAGAAAAGAACATCAATGATGTTCCCGTCACAAAAGAATTTCCCGATGTATTTCCGAAAGAATTACCGGGACTACCTCCACACCGATCTGTTGAATTTCAAATAGATCTTGTGCCAGGAGCTGCACTAATAGCTCGTGCTCCATACAGACTCGCACCTAGCAAAATGAAGGAACTCCAAAGCCAATTACAAGAACTTTTAGAGCGTGGTTTCATATGACCAAGCACATCACCATGGGGAGCTCCTGTTTTGTTTGTCAAAAAGAAGGATGGTACATTCAGGTTGTGTATCGACTACTGAGAGTTGAACAAACTTACCATCAAGAACCGTTACCCACTACCGAGAATCGATGACTTATTTGATCAACTACAAGGCTCGTCGGTTTATTCGAAGATCGATTTACGTTCTGAATATCATCAAATGCGGGTGAAGGAGGATGATATTCCGAAAATAGCTTTTAGGACGCGTTACGGTCATTACGAGTTTATGGTTATGCCATTTGGTTTGACTAACGCACCAGCTGTGTTCATGGACCTTATAAACCGAGTGTGTGGACCATATCTTAACAAGTTTGTCATTATTTTCATTGATGATATACTTATCTACTCAAAGAATGATCAAGAGCACGAAGAACATTTGAGAAAAGTGCTAGATTTGTTGAGGAAAGAAAAACTGTACGCTAAGTTTTCAAAGTGTGCATTTTGGTTGGAAGAAGTTCAATTCCTCGGACACATAGTGAACAAAGAAGGTATTCAGGTGGATCCAGCAAATATTGAAACTGTTGAAAAGTGGGAAACCCCGTAAACTCTGAAGCATATACGCCAATTTTTAGGACTGGCTGGTTACTACAGAAGGTTCATCTAAGATTTTTCCAAAATAGCAAAACCCTTGACTGCATTAACGCATAAAGGGAAGAAATTTGAATGGAAGGATGAGCAAGAGAAAGCGTTTCAATTATTGAAGAAAAAGTTAACTACGGCACCTATATTGTCATTGCCTAAAGGGAATGATGATTTTGTGATATATTGTGACGCCTCAAAGCAAGGCCTCAGCTGTGTATTAATGCAACGAATGAAGGTAATTGCTTATGCGTCCAGACAATTGAAGATTCACGAGCAAAATTATACGACTCATGATTTGGAATTGGGCGCTGTTGTTTTTGCATTAAAGACTTGGAGGCACTACTTATATGGGGTCAAAAGTATTATATATACCGACCACAAAAGTCTCCAACATATATTTAATCAGAAACAACTGAACATGAGACAGCGTAGGTGGATTGAACTGTTGAATGATTACGACTTTTAGATTCGTTACCACCCGGGGAAGGCAAATGTGGTAGCCGACGCCTTGAGCAGAAAGGATAGAGAACCTATACAAGTAAAAGCTATGAATATAATTATTCATACTAACCTTACTACCCAAATAAAGGAGGAGCAACAGGGAGTTTTAAAAGAGGGAAATTTGAAGAATGAAATACCCAAAGGATCGAAGAAACATCTTAATATTCGGGAAGATGGAACCCGGTATAGGGCTGAAAGAATTTGGGTACCAAAGTTTGGAGATGTGAGAGAAATGGTACTTAAGGAAGCACATAAAACCATATACTCAATACATCCCGGAGCGGGAAAGATGTACAAAGATCTCAAGAAGCACTTTTGGTGGCCAGGTATGAAAGCCGGTATTGCTAGATATGTGGGATAATGTTTGACGTGTTCTAAGGTCAAAGCTGAACATCAAAAACCATCAGGTCTACTTCAACAACCTGAAATCCCGGAATGGAAATGGGAAAACATTACCATGGATTTCATTACTAAATTGCCAAGGACTGCAAGTGGTTATGATACTATTTGGGTAACACTCAATCGTCTCACCAAATGAGCACATTTTCTGTCAATGAGAGAAGATGACAAAATGGAGAAGTTGGTACGATTATACTTGAAAGAAGTTGTCTCCAGACATGGAATACCAATCTCTATTATCTCTAATAGGGATGGCAGATTTGTTTCAAGGTTTTGGCAGACATTACAACAAGCATTAGGAACTCGTCTAGACATGAGTACTGTCTATCATCCATAGACTGATGGGCAGAGCAAAAGGACGATACAAACGCTTGAAGACATGCTACGAGCATGTGTTATTGATTTTGGAAACAGTTAGGATCGACACCTACCGTTAGCAGAGTTTTCCTACAACAACAGTTACCACTCGAGTATTGAGATCGCACCGTTTGAGGCACTTTATGGTATAAAGTGCAGGTCTCCGATTTGTTGGAGTGAAGTTGGAGATAGACAAATTACAGGTCCGGAGATAATTCAAGAAACTACCAAGAAGATCATCCAGATTCAACAACGGTTAAAAACCGCCCAAAGTCGACAAAAGAGCTACGCGGACATTAAAAGAAAAGATATAGAATTTGAAATTGGAGAGATGGTCATGCTTAAGGTTTCACCTTGGAAAGGTGTTGTTCGATTTGGTAAACGGGGGAAACTAAATCCAAGATACATAGGGCCATTCAAGATTATAGATCGTGTCGGACCAGTAGCTTACCGACTTGAGTTACCTCAACAACTCGCGGCTGTACATAACACTTTCCACGTCTCGAATTTGAAGAAATGTTTTGCTAAAGAAGATCTCACTATTCCGCTAGACGAAATCCAAATCAATGAAAAACTTCAATTCATCGAAGAACCCGTCGAAATAATGGATCGTAAGGTTAAAAGGCTTAAATAAAACAAGATACCAATTGTTAAGGTTCGATGGAATACTCGTAGAGGACCTGATTTCACCCGGGAACATGAAGACCAGATAAAGAAGAAATACCTGCACTTATTTCCAGAAGATGTGTCAACACCTTCAACCGCTTAAAATTTCGGGCCTAAATTTATTTAACGGCTAGGTACTGTAGTGACCCGAACTTTTCCATGATTATTCCATGATTATATATTAAATGAAAACTATATTTGCATGATTAAATGTTTCTAACATGTTAACCAATCAAACTTGTTAAGACATGATTATTTGAAATGAGTTTCATGTAGACAATTGACCACCCAAGTTGACCAGCGATTCACGAACGTTAAAACTTGTAAAAACGACATGATGATATATATATATGGACATATATATGGTTAACATAAGATTATGATAAGTAAGTATCTCACTAAGTATATTAACAATGTGTGATATACATAAAAAATGAGAATATTGAATTATGAAGCTCGAAACGATATACATAACGATTATCGTTATAACAACGTCTTACTAAATACATATGTATTGTATTAAGATATTGATATACTATATTTAACATGATAAAATGATAATTAAGTATATCATTGAGTGTATTAACAATGAACTATACAAGTAAGATGAGACTACTAACTTAAGGATTTCGAAACAATATATATATGTAACGATTATCGTTGTAATAGTATTTTAACATATATATATATATGATGTTAAGATATATTCATACACCATGTTATCATGTTAACATAACAATTTAACATCTCATTTAAGTATAATAACAATGAATTAATTACATTTAACAAGATCGTTAACTTAAAGGTTTCAAAACAACACTTACATGTAACGACTAACGATGACTTAACGACTCAGTTAAAATGTATATACATGTAGTGTATTTAGATGTATTAGTACACTTTTGAAGGACTTCAAGACACATATCAAAGTACTTCTACTTAACAAAAATGCTTACAATTACATCCTCATTCATTTTCATCAACAATTCTACTCATATGCAACCGTATTAGTACTCGTACAATACCCAACTCCTAGATGTACACACTATTGGTATATACACATACAAATCTGCTCCTTTGTAGCCTTAAATGATTAAGGAACATGTGGAACCAACCATTTGTCAACTTGCATGAATTATTTAGCAAGAAAACAAACTTAATAATCTTTTCTTTCTTTATAATGAGTAAAAACGTTTTTATGATTTCACCTCATTTTTCCATTCCATTTTCTCATACTTACACTCCAAATTCTCTCTCAAAATACTCCTAACATCATACTTGATCATCTCCAAACATTTTCACCATCTTTTATCTTCAATTACAAGCTTTAATCATCATAAAAACAACCATTCAAGAACACTTCAATAAATCTTTCAAACTTGCTAGATTACTTCCAAGCTTTCAAATCCATTCCAAGTAATCATCCAAGATCAAGAAACTTTTGTTAATCTTAGTAGGTTTTCATTCTAAATCAAAGGTAATAATCATATTCAAGCTTTGGTTCAATTTCTATAAACATAACTATCTTAATTCAAGTAGTAATCTTACTTGAACTTGTTTTCGTGTCATGATTCTACTTCAAGAACTTCCAAGCCATCGAAGATCCTTTGAAGCTCAAGTTTATTTTTCATCATTTCCAGTAGGTTTACCTACTACAATTGAGGTATTAATGATGTTCATAACATCATTCGATTCATATATATAAAACTATCCTATTCGAAGATTTGAACATGTAATCACTAGAACATAGTTTAGTTAATTCTAAACTTGTTCGCAAACAAAGTTAATCTTCTAACTTGACTTTTAAAATCAACTAAACACATGTTATATATCTATATGATATGCTAACTTAATGATTTAAAACCTGGAAACACAAAAAACACCGTAAAACCGGACATACGCCTTCGTAGTGAAACCGGGGGCTGTTTTGGGTTAGAAAAATAAAAACTATCTTAATCTTTGAATTGGAAGTTTGTTTTCTAGAAAAATAATATTTCATATGAATATGATACTATATCCAAAAATCATGGTTAAACACAAAGTTGAAGTATGTTTTTCAATATTGTCATCAAGATGTCGTTTTTTTCGACGGAAATGACTACCTCTTTAAAAAATGACTTGTAACATGTATTTCTGACTATAAACTTATACTTTTTCTGTTTAGTTTCATAAATTTCAGTTCATTGTGAAACCATAGCAACTTGAATCACTCAAAACGGATTTGAAATGAAGAAATGACGGGTAAAACAAAATTGGATAAATTTGCTAATTTTAGCTTCGAAAATTTTGTAACAAATCTAGACTAACCATAACTTAACTAACTTATATATTATTATACATGTATTCTAACATATATTATGTAATCTTGGGATACCATAGACACGAATACAATGTTTTAACATATCATATCGACCTATATATATATATATATATATATATATATATATATATATATATATATATATTTCAGAACAACCATAGACACTCTATATGCAGTAATGCTTGAGTTAGGTATACAGGGTTGAGGTTGATTCCAAAATAATATATATATTTTGAGTTGTGATCGAGTCTGAGACTTGTAGACACTGGGTCGTGGATTGATTCGAGATAATATATATTGCTTTATTTATGTACATCTAACTTTGGACAACTAGTTGTAGGTTACTAATGAGGACTCCTGACTTAACAAACTCAAATCATTAAAACGTAATAAAAATGTTGTAAATATATTTTAAACATACTTTGATATATTTGTACATATTTGTTATAGGTTCGTGAATCGACCAGTGGTCAAGTCTTATTTCCGGCAAAGTAAAAATCTGTGAAAGTGAGTTATAGTCTCACTTTTAAAATCTAATATTTTTGGGATGAGAATACATGCAGTTTTATAAATGTTTTACAAAATAGACACAAGTACGTGAAACTACATTTTATGGTTGAATGTTCGAAATCGAATATGCCCCTTTTAGCTTGGTAGCCTAAGAATTAGGGAACTGGCCCCTAATTGACGCGAATCCTAAAGGTAGATTTACGGGAACTAACAACCCCCATTCTGATTTCCGACAAAAATGAGAAACAATGTGTGAGAGAGAAACTAGAGAGAGAAACAACTTCAAGAAAGAGAGGAATGAGAGGGTAGGTGCGGCTAGAACTCGGGAGAGGTACAACGGCAGAGACTATGGGCATCAACACAAGTGGTCAAACCGAAACGATCTCACATCGTTCATGTTATTCAACTTCCCAGAAGATTGGAGGGTCGTCTATCTTTGGAGAACTTTCAAACCCTATGGGGCTGTGCGTGACGTATACATCGCAGGTAAAAAACTTCGTAACGGTGCAAGATTTGCGTTCGTAAGATTTGCGGAAGTTAGAGATGGTGACAGAATGTTGAAGAAACTCGAAAGCATCAAGTTTAATGATAACCCCATTAGGGTTTTTAAGGCTACGGTGCGTAAACCTATTGGTGATGAAGGGGAAAAAGGGTTATCGAAGGCAAGAATGCAGGATCCCTGGCCTTCTTTGGGCGGACATGTGGGAAACAAATTCCAGGATAGAAGATGCTTCAGCGACGTGGTGGGTAACAAGAAAGGGACAGAAGACCTATGGTCTAAATTGAAAAACAACAATAATATGAAGGGTAACAATGTGGATGTCAACATGGATAAACCAAAGGAAAAAATTGTGGTGGTCGACAAATACAACAATGAAGATTTACTCAAGAGTGCGATTATTTGTGAAGCTCGTAATAAGGATATCCTAAAAAACTTTGATTTGATTTGCAAAGAAGAGGGGTTTTATGATCTGCAGGTTAAACTTCTTGGTGTTCTTAGTATCTTGATCGTCTTCGACTCACAGGAGGTGGCTAGTAACGTGGTCAACCAAGCCAATCACCCTCTAAAGAAGTGGTTACACAAGGTATGCATGTGGGACGCAAAAAGTTGGCCTGACGGTAGGATGGCATGGCTTAGGATTACGGGGGTGCCGGTACACTGCTGGACTGAACAAACATTCAGTTCAATTGCTGAGTGGTGGGGCACGATTTATGAGCTTGACAATTGTACTCTAATCGGAAACCAAAAATTATCACACGCCAAGGACTTTGTCAAGTTAATCAATCCAGACATTGTGGATGACTCGCTAAAACTCAATCACAAATCAAATACCTATTTTGTAAATGTCAAAGAAGAGGAAAAGACTTTTCCTGTTTTTGGAATGGAGGAGATTGAGAGTGATGACGAATCCGCTAGCTCATATTACGGATCCGACATGATGGATTCAGATGATGTTTCGTGTAGTGACGACTTTCTTGGGTCCTCTTTTGAAGACAAAGTTGATTATGATGATTTTGAAAACTGTAAGATTCCTGAAACAAATCCTGGGATGAAAGATAATTCGGATTCAGTTAAAATTTTGTTGAAGGATGATACCGGAAAAATCTCCGGTACACCGGGCAGGAACATTCCAGTCGTCCAAGAAGATCAAGAGTCAGGATGTGTTGGGCTCAACAACCTTTTTGGGGAAGATGAAGAAGTTGTTGCAGAAACAATGAGTAGTAGCAGTCCTAACCCTAGTCCCAAGATTCATAATGATGTGGAAAAAACGGCGCGTGGGGCAGGTGGTCAGTGGGCCACGGATAGGTGTAACCCATCTAATCTGGCAAATAATAAGATGATGGTGAATATTAATTCGATGGATATGGGGGTTAATGGGCCTATTAATTTAGGGCCACAAGGCCCAATAGAAAAACACGCTTGTGGGCTTGAATTTATGGATACTGGTAAAACTAAAATTGGGCTTAATAACGAGGTCATTGAGAACAAAGGAATTAAACCCTCTTCTCGAAATAGCTCTCGTTCAGTATCTGGAGATATCTCGATCTGTAATGGCTGCTACCTAAATGCATTGGGGAATCTAAAGGCATCGACTAGAATTAAAAAAAATGAAGATTTTCGCGAAAGAGGGTAATGGTTCGGCAGGCGATACTCGACAGAAGTGTAGAACATGTGCGAAAAAAATTGAAGAACAGGAAGCAGCATTCGAAGACTAATTCGACAATTGGGTTGGACAATTCAAGGGGTAACTCGGTCAGCAATACGAGCTAAGAGAATTTGGGGAGCAAATTGGGTTGAGGTGGTCCAACCTCAACCCTCAGTAAGTTTCTCACGATTCTGTCTCATTTTTTAATTGTCAATTATGAAGATTTTATCAATAAACGTTCGTGGTTTTGGGGTTAAGGGCAAGTTCGGGTGGGTAAAGGGCATTTGTTTCAATGAAAAACCTAGCATCGCGGCTTTTCAAGAAACCAAGTGTAGAAACTTGAATGATAGTTGGATTCAGGCACTTTGAGGTAGTGAAAATTGTAGTTACATTCAAAAGGAAGCTGTAGGAAACTCAGGAGGTCTACTTTTGATTTGGGATACTAGTTGTTTCACGGCTACAAGTGCATTGTGTAATGAGTTTTTTTTAGCAATTCGAGGTAATTGGCGTGGCTCCGGACATGAAATGATAATTGTTAATGTCTATGGTCCACACAATGATGGGAAAAAGAAGGAAATATGGCACTCCTTAGACGGCATCATAGGCAACATCAACTCGGCTTGGATTTTATGTGGTGACTTCAATGAAGTTAGGGATCAATCGGAATGGTTAAACTGCACCTTCCACCAATCTCGTGCAGCATGCTTTAATGAGTTCATTCTAAGAAATAATCTTATCGAGATACCTATCAACGAGAGAAAGTTCACACGTATTAGCGACGATGGCACAAAATTTAGCAAGTTAGACCGTTTCCTTGTGAACGATTAATTTATTGGCTTGTGGTTAGATTTCTAGGTTATCTCATTAGATAGACGGGAATCGGATCGTTGTCCTCTAATCCTAAAGGATAAGGTGATTGATTATGGTCCGAAACCATTTAAAGTTTTTGACGAGTGGTTTAATAAAATGGGTGTAGATTGTGTTGTTCAAGAAGCATGGGATAAACCGGTTAAGGGATCGCGAAAAGATTGTTTGTTTAGAGATAAGCTAAAAAATGTTAAGCAAGATTTTAAGTGTTGGAGTAAGAAAGAGTTTGGGGGGCTAGATAGTGTAATTGGGGACTTAAAAGTGAAAGCGACTAACTATGAATTGCTTGCTGAAAATGGTCTCCTAAGTGATGAGGATCGTAAATATTGGTTGGAGACACGTAAACTTTGGATTGAAAAAGAAAAAATAAAATCAAGCATGTTGAAGCAGAAGGCTCGGATTCGGTGGGTATTGGAAGGGGATGAGAACACGCGTTACTTCCACGCGTCCATTCGACGAAAATACAATAAATGCAATATCCGAGGTTTGAACATAAACGACGAATGGAATGAAACTCCATGTGTGGTGAAGGATACGGTGTACACTCACTACTGCGAAATCTTTAAACAGAAAAATGGCAGAAGGCCTTCGCTGTTGGGTTGGGCCGAAACTTTTGAAAATGGGCCTGCTGTCCAGCAGATCACTGTTACCGAATCTATTATGCTTGAAGAAAAATTCAGTGAGTCTGAAATTTGGGACTCGGTGCGGGAATGTGGAAGCTCAAAAGCTCCTGGGCCGGACGGAATCAATATGGGTTTCTACAAAAAGTTTTGGAACATTATTAAGGCGGACTTATTTGAAGCAATTAATGGGTTTTGGGAATGTGGCAAAATTTCAAAAGGGTGCAACACTTCTTTCATCACTCTTGTCCCTAAGAAGACGGATCCAACGTGCTTAAATGAGTATCGCCCGATAAGTCTTATCGGTAGTTACTACAAGGTCATCGCCAAGCTCCTTTCTAATCATCTTAGGAAAGTGGTTCCAAACCTCGTCGGATATGAGCAAAGTGCATTTATAAGGGGTAGAAATATTATAGATGGTGCGTTAATTGCAAATGAGACACTTCAATTCTTAAAACACAAAAAATTGAAAAGTCTCATTTTCAAAGTCGATTTCGAGAAGGCGTTCGATTGCCTAAATTAGGATTTTTTAATGGAGATCATGAGCTTAATGGGTTTTGGGGCAAAGTGGAAAAAGTGGATTCTTTCTTGTTTCATGTCGGCATCACTATCAGTCCTTGTAAATGGATCACCCAAGAAAGAATTCAATCTTGAACGGGGGGTAAGGCAAGGGGATCCGTTATCTCCCTTCCTCTTCTTATTAGCGGCGGAAGGTCTAAATGCTCTTGCCAAATCGGCCGTGAAAAATGGCTTGTTTTCGGGTGTGGAGGTGGGATGTGACAAAATTTCAATATCACACCTCCAATATGCGGATGATACAATCTTTTTTGGTATATGAAGTAAGGGCAATTTTCAAAATCTAATGAAGCTTCTCAAGTGTTTTGAGCAAACTTCCGGGCTTACGGTTAACTATCACAAAAGCAACTTGTTCGGGGTTGGGGTTGACAATAATGAAGTCGAGATCATGGCAAGTTCTTACGGTTGCAATGTTGGTTCACTACCATTTATCTACTTAGGCCTTCCCGTTGGTGCGAATATGAAGAAGTTGGAAAGTTGGAAACCGGTAATCAATAAATTCGAGAAAAGACTTTTGGATTGGAGGGCTAGATCGGTGTCATTTGGTGGACGTTTAACCCTTGTGAAATTGGTTCTCAATAGTCTCCCGTTGTACTACTTTTAGCTCTTCCGCGCCCCGCCATGTGTTTTAAAAAAACTCGAGAGTGTAAGACGTTCCTTTTTTTGGGGTGGGTCGGGTAATAAATCTAAAATTTCTTGGGTCAAATGGGTCGGGAAAAACATGGGTTTGATCGGCAAGTGGTGGTGGAGGTTCAATATCGAAACTACCTCATTGTAGGTCAAGGTTATTTCTAGCATCTATGGCCACTCCGGTGGTCTCTTCTCTAATAACGTTTCATGTAGTGCTTCTTATAGATCATTATGGATGAGCATAATAAAAGCAGGGGGTGAGATCGAAGAATTGGGTGTTCCTTTCAAAAGTTACTTCATCAAAGAAATTGGTGATGGTGCATCGACATATTTTTGGAACGACCTATGGATCGGTAATGAGGTGCTGAAATCCAAGTTCAAACGGTTGGCGAGACTAGATAATAATTTGCAGGTGTCGGTTAAAGATAGGGTGCGAATGGAGGGTGCAAAATGGGTTGGTGATTGGGCGTGCGTGAGGAATCCTAGTCGTAGAGCAAGTGGGGAATTGGAAAAGTTAAACAAGCTTATGGATTCGGTCAGGTTACAGCCTCAAAAAGCCGACGGTTGGAGGTGGTCTTTGTGCAGCAACGGGGCATTCACGACAGGTTCACTAACAAGTCAAATCAACACGAAACTTTTGAGTCCGGGGCAGGGAAACGTGGAGACACTTCGCAACTATTTGGTTCTGGAAAAGATCGAGGTCTTTGTATGGAGAGCGAGGAGAAAACGCCTCACGGTCATGACGGAATTGGATAAGAGAGGTGTTGACCTCAATTCGGTGCGCTGTCCTCTATGTGATGATGCAATAGAATCGGTCGACCATTCCCTTATGTCGTGCAAACACTCTCATGATGTATGGCATAAGATCTTCGAATGGTGGGGTCGAAGTTGGGTACCTTTCACAAATTTCGAAGACCTCTTCATTGATACGGGGCAAGCTAGCTCGGATTTAGGAAAATACATTTGGCAGGCATTACTTTGGACGTGTAATTACCTAATTTGGAAAAACCGAAACCAAAAAGTTTTTTCAAACAAGAGTTGGACTGCTCCGATAGCTCTGAATGAGATCCAAGTTAAAAGCTTTGATTAGATTGCGAAGAGGTGCAAGAAGAAGATAATCGACTGGCATAATTGGTTACATAACCCGCAAGTTTTTCTTTCATAACTAAGTTCGAGCGAAATGTTAGGTTGCTAGCTTAGCATCTTAATATCTTGTAAAAATTATGAATGAACACTATGTGAGTTGTATTCATGCCCACAATGGGCGTCTGCTACTATTTGTGTACCATATATGTTTATATATGAAATAAAATGTTCTGCTTTTCAAAAAAAAAAAAAAAAACAACCCCCATTCTGGAATTTGGAATGCTTTAGTACTTCGAGTTTATCATGTCCGATGGGTGTCCCGGAATGATGGGGATATTCTATATGCATCTTGTATATGCCGGTTACCAGGTGTTCACCATATGAATGATTTTTATGCAGATTGCATGTTATTGAAAAATGGAAATAAAAATCTTGTGGTCTATTATTATGATTTGATAAATATATAGATTAAACCTATAACTCACCAATATTTTTATTGATGTTTAAAGCATGTTTATTCTCAGGTGATTATTAAGAACTTCCGCTGTTGCATGCTAATTTATGGACAAGAGTAGGAGTCAGCATGCTTGTATAATATTGTTTAAAAACTGCATTCGAAGACTTAAATTGATGTGTAATATTATTGTAAACCATTATGTAATAATCGTGTGAAAACGCTATATTTTAGATTATCATTATTTGATAATCTTCGTAATATTTTTAAACCTTTATCGATAAAACAAAGGTTATGGTTTGTTTTAAAATCGAATGCAGTATTTGAAAAACGTCTCATATAGAGGTCAAAATCTCGCAACGAAATCAATTAATATGGAACGTTTATAATAGATATGAACGGGACATTTCACTCGTGAACTGATTGGGCTGATTAAGTGAAGTTGGGCCGAAGACCCAACTAAATTAAGGTTGGGCTGAAACAGTTACTAATGAGTAATATGGGTTAAATAAATTAAAACGTGATATCGTTTAGAAAAGCAGGAACAGAGGGACTGGTTAAGGTGTTTGTGGGTATTTTAGAGGTCTTGGGTTCGAGCCCGGTCTCTGCCATTTCTTTTTAGGAAAGCTTTAAGGTAGTTTTATCTATTATCTATTATTATTATTATTATTATTATTATTATTATTATTATTATTATTATTATTATTATTATTATTATTATTATTATTATTATTATTATTATTATTATTATTATTATTATTATTATTATTATTATTATTATTATTATTATTATTATTATTATTATTATTATTATTGTTATTATTATTATTACTAATTATTGTTATTACTATGATAATTGTTATTATTTCCTAACATTTAAAAAAATATGATTAAATAGTATTATCATTATTGTTATTACTAATATTATCATTAAGAATTATTATTTTTATTATTATCACTAGTTATTTTGATTATAATTGTTAATTTTATTATAATTATTATTATGATTGTTATTGTTATTATTAGTATTCTAACCATTATTATTAATATTATTATAAATTTTATCATTTTAGTATTATTATTATTATAATTACTAATATTATAATAATTATTAGTATTATAATTTTTATTATAAGTAACATAATTATTATTATTATTATTATCATAATTATAAGTATTATATCTATTATTATTATTATTATTATGAGTATTAGTTATGATATTATTAATAATTTTAAAACTTTAATATTATTATCATTATGATGAAAAGGTTTATTATCATTATCATTATGAAAATAATACAAATTATTATTATTTTCTTAAATATTTGTATTAGTATCTTTTTACAAATAACAGAATTGTTATTATTAACATAAGTATTATTATTTATATTATCACGGGTATTATTATTATGTAATTACTAAAAATCAATATCATAACTATTATCAACAGTAAAATTAATATTTTTACAAGTATTATTATTAATATCATTGTTATTATCACTAATAGAGTTATTACTAACATAAGTATATTATTAATGTTATTATCATTATTTTTACTAATATTAACTTAGTATAATTTGAACTACTGTTTTGATAAACAAATGAAATACATAAATATATATATTTAACACATATAACATAACAAAATATTTTATTATATGAAAGGAATATATGAAATATAAATATATTATTAATATAAAAATAATAACATAATAGGTTATATATATAAACTTATTCGATTACGATTATGTGTATTAATATATATACACAAATGATATAGGTTCGTGAATCCGAGGCCAACCCTGCATTGTTCAATGTCGTCATATGTATTTTTACTACAAAATACATTATTGTGGGTTTCATTACTCCTTTTTAATATATATTTTTGGGACTGAAAATACATGCGCTGATTTTACTTATGTTTTACGAAATAGACACACGTGATCAAAAACTACATTCGATGGCTGGATTATGAATATTGAATATCACCCCTTTTAGCTTGGTAACCTAATAATTAGGAAACGGGTATGACCCCTAATTGACGCGAATCCTAAAGATAGATCTATGGACCTCGACAAGTCCCATCCGGGGTACGGATGCTTTAGTACTTCGAGATTATTATTATTATACAGACGAGAGGTTCTGTTTGGGGATATTATATGCTTTAAAGTTAAGTCGGTTATCAAGCGTTCACCATATGAATGATTTTTAATTCGCGGGTTACGCGTGTTATTTTGTACTCGGGTTACGTGTACAATTAAATATTTGAAATCTTGTGATCTATTAAAATGATGAAAATGAATGTTTTTGATAAACTAATGAACTCACCAACCTTTTGGTTGACACTTGAAAGCATGTTTATTCTCAGGTATGAAAGAAATCTTCCGCTGTGCATTTGCTCATTTTAGAGATATTACTTGGAGTCATTCTTGACATATTTCAAAAGACGTTGCATTCGAGTCGTTGAGTTCATCAAGATTATTATTAAGTCAATTATAGTTAGATGTATTATGAAATGGTATGCATGCCGTCAACTTTCATTGTAATGAAAGTTTGCCTTTTAAAAAAGAATGCAATGTTTGTAAAATGTATCATATAGAGGTCAAGTACCTCGCGATGTAACCAAATGTAATGTATTCGTCCAGATGGATTAGGACGGGTCATCACACGTCACGTCATCACTTCTTTCCTATTACTAACTCATCACACTACACTAGTATCCATTACATATATTTTCACACTCACATTGACCCCACTTCTATTATATTATTATTATATGTAATATTATTTATTTATATTATGTATAAATAATTTATTATTATTATTTATATTATGTATGCGAGATTAAGTATTGTTATTGTTGTTGTATATAATAAATGGATTATAATATTAATTATAATACAGTTATTAAACATTAAAATATTTCATTACTTAATTCAAAATAATATAACATTAAAGTTAAAAACAATACAACTAAATTAAATTAAAAATACAATTATATAAACATAATTAAAAATATAAAAACTACTGTTCGTCGTCGTTTTCATCTCCGCCGGCTTTTTCATCTTTATCCTCTTCTTCATTTTCATCTCCATCTTCTTCTTAATCTACGTCTTCATCATTGACATGTTCCGAAATGTTTGAAAGTCCCAATGATGGATTATATCGAATACAGTGGTTCGGTGAAAGACTCCAAATATGTTCGATAAGCATTTCTCGGAGAAAATGATGAATGGATGAATCTCATAGTTCATTGTCCTTTCGCATATTATTACAACCCTTTCTTGAAAGTTTGATTGTGGCAGATGACGAGCCGGTGAGTAATCTTCCTCCAGTCCACAAAATGCACGTCCGTTGTCTTCGATTGTCATATTGTGTAGGAGGACGCAAGTATACATTTGTTTTGATTTTTGCTGATATAGAATTCTCTATCAGGATCTTTTACAATTTAAAAAACGACCTTGAAGTATAACACCGAAAGTTCGTTCACTATCTTTTCTTGCTGACTCTTGGAATCTTTTGTTTTTCTCTTCCTTTGGGACAAACGTACTTTTAAACGATTTAGCAAGTGTTGTGCATTTCGGATAAATTTCATCAGCTAAATAATACCCTTTAGTGAATTGTGACACATTTTGTAATAATATATTAATTAAATAAATTCGACCGAGTTAGTACGTTGATGTCGTTGTTTGAACCTGCGGGGCCAAAAGAGCGTGCCAAATCCATTTATCAGACGAGGCCACTCTCTTAAACGTTATTGTTGGGTGACCATGATCACCTTGCGTATATTGTCCTTTCCAAGCACATGAACAAGTTCTTCAAGCCCAATGTATACAAACAATACCTTCGAGCATTCCCGAAAGACTATGTATCTCTTCATGTTTTGAAATTAAATGCTCGACATCTTGTGTATTTGGCTTTCTCATGTACTCGATCGAGTATAAGTGTAACACCTTTTGCAAAAGTTGTCAAAACATTTATAAGATGTTGATTCGCCCATTTGTAAATACCTATAAAATAAATCGGGTGTAACGTACGCTAAGTGTCGTATAGCGGACGTGCGTTTTTTAAAAACATTAAAACCATATAAACCGGTAGCATCCCGCTTTTGGAAAAAATAACGAATATAATCACGAATACGTTTTTGATTAAAATTTAGTATACCTCGACATATATGGATAAACAAAGACTTGCTCATTCGGAAGTGTCTCCAGAAACGATCATGCGGGAAAGTGGGTGTGCCGGAAAAATAATCATCAAACAGTCGTTTAGCCGTTCCTTGACTATCTCTTGGGAAATGACTTCTAGGAGCTCTGGGTATAGACTCAACTGCATTATTGTCATCATCTTCTTCTAAAAAATAGATAGCAACAAGAGCTTGTAAAGGATTATAAGCATTTGCAAGTGCTACACTTTCTTCATATTTTGAATCGTAGTTATTCAGTTACGAACGTATATAAAATAGAACTTTTTTATCGATAATTTGAGTGATAGTAAATGTATGAAATAAAGTTGTATATATTGGAAAAATATTGTATTTTGAAAAGAAAAAAAATAGTTAAATTAAAATTATAACCATTGAAGGATACAACGGTTATATTTGATTTTTATTTCTTTTAATTTATTTTTTTAATTTTAATGTTTAATCTGATTTTTCATCGTCCTTCAATGTTCTGAAAAATGACATGTTGGATGGCGTTGATCAACCGTGGGGCAAAGGGCGATCGTTAGTATCGGTGGCTTACAACGGTGGTGGCAATGGCTCTCTAACCGTGCCACCGATACAGTAGCTAACGAACTCATCAATAACAACCGAAATGAAGCACATTAAGCCAATCGAGTTCAAATTATTGATCGTGATTCATGTCAAAATAAGGATTGAACACTTAAAAAATAAGATAAAATAATAAGTTGCAAATATCGTATCTCTAATACTCCGTAACAGAGTTTATAGTGCATTACAAACTGGAAAACCACATAGATACAATACAATAAGTGAAAGAAACAAACATCTTTTGGTGTTACAGTCAAGAAAAATTGTAGGTTAGAACTTAGGAAACTCGACAGAGGAACCACAAGTTCCTTTTGGGAAAATCGGACACTGAATAAAACGTGAAGCCGATGAGTTCACACACAAGTAGATTTGATATAATTGACTGTTACCGGATGAATCATTATTACACTCGATCCATGGAGTGTAACCACTAGCTTGAGTAATCGCGCTCTTTATGCTACTAAGACTATACTTTTGCCCATTTGGTTGAATTCCTGCATCCGTATAGTTAATTAGTCATCACATATATATGCAACAAAGCTCATAACGACAATAGCATGAAAATGTAAATGTCACAACATTTATTAGTGTATAAATATTTTGTACCGGCACTTTGAAGAGCTTGGAGGAGATTTAGTTCATTTTTGAGACTAAGTGTTGTTGCAAAATAATCATGTTGATTCAGAACGGATTCAGAGCAAGTTCCATGTTTGTCCCACTCGTGACCCCAAAACGTTAGCCCGTTGTTAGTTGGGCATGATAGTGTTGGCCATTCGGACTGCATTTGACTTGTAAGGTCTGAAATCTGTAATTTAGATGATCCAATACTTAATCTCTCATTGAATAATATCATACCAAAGGTATTAAATTTTTTTTTTTTGAAAAAGCAACCCTCAAATTGTAGATCATGGGATTCAATCTAGATTGTCAATAATACATATTCTCAAATCTCAACCAGCAGTCTACTACTTTGGGCTATTAAAACTATTAGATGGCTGATAAAATATTTAAAGTATCACCTTTGATACATTATTAAAACTATTAGTAGATAGATGATAAAATATTTTAAGTATCACCTTTGATACATCGAAAGGGTTCGTAGAGTCACAATTGGAAGGATATGATCCATCGTTTCTGTTAGGCCAAAGTCCATGAATCCCGAAATCGGATGGAGGCTTTCCGGTACTCGGGTAGCAGCAACCTTGTTTTGTATCACAATATGATCCTGGCCACTAAAAACACGCACATTTGAATCATATGTTTACGATCAAGGCAATGGCGAAGCTTGAGCGCAAATTTTGAGGGTCAAAATTATCTCATGTTTAAGGTGTAATCAACTTTAAACTGACTTTGTCTATTTTATACACGGTTTATACTGATATTCCGTGAGATTATCGATCATAATCGCACATCATCTAAGTTGATTTCGTAAACTGCAATACTTATTTAGTTTGAAATTGATCTTAGGTAAAAATGTTGTAACTCAAAAGGTGTAGTACATAAATGAAGTTATGATTTATGAATCGAAATGAGATATATACCTGTTGAACGAAGTAGAAGAAATCGAAATCTTGTGAAGCAGAGAGTACAAGTAGGGAATGCATGGTCATGAACTTGATCAAGAACAACACATTGTTAAATTGCATCTTCATGTTTGTAAGTGGTGTGGATGATGGTTTGATTAGTGTACGTGTGTATTTATAGAAGATATATTGTGTGTATGAAAAGGTATGAACTCAAATTGAGCAATTATCGTGTTTATTGTTATCAACTACCGATAGAGATTGAAATATAATCAATGATTGAATGCAATCAGTTTTGTTACTAAAATTAACGTATGTTATGTTATACGGATAATTTGGTTTTCATATTCATTTTAATAATGTACAAGTATTAATTAAGTATTATATAAATTTTTTTCTTTTGAAATGAAAAGTCACACACCCGATGTATATAATTTTGTCCAGCACGGGACTTGAAACTACAACCTCAAGGTTGGAGGAGTCACTTCGATACGGTCAGGTCAAATGCCCTTTACTGTATGTCTACCACAAGACTTGAAACTATAACCTCAAGGTACTACCAACATCGTCGCGAATTGGGTTTGATCTTAACGTGTATGTGAGTGGCATATGATTGCGTAGGTGGTTAAGTCCTTCATGATGCCGATATCGCCATTCGAAAAACAGAAAATACTTGTAATATATAAACACGATAGTATAAAGATATGAGAACGGTTATAACGAAAAAGCAAGTTGGCAACTATGTTTAAACTATCAACAACGTTTTTGGACAAACAACCAAAATATATAATCCAGTGCTTCTCTATTAAAAACTGAAATAATACTATATAAATAATACAGTATTAATTGAAACATACATGTATATTTGTTTCTGGTACATGTATAGACGGATCTAATATTCATCGAACAACATGTTAATTTGGATGATCTACAAAATTCTTTAATATGGTTAGCATACAATGAATAATGATAAACTTAAATCAACTTCATATAGATAATTCCAAAATATACTTGATATTTTTTTTATGTCAAATGTTACTAAAAATGTAAGTCGATCTAACGTTCAATTAACATAAATATTTAGGCATTTCAAGAATTAACAAATTACTCCGTATTGATTTGATAGGAGCAAACTTATCTTCTATTTATAGCTTATAACAAGAGGTGCGTAAGGGTTCAGTATTAGGCCCATATCCGTTTCGCACAAACTAAAATTGTTAGTTGTCTAGTTGTAGCTCAACTTGTTGAAGTGATTCATGATACCTTTTTTTTTTTTTCTTTTCATTTTTTGTCGTAATCATTGTAATAACTTAAGGTATATTTAATGATTCATAATACGATATACTCCTAATTGTATTAGTTGTCAACAAGTTGACTATCTTAGTTAAAGTGTTCATGTTGACTCAGTTTAGACTTTGGAGTAAGTGTTTGGGTGATGGATAAGAAGCCATGATAAGTTAATAATTAGAAGGTTAGAACTTTAATAATTTGTTGAAAAAGTTCATAATTGGTACTTTGCTTTGTTCTACCTAAACTTGTAGGAAGAAATATTCATTTTGCTTTGTTCATTAGGATGTCGACAAAGGTTTTGTTTTATCTGTTTATGTACTTTTTAACATTGTTTTTCCTATTGGCAACTCGCATTTTCAAACTTCATTTCACACCTGAGTTTAGAACCGATTTATTTGATGGGTTTACATATATTGGACGTATCTCTCTTAACAATTAGTCCCTCTGTGCTAGAAAAATTGTCACAAATGTATTGTATCTTATTCAAAATAAAATAAAAAGTCATTAAAGTTCTGTTTTTTCTTATTAGAAGTTTTCTAATTACAGCCTTTAGAGATGTCATTAAAAGAAAAAAAATTGATGCATCAAGAAGTTATACAATTTGTTAATTGCGGTTGGTTATCTCCATGAACTAGACGGTTATCTTTTATGTGGGGCGCGGGCAATTTCTCTAATTTCAGCCTATTCGAAGTTTTTTAACGGTAATGGGCGTAATATGATGTCGGGTTTTGGTAAAAAGTTATGGCAAGCCGTGCTATGGATTAGTGCGTATCTCATTTGGAAAAATCGCAATAGCAAAGTTTTTCAAGGTAAAAACAAAAGTGCTCCAGTGGTGATCAATGAGATTCAAGCTCTATCCTTCGAGTGGAATTCTAATAGAGCTCGAGGAAGAAAGTTCGATTGGCTCACGTGGATATCAAGACCGTCTTCTTACCTTGCCTCTTCATAGTTAGTTTTTGTAGTTGCTCTCTTAGCAACGCTCAGTGTTTGTTTAAGTAGTTAGTCTCTCGTGTATGTTATCTATTCTCGTGTATTTTCTGCCTCATTTCGTGCAGTCTGTAATAGGTTCATAGTTTCAATGCTATGAACATGTATCTCCTGGTTTTTGTTTAATAAAAAGTTCCTACTGTTCAAAAAAAAAAAAAAAAAAAAGAAGCGTGTTTGATTCTCTTAAAAAGAGCTTTAAGGCTATCACTAGATAATTTTTTTTTATTATTGAAAATTTAACATTAAATATAGTAACTAATTAATTAATTATTATTCTTTATAATAATATTAAATGAAGGATAAATTAAATAATTCATTAATATATCTTAAACTCAATAAAAGTGAACAATTTTTATGGACCAACCTTAAAAAGTATACATAAATGCTTTACCAAATATAAGGTTTTCTAAACTATATATACTATCCCTTCCTAAAAATATTCTTATAGACATGATAAACTATTCCAACTTATCATTGTTCGAACATATGCGGAGTAATTTACGCATGTAATTAAGATGAATAATTTACCGTTGTATTAGAATCGCGTCAACAAAACAGAAAAAATCGATAATGATAATTCACTACCTATCAAATTCAAAATTCAAATAATGTTAACCGAATAATGATACGCATACCCGATTAGCTCGTGTAGCGCATCACACTTACACCATGCGTGCATAGCCCTAGCGCTTAGGCACGCCAGGCGCAAGTAAACGTGCGCTAGGTACGGCCAGAGCGCACCGAATGGAGCCAACGTGTCATGTACAAACCACGATCCCTGCAAAAAGGTGGAAGGTATAGACAGCTAGCATAAAAGTAACATGTACTGTTCCCTGGTCCCCTCCTCTAAGTATTTAGGAGTTACAGAGAAGAAAGTAATAAGGTACACGTGCCACCAATAGGTAGATGGTGCTATGGCTATAAATAACGGTCTCGAATCACAAGGCAGTAGACATGATCCATTGGGATTCACATCTATACTATTTTTAGTATTAAGGTACGAACTAACTGCGCTACCTACAGAGCGCCATTCTACCCGCACTACCAGACTCATAGCACTTCACTAGACACTCGATTTACAGGTAACGTTCTATGAACATAAACCCTACAACCTAGCGTGATCCATCTGAAACCGGGCAACCCGTCGATGGTGGGTCTATATTTAACCACCTCTGCTGAGATCCTCATCTCATAGGGGTTATTCACGGTATTTCAGACCGGAGAGTTAAACTCAATTGACCCTTAAATCCCCCTCATTGAATACAAGTATGGACCGAACCCGACACATTTATTCTATGATTGATCATTTGGCGCCATCCGTGGGACACCAAATTAAAAGGTTTTGATAAACCTTTTCTCTTTATGTCCACTACTCACTTATTTTTTCTCTATAAGTATCTGTTAAGAAAGAATAAAGTGCGCTCAATGGCCATCTGCCAACAGCAACAAGGAACCAAGCGCAAATCGAGCGCTGGCGGAAGTATAGAGAAAACAAAGATATCCTTCCCTGCCGTCCGAGCGTTCAACACTTCCTGAGCACCTATTGTGGTACAGGGATACTTACCTGAGTCTGGTCATGGAGTGAAGCGCCTTCAGATGGATAATGGCAGTAGTGTTGACATCATTTACGAACATTTCTTCCAACAATTGCCCACACCGATTAGGCAAACCATCAAACCCCCGACCACAGCCTTATCTGGGTTCTTAGGAGAGTTGACATGGCCTATCAGAATTTTAGACCTAAGGTTGGAGCTGAGAGACAGTAAAAATAAGCTAAGAAAGCGCACTGAGAGCGTAGAATTCTGCGTCGTGTGCTCGTATTCCAAGTACAACGCTATAATAGGTGGAACTTCCATTCAAAAGTTTGGCGCTATACCTTCCACCATTCATGGGATGGTCTGTTTCCAACAGAACGAGGAATCACCACCCTCGAATTGATGCCGCTAAATGCTTTGTGCGCATCTGTTACTGACAAAAAGGACATTCCTCCCGAAGAGAGAGGGTGTGAAAGAATGGTGGGTTGTAGTTAACCATGTGTACCCATAACAAAAGGTGAAGATTGGGGGAAGTCTCACGCAGGAAACTAAAGAGAAACTAAGAAATATCCCCATCTCTAATTCAGATGTATTCTGTTGGCGCGACGCAGACATGACTGGAGTGCCTCGGGAGATAGCGCAGCATCACCTCAATGCTAGCACGAATCTGACTCCTATCAAGCAGAAGAAGAGGCTAATGGCGCTCGACAGAAGTGAGTGGTCGCGCAGAGAAGTCGACAAGCTGGTTAAAGCTAACATCCTTCGCAAAGAAAACTACTAAACATGGGTAGCCAACCCCGTCTTGGTGGCGATGTCCGATGGGACATGGCGACTCTGTATCGATTTTAAATATATTAACAAGGCGTGCCCCAAAGATAAATACCCATTACCAGAGATAGAATGGAAAGTAGAGTCACTTGCTGGTTTCAGTTTTAAGTGTTTTTTGGATGCTTAGAAAGGATATCACCAAAATCAAATGGCTGAAGAAGATGAAGAGAAAACTCCATTCCTCACAGACCAAGGGATATATTGCTACACCAAGATGCCCTTCGGATTGAAGAATGCAGGTGCTACCTATCAGCGCACCATTTATACAGCGTTCGCTAAGCAAATTGGGCGCAACCTGGAGGCATACGTTGACGACCTTTTCATCAAAAGCAATAGTGAGGAACAGTTGTTGGCCGATATCCTCGAAACATTTAACACACTCAGAAGTATCAATATGAAGTTTAAACCCACCAAGTGCAGCTTTGGGGAAGAAGAAGGAAACTTCTTAGGGCACATCGTGACTCCGCAAGGAATCAAGGCGAATCCAAAGAAAATAGAGGCAATTGAAAAGATGTCCTCTCCTAGAACAAAAAAGAAATTTCAAAGCCTTAATGGGAAGTTAGCCACGTTAACGAGATTCCTATCCAAGGCCGCAGAAAGGTCGCTTTTGTTCTTTCACTGACGGCACCCATCGCAAAAATCAAAAATCTCCCTACACTGACGGCACCCATCGCAGGCTAAACTTTGATATATTACCTTGCTGTATCCAAAGGCGCTCCTAAAAAATCTCCCTACACTGACGGCACCCATCGCAGGCTAAACTTTGATATATTACCTTGCTGTATCTAAAGAAGCCGTTAGTTCCGTCCTTGTCGTTGAACAGGGGGACGCTCAAATGCCCATATACTTCGTCAGTAAAGCACTGTCGGGAAGTGAGTTAAACTACCTCCCCATAGAAAAGCTGGTATATGCGCTCGTCATCACCCCCCGCCGCTTACGCAGGTATTTTTAAGCGTACCCGATTACGGTGCTCACCGACCAACCTATTCGGAAACTGCTCTATAAGCCAGAAATATTGGGGAAATTGACCAAATGGGCAATAGAGCTAGGAGAGCATGAAATCGCGTATTGCGCTAGAAACGCTATTAAGGGTCAGGTAATGGCAGACTATCTGGCCGAGATAGCCGCTGATATGCCAGCAATCTATGATCCTGAACAACTCCCCGCGCCCTCCCCTGAATTATGGGAGCTATATACCAACGGCGCAGCAAGCTCTGAGGGCGCGGGAGCAGGTTTAATCCTCACAGGCCTGCATCAAGATAAGCACATGTATGCACTGCGATTCAACTTTAAAGTAACAAACAATGAGGCAGAATATGAAGCGCTACTAGCAGGAAAGCGGATAGCCAAAGAAATCAGAGTAAAGAAGCTACAAGCTTATGTGGACTTGCAATTAGTCACTAATCAGATAAATGGCACGTTCGATGCTAACGACAAATCCATGCAGTCATACTTGGCTTTGGTTCACTCCCTGGCAGATGCATTCACCGACTTCAAGATCAGTCAAATACCTAGAAGTCAAAACAAACAAGCGGATGTACTCGGTAAGTTGGCGGCTCTTACATTCAATCATTTGGAAAAGAAGATATTGGTAGAACATATTATCAAGAAATCTACTGAGACCGAGATAACGGTTGCATCAGTTGAAGAAGAAGAAAAGACTTGGATGATGGATATTACAGAGTTCCTGTGAACTGGGTCCCTGCCAGAAAACGAGAAAGAAGCAACAAAGATCAGGGTGAAAGCACCAAACTATGAACTACGAAGAGACATCTTGTACCGAAAATCCTATATGGGCACGACCCTACGATGCGTGGGACCCAAGGAAGCTGCAACGATCATTGATGAGATTCATAAAGGGGTCTTGTGGGTTGCATTCCGGATTCAGGATAGTCACTGAGAGTATTAAGCGGCTGGGATATTATTGGCCGAGGATGTACGTTGACACAGCCGAGAGAATAAGGATTTTCCAAGAAAGTCAATTGCACACGCCAGTTAGTAGGGCGCCTCAACGTCCCATGATACCTATCACTTAGCCATGACCATTTTGTAAATGGGCTATTGCCATATCGTGACCTTTCCCAAAAGGCGCTGGGAACACAGAATATTTGGTTGTCTCTATCGACTTCTTCACCAAATGGGTGAAAGCAAAACCCCTGTGTACCATAACCAGTAAGCGAATCCGAGACTTTTTCTGGGAAAGTATTGTATGTAGATTTGGAATACCCTTCGAAATTTTCAGCGACAACGCCACACAATTTGAGGGTAACCCTTTCCACAGCTGGTGCCAAGACTTGAACATCAAGCAGAATTTCACCTCTGTTGCGCACCCTTAAGCTAACGGTCAATGTGAGGTTACAAACCAAGATATTGTGCATGCCATCAAAGCAAGGTTGGGAATGAAGCCTAAAGGATGGGTAGATGAATTGCCCAAAGTCTTGTGGGCACACAGAACAACGCACAAGAACAGCACAGGAGAAACGCCGTTTAGCTTGGTGTACGGTTCTGAGGCAGTAATCCCAGTGGAGATTACTATTCCAACCGAGAGAGTGCTATCATACAGCAAAGAGGAAAATGACGAAAGGCTGCGCACCAATTTGGATTACGCGAAAGAGCGCAGAGTGATCGATCATTGTTTGACACGATCGGTTGTACTTAAACATGATAAAAGTGATTACATTTAAGTGAAAAATAAGTTACTTTGATATAGTTTCGTATATTTCAGGTTTGTGGAGAAAAGAAGATAAAAGATGCTGAAAATGCTGAAAAAGTTGTCTCATTCGCGCTGTTACGGTTTTGGCCATAACTTGAGCATACGAGCTCCGATCGAGGTGATTCAAATGCCCAGACGTCCATATTTTAGCAGGCTACAACTTTGGTTTTTATGGCTTGGCTTAAAATACGCCACCCTTGGCATAAAATACGCCATCTCTCAGGTCCTTTCAGTGCAAAAGTCATTTTCTGGCGTAAAAATACGCCCAAGCTGAAATTACACTGGCGTAAAATACGCCAGGATTGGCGTAAAATACGCCAATACAAATATTTTGGTGCCGGAAAATACGAATTTTAGCTTTGTGATCAAGTTATCCAACCCCTATATAAAGGAAGCATTAGGGTTACGAAAAGGGGGACTTTTCCATCAGTTTTTGCACCAGAGATCACTCCCAAGCACATCAAAACACTCTCCAATCATCATTTTTCAAGGATTCAAGTTAGGATTAAGGTGTTGTTCATCATGCAATCTTCAAGAAACTCCATGATCATCATCACCAACATGCTTGGCTAGTTTTCTTAACTTTATCCTTTCCATGAACAATTAAAATATGTATGATTTCATTCAAGATTATGTGGTTTGTGATGTTTTAATACTTTTGGATTATGATATTGTGAACCAAATCAATTGTTGATTAATGCAAGTTTTATGTTTTGTTATTGCAAGTTAAATTATTGTGATTTAACAGTGTGTTCTTGATACAATTTAGTGTTAATTAGATTAGGGATAAAGACATATTGTCTAGGTTGCATAGTTTAATCCCAAGATAATGGAAGTAATGAATTTAAGAAGTCTTGTCTATGAGATTTAATCAACATTTGGTAAACATAACGCTTGTTTGAATGAATATATGTTAAATTGGGATTGTGAAAGGATAAAGGTTTTACTCTCATTGTTTATATTTCAATATTCTCAATTGCACTTTAGTTTAGGTTTTAAGTTTTAAGTAGTTGATTAATCTTAGTAGTTTTTAGTCAAACAAACAAACCAATCTTGAAATTGCTTGCTAGTTAACCATAACTTCCGGTGGAACGAATCCTGCTTACCCTATCTAAAGTAGAGTAATTAGGCTATTTTTGGTTGACCCTTTTTGGCGCCGCTGCCGGGGAGGTGTGCGCTTGATTGCAAGCTCTTATTTTATTGCTTTCGTGTTAAATTAGAAAAAACCATAAAAATTATAAAACCAATAAAAAACCAAAAATAGTGTTTTGTTTATTTTGTTTTTGTCAGTTTTACGCTTGGTGTTCTTGTTTTTGTTGAAGTGCAGGTTAGTGTATGCAAACTCGGAGTTCGGGAGATCAAAATCTTAAGCCTTTAGACTCGGAAATTGAGAAATCCGCAAAAGCTAATCGAAAAGCTACAAGAATCTTAAAGGGCTCGACAGTGTTTTCAGCATCCACTCAACTACAGCTAGAGCCACATCCGATTGTTCCGCCAAACTCTCCTAAATCAGATTCCGATATTGAAGAGGAAGTTTTTGATCAACGAAACGAGATGGCCAAACAACAAAGAGAGGTAGATACCTACTACCAACCGGGTGATTTTGAGGATCACTCACCCATTGTTTTTCCTGCACCGGCAGAAGGAAACACACAACGATTTGAGGTCTGACCTCAACTCATTTCGATCTTGCCAACCTACCGGGGTATGGCTAATGAGGAACCATATGAACACATCACTGAGCTTAACGAGATATGTGCTACTAATCAGGTAAATGGTTTCACTGATGATGAGGTATGTCTGCGATTATTTCCTTACTCACTTAAAGATAAGGCAAAACGATGGTTTCTCTCTTTACCCGCCCGGAGTATTAGTACTTGGGCGGAAATGAAAAAACGGTTTTTAGAGGAATTTTATCCCATAAGTAAAACTTCGGATATGCGTATACAAATAAAATCTTTTAGGCAATTGCCAGGTGAACTTTTTCATGAAGCATACGAATGTCTGAAGGAATTCCTTAGATCTTGTCCCCACCACGAAATACCGAAATGGGAACTTGTCAAAGTTTTTTATGATGGTCTTGACTCGCAAAATAGACAATTCCTATTAGCGGCTATTGGTGGTGTGTTTATGACTCGAAGTAGTGAGGATGAATGGGCAATTTTTGAGCAATTGAGCAAGGGTTCAAAAACCCAAGCTTCGGTTGCACGGCAAACTCACAATCCTTCCCATGTTAAACACGTGTCTAACTCGGGAGGGTCGACTAGGAATTTAGAAAAGGAATTAGATGAGATAAAGATGTTCCTTCCAATGTTTAACAACCCGAACCAGGGTGGTAGTGTTAATTTTGTGCAGGTTCAGGATGTGTGCTCGATATGTGGTGATGCTTCTCATTATGCAAACGGTTGCAAAAAGGGGATACCCTTAGGGATAGAAGAGCAAGTGAACGAGGTTCAAGGGCGGAAGTATGATCCATATTCTAACACCTATAACCCAGGGTGGAGAAGTCATCCAAACTTTAGCTGGGACAACAACAACACAATGAATGCACCAAACCAACACCATAACCATTACTCGAATCAAAACAACAACCAATACAAAAGGCAAAACCAAAACCAAAACCATAACTATCAAAACCAAAACTTGTCTCAAAATAATCAACTAAATCAATCCTCAAGCACAAATGCTAGGATGGAGTCATTCATGGAAGAGATGAAGAAGACTTTGGAAATTCAAAATAAGTCAATTACGGCATTGGGTAAGCAAATTGGTCAAGTGGCGGAGGAAAAGGCAACACGAGAATCAGATATAATTCCGAGTTATACATTGCTTAACCCAAATCATGAATCACAAAGAAGAGGACATGAAGTGAACATGGTGGGCAATTTAAGAAATGGAAAGGCATATGATAACAAGGTAAAAATTCCCAGGAAATCAGAAATCGAGTATGGTCCAGGTAAGTCTCCTATTTTACATGATTTGAGTAATAATGTAAATGAAGTTCCGGTGAATTTTGGGGTTGGGTTAAATGTTGAAAAACCGGTAGTTGAAAAGTTTGAGGAAACGAATATGGAGACTAATAGTATTCCATTTCCCAAGGCTTTAGAGTCCCCAAACCAATTTCCTTATGGGAAAAAGGGACCAAAAATAGATGATATGTGGGAAACATTTAAACAAGTAAAAATCAATATCCCACTTCTTGATGCAATCAAACAAATCCCTGCATATGCTAAATTTTTAAAAGATTTGCGTGTTCAAAAATGGAAACTAAATGCATCATTGCCCAAAAAGGTAAAATTAACTGAAAAAGTGAGTGCGGTCATTTCTGGTTCACTTCCACCGAAGTTTAAGGACCCGGGGACACCATTAATTTCGGTTACGGTGGGTAATGTTAATGTCAAAAAGGCTTTATTGGATTTGGGGGCTAGTTTTAACATACTTCCATCGAGTCTTGTTGAACGGTACGAGTTGGGAACTTTAAAACAAACTGATATTCTCATCCAACTTGCGGACCGGTCATTTAGAACTCCAAGGGGTATGTTAGAAAACATGATTGTGAAAGTTGAAGATTTTTATTAACCCGTAGATTTTATAGTCATGGACATTGAGACCACTTTTAGGGAGACCCAACCGATGATCATTTTTGGTCGTCCATTTTTGGTTACAATTGATGCTCTTATCAATTGTAGAACTGGGGTTATGGACATTTCTTTTGGTAATAAGAGATCAACGATTAATATTTTTAATTCATTACATACACCAAATGTCGAGGATTGTTTTGTGTTGGATACTAACTATGAACAGGTTCAAAAGTATGCACTGGATATGAAAGAGAAAGAGGATGTAAGGAAATTTAGTGAAGAGGGCATGACGAGTGAATTCATGAAATCTCAAATAAGAACTAATGCAGAAATTTTGATGAGTCAACAAGAATCGATACAAAATCTTGAGCGGGAATTGAAAAATCTGAGTCAAATTCTTGAAACCAAGTTGAGTTCATCAATTACCACCACGTGTTCATTGCCGGTGAAAGAAACCGTGATGGCAGTATCTGTATTTGTTGGGGTGGATGAAAAAGTTTCTAAATGCGAAGAGAACAAACAATTGGATACTCCGAAGACGATTGAGCATGTATTTAGTGATAACAAAATGGCGAATATGTGTGTTAGTAATGTGTCTGATGCTACACTTGAAAAATCTAAACAATCCGATGGAAAGGTAGTCGAAATAATGGGGGGAACCGTAGAAAAACTTGTTGAAAGGTTTGAAGGTCACAAGATCAACGTGAATAAGAATGTGAAGTTGAATTCTCAAGTTAATTATGAGGTGTCTTCAAATTTAGAGGATCTTGAGGAGCCTAAGTGTGGGGGAGATGAGAAAAATCCACCACGTATTTTTGTGAGATCGCATGATAAGGTAGAGGAAGATAAGGATGACCCGGTGCTTGATCGTTCCATGAGGAAATTACATAGACGGGTCCACGATGCTAGGAGTAGAGGAGATGAAAGTTTGAGTAGCCGTCTTGTGTGTAACTTGTCTCCTAAAGAAAAAGATAAATTATTTGAGTTAATGCAAGTCGCAAAGGAAGATGATGCATGGTTGGAGTCTAAGTTGAGAAAAGTTAGAGTTAATGAAGATTCTCACAAAGCGAGAGAAGGAGGAATCTTCTACAGTCCCGAAATTAGCTGAAGTAGAGAACGATTCGTGTGCACGACTCAGAAATAAAAACTGCACGAACTATGTGTAGAGTTTTTTTGTAAGAATAAAGTTGGATGGAAGGAAACATGTTGTGTGATGAAATGGGAGTTGGTGTACTTATCACAATTATATTGGGAAGTTGATTTTAATCCCAGGTAATATTGTTCTTTTTCTTCTTTCTCTTTGTTTAATTTCCTCACTTTTGTCTAAAATAATTTCTAAACATGCATACAAGGACGTAGCATGACTTAAGTGTGTGGGGAGGAAGGAAATTTGCACATTTGGCTTATCTTGAAAATGTTAGTTGGTCAAAGATTTTATGGAGTAAATGGTTTTTAATCGCCTAGGTGGTCAAATTTTTAATTTTAAGGCTATAATTGAGATGTTGACCAATGAGAGTATCCACAGTGATTGAGAATTAGCTTGAAAGTTTGGACTTGGCCAGTGAGGAATGATAGTGATAAGCATTTGACCTTGCTGACCTTGACTAGTTAACTTTAAGGAAATATACTCTTATGGAGAAAAGAAAGGTTGAAAATGAGATCCCATTGTTGTATGCTAGGTAACATGAATGATAAAGAAACACCTTAGGATTTTCTTTTTAAACCATTTTTTTTATTTTGCAGCCAGTCTACCCAGGTCGTTAGTACACAATTGTGTACTAGAATTAATTAGTGACCATTAGCAGCCTAAGCCTTAGTAAAAAAAAAAAAAGAAAGAGAAAAACCCAATTTCCCATTCCTACCCTTATTTTTGGTTATTGATGTCGAATTTAATCTTACTTTATCCTGTTTAGATTTGGTAACATTAAGTGGCAACGCAACTCATTTTTACTAAGACATAATTGGTTTAAATTAACATGGCAATTATAACTAGCTATTATGCTATAGTGTTTGTGGCTTTTTAATTAGCTTGACTTAGAGTGGTTTTCTAGGTTCCACAATGGATTCCACGATTTACTCGCTAGTATGAAAGTGCATAATAATGATGATGGTCACCAATGCGACACTTGTAGAGTTTACTCTTCCCTAGGCAAAGGTCGAAAGGGAGTACTTTATATCACAAGCTATGACAATGATATTTACCATCACCACGCATCCACCGTTACATCCTAAATGTTCTTAATATGTTAAATGCTGTGTGCTATCATGAAAAGAGAAAACGAAAAAAAAGGAGGAAGTGAAAGAGACGAATTTAAAAATATATGCCAAAAATTGTGAAACGATTGCCCTAAAAAGCATGGACCACTGAGGCATAGGAAAAAATGAATGATGAAAAAGAGAGTAGAAGAAGAGTATGCCAAAAAAATGTGAAACGAGTGCCTTATAAAGCATGGACCACTGAGGCATAAAATTCGTTCTCATTGAAATGTCAAGGCAGAATTGCAAGACTCCTTATAAATTCACGAAAGTACCTACACCTTTCATGTGATGCCTCGTACAAATGGACAATGTAACCAAAATCCACTTCACTGAGCTTGTGGTATGGGGTATTTCCAATTAGACTTAGGGGGTTCATTGGTGTCGGGACTTTGAAGCTATGCACTTAGTACTAGTGTAGACAAGGGCATGAGTTTGGCTACTTGAAAATTTAAGGAAGAGAAAAACACAAACATATGCATGATTCTAGTTATAGTTAACATTCCGATTTAAATTAATTTATCTTTGTGCGAATGAGGGTCACGTTAAAATTTCTAAACCTTATAAAGTTTGATTGGTTCGACATTCGTAATCGTTTTACACCCATTTTTTTATTTGAGTCATGGCTAACCCAATGAAATCACTCCGGATGTAATTTAACCCATTTTGTGTTTCTTTTGACATGCTACTTAGATACATTTATATTGTTGTTAAAAGATTAAGTATGGATCATGAAAAGTTGTGAAGGATATTTGTTTAATTTAGTTCTAAGTGTTAATTAAGTTATAGTTTTTGGGAAATGATTGAGGTTTATAATGTTATGAATAGCGTTGGAATTATTGAGTTAAGAAAATGTTCTATGAGGAAAAGTTTTATGATTGACGCGTTAGAGGTTGAAAATTGTTTGAGGTTTTGAGTGATTGTCCCGTATTGTCCTTACATCTCGATTAATAGTTAATGTTGTTTGTGAAAATTTATTTGAATTAATACCACCTAAGTGTTGTTGTCTTAAAGTTAAAAACAGATTTGCTTGAGGACAAGCAAAAGCCAAGTGTGGGGGGTTTGACCAGTCATTGTTTGACACGATCGGTTGTACTTAAACATGATAAAAGTGATTACATTTAAGTGGAAAATAAGTTACTTTGATATAGTTTCGTATATTTCAGGTTTGTGGAGAAAAGAAGATAAAAGATGCTGAAAATGCTAAAAAAGTTATCTCATGCGCGTTGTTACGGTTTTAGCCATAACTTGAGCATACGACCTCCGATCGAGGTGATTCAAAAGCCCAGACGTCCGTATTTTAGAGGGCTACAACTTTGGTTTTTATGACTTGGCGTAAGATACGACACCCTTAGCTTAAAATACACCAACTTTGGTTTTTATGGCTTGGCGTAAAATACAACACCCTTAGCATAAAATACGCCATCTCTCAGGTCCTTTCAGTGCAAAAGTCATTTTCTGGCGTAAAAATACGCCCAAGCTAAAATTACACTGGCATAAAATACGACAGGATTGGCGTAAAATACGCCAATACAAATATTTTGGTGCCGGAAAATATGAATTTTATTCAGTCAATTATTTCTCGTACCTTTAAAAGCAGAATAGCTATTTGGCTTAAGCTGCACGCGCACGGTAATATACTAGCGCGTTCTTGCCTTTTTAAGGGATGGCTTTTCCAAGCTCCCACGTGGCAGAAGTCTATTTGCCGATAGACTAGACTATATTACCGGAGAGCGACGGTCATTAGGTTGACCTAGTTCCACCCGAGCAGACCTAGGGATCTGCAAGTCATGACTATAAGAAAAAAGCGTTGGTCGCGCTTGACTACAATCCCAAACTAACGTTTGGCAAAATCTTAGACGCGATTACGAACACGCGGTCTAAGTGTGTATTGAGTGCACATCAATGCACACAAAGACTTGCGATGACATGCCAAGAGTACAAATAACAAATCAAGTTATCAATAACAAAATAATAATAGAGCAATCAGTATCACAAATTTACATTACAATGGTATCATTTTATTTCAAAACACACGTTACAAAATATTACATGCACCATGACGCATTATTACATTACAAGAGCCTACAACTTAGAATTCACTAAATCTTGCGCCACCACTCGCGGATCACGCGACAACTCCTCCAAGCGGGGAATAGAAATCTGGCGCAAGGCTCTACAAGCCTCCCTGGCTGCCTCGCGCGCCTCGTGTATAAGACAATATTGGATAACCTTAAGGAGAACAGCAGGTATCCGAATGTGCTCCTTTATGATATCCCAAAAAATGAAGATGTTCGACATCCTGTATAGCCTTTAAAGCGTCTTTATAACGGTCATTCACGGCATCGCTATTTAAAACATTTCCCAATATACGGGGGAGTCCTGCCTTCAGAACCTCAAACTCGTGAACAGATGACTTCGTTCGCTGCTCTAGATCGGCATACCGAGCCTTCAGCGCACAGATAATTTCCTCATGATCATTGTTCCGAGGATTAGCGCTATCTAGTTGCGCCCGTATCCCTTTATTGGCCTGTTGCACCTTTTTGAGTTTACCGCGAAGACTCATCAGTGTGTCCCTCATTATGGACATCTCATCACCGGAATATCCATCGCTTGGGCCAGGGCTTTGAACACTCTTATCGTTAGCAGAACCCCCAGGATTGGCGCGCTCTTCTTCCGTGGAAGAATCGTTGTCCGCTTGGATAGGGGATGGGTGAGGTCCATCCATGCCTCCTTTCATGCCCGTCATCTGCTTGAAAAATGAGGATTAGTAACACGAAGACTTAAGCAGCTACGTGAGGAAAAATACGCAAAATATACCAGTACGAGTTCATTTTGAAGAAGAAGGAGTAGTTGATCCCTTTCGCTTCATTTGAACAGGCATGTCATCACACAAGGGAAAAAATTTCCCATGAGGACACCGTTTCGGCAGATCAGCGTACTGCGCCGAAACCTTTTTACTTTTCTTCTTGCGCGAAGATCTAGAAGAGGAAGCCGCCACAACAGGGCGCTTGGCCGAAAAGCCTTTCCCCAATGGCATACGATCCACGGCCAAAGACGCGAAAGACGAAAACTGCAGATACTCAGTGAAAGATATTGCTGCCAAAATAAACGAAACTGTTAAAAGAAAGAATCGAAAGAGAAATAAAGTAAAAATTTTGTATACCTTGAAGGTGGCGGCTAAAGTGAGGGTAGTAATTAGGATCCGGCCAATGCTTAGATATACCACCAGCATATAAAGCGTTATTACTATACACATGCAATGACAACGCACGGCCCACACACTTATCCATCATCGACTGTTCGCTAGAACTTAAAGGTGGTGCAGAGTTTAAACTCTCATCATAGCCATATTGCCAGGAGCCCACATTTGAAAACTCCAGAGGGATAAATGAGTTATCTACAAAGAAATAGCATTCTTTCCAATCTGGCGGAGTCTCCTCCACCGAACCATCGGTAAAGCGGACATTATCACAAAAATCGAACCAGCCAATATCAAGTCGCTCAAAAAGAAAGATGCTCTTGAATAAATTTACTGTGGGAATAAAATCGCGCGCTTTACACCACATCTGGAAAGCAATAAGACGGCAGGCGCTATCAGGATCTAACTGACCCATGCCTTTATTTAAATGGGACAGAACGCGCGTAAAGAAATTTGTAAGCGGGATGCGCAGATTCCCCCATTCAAAAACTGCGCTGTATACATCTACTTTCCCGCCAGGACACCGATTGGCTCGGTCTAAACGACCAGGAACAATGGGTGACAATAACCCCATTGGAGGATAGCGCTTCGCAAGATGCACCACATACTGAGGGGTGATGGATGAAGGAATATAACCAACATTGGAAAGATCCACGCAAAACATATTGAAAGTTGAATGTGAAGGAAAATTAAAAAATGTAAGGGAGAGGTCTATTTATAGAAGGAGAAAGGACGGCTGTAAATGATCCTGGTCGTACACGTGTCAGAATATGTGTAAGAAGGAAAGCCAGAACTCAATGCAAAAAAGCAGGTGATGTGACGGCTATCACGTCACATCTACTATAGAATTAAGACAGTAGTTGAGTGCGACACCATGCGCAATCCTTGCGCATAATACTGAACTGGGGGACTTAATGATACGCATACCCGATTAGCTCGTGTAGCGCATCACACTTTCACCATGCGTGCACAGCCCTAGCGCTTAGGTACGCCAGGCGCAAGTAAACGTGCGATAGGTACAGCCAGAATGCACTGAATGGAGCCAACGTGTCCTGTACAAACCACGATCCATGCGAAAAGGTGGAAGGTGCAGACAGCTAGCATAAAAGTAACAAGTACTGTTCCCTGGTCCCCTCCTCTAAGCATTTAGGCGGTACAGACAAGAAAGTAATAAGGTACAGGGACCAATAGGTAGACAGTGCTATGACTATAAATAACGAACTCGAATCACAAGGCAGTGGACATGATCCATTGGGATTCACACCTATACTATTTTTAGTATCAAGGTATGAACTAACTCCGCACCTACAGATCGCTATTCTACCCACGCTATCGGACTCATAACACTTCAGTAGACACTCGATCTGCAGGTAATGTTCTATGAATATAAACTCTACAACCTAGCGCGCGCCATCTAAAACTCGGCAACCCGTCGATGGTGGGTCTACGTTTAACCACCCCTGCTGAGATCCTCATCTCGTAAGAGGTTATTCACGGTATTCCGGACCGGAGAGTTAAACTCAATTGACCCTTAAATTTCCCCTCATTGATGTCAAGTATGGACCGAACCCGGCGCATTTACTCTATGCTTGAACACCAAAAATGTGATTACAATTCTTTCTCCATCTTTGATGTCCTCCCATCTTTTATGTTGAGAACTTGAAAGAATGTCCATCATAGAGTAATTGTTTAAATGTAGTTGACTATGATATTTGTATATCTTTCTAAAGTAATTGTTAATCTAAAAGGCTAATTATTCTAATTGTTTAACTAGATCACGATAACAACATAAATGTAGTGAAAATTCACTTAGACCATTCCTTACGCGAAATAACGAACAAGGAATGCTGAGCCACAATGACCACTATAGAGCCGTTATGGGCTCGGTCGTTGTGCCGTTGTGGTATGAAACCACGATGGTTACAACGGTTGTTGTGGCTGCATGGCGAAGTCTGATTGAGTGATGATTTATATCCGTTGTATTCTTAAATAAATTTTTTTTTTTTTAACTAATTTAAAATATAAATACCACACTTCATATATATTTAACACACTCATTTTCTTCTTCACACTCATTTTCTTCTTCTTCATCTTTTTCTTGATTAAATCTATAAAAATTATACAAATAGCTAAAGAAAAGCAAGTTGAAAAAGACTACGTAACGGGCTACACAAGGAATGCATCATTAGTTAAAATAATTCCAAATACATCCATATAGGCCCTAATGGCCGGATTTTACCCCCATGATCCATCTAATTTGTATTTTGGGCTTTTTGTTCATCTAAACCCCTATTAAGCAACCACGATCCAGCTTAATCATAAAAACTGCATATCTTTTCTCCTCCCTCCAACCACCCACGAATTTGCAGCCCCCATAACCCCCAAAAATATTCGACTTCTTCCATGATCAAGATCTCCATACATTATTGATCAATTGCTTGCGTTCATCTTTCTCTCCTCTACATTTTGGTGTATACAATTTATTTTCTAGTGGTAAAAATTCTATAATCCTAATTCTAAAATTCAGATTTTTATTAATATTTATAGTGTATTGTTGTTAGTGCTCATGTCCACAACCAATTGTATGCGTTTTGTTACTCGCTTTGATCGGTAAACGTCCATACATGCTACTTTGATAGACCCACAAATCTATTCTGACCTAAAGTTATTTTTGCATGATAAATAATATTTATCTTTTTGCATATTTGGATTGCTATCTAAAACTTAATAACTTTGAATTTAGATAACGCACGGTTTCGACAAATGGTTAGAAAGATGCATGCAATTAAGGTTTTGTTATAAATTCATAATCTTTCTGACTTTTATGTGATAATATGATGTTCTGCTGATATATATATATATATATATATATATATATATATATATATATATATATATATATATATATATATATATATATATATATGCTCACTATTGAATAGCTTTCAAAAAATATTAATTTTACGTTTAGATATATAGCTTTTTCGATTTACGAATCAAAATTTAGGATTAAAACGATTTCGGTAAAATAATGTGTGAAATTAATTTTCTGGATTTGCATGCTTGGGAATTAAATCAGGAGATGTTAATAAATGAATTCTTTATCAATAACTAATAGTTTTGCATCTAGATATTGCGTGATTTTGATTTGTAAAATCAAGTTATGAACAAGACAACGTTTTGTAAGATTTACTCGACGTTTGCATGAACAAAATTTGATTGTGATCAATTGCTAAGATGAATTGCCATGATTTACTGGAATATAAATTATAACATGGTTAGGAAAACTTTCTAAATAGCGTATATTGATTTGATATGTTATGTGGCGGTAATGCTTTACAAGATAACACGCTTTCGAAATTTCTTTGAAAACTGAAGGACTTACTTACACGAATAAACTGCACCAATTGGCTAAACCAAAAATTATCATTTATTTAAAGTAGGCAGAGGAACTTGTTTGCAAAATTCTTCAATTGGCCTTGTAGTGTTTGAATTTTTATGCTTAACTTACAGGCTTTTTGCTCTGACTGCGAGTGCATATACTGAACTGGTGAAAATTGTGTATATCTTGAGTTCTAGAAATCATATGATAGCATGGTTAGACTATTTAGTAATCTAATAACCTAAGCTACCGATCTGGAAAGAATCATTTTTCCATGTTGTTTACTTTGTGATTTATGTGCATTCATTTGCGTAACGTATACATGAAACCGTATGACAAATTTACTAGAAACACCGAAAAGATAAACTGAAGTCTGAAATTTGTTTATTGACTTAGATTTGAATTTTTGACCTTTATGTCATCCCCTACTAATGTGTTTGACTTTAGTTGACCATATTGATCGAATTTGACTTTTCTTGACTTGCTTTGACTTGTGCTATCTGATTTTTGACTTTTACTGTATTTTGAGTCGGGCATGAGTAATAGGACAACGTGTACACTATAAGCTGACCTAGTGTGACATAATAATTTAGTTAAACAATCTAAATGTTTAGGTTGCATATCACAGTAGTTACCGTCCAGTACTTACGTGCGATTACTTCGTTGTCGAGCATTCAAAGGTGAATATTCAGTCCCATTTTACTTTTATTTTTGGGATGAAAATACATGTTGATTTCTAGATTGTTTTACACTTTAGACTTGAGTACTAAATCTTTGTACACGTGAGTTGATTCCTAAGAAATCCCTTATCTTGAATACTTTAGTTACTTGGCAAGCGCGAATTGTAAGAACAGATCTGTTAGGTTTGACGAACCTCACCCTACATACTGCAGTGCTTATTACTTCGTATAACATACACTAAGGCAAGTGTATACTGAGATAGGGTAAAAGAAAATGTGTAGGATACTACGTGTGGAGTTAAGATTTGTACTGAAACAACCCCAATCCGTTTAACCAAAAGCAAAGCACATTTTTTATTATTATTTAAGTTAGGTCCCATTTATACAATACATTTTCAACTCTGTTTTAATCAAAACATAACATCGTAATGATACGTTTAACAATTTATCATGACCCTTGGTACACAAATTACACTTTACAAAATCGTTTGTAATAATGACCCGAACACAAGAAATACGGGTCAATACACAATAACCCAACCCGATACCAAGAGCATAATCCCGGGGACTACCAAATCCCCAATCCGCGTCCAAAACTCCAAAAGCTACCCCATCGAGCCCAAACGCTCCTACGCATCTAGCCTTCAATTAGCTAGCTTCACAATCACAATACCTGTAAAAAGGTAAACAATGAGAGGGGTATGCATAAAGCTTAGTGAATGCAATAATTATACATATATATATATATATATATATATATATATATATATATATATAATCTACTTACTTGCATACACTTACTCACATATCACATACATGCTAGCAATATAATTAGCAAACCATCTCAAGTATAAAGCTAATAACCTCCAATATCGCAAGCTAGCATAACCAATAGCATAATACTCAAACAATATAATATGCTACACTACAACACATAACAAACAATATGGTTAACCATAAACGCTATGGTGCTACCGGCTCGTGGTTCACACCATACGCATTTGAGTCATACTCTTTTATAGTGCTACCGGCTCGTGGTTCACACTTTCTTTTATAGTGCTACTGGCTCGTGGTTCACACTTTGTGTTATAGTGCTACCGGCTCGTGGTTCACACTCGATGCTACCGGCTCGTAGTTCACATCTTGTTTTATAGTGCTACCGGCTCGTGGTTTACACTTCGATGCTACCGGCTCGTGGTTCACATCATGACACTCGTCACATACATGTTATGGTACTACCAGCTCGTCGGTTCATACCATAACATTCACAAATAAATACACTATATACATACATGCATAATTATTCCACTCACCTTATCACGTCGGTGGTGATTTAGCACTTCCGTATGCTTCGAGCAAGGTACCTAATACATAAGTACACATTCAATACATAACTTGTGGAATTAACCACAATACTCACTCTCGAGCATTTAATGACCCAAAAGCATTAAATAACTCACTTACACCCAAAACCGCCCATAAATGGCCAAGACTCATCTTTAATTACTAAAACTAGTGATGTAAGTCTACTAACACCAATTAACACAAACTTAGGGTATTTCATACCCATTTCACCCAGTTAGGTCAACCTTAAATCATTTGACCCATTTCAACACTTATACATACCATTTTAGCCAAACATGACCCATTTACAATTCTTCCATCATTTACAAGTGTATTAGTGACTAATCAACACAATTTAACACTTACAACTTCAATTCACATGGCCAAACCCTAGATCATAGCTATTAGGGTTTTCCTTATCTCAACATAACCCAAATTCACCCATTTTACCCCCAAATGGGTCTTACAAGTTCCAACACTCCTAAAATCACTAATACTAGTGATTATACCCCACTTACAAACCTTAAACATGCTTAAATCCTTAACTAACCCAAAACCCGCAAAATATCAAAATAGTAAGTTTCCATAAACCCTCTTCATCATCTAAACGGGTTTTACAAATAACAATATCAAAACCCTAACATGAAATCTCAAATCAAACAATGAAATTTGGAGTTAGAACTTACCAACACTACCAAAATGTAGCTAAGAACGCAAGGAACAACTTTAAAACTCGCGACTTGACCCGATTCGCCCTTCTTTTTCCTTAATCAAAGCTTTCTCTCACTAAAACCTTATCCTCTCTCTAAAATTGGATGTGATGAAGTTGAGAGAGTGTTTAATGAGTTAGGATAAGCTTGAATCTGCTTTTGAGTCTCCAAAACCGGCCACAAGTGAAAAGACCAAAACACCCCAAAAGATTCCATTAAAATGGGTCAAAAATGACATTACAGCGACATTTGTCGCGTTTCGCGACACTTCGTCGCGTTTCGCGACACTAGGACGCGACACGAGACACTCAAACGCGATAGAAAGACAGAAACCAAGTATCAGAAGTTGTCGCATTTCGGTCATGTTTGTCACGGATCACGACAGACCAGAACGCAACAAAACACACCCGAACTCGACAGTTTACCTGATTTTCTCCAATTTCACTTTTAAAACATCCCAAAGTCCAACGTGGTCAACTAATTACATCCAAACCATTAATTAATCATTCTTGGACTTCAAATGACGCCCCGAGCGTCATGTTTAGAAAAAACGGGGTGTTACAACTCTCCCCCACTTAAATTCGATCACGTCCTCGTGATCCTAGTCACTTAACCGATCGGAACCGCACTCTATGGTCCTCGAACAAATGTTTCGATCTGACTTCTACCACATTACTCATTAACCCGAAGATTAATCCATTAACTAAATACACACTTGCATGCATTCCGAGACGTACAACACACAACATCCGAAGTCTATAACGATCACCTAGAATACACAGATTCACCTTGTATTCTCCTAACTCCTCTAAGTAATTCCTTTCAAAGAGTCACCTTCAACAACTAAATCGTCACCCACAAGTTATCAAAATCCACAAATCCGAGCACTAACACTTGCTCAAATCCACACATTGGAAAAACTCAACCAGTCTCGTACCGAGATATCAATCTCCTTAACGTACCCATACCAAGTACAATGCTAATAATCACAAACTTGCATTACCGCAACCAGCGGTATCTCTTGCACTCAACGTCAAAATATGAAAAACTCCATTAACCCTTCAAGTTCTCTCGACTAAATCTCGCAACAAGCTACATCTATAACTATATCACCCAACGCGATCTACTAGGTCCACTACGCCGTGAACCAAGTCTTGCATTAATCCAAATCGAGAAGGATTCATGCCGCGTCAAAACTCAGCACTTCATCGGCTCACAACGCACCACTCAACCGGTCCATCATGTATGTCCTCTATTTCAAGAACCAACTTCACCCATCTCCACAACCGGGTTATTTCTTCAATGAATGAATCTCGGTATCACCAACTAATCACACTAGGGACACAAACTTTCCCATTAATCGATCCGCGCACGATTACCAGTCTCTGGATTAATCCAGGATGATGATAATACACCACGTGCTAATCAAATCATCAACACTCACCACAGGGTTTCTCCTTCAAACCCTACAACACAACCACACAAGACAACTGTAGTGACCCGAACTTTTCCATGTTTATATATATTAATTGAGATTGATATTTACATGATTAAATGTTTCCAACATGTTAAGCAATCAAACTTGTTAAGACTTGATTAATTGAAATATGTTTCATATAGACAATTGACCACCCAAGTTGACCGGTGATTCACGAACGTTAAAACTTGCAAAAACTATATGATGACATATATATGGATATATATATATAGTTAACATGATACTATGATAAGTAAACATATCATTAAGTATATTAACAATGAACTACATATGTAAAAACAAGACTACTAACTTAATGATTTTTAAATGAGACATATATGTAACGATTATCGTTGTAAAGACATTTAATGTATATATATCATATTAAGAGATATTCATACATGATAATATCATGATAATATAATAATTTAAAATCTCATTTGATATTATAAACATTGGGTTAACAACATTTAACAAGATCGTTAACCTAAAGGTTTCAAAACAACACTTACATGTAACGACTAACGATGACTTAACGACTCAGTTAAAATGTATATACATGTAGTGTTTTAATATGTATTTATACACTTTCAAAAGACTTCAATACACTTATCAAAATACTTCTACTTAACAAAAATGCTTACAATTACATTCTCGTTCAGTTTCATCAACAATTCTACTCGTATGCACCCGTATTCGTACTCGTACAATACACAGCTTTTAGATGTATGTACTATTGGTATATACACTCCAATGATCAGCTCTTAGCAGCCCATGTGAGTCACCTAACACATGTGGGAACACTCATTTGGCAACTAGCATGAAATATCTCATAAAACTACAAAAATATGAGTAATCATTCATGACTTATTTACATGAAAACAAAATTACATATCCTTTATATCTAATCCATACAACAACGACCAAAAACACCTACAAACACTTTCATTATTCAATTTTCTTCATCTAATTGATCTCTCTCAAGTTCTATCTTCAAGTTCTAAGTGTTCTTCATATATTCTACAAGTTCTAGTTACATAAAATCAAGAATACTTTCAAGTTTGCTAGCTCACTTCCAATCTTGTAAGGTGATCATCCAACCTCAAGAAATCTTTGTTTCTTACAGTAGGTTATCATTCTAATACAAGGTAATAATCATATTCAAACTTTGGTTCAATTTCTATAACTATAACAATCTTATTTCAAGTGATGATCTTACTTGAACTTGTTTTCGTGTCATGATTCTGCTTCACGAACTTCGAGCCATACAAGGATCCGTTGAAGCTAGATCCATTTTTCTCTTTTCCAGTAGGTTTATCCAAGGAACTTAAGGTAGTAATGATGTTCATAACATCATTCGATTCATACATATAAAGCTATCTTATTCGAAGGTTTAAACTTGTAATCACTAGAACATAGTTTAGTTAATTCTAAACTTGTTCGCAAACAAAAGTTAATCCTTATAACTTGACTTTTAAAATCAACTAAACACATGTTCTATATCTATATGATATGCTAACTTAATGATTTAAAACCTAGAAACATGGAAAACACCGTAAAACCGGATTTAAGCCGTCGTAGTAACACTGCGGGCTGTTTTGGGTTAGTTAATTAAAAACTATTATAAACTTTGATTTAAAAGTTGTTATTCTGAGAAAATGATTTTTATTATGAACATGAAACTATATCCAAAAATTATGGTTAAACTCAAAGTGGAAGTATGTTTTCTAAAATGGTCATCTAGACGTCGTTCTTTCGACTGAAATGACTACCTTTACAAAAATGACTTGTAACTTATTTTTCCGACTATAAACCTATACTTTATCTTTTTAGATTCATAAAATAGAGTTCAATATGAAACCATAGCAATTTGATTCACTCAAAACGGATTTAAAATGAAGAAGTTATGGGTAAAACAAGATTGGATAATTTTTCTCATTTTAGCTACGTGAAAATTGGTAACAAATCTATTCCAACCATAACTTAATCAACTTGTATTGTATATTATGTAATCTTGAGATACCACAGACACGTATACAATGTTTCGACCTATCATGTCAACACATCTATATATATTTCGAAACAACCATAGACACTCTATATGTGAATGTTGGAGTTAGCTATATAGGGTTGAGGTTGATTCCAAAATATATATAGTTTGAGTTGTGATCAATACTGAGATACGTATACACTGGGTCGTGGATTGATTCAAGATAATATTTATCGATTTATTTCTGTACATCTAACTGTAGACAACTAGTTGTAGGTTACTAACGAGGACAGCTGACTTAATAAACTTAAAACATCAAAATATATTAAAAGTGTTGTAAATATATTTTGAACATACTTTGATATATATGTATATATTGTTATAGGTTCGTGAATCAACCAGTGGCCAAGTCTTACTTCCCGACGAAGTAAAAATCTGTGAAAGTGAGTTATAGTCTCACTTTTAAAATCTAATATTTTTGGGATGAGAATACATGCAGGTTTTATAAATGATTTACAAAATAGACACAAGTACGTGAAACTACATTCTATGGTTGAATTATCGAAATCGAATATGCCCCTTTTTATTAAGTCTGGTAATCTAAGAATTAGGGAACAGACACCCTAATTGACGCGAATCCTAAAGATAGATCTATTGGGCCTAACAAACCCCATCCAAAGTACCGGATGCTTTAGTACTTCGAAATTTATATCATATCCGAAGGGTGTCCCGGAATGATGGGGATATTCTTATATATGCATCTTGTTAATTTCGATTACCAGGTGTTCACCATATGAATTATTTTTATCTCTATGTATGGGATGTGTATTGAAATATGAAATCTTGCGGTCTATTATTATGATTTGATATATATAGGTTAAACCTATAACTCACCAACATTTTTGTTGACGTTTTAAGCATGTTTATTCTCAGGTGATTATTAAGAGCTTCCGCTATCGCATATTTAAATAAGGACGAGATTTGGAGTACATGCTTGTATGATATTGTGTAAAAACTGCATTCAAGAAACTTATTTTGTTGTAACATATTTGTATTGTAAACCATTATGTAATGGTCGTGTGTAAACAGGATATTTTAGATTATCATTATTTGATAATCTATGTAAAGCTTTTTAAAACCTTTATCTATGAAATAAAGGTTATGGTTTGTTTTAAAAATGAATGTAGTCTTTGAAAAACGTCTCATATAGAGGTCAAAACCTCGCAACGAAATCAATTAATATGGAACGTTTTTAATCAATAAGAACGGAACATTTCAACAACCCCCTAGTACTAGTATGGAAACTATTCGTGTACTAGAATCCCGTCAACAGCGAATTATCATCTCAACAAATTCGCAAATTTGCCACACGACCCACAAAATATTCACCAAGTCGGGTGAATCCTCCTACCTAGATCGTTTATTAAGGGTGGCCTTGACATTTCAATGCAACCTTCGGGTCACATCACTAGGGAAAATACCCTCACAAACAAACAACATCCGCGTTTCTCTATGTGAGACAACTGGAACCGGTACTCCCCGTCTCACAATCATCCATAAAGTGGAATAATCCACTGACAATTTCCACGATCACGTTTCCCGACAGGGAAAATACAGCAACTACCACAATATTTAACTCGTATTCACACAACAGTACTATCCGAGTTTCACACCAACCCAAGTTTATATCACGAGAGCACCCGCAATAACAGTTACATTCTACCACTTTCGTGATCTCAAACTTCACACTTGGTCTCATACCGTACCTTGGTACTACACGACCACCTTACATAAGAAGTCTTACACTTCACTTGATCTAGTACCACGAGAGCTTCCTCGGGCGGCACTAAAAACTCCCCCACTTAGAATTTAGCTTCACATTCTTACCGCAAAGATGATAACATCCCGCGGAATTACCATTCCACAACACACATGGTCATTCTCATCACTAATCATAACACCGAATCACTGCAAATTCACTTTAGGCTCTCAGAGCCGCCATACAAAATTACCAGAGATGTCGTACACGCGACGACGTCGCACCTTCAAACCACAAATCACAATCGACTGCCTTAATCGTTCGCAAAGCAAACTCCACCAAAGTCTCACATACGCCTTTATGACTAGGCATATGCCACTTCGCTTATTCGGTAGTTCATCTCAGTCGAGATCACCCGACCTTCCAATCAACTAACCTTTACCAACAATTGCTCACTCTCATGGAGAAGAGTGACCAATCCGACATAATAATTGCATCGACCGCAATATCAACACTTCGTCATAACCTTCGGTCTAACCGACCCTTAAGTCCGTCACCGGCTCACCGGTCATCTTTACTCGTCTAACACTTAGGAGCAACAAGGTTCGCTCATCCGTTACTTCATAAGAAGTATTCACTGCAATGCTCTTAAACTTTAACTTTCGCAACCGTCGAATTACTATCTCCCGTCGATCACTATTGAAATCTTCGTTGCTTCATCGGGCATCTCACGGTCATCCTAAGCACAAAGTGATCACACCATTACCGGAGTTGAACATCACACTTTGCAGGTATAAAGGGGCACCTTACGCAGTGTCATGCAGACTCCCACCACAATCTACCGAAATTTAGAAACTCGATCTTTGGGTTTCATACACCCGATGTCACCCATCTCACCACAATAATGACCCGAAGTCATACCAACCCGAAAACCTTACAGTTTATTGTCTTATCGAAAGTTTCTAGCGATCACACGCTACCCACAATTTCCACAAGGCCAAAACGATATAGCCTAACGAAACCTTTCATCCAACACTAAGGAGATGCTTGGAAACACTAAGTCTTACATCTTTCCACACCTCGATAAAACCACTACTACAAGGGATATTCCATTAGGAATGTTACCCTATAACCCACAACACACTAACGCAATCAACATTATACGAGTCCCACTCCCATGAGTTTAACGACCCGAAGACTCCTCGTTCGCCAATTCCAAGGCGACCCACAACTAGAATCCTTACACGATTCTCTAACCACACACTCTACCAAGTGTAACCCAATTCTACAATCATTAGACTCGTTACATCCCATTATGAAATTTAAGTCCTCGACACACACACGCACACATTAATCGATCATCCAAGTTACGATGGGTAACTACAACCAATCACAATCTCAACAATGCACCCGCTACCTAGGGTGACTAAGCACGCACTAAACTCGTGAGTTGGCTCACTCACTTAGCTAAACGAATCCGCCGTAACACTTCCCGACTCGCAAGGAACTCGATGTGACAACAAGCACATCACCCGAGACAACTATAACCTAGGAACCATAAAAAGATTCCTTACTCATCCCGATTATACCCCAACCATGCCACGTTTCCTCCATTCGGTACTTTTCATGTCATGCTTGGTGTCAAGATACACTTTCGTAATAATGGTGATCAATTACTATTACAAATGCGTACCTTACCATTTCCACATGGTCACGCAAAGTACCTTACCTGGACTGACGCAAAATTCACACAAGATAACACGCGATAACTCCTAGTACCCGAATGACCAAAGTCCTTACCGTGAACTTGATCACTCAAAACCGCCAATTATTCGAATCTCTCCAATAGGTTCGTCCCTAGGACACCGCACAATTAGATACCTGTATACATATACACATATATACAATATAATAATAAATATACACAAGTACATCGCAACACAAGTCAACCTACAACCTAGGTGACTATCACTAAACAACGTTCAAGTCCGCCTACTTACATTAGGCACTAGCTATCTAAGGCACTAATTTACACACGAAATAAGGCCCCACATAATCAAACTTAGGACAAACACAAGTCCTAGTTAGTCACCTACTCTAAGGCACTAACAAATCTCAATCCGACCCGTATTCCTACAAGTCTCGTAAAAACGCACATCCGTCATAAAGTCTAAGACTAGGCACCTATTTCGAGGTCACCTAATTCCCTTAGACTATGCTCTGATACCACTTGAAACAACCCCAATCCGTTTAACCAAAAGCGAAGCACATTTTTTTATTTATTTAAGTTAGGTCCCATTTATACAATACATTTTCAACTCTGTTTTAATCAAAACATAACATCGTAATGATACGTTTAACAATTTATCATGACCCTTGGTACACAAATTACACTTTACAAAATTGTTTGTAATAATGACCCGAACATAAGAAATACGGGTTAATACACAATAACCCAACCCGATACCAAGAGCATAATCCCGGGGACTACCAAATCCCCAATCCGCGTCCATAACTCTAAAAGCTACCCCATCGAGCCTAAACGCTCCTACGCATCTAGCCTACAACTAGCTAGCTTCACAATCACAATACCTGTAAAAAGGTAAACAACGAGAGGGGTAAGCATAAAGCTTAGTGAATGCAATAATTATACATATACATATATAATCTACTTACTTGCATATACTTACTCACATACCGCATACATGCTAGCAATATAATTAGCAAACCATCTCAAGTATAAAGCTAATAACCTCCAATATCGCAAGCTAGCATAACCAATAGCATAATACTCAAACAATATAATATGCTACACTACAACACATACACAAACAATATGGTTAACCATAAACGCTATGGTGCTACCGGCTCGTGGTTCACACCATACGCATTTGAGTCATACTCTTTTATATTGCTAACGGCTCGTGGTTCACACTTTCTTTTATAGTGCCACCGGCTCGTGGTTCACACTTTGTTTTATAGTGCTACCGGCTCGTGGTTCACACTCGATGCTACCGGCTCGTGGTTCACATCTTGTTTTATAGTGCTACCGGCTCGTGGTTCACACTTCGATGCTACCGGCTTGTGGTTCACATCATGACACTCATCACATACATGTTATGGTACTACCGGCTCGTCAGTTCATACCATAACATTCACAAATAAATACACTATATACATACATGCATAATTATTCCACTCACCTTATCACGTCGGTGGTGATTTAGCACTTCCGTATGCTTCGAGCAAGGTACCTAATACATAAGTACACATTCAATACACAACTTGTGGAATTAACCACAATACTCACTCTCGAGCATTTAATGACCCAAAAGCATTAAATAACTCACTTACACCCAAAACCGCCCATAAATGGCCAAAACTCATCTTTAATTACTAAAACTAGTGATGTAAGTCTACTGACACCAATTAACACAAACTTAGGGTATTTCATACCCATTTCATCCAGTTAGGTCAACCTTAACTCATTTGACCCATTTCAACACTTGTACATACCATTTTAGCCAAACATGACCCATTTATAATTCTTCCATCATTTACAAGTGTATTAGTGACTAATCAACACAATTTAACACTTACAACTTCAATTCACATGGCCAAACCCTAGATCATAGCTATTAGGGTTTTTCTTATCTCAACATAACCCAAATTCACCCATTTTACCCCCAAATGGGTCTTACAAGTTCCAATACTCCTAAAATCACTAATACTAGTGATTATACCCCACTTACAAACCTTAAACATGCTTAAATCCTTAACCAACCCAAAACCCGCAAAATATCAAAATAGTGAGTTTCCATAAACCCTCTTCATCATCTAAACGGGTTTTACAAATAACAATCTCAAAACCCTAACATGAAATCTCAAATCAAACAATGAAATTTGGAGTTAGAACTTACCAACACTACCAAAATGTAGCTAAGAACGCAAGGAACAACTTTAAAACTCGTGACTTGACCCGATTCGCCCTTCTTCTTCCTCAATCAAAGCTTTCTCTCACTAAAACCTTATCCTCTCTCTAAAATTGGATGTGATGAAGTTGAGAGAGTGTTTAATGAGTTAGGATAAGCTTGAATCTGCTTTTGAGTCTCCAAAACCGACCACAAGTGAAAAGACCAAAACACCCCAAAAGATTCCATTAAAATAGGTCAAAAATGACATTACAGCGACATTCGTCGCGTTTCGCGATACCAGGACGCAACACGAGACACTCAAACGTGACAGAAAGACAGAAACCACATATCAGAAGTTGTCGCATTTCGGTCATGTTTGTCACGGATCACGACAGACCAGAACGCGACAAAACACACCCGAACTCGACAGTTTACCTGATTTTCTCCAATTTCACTTTTAAAACATCCCAAAGTCCAACGTGGTCAACTAATTACATCCAAACCATTAATTAATCATTATTGGACTTCAAATGACGCCCCGAGCGTCATGTTTAGAAAAAACGGGGTGTTACATGTATTCAAGTGCTCATGATAGTGTATATACTTTTACAAGTGTTTTGTATGAAATCTAGTGGTCTAATACTGATAATTGATTACTGACAACTTAAACCTGTTGATTCACCAACTTTTTGTTGATGTCTTTTGCATGTTATTCACAAGTCCATAGCCGATTAGCTTCCGCTAATACAAGAAGGTGCATAGCATTCTAGCCGGAGTCAAGCATGATTTCCTTTAAAGACATTATCAATCCATTCGCATTTCAAACTATTTTAAATATTATTATTGTTGGTTATTTATTTCATTTACTGTCAGTTTTTACTTATGATTGAGACTTGTTTATAGTCAAATGTTTTGGAATAAAATATATGCGAATGTTTTTGAAAAATGTCTCATATAGAAGGCGTAACTATTACTGTGGTATCCGATATAGTTGGTGTGACAACCCAGAAATTTCCGACCAAATTTAAACTTTATCTTTATATTATTCCGACACGATAAGCAAAGTTTATTAAGTTAAATCTCAAGAATTTTAATATTTTGTTCATACATTCATTTAACCTCGTCCAAACTCTGACGATTCACGAACCATTATATAAATGGATATGATTGTATATATATATATGTATATATATTATAACTTGAGAATATTAACAAAGTATTAAACGTATAATACTTTACATGAACGTATTTGTTTCAATATAATTATCGATGGAAGTAGAAGATAATATCAAATGATTGATTTATAAGATACATTGTATGATTACGAGTCTCTGTTGAGAGGTCCACTTTGATTTAGGAAACCTGTCCTTTTTAACGGTATTCGGAATAATTGGTAAAGTGAATTACAAGTAAGAACAAATGTGTCAATTAACAGAAACTAGACAAGGGTTAGTTGTAGAGACCCGTCCTAATCCATCTGGACGAATACATTACATTTGGTTACATCACGAGGTACTTGACCTCTATATGATACATTTTACAAACATTGCATTCGTTTTTAAAAGACAAACTTTCATTTCATCGAAAGTTGACGGCATGCATACCATTTCATAATATATCCAACTATAATTGACTTAATAATAATCTTGATGAACTCAACGACTCGAATGCAACGTCTTTTGAAATATGTCATGAATGACTCCAAGTAATATCTCTAAAATGTGCAATTGCACAGCGGAAGATTTCTTTCATACCTGAGAATAAACATGCTTTAAAGTGTCAACCAAAAAGTTGGTGAGTTCATTAGTTTAACATAAATAATCATTTCCATCATTTTAATAGACCACAAGATTTTCATTTTCATTTCTCATAAATATACGTCCCATGCATAGAGACAAAAATCATTCATATGGATTGAACACCTGGTAACCGACATTAACAAGATGCATATAAGAATATCCCCTATCATTCCGGGACATCCATCGGACATGATAAAACAACATCGAAGTACTAAAGCATCCGATACTTTGGATGGGGTTTGTTAGGCCCAATAGATCTATCTTTAGGATTCGCGTCAATTAGTAGATCGGTTTACTAATTCTTAGGCTTCCAAGCAAAAAGGGGCATATTCGGCTTCGATCATTCAACCATATAATGTAGTTTCGATTACTTGTGTCTATTTCGTAAAACATTTATAAAAGCGCATGTATTCTCAGTCCCAAATATATATATTGCAAAAGAATTTAAAAAGGGAGTAATGAAACTCACTATACTGTATTTTGTAGTATAAATACATATGACGTCATTGAACAAAAGTAGGGTTGGCCTCGGATTCACGAACCTATATCATTTATATATATATTAACACATATAATTGTAATCGAACGAATTTATATATCATTAGTGATATACTTGTTATTTTAATAAATTATGTGTTTCATTAATAACATAATTAAATGTATTTATTTTATATACTTTAAATAAATAAAATGTTAATATGGTTTAGTTAAGTATATTTCTATATGACTAATTTTTATTGTAGTAATGATAATAATATTAGTAGTAATATTGATAATAATAATAATAATAATAATATGGTTTTTATGAATATAATATTAATAATAATGATTAATGATACTAGTAATAATAATAATAAAAATGATAATAATACTAATAGTGTAAAAATAATAATATTATTATTAAAAAAAATAATAATAGGGATAGTAAAATAATAATGATAAAAATAATGATAATTCTAATAATAATAATAATGATACTTAATAATAATAATAATAATAGTTTTAATAATAATAATATTAATAATTTAAAAAAAAAAATAATAGGTATTTGTCATAAACTTAATCATACTTTTTCTTAATAATCATAATCATATCATTAACCTATTTTAAATCATAAACTTAATCCTAATTTTTATTTTTAAACCTAACCTTATCATTTTAATGATAATAATAATAATAATAATAATAATAATAATAATAATAATAATAATAATAATAATAATAATAATAATAATAATAATAATAATAATAATAATAATAATAATAATAATAATAATGAGTAATAAGTAAACTACCTCAAAGAAGTAGTCTTTAAAAAAATGCCCAAGTCCGGGTTTGAACCCGCGACCTCCCGCTAACCCGATAACATCCTTAACCATATTTATTATTATCGTTATTTCACATATCATTAACGAATCATAATCATCTCCATGCTACACCGTCTTATTATTTTGTGTATCATTATATTTAATTCATTATTCATTATCATCGTCTTCATAATCACCATCAACGTGATTATAATCATAATCAACACTCGTCATCATCATTATTCATCTAACCTCCGTAACATCAAAAATCTCGGATTAAACCATCATCAATTATAAATACTCGATTATCATTTTCATGATACATCGATCTTGTTTTCAACATACAACCCTTTATCATGCATTATCCTTCATAATTATCATGTTCATCATTAACTTACTAGCATCATTCTTTTTCATTATCAACAACAATCATCCATATGATTATCATTATTTTAATGGTTATCATGATCATTATCATCAATATCATGATCACTATATCATATACCATAATAGATTATCATCATCCTTATACTACCATCATCTTCCATGTTATTTCTACTATCATTATCATTACAACATTTTTGTTGATTAAAACACGCCATAGAAACAATCGAGAGAAGAAAAAATGATCGTGCGGTTTTTAAAAGAAATTCAGACACAGTCTTTTGGCCCACTAAACAGCCCAACAAGAAACTAAACCAAGGATGGATTGGTTGATATTAATCGACCCAAAGGAAGAAATTAGGACACGGCCCATGCTTTGTAATTAGAATTCAAAACAGAAAACAAAAGTCTCCATTAATTAATCATAATCAAAATTGAATGATCATCACCACACTTTAATATCATCATTCTGTTATCATCCTCCATTATAACAATAATATTGTAATTACCTACTCTTAAAGAAAAAGAATTCTAGGCGTGCTATTATGTATTCCTTTTTCTTTATAAACTAACAACCATAACAATTAATAAAGAGAATTTGGTGATGGCGATGGTTTAGACAGCTGGAAAATACAACAGTATTATCCTCACCGTAATGGTTTTATTAAGTGGTTTTGTTGTAGTTGGGTTTGAACAAGAAACGAGATTAATACGTAGGTGATTATGGAGTTGTAGGATGGGTGTTAGAACCTGAAACACAAGTAGAAGAAGCATTTGGTAATCGTGTTGTTTGAGTAGAAGAAAAAGAAGAGAAGCAGAAACATAAGTATTAAAGTAGGCGGGTTCTAGCAGCTATGATCAGTAACAATATGGTGGTATGCAACAGAATCATTCGAAGGTTGTATATATTTGATGGTTTGGTTTTCGAATATAGAATAGGATGATGGATTAACCTGTAGATAGTTGTTCAATGGTGGTTTGATCAGTGAAAGTAAACAGAATCCATGCAGCTACGGTGGTGGTTTTTGATGGTTGTTTAGCGAAGATGATCGGGAAAGGAACCATGAGTAACACCAATAGTTCAATGGGGGTGTTGATGGTTTTGTTTGAACAAGGAAATTAAAAGAAATAGAATTAGTAGTGGGTGTTATAGGTGGCGGATGTGGATGGTGCTCGATTGTTGATATAACAACCCTCACTTTTTGACTTCTGAAATTACTGAAATGACCTTATGGTTTACTGTCTGACTATACGTATTAATTATTTAAGGGTTGTTATATACACAATCAATTTAACGTTGACCAAATAATAAACTTTTATTCGACACTCACTGCTAATTAAAATTTATGCATTTCAATAATATTATTTATAACTATTAATCTATAAGTAATAAATAAAAAGTGACATTTATATAAATAATAAAACAATTGGGAACTAAATAAAAATAAATACAAGTCATGAATTAGTAAAAAGAAAATAATACTTATCATGTAGTAAATGTAAAAATAATAATAAACATAATAATAATAATAATAATAGTAATAATAATGAGACTAAAGAATCTTAAACAATTACATCCTTATGTTGACTAAAAATAAAGTATAAACTAGTACATCCTTATGTTGACTAATTATAAACTAGTACCACCTTTTGTTGACTAAAAATTATAAAACAAAATAAAATCATTAATTAGAACATCCTTATGTTGACTAACACTCTAATACTTGCACTATATAAACACTCCTAGACTCCTAGTTTCTCATTCACAAATCACACCAAAATCCTCTCTCAAAAACAATCTCTCCCTCTCCCTCTCTTGTGGTATTCGGATCTTCAAGCTTGTTCTTCGTGTTCTTCAAGAATTTTCAAGGAGTTCTTCAAGATTTTTAAGGCTTTGATCTTCCATCTTCATCGTGTTCATCTTTTCTTTGTTAATTATCTTGAATCTTCAAAGGTATAACATAAACCTTAAACTATTTACATAAACTTTAATCTTTGTTAATTCATATTCATATTATAAACTTGTTATTCATAAGTATATACATAAACACTCCTAGATTTATATATACATATATACATGTAAAAAAAAATATTTTTATGTATATATACGAATTATATATACATATACATATTAAAACCTTAAACCCTAATACTACTTATACTAGTACTTAACATGTATACACTATTACTATTACTAGCACCTATAACCTACTACTTATATTGTAGCACAAAAACATTTTGGGATATGTATTAGAGATGTATAGATCTTCGAACTTTCTTGACGAATGGTTTCTACGAGATTCTAGGCAGAGGGTTTGGATTTCCGATTTAAAGGGTCCTATGGCTCAAGCCCCTAGATCTAAATTAGCCATTCGAAGGGAAAGGGGTGATTGGAAGCTTATCTAATACGGCAAGTATCCTAAAATGAAAAACACTCATAAAAGTAGAAACTCTCTAGTCATAGAAACTTAGTAAAATAAGAAACTTTCTAAAAATGTAAACTTTATAAAAATAGTAACTTACTAGGAATAGAAACTTAGTAAAACAAACTATACTTAAACACATACTTAAACTTAAACATGGGCAAAACACTTAACTACTCTTAAATGTCAATAGGTTGACTTTCCTGCTCACTCGTTCAACTCTTTATTTCGAGGAATAACTCTCTCTCTACTTACTAAGGTGAATTCATAGCCCCAATCTTTATTGCTAGCAAACTTATTTAATTTATTTGGGGTGAGACACATGCTGCTTTTACTATTTACAATTTAGACACAAGTACCAACTGCTAAAACTATGCTATACCCGGCTATGTCCGACTAAGTCCCTACAGTGATATTTTTAAGTGCTGCGGCATGCTTATTTATTGGGGGTAGGCCTATCGGGAGTAACGTCCCCGATACATTTGATTAAGTCTTTGTATTACTTGATAATGAAATTAAACCGACAAGGACAAACACAACTTGTCTTTGAGGCAAACTTTGAATAACTTTTGGATCTACGTGATCTACTAATTGGTCCATGTGAGACCAAGCTTATGAACAACTTTTGGATCTGCGTGATCTACTAATTGGTCCTTGTGAGACCAAGCTTATGAATAACTTTTGGATCTGCGTGATCTACTAATTGATCCATGTGAGATCAAGCTTATGAACAACTTTTGGATCTGCGTGATCTACTAATTGGTCCTTGTGAGACCAAGCTTATGAATAACTTTTGGATCTGCGTGATCTACTTTTTGGTCCCTGCGAGACCAACTTTATGAACAACTTTTGGATCTGCGAGATCTACTAATTGGTCCCTGCGAGACCAAGCTTATGAACAAAAATCTTGTGGTCTAACACTATTACTGAAATCATTATTTATGACAAACCTATGAACTCACTCAACCTAGTGTTGACTTTTTAAGCATGTTTATTCTCAGGTACTTAAATATTGTTTCCGCTGTATATCTACTACTTTGATGATGATTGATTGCCATGCTTGGAGTCATGCATTTCATATCATATCAATTAAAGACATTTAATGCATTGTTCATTAAATACAATGTAATCTATTTATCTTTCACTGCAAAACTCAATTAAACGTCTCATATAGAGTCGTTCTCGTTTATACAACTGTGGTTTGATATATTTAGTGACGTCATTCTTCCAGGCCCTATCTGGAGGACGTCACAGATTGGTATCAGAGCATAACCAGGCTGTTATAGAGAACCAGGATTGCATTTTTATGTGTGCCTTACTTGCTAGCTAGGGTGCCTTAGCAATCTAGGAAACTATAACCTTTCCTGCCTTAGACTTAAAGCATTTAGAATTGCCTTATAATCTTAACAATCATGCTTTACCAAACTTGACTTAAAGATTCTAATCAAAGTCTCTTTCCGAATGTAGGACTACAACTTTCCTTGACCATAGTGCCTTTAATTGTTGCCTTTAACTGTTAAATGCTACACTATACTTTAGAAACTTTACTTATCTTATAATGCCGAGCTAATCTAAGAACTCTGCTCACTTTTCTGAGTACTATCCAATTACACCACCGCATCTAAATGCGACACAATGATTTCAGAAATTCTTGACATTCATAAGTCATCTATCATGGTTATGTGTATTACATATGTATTACATGAAATATTATCCATGATTTTGAAATTCTTATAATTGTTACTACTCACACTCAAACGTATATAACTCTCTGTTATATCACGTACCTATATGCCTTATGCCTTTATGCATCGGTTTGCGAATTGAAAAATGTCATTGGGTTATCACAGTATACGAATTGAAAGTCTTTAATCAAAAGATTATTAGATTACATACTTATCACTTTATGATCTCGAAACGTCATACTGCCATTATTAAAGTAAAGACACATCATATCTTATTATATCTTATCGTATCTATCCTAATAGATTTTGTCTAACACTTTTCCTAAATTCCCTCCATAAATTACGGAAATCTTTTTGCTATATACACGTATTCGAGGAGACGAATATATCATCCAGTATTCAAAACTAATCTCATATCAAAAACCCTAATTCCAAACACATAATATGGATTCCTCGAACTCTTCGAGCTCCAATGGCAGCGTAACCGGAATGAACCAACCAATCAGCCATCATCTATTTTGGATGAATTGGGGATGGGTTCGTAGTAAACTTAATCAATGGAGACAAGAAGAAGGTGATCCCTTCCACCAACCGAATTCACCTCTTGGTGAAGAACCTGAAGCACTTACTGGCGAACCCGTTCGGAACACTATTTTCACCCTCATTTCCAGGATATCCAGTCACGAATATATAATATCTAAAATTTTAGATCTTATTCATCCACTTGTCCGAACCGCCAATCATCCCGGAATAACAGAAGAAGTCAACGAGCTTCGCACTCGAGTAGTGGCTCTGGAGAATATGGTGCGAAACCTACGAACACCAGCAGCAGCACCAGCAGCATAACCAGTACCACCAGTACCATCGGCATCACCACTAACATCACCAGCTTCACCAACGAAAACATCCGCATTCCACGCCTCAACATCACACTCAGTACCTCAAACATCAACATCATACGCCCCATAGATACCAAGGAATATTAGTAATAATGAGTTAAGATGTATTGAATCATTCTTCCTGAAGAATTACATATGTATACTTTATATATATGGATTGGAACAATAATAAATCTTTTCATACTAAGCTATTACGTGTGAATCTTAACTAGTATGTACTACTTGATTAATTCATATCATTAATATGCTATGATGTACATCCTTCATTAATGACTTAACAATCGTTAATCACTGCTTCAACACAATAAACTCCATTTCATAATAAACCAAGTGTATTACTCAAATACATGATTGATTGTATACTTTCATTTTCGATGTACTCGAAACTTTCTAGAAAACATCATTCGTGCCTTATGAATTTCACAAGAATTCCACGAGCACCAACATCATATACTGAGGTATATCAATAACAATGAACAATGAAGTATTGATTCATAACTTCATTAGCAAAATATTTCGCGACAATTATGAAATCTCTAAGGTTTTGGAGATTATTTATTCTCGTTTCAACCGCAAATCAAATGAGTTTAATATTATATTAACTCATTAAATCTATATTATATCTGAAGAATACATATATGAACGTATATCTTCTCTTTTGTACAAACTGTTAATTGTGAAAATATTTTAATGGGTAGGTAATACCCGAGAAATATTTATATCTCACATTAATATGTTACATTGTACAATCTTCAAATTCTGATTCAATAATCAGTAACTATACTACTTACATCCACATATGTATCCGCGCTCCAAAGAACAACCATTTTCATTCAAATCAAATTACATATTCTGAATTTGACATATCAGAATTCAAGTAAAGCTATAGCAGATGTTATCTTTCTAAAGATCACTACATTCATGAATTATATTCATTCGTATTCTATGATGAATTATCACATCAAACCACCAAAATTATCATTCATTACTTTTGAAATCAACAACGCCTATTCGTTAACCATTAGATCCATTGACGATTACAATCAGCGTTTAATCATCTAAAAATAAAATTTCTTGAAACCATCTCGGGTTGTCAATCAATGATTCAGATTCGTTAACCTTGAGAATGCTGACGAAGCAGCAAATGCTATAGATGTTCTTAAGGGCTAACAGTTTGATAATAAAGAATGGTACGTTGGAAAAGCCCAAAAGAAAATTTGGAACTGAAAAACGGATTGAGCTAACCATGGAGGAGACCAAGGACAAACACAAGGGCCAAACCCTATATTCAAAGAATCCAGGAAATTCTGAATCCGGTGAAATCTTTAGAGAATATCTTGCTCCAAAGACATGTTAAAAGCTTGCGGAAAATTTTTCTTCATCAACTTTCGAACTTAGAAATTCCAAAATATCATCATAAATATCCTCTATATTTCGAAAGATATCTTCATAATGATTCATGTCCGCAATTAAGTATCTCTTTGCGATATCTTTATAAAGGAAACCGTTTTAGTTTCTATATTCTGTAAAATTCGAGTTTAAATTATAAATGCTTTGAAGAAGTGATTGGGAATTAAAGCATGAGTTAATATAATATAATGACATCAGGCCAACGTGATTATATTACAGTAAGTCATGCTCAGTTTTTAATGGAAGATGATGATTCATAGATTTTATAATCATCATTTGCCATGTTACACGACTCTTACATTCTATTTAACCTCTAAACATATCAAGAAAATATTTTTCTTGATGATTCGGTCTTTTTCGGATATTCTGGTAATATGACAAATCAAATCGTGCTATTACCTTTCCTTTCTACTTTATATATTATGATCATTCAAAACTTCATACCTATGAATTCTGGACCATTACTCGCTTGACTTGAAGTCGGGAAGAAGAAACAAAAACATAAAGCTCCGACATATAAGGGAAAATATAAAGCCCGATAACGACTCCGAAATTACAAACCGTGTATATCAATGCGTATAGCAATATAAAGACACGGGATAATTAAAAACACTATAACCCCAAGAGCATAGAAGAAGTAAACAGATTCCTCTGGCGGTAAAAGAAAAAAAAGAATGACTGCATAGATGGTCAATATAATAACCAGGATCAGAACTGGATTTAGCATTTTCTTAATCTTTTGGAAGTTTGAATTGGGAAAGAAAGTATAGAAGTGATGAAGATAATGAAACGGAAGAAGCTAATTTATAGCAAAATTCCAAACACATCAATTGAGGCAAATCACCACATTTAATCAAACAAATCTCAAAATTTCGTAAATACCGGAGAATCAAATCTTATAGATTACGAAGATTTCCTTTAATTCCTTGAATTCCGGAAATCAATCGTGACTACGTCAAAAGTTAAGGCGAACATTTAATTTTCTCATTTCACTCTTTTATGATAGCTTCGTTTATACTCTTCCTATAAACGAATCGTTTTATCCATATTATTCAATAGTGATAAAACTTTATTTTTCAACTTATATTCATCATTAAAATATTCTTGTTGTAAACAATGAAGATCTCTATCAAATTTCATGACTGTGATTTTCACGAACTCCTCTCTGTTTGTCTGCCCTAATATTGTGGCATAAAATGCTCAAGGTTTTAAATGAGCTCAATACCATTCATAACACATTTTATGTATCCAATTTACTGAAATGACTTGTATAACATCATCATTTTGAATGATCTTCGCATTAATGATAAAATGCACTTCGTTGAAGAACCTATAGAAATCATGGAAGGAGAGGTCAAACAAACGCGTAAAAGCAACATACCTATCATTAAAGTCTGTTGGAATTCGCGTAGAGGCCCCGAATATACCTGGGAACGCAAAGACCATATGAAACAGAAATATCCCCATTTCTTCTCACCTGCTGATGCATCCGAGAAGTCTACCTAAAACTTCGGGACGAAGTTTTTATTAACGGGGAGGTACTATAACAACCCTCACTTTTTGACTTCTGAAATTACTGAAATGACCTTATGGTTTACTGTCTGACTATACGTATTAATTATTTAAGGGTTGTTATATACACAATCAATTTAACGTTGACCAAATAATAAACTTTTATTCGACACTCACTGCTAATTAAAATTTATGCATTTCAATAATATTATTTATAACTATTAATCTATAAGTAATAAATAAAAAGTGACATTTATATAAATAATAAAACAATTGGGAACTAAATAAAAATAAATACAAGTCATGAATTAGTAAAAAGAAAATAATACTTATCATGTAGTAAATGTAAAAATAATAATAAACATAATAATAATAATAATAATAGTAATAATAATGAGACTAAAGAATCTTAAACAATTACATCCTTATGTTGACTAAAAATAAAGTATAAACTAGTACATCCTTATGTTGACTAATTATAAACTAGTACCACCTTTTGTTGACTAAAAATTATAAAACAAAATAAAATCATTAATTAGAACATCCTTATGTTGACTAACACTCTAATACTTGCACTATATAAACACTCCTAGACTCCTAGTTTCTCATTCACAAATCACACCAAAATCCTCTCTCAAAAACAATCTCTCCCTCTCCCTCTCTTGTGGTATTCGGATCTTCAAGCTTGTTCTTCGTGTTCTTCAAGAATTTTCAAGGAGTTCTTCAAGATTTTTAAGGCTTTGATCTTCCATCTTCATCGTGTTCATCTTTTTTTCTTTGTTAATTATCTTGAATCTTCAAAGGTATAACATAAACCTTAAACTATTTACATAAACTTTAATCTTTGTTAATTCATATTCATATTATAAACTTGTTATTCATAAGTATATACATAAACACTCCTAGATTTATATATACATATATACATGTAAAAAAAAATATTTTTATGTATATATACGAATTATATATACATATACATATTAAAACCTTAAACCCTAATACTACTTATACTAGTACTTAACATGTATACACTATTACTATTACTAGCACCTATAACCTACTACTTATATTGTAGCACAAAAACATTTTGGGATATGTATTAGAGATGTATAGATCTTCGAACTTTCTTGACGAATGGTTTCTACGAGATTCTAGGCAGAGGGTTTGGATTTCCGATTTAAAGGGTCCTATGGCTCAAGCCCCTAGATCTAAATTAGCCATTCGAAGGGAAAGGGGTGATTGGAAGCTTATCTAATACGGCAAGTATCCTAAAATGAAAAACACTCATAAAAGTAGAAACTCTCTAGTCATAGAAACTTAGTAAAATAAGAAACTTTCTAAAAATGTAAACTTTATAAAAATAGTAACTTACTAGGAATAGAAACTTAGTAAAACAAACTATACTTAAACACATACTTAAACTTAAACATGGGCAAAACACTTAACTACTCTTAAATGTCAATAGGTTGACTTTCCTGCTCACTCGTTCAACTCTTTATTTCGAGGAATAACTCTCTCTCTACTTACTAAGGTGAATTCATAGCCCCAATCTTTATTGCTAGCAAACTTATTTAATTTATTTGGGGTGAGACACATGCTGCTTTTACTATTTACAATTTAGACACAAGTACCAACTGCTAAAACTATGCTATACCCGGCTATGTCCGACTAAGTCCCTACAGTGATATTTTTAAGTGCTGCGGCATGCTTATTTATTGGGGGTAGGCCTATCGGGAGTAACGTCCCCGATACATTTGATTAAGTCTTTGTATTACTTGATAATGAAATTAAACCGACAAGGACAAACACAACTTGTCTTTGAGGCAAACTTTGAATAACTTTTGGATCTACGTGATCTACTAATTGGTCCATGTGAGACCAAGCTTATGAACAACTTTTGGATCTGCGTGATCTACTAATTGGTCCTTGTGAGACCAAGCTTATGAATAACTTTTGGATCTGCGTGATCTACTAATTGATCCATGTGAGATCAAGCTTATGAACAACTTTTGGATCTGCGTGATCTACTAATTGGTCCTTGTGAGACCAAGCTTATGAATAACTTTTGGATCTGCGTGATCTACTTTTTGGTCCCTGCGAGACCAACTTTATGAACAACTTTTGGATCTGCGAGATCTACTAATTGGTCCCTGCGAGACCAAGCTTATGAACAAAAATCTTGTGGTCTAACACTATTACTGAAATCATTATTTATGACAAACCTATGAACTCACTCAACCTAGTGTTGACTTTTTAAGCATGTTTATTCTCAGGTACTTAAATATTGTTTCCGCTGTATATCTACTACTTTGATGATGATTGATTGCCATGCTTGGAGTCATGCATTTCATATCATATCAATTAAAGACATTTAATGCATTGTTCATTAAATACAATGTAATCTATTTATCTTTCACTGCAAAACTCAATTAAACGTCTCATATAGAGTCGTTCTCGTTTATACAACTGTGGTTTGATATATTTAGTGACGTCATTCTTCCAGGCCCTATCTGGAGGACGTCACAGTTGAAGTGGTGGTTCTCAACTTTCATCAATCAACCCAAGGTGGTGAGCTTCGGCAAGATGGTGAGATCATGGTGATCGAACTGTAGTAGTAAGCAACATAGATGAGCAATTTGTAATGGTTGTTAATGATTAAATGGGTGGTTCATCGGTTGGGGTGGAGGTGTAGTTCGAAAGGAGGAAGGTTGATATTTTCATGTATATATAACATCTATGTATTTATATGTATGCATATATAATATATGTAGTACCCATGAATTGAAAAATTAAAACATTAAACCAAGAATTCAGATAGAAGGAAAAGTAGTGGCTGAGTTTGAAAAGAATCATAAAATAGAAAAAATAAAAATAAAAACAACCGAGGGTTCTTGTTTTAGATTAAAGGAAGAAATAGAAAGATTAGAGGGATAAAGGGTGATTGTGAAAGTGGTAAATATAAAGAAGAAAAAGTGGTTGGTGTAGTGACCCGAACTTTTCCATGTTTATATATATTAAATGAAATTGATTTTTACATGATTAAGTGTTTTCAACATGTTAATCAATCAAACTTGTTAAGAATTGATTATTTGAAATGAGTTTCATGTAGACAATTGACCACCCAAGTTGACCGGCGATTCACGAACATTAAAACTTGTAAACGACATGATGATATATATATGGATATACATATAGTTAACATGAGATTGTGATAAGTAAGTATCTCCATAAGTATATTAACAATGAGTTATATACATAAAAATGAGACTACTAAGTTAAGAAACTCGAAACGATATATATAACGATTATCGTTATTACAACGTCTTACTAAATACATATGTATCATATTAAGATATTGTTACACTATATTTAACATGATAAAATGATAATTATATATATCATTAAGTATGTTAACAATGAACTACATATGTAAAAACAAGACTACTAACTTAAGGATTTCGAAACGAGACATATATGTAACGATTATCGTTGTAACGACATTTAAATGTATATATATCATATTAAGATATATTAATATACCATAATATCATGGTAATATAATAATTTAACATCTCATTAGATATAATAAACAACGGGTTAACAACATTAAATAAGATCGTTAACTTAAAGGTTTCAAAACAACACTTGCATGTAACGACTAACGATAACTTAACGACTCAGTTAAAATGTATATACATGTAGTATATTTAGATGTATTAATATACTTCCGGAAGACTTCATTACATATATCAAAACACTAATACTTAACGAAAATGGGTACAATTACATTCCCATTCTTTTTTAATCAAGAATTCTAGTCGTATTCATACCTGTATTATACACCTCTTCTCGACGTACTTACTGTGGGTATATACCAATAGGAACTAGCATGGGATTCCACTCTTGATTATGTAATGTATGACTAATCAATTTTAACTTCTACCATGAACTAGTCAACTAACTAGAACTCCTTTTAACCCCACTCACCACTCACCACTTACCACTCATCATTCACTCCATTTCATTTCCAATTCTCTTTCTAATTCTCTCTCAACACACACACACACACACACACAAATACACACACTTATGAACGAATTTTTCCAGTAGCTAATCATCATCTTCATTAGAAATTACTTCAAGAATCAAGCTATAATTATCTTAGGAAGAACACTTCAAGAACACTTCGAAAATCCTTTCAAGTTTACTAGTTTACATCCAAGCTTTCTAATCCATTCCAAGTAATCATCTAAGATCAAGAAACCTTTTTTATTTATAGTAGGTATCCTTCTTATTCAAGGTAATAATGATATTCAAACTTTGATTCAATTTCTATAACTATAAACTATTTTAATTCGAGTAAAAATATTACTTGAACTTGTTTTTGTATCATGATCCTACTTGAAGAACTTTCAAGCCATCCAAGATCCTTTGAAGCTAGATCATTTATTGTCACTTCCAGTAGGTTTACCTACTAAACTTAAGGTAGTAATGATGTTCATAACATCATTTGATTCATACATATAAAACTATCTTATTCGAAGATTTAAACTTGTAATCACTAGAACATAGTTTAGTTAATTCTAAACTTGTTCGCAAATAAAGTTAATCCTTCTAACTTGACTTTTAAAATCAACTAAAAACATGTTCTATATCTATATGATATGCTAACTTAATGATTTAAAATCTGGAAACACGAAAAATACTGTAAAACCGGACATACGCCGTCGTAGTAACACCGCGGGCTGTTTTGGGTTTGATAATTAAAAACTATGATAAACATTGATTTAAAAGTTATTCTTCTGGAAAAATGATTTTTCTTATGAACATGAAACTATATCCAAAAATCATGGTTAAACTCAAAGTGGAAGTATGTTTTTCAAAATGGTCATCAAGACGTCGTTCTTTCGACTGAAATGACTACCTCTTACAAAAATGACTTGTAACTTATATTTCTGACTATAAACCTATACTTTTTCTGTATATATTCATAGAATAGAGTTCAATATGAAACCATAGAAATTTGATTCACTCAAAACGGATTTAAAAGGAAGAAGTTATGGGTAAAACAAGATTGGATATTTTTTGATTGTTGTAGCTACGGGAAATATTGTAACAATTATATGCAAATCATAACTTAACAAACTTATATTATATTATTCATGTATTCTAATATATATTATGTAATCTTGGGATACCATAGACACGTATACAATATTTTGACATATCATATCGACCCATCTGTATAATATATTTTGGAACAACCGTAGACAATCTATATGCAGTAATGTTGGAGTTAGCTATACAGGGTTGAGGTTGATTCCAAAATAATGTATATAGTTTGAGTTGTGATCTAGCCTGAGGCTTGTATACACTGGGTCGTGGATTGATCCAAGATAATTTATATTTATTTATTTCTGTACATCTAACTATGGACAACTAGTTGTAGGTTATTAACGAGGACAGCTGACTTAATAAGCTTAAAACATTAAAACGTATTAAAAAATGTTGTAAATATATTTTGAACATACTTTGATATATATGTACATATTTGTATAGGTTCGTGAATCGTCCAGTGGCCAAGTCTTACTTCCCGACGAAGTAAAAATATGTGACAGTGAGTTATAGTCCCACTTTTAAAATCTAATATTTTGGGATAAGAATACATGCAGTTTTATAAATGTTTTATGAAATAGACACAAGTAAATGAAACTACATTATATGGGTGAATGATCGAAGCCGAATATGCCCCTTTTGCTTGGTAGCCTAAGAATTAGTAAACCGATCTACTAATTGACGCGAATCCTAAAGATAGATCTATTGGGCCTAACGAACCCCATCCAAAGTACCGGATGCTTTAGTACTTCAAATTCGTTTTTATCATGTCCGAAGGATTTCCCGGAATGATAGGGGATATTCATATATGCATCTTGTTAATGTCGGTTACCAGGTGTTCACCATATGAATGATTTTTATCTCTATGTATGGGATGTATATTGAAATATGAAATCTTGCGGTCTATTATTACGATTTGATAAATATATATTTTAAACCTATAACTCACCAACATTTTTGTTGACGTTTTAAGCATGTTTATTCTCAGGTGACTATTAAGAGCTTCCGCTATTGCATACTAAAATAAGGACAAGATTTGGAGTCCATGCTTGTATGATATTGTGTAAAAACTGCATTCAAGAAACTGATTTTTGATGTAATATATTCTTATTGTAAACCATTATGTAATGGTCGTGTGTAAACAGTATACTTTAGATTATCATTATTTGATAATCTACGTAATGCTTTTTAAACCTTTATCGATAAAATAAAGGTTATGTTTGTTTTAAAAATGAATGCAGTCTTTGAAAGATGTCTCATATAGAGGTCAAAACCTCGCGACGAAATCAATTAATATGGAACGTTTATAATCAATATGAACGGGACATTTCAGTTGGTATCCGAGCGTTGGTCTTAGAGAATCAAAAATTTGCATTAGTGTGTCTTATCGAGTTTGTTAGGATACATTAGTGAGTCTGGACTTCGACCGTGTTTTCTTTAAAAACGATTTCTTAACACTTTTGTTGGAAACTATATATTATTAACATGTAAATATTATGTGATATATTAACCTCTTAATGTGTTTGATATTGTGTGATAGATGTCTACCTCTAGTACAAATCCCATTGATTCACTTAATAATAATGAAGAGTCGAATATATTTTGGGAAGATTCACAAATTCCCAAAGAGGAACCAGAAGAGGAGGAACCGGAAGAAGACGAACTAGAAGAGGATGAATCGGAAGAGGAGGAACCAGAAGAAGAAGAGGTTTCGGAGGAAGAAACAGTGATACCTACAGTAAATCATTTAAATAAAAGAAAATCCTCAACCAACGGACCAAAGTTAAAAATGGTCAACGGTGTTTCTGCCGAGGAAGCAAAATATTGGGAAGATTACCAATTTTCCGATGAATCGGATCCCGATGAGGATTCCGATGATGTTATAGAAATCACCTCGACCCAATTTAATATAGCAAAAGAAAATAATAAGGGAAAAGGTATAAAAATAGAGAAACCCGATTCCAACCCCGATGAGCTTTATATGTATCGGCAACATCCGTATTTCCTAAAGTGTAACAATAACCCAGGAACCTCTAAACCACCTGGTTTTTCTAAACCATTGTGGAAAATGACGGATCGTATTAGAGGAACACCATATATCCCTGGAAAATTAGGAAAGCGAACCAAGTCCAAAGAAGAAGAAACCAGTGATTCAGATTAGAGAGTTGTAATCATGTTGTGTATTATATGTATTATAGTGTGCTTGTACTTTTATGTTCTATGTATAAATTGCTTGTATTATTTGTTAATTATCTTTTATGAATCTAATCCTTGTCTATTTTACAGTATAAAAACAAAATGGACGTTAAGGGTAGATAACTAAATATTTTAGAAGACCTACCAGAGGATATGATTGAGGAAATCTTGTCTAGAGTCGGTCAGAGTTCATCAGCACATTTAGTTATGGCGAAATTAACTTGTCAAACATTTGAAAGACTTTCCAGAAATGCCTTAGTTTATAAAAGGCTTTCCTTTTATAGGTGGGGTATATCACATTGGGGAGACCGTAAGTTACGCCGTGTTTTCTTTAAAGCATTAAATGCGGGGAACCCAAATGCAATTTTACGCTACGGGTTAAGAACCTATTTTGACTCAACATATCCCAACATAGGATTTCGCGAGTTAGAAAGAGCTTCTAACATGCAACATAAAGAAGCATGTTATACTTACGGGTTAGTGATGTTCGCTTCTTACCAAAGTGAGAAAAAGAATATCGGGTTACAACTTTTAAATAAAACCTTTCCATAAGTGACGGATTCAGTAGTTGGGGTGAGAAACAAGGTTTTTAGATTATTACGGGGCTGTTGGACATTACAAAACCCTCGTCCTTTTGACGACATTACAACATGCTGCCTAGCCAATGGTCATAACGGTTATTTTCCACAAGACCAATGATGGGAAGTCATCTTAGTAAAACCGGAATGCATGACTTGTTTTTGGACTTATGAATTACGTGTCTTTATTTCCTTTGCTGAACAACTTGCGTATTAACTAGATTTATCTTCAAAACTGTCCTGTATCAAAGTGTAATATATTTCATGTTATATGTAATATAACGAAGTTGTGAGTTTGAAGAATATTTGTATGTGATATATTATTATAATCAGTTTTTCATATGGAATTGTAGTAGTTGAATTGTATATTAGCTACTAAGTATGAACTTAACGGGTAGGTAGTACTCGAATTTAAACTTATAAAACGCTAATATGAAGAAAAAGCTTTTATAAATGAGTTCATATTATGCTACGAAATACTATTGACTACTCTTAATATTCTGTATGATTAACTCGATTCAGTTGACTATTTTGAAGGAAATGGCACTGACTACTCGACAAACCATGAATATGAGCGAAGAGGAATTTCGTACTTTTCTTGCTGCAAACATAGCTGCAGTACAGGCTGCGCTACATACCAACAATAACTCTGAATCTAGCAATGCAGCTAACGGCACAAGAAATCACGTAGGATACACCTACAAAGAATTCACTGCCTGCAAACCTTTAGAATTTGATGGAACCGAAGGACCAATTAGATTGAAACGGTGGACCGAGAAGGTCGAATCGGTGTTTGCCATACGTAAGTGTACTGAAGAGGACAAAGTTAAGTACGCTACGTATACCTTCACAGGTACTGCGTTAACGTGGTGGAACACCTATCTTGAACAGGTAGGACAAAATGCTGCTTACGCGCTACCATGGTCGGCATTCAAGCAATTGATGAACGAGCAGTACCTTCCTAGAAACGAAGTCAATAAACTCAAGGCAGAACTTAGAGAGTTACGAACACAAGGGTTCGACATTACCACATATGAACGACGATTCACAGAGTTATGCCTATTGTGTCCGGAAGCATTTGAAGATGAAGAAGAGAAGATCGACGCATTTGTAAACGGGTTACCAGTAAGGATTCAAGAAGATGTAAGTTCACACGAGCCCACTTCTATACAGAAGGCAAGTCGAATGGATCATAAACTCATAAATCAGATGGAGGGAAGAATTAAAGAGCAGGCGGCCGAAGAAGCCAACACGAAACAACTCAAGAGGAAGTGGGAGGAAAACGGTGACAAGAGTCACCAGTACAACAACAACAACAACAATTACAACAACAATTGCAACAACTATCCCAACAACCGCAACAACAATCGCAACAATAACTGCAATCCTAACAATAACTACAACAAACATCCTAATAACAACAACTACAACAATCGTTTCAACAACAATAACAATTCCAACAACAACCTCAATAACAACAACGGCAACAAAAACCAAAAACAGCCATGTCATAGGCGTGAAGAAAATCATCAGGGGTTTTGCACGACATTTTACAATAGGTGTAAAAGAAATGGTCATAGCGCGACAAAGTGTGAGGTCTACGGACCAAAGTTGAACAGAACTAAAGGAACAAATAATGTCGGAACAAGTAATACCGAAACGAATAGTGTCGGAGCAAGTAATACCAACGCTGTTTGTTATAAATGTGGAAAACCAGGCCACATTATTAGAAATTGCCCGAATCAGGGGAATACTAATGGGCAGGGCCGTGGAAGAGTTTTCAATATTAATGCAGCAGAAGCACAGGAAGACCCAGAGCTTGTTACAGGTACGTTTCTTATTGACGATAAATCTGCTTATGTTTTATTTGATTCGGGTGCGGATAGAAGCTATATGAGTAGAGAATTTTGTGCTAAATTAAGTTGCCCATTGACGCCTTTGGATAGTAAATTTTTACTCGAATTAGCAAACGGTAAATTAATTTCAGTAAATAATATATGTCGGGAGAGAGAAATTAAACTGGGGGATGAAACGTTTAAAATTGATTTAATACCAGTCGAGTTAGGAAGTTTTGATGTAATAATTGGCATGGACTGGTTGAAAAAGGTGAGAGCAGAGGTCGTTTGTTACAAAAATGTGATTCGCATTATGCGTGAAAAAGGAAAACCTTTAATGGTGTACGGAGAAAAGAACAACGCGAAATTAAATCTTATTAGTAGTTTGAAGGTGCAAAAACTAATAAGAAAAAGTTGTTACGTCATTCTAGCACACATCGAGGAAGTTAAACCTGAAGAAAAGAACATCAGTGATGTTCCCGTCGCAAAAGAATTTTCCGATGTATTTCCGAAAGAATTACCGGGATTACCCCCACATCGATCCGTAGAATTTCAAATAGACCTTGTACCAGGAGCTGCACCAATAGCTCGTGCTCCATACAGACTCGCACCCAGCGAAATGAAAGAATTACAAAGTCAGCTATAGAAACTTTTAGAGCGTGGTTTCATTCGACCAAGTACATCACCATGGGGAGCTCCTGTTCTGTTTCTCAAGAAGAAAGATGGTACATTCAGGTTGTGTATCGACTACCGAGAGTTGAACAAACTTACCATCAAGAACCGTTACCCATTACCGAGAATCGACGACTTATTTGATCAGCTACAAGGCTCGTCGGTTTATTCGAAGATCGATTTACTTTCTGGATATCACCAAATGCGGGTGAAAGAGGATGACATTCCGATGACTACTTTTAGGATGCGTTACGGTCATTACGAGTTTATGGTTATGCCGTTTGGATTGACTAACGCACCAGCTGTGTTCATTGACCTCATGAACCGAGTGTGTGGGCCATATCTTGACAAGTTTGTCATTGTTTTCATCGATGACATATTTATTTACTCAAAGAATGACCAAGAGCACGAAGAACATTTGAGAAAAGTGCTAGAGTTGTTAAGAAAGGAAAAACTGTACGCTAAGTTTTCAAAGTGTGCATTTTGGTTGGAAGAAGTTCAATTCCTCGGTCACATAGTGAACAAAGAAGGTATTCAGGTGGATCCAGTAAAGATTGAAACCGTTGAAAAGTGGGAAACCCCGAAAACTCTGAAACACATACGCCAGTTTTTAGGACTAGCTGGTTACTACAGAAGGTTCATCCAAGACTTTTCCAGAATAGAAAAACCCTTAACTGCATTAACGTATAAAGGGAGGAAATTTGAATGGAAGGATGAACAAGAAAAAGCGTTTCAATTATTGAAGAAAAAGTTAACTACGGCACCTATATTGTCATTACCTGAAGGGAATGATGATTTTGTGATATATTGTGACGCCTCAAAGCAAGGTCTCAGTTATGTATTAATGCAACGAACGAAAGTAATTGCTTATGCGTCTAGACAATTGAAGATTCACGAACAGAATTATACGACGCATGATTTGGAATTAGGCGCGGTTGTTTTTACATTAAAGACTTGGAGGCACTACTTATATGGGGTCAAAAGTATTATATATACCGACCACGAAAGTCTTCAACACATATTTAATCAGAAACAACTGAACATGAGGCAGCGCAGGTGGATTGAATTGTTGAATGATTATGACTTTGAGATTCGTTACCACCCAGGGAAGGCAAATGTGGTAGCCGACGCCTTGAGCAGAAAGGACAGAAAACCCATTCGTGTAAAATCTATGAATATAATGATTCACACTAACCTTACTACTCAAATAAAGGAGGCGCAACATGGAGTTTTAAAAGAGGGAAACTTAAAGGATGAAATACCCAAAGGATGGAAGAAACATCTTAATATTCGGGAAGACAGAACCCGGTATAGGGCTGAAAGAATTTGGGTACCAAAATTTGGAGATATGAGAGAAATGGTACTTAGAGAAGCTCATAAAACCAGATACTCAATACATCCTGGAACGGGGAAGATGTACAAGGATCTCAAGAAACATTTTTGGTGGCCAGGTATGAAAGCCGGCGTTGCTAAATACGTAGGAGAATGTTTGACGTGTTCTAAGGTCAAAGCTGAGCATCAAAAACTATCAGGTCTACTTCAACAACCAGAAATCTCGGAATGGAAATGGGAAAACATTACCATGGATTTCATCACTAAATTGCCAAGGACTGTAAGTAGTTTTGATACTATTTGGGTAATAGTTGATCGTCTCACCAAATCAGCACACTTCCTGCCAATAAGAGAAGATGACAAGATGGAGAAGTTAGCACGACTGTATTTGAAGGAAGTCGTCTCCAGACATGGAATACCAATCTCTATTATCTCTGATAGGGATGGAAGATTTATTTCACGATTCTGGCAGACATTACAGCAAGCATTAGGAACTCGTCTAGACATGAGTACTGCCTATCATACACAAACTGATGAGAAGAGCGAAAGGACGATACAAACGCTTGAAGACATGCTACGAGCATGTGTTATTGATTTCGGAAACAGTTGGGATCGACATCTACCATTAGCAGAATTTTCCTACAACAACAGCTACCATTCAAGCATTGAGATGGCGCCGTTTGAAGCACTTTATGGTAGAAAGTGCAGGTCTCCGATTTGTTGGAGTGAAGTGGGGGACAGACAGATTACGGGTCCGGAGATAATACAAGAAACTACCAAGAAGATCATCCAAATTCAACAACGGTTGAAAACCGCCCAAAGTCGACAAAAGAGCTACGCCGACATTAAAAGAAAAGATATAGAATTTGAAATTGGAGAGATGGTCATGCTTAAAGTTGCACCTTGGAAAGGCGTTGTTCGATTTGGTAAACGAGGGAAATTAAATCCAAGGTATATTGGACCATTCAAGATTATTGATCGTGTCGGACCAGTAGCTTACCGACTTGAGTTACCTCAACAACTCGCAGCTGTACATAACACTTTCCACGTCTCGAATTTGAAGAAATGTTTTGCTAAAGAAGATCTCACTATTCCGTTAAAATAAATTTAAATCAACGAAAAACTTCAATTCATCGAACAACCCGTCGAAATAATGGATCGTGAGGTTAAAAGACTTAAGCAAAACAAGATACCAATTATTAAGGTTCGATGGAATGCTCGTAGAGGACCCGAGTTCACCTGGAAACGAGAAGATCAGATGAAGAAGAAATACCCGTACTTATTTCCAGAACATACGACAACACCTCCAACTGCTTAAAATTTCGGGACGAAATTTATTTAACGGGTAGGTACTGTAGTGACCCAAAATTTTTCATGTTTATATATATTAAATGAAATTGATTTTTGTAACACCCTGATTTTTTTTTTAAATCACAGCGGAAGTCTTAATTCACATAAATACCCTTAGTTAATTACTAACATGATTATCACAAATCATTAGCTAGTTACTTATTACAAACCACCGGTGTTACGTTAAACAACTAGTTACATATTTATAAAAGTTAAGACATCAGAGTTCGTCTTGTCAAACATATCGTCAACCCAACTCCTGTCCCTACTAGCACTAATATCGAAAACCTGCAAGGGATGAGGTGAGGGGGGTTAGCACGAGGCTAAGTGAATGGAATCATCTAACAGATCTAGCATACAGTACCAACTTGTACAACTACAGCAACTACAACAATCCATAACAGGCAACTGACAACTAATAACTAGCAACTATCAACTGGCAACAATCAACTAGCAACTATGCTCCAACTAGAGACTCGACGGATTGTACGAGCACACGACCACTAGCTGATCAGTCTAGCGTCTACCGAAAGTCCTTACTACTGAATCCCCAGTATAGTAAATCCACACGCAGGTGATGCGTCATTCAGCACTATACTCAACAAATAGTAGCCAACTGGACCCAACCACAACAAGGTTGACCTCTCTGAGCTGAACCTAACAACAATAGGTTCCAACAGTCAACTACAACTTGTGCACACAACTGTTAAGCAACTATCACTACGAACAACTGTTCCTACGACTAGCATGGCAACTCTACGATGATCATTATTACAACATATCTACTAAGCATAGCAACTATAACAGTATAACATAGTAGCATAACTTGCTACTCTATACCACACCCGGAGATAATCCCACTCACCGATTACCAGCTACAGCTCTGTTATCTTACTTCTGAGCTTCTTCCTTGTTCTTATCACCTGAGAACAACACAACGAAGTCAATATACATATCTCAATCAATAGTATAATCAAATCATACTATAAACTAGGTCATAATACTATATATTCATAATTTTATGAGTCTACATCATGACTCCATTCAATAATGGCATACAGGTGCGTGCAAAACACGACATACACACTAAAACTCCTTTTCCGACCCAAAAACAGTTTGATCTAGTTTCTTAAAAGTTCACCATTGAAAAGTATTCTTTATTACAATTCTAACGATAGTTTATTCATAAAAAACAGAGTTACATTTTGAAAGTTACGCCCGTTTCAATTTCATAAAAGGTACTGTAGCAAATAGTGACACTGTAGCAATTCGGCACTGTAACAAATAGTGACACCGTAGCAACTCGGTACTGTAGCAACTCGGGTACTGTAGCAACTCGGGTACTGTAGCAAACTGGGTTTCGAACCAATTTCGCTGATTTTGTGATTTTTTCCCCAAAAACTCGATTTTTAAGTGTTTTTGACCAAATTTTAAGCACAAGAAAGTTACTAAACATATATACAACCTATTTCTATCATCAATTAAGCATAATAAATATATTTCATGAAGATTCAAGCTCATATGCACACTTTTTATTCAAGAACACAAAAACCCAATTTCTAACAATCAAAGCATGGATTCAACAAGACAAACCTGAGATGATGCTCACAATGATGCTAGAAATCAGTTTCTAAAGTCTCTTAATCCAATTTCAAGTTTAGATCAATTAGGATTTCAAGAGTGAAGGAGTTAGGTACGGGAGTAATATTTCTAATTTGGGGAAAATGATGGAATAATCCAGATTCAAGCTATTTATATTGGGTTATAAAACCATACCCCATAACACACGGGTATTTACCAGTTATCTGATATCTTTCGTACTTAATTTGACTGCCCTAACGGAGTCCAAATTAAATAAACGAACCTATTCTGTGACCCTTGTCACAAACTGGTCTCAACTAAACAACCAAATAAGTATAAACATATAATTATAAAAATCACTAATTACGCCATTCCCCAGGGTACAATGGTCATTTCATCTAGACCCAAAACGCGGGTGTTACAATTTTTACATGATTAAGTATTTTCAACATGTTAAGCAATCAAACTTGTTAAGAATTGATTATCTGAAATGAGTTTCATGTAGACAATTGACCACCCAAGTTGACCGGCGATTCACGAACGTTAAAACTTGTAAACGACATGATGATATATATATGGATATACATATAGTTAACATGAGATTATGATAAGTAAGTATCTCCATAAGTATATTAACAATGAGTTATATACATAAAAATGAGACTACTAAGTTAAGAAACTCGAAACGATATATACAACGATTATCGTTATTACAATGTCTTACTAAATACATATGTATCATATTAAGATATTGTTACACTATATTTAACATGATAAAATGATAATTATATACTCCCTCCGTCCCATCTTAAGTGTCCACTGTTGAATTTTCAAAGTCTTTCTTTGTCAACTTTGACCGTAAATACTTTTATTTGTGTTATATAATACTTGATAAAAATTATATGGAATGAAAACACATTTAAAACTCAATTCATTCATATAAGTTTCATGAATTATTATATAGAACAAATGAAAATATTTACGGTCAAAGTTGACAAAGAAAGACTTTGAAAAGTCAACAGTGGGCACTTAAGATGGGACAGAGGGAGTATATCATTAAGTATGTTAACAATGAACTACATATGTAAAAACAAGACTACTAACTTAAGGATTTCGAAACGAGACATATATGTAACGATTATCGTTGTAACGACATTTAAATGTATATATATATCATATTAAGATATATTAATATATCATAATATCATGATAATATAATAATTTAACATCTCATTAAATATAATAAACAATGGGTTAACAACATTAAATAAGATCGTTAACTTAAAGGTTTCAAAACAACACTTGCATGTAACGACTAACGATGACTTAACGACTCAGTTAAAATGTATATACATGTAGTGTATTTAGATGTATTAATATACTTCCGGAAGACTTCAATACATATATCAAAAAACTAATACTTAACAAAAATGGGTACAATTACATTCCCATTCTTTTTTCATCAAGAATTCTAGTCGTATTCATACCCGTATTATACTCCTCTTCTAGACGTACTTACTGTGGGTATATACCAATAGGAACTAGCATGGGATTCCACTCTTGATTATGTCATGTATGACTAATCAATTTTAACTTCTACCATGAACTAGTCAACTAACTAGAACTCCTTTTAACCCCACTCACCACTCACCACTTACCACTCATCATTCACTCCATTTCACTTCCAATTCTCTTTCTAATTCTCTCTCAACACACACACACACACACACACACACACTTATGAAGATCAAGCTAATCATCATATTCATCAAAAATTACTTCAAGATCAAGCTATAATCATCTTAGGAAGAACACTTTAAGAACACTTCGAAAATCCTTTCAAGTTAACTAGTTTACATCCAAGCTTTCTAATCCATTCCATGTAATCATCTAAGATCAAGAAACCTTTGTTATTTATAGTAGGTTATCCTTCTTATTGAAGGTAATAATCATATTCAAACTTTGATTCAATTTCTATAACTATAAACTATCTTAATTCGAGTAAAAATCTTACTTGAACTTGTTTTTGTGTCATGATCCTACTTGAAGAACTTTCAAGCCATCCAAGATCCTTTGAAGCTAGATCATTTTTTGTCACTTCCAGTAGGTTTACCCACTAAACTTAAGGTATTAATGATGTTCATAACATCATTCGATTCATACATATAAAACTATCTTATTCGAAGATTTAAACTTGTAATCACTAGAACATAGTTTAGTTAATTCTAAACTTGTTCGTAAATAAAATTAATCCTTCTAAATTGACTTTTAAAATCAACTAAACACATGTTATATATCTATATTATATGCTAACTTAATGATTTAAAACCTGGAAACACGAAAAACACCGTAAAACCGGACATACGCCTTCGTAGTAACACCGCGGGCTGTTTTAGGTTTGATAATTAAAAACTATGATAAACTTTGATTTAAAAGTTGTTCTTCTGGGAAAATGATTTTTCTTATCAACATGAAACTATATCCAAAAATTATGGTTAAACTCAAAGTGGAAGTATGTTTTTCAAAATGGTCATCAAGACGTCGTTCTTTCGACTGAAATAACTACCTCTTACAAAAATGACTTGTAACTTACATTTCCGACTATAAACCTATACTTTTTCTGTATAGATTCATAAAATAGAGTTCAATATGAAACCATAGCAATTTGATTCACTCAAAACGGATTTAAAACGAAGAAGTTATGGGTAAAACAAGATTGGATATTTTTTGATTGTTGTAGCTACGGGAAATATTGTAACAATTCTATACAAATCATAACTTAACAAACTTATATTGTATTATTCATGTATTCTAATATATATTATGTAATCTTGGGATACCATAGACACGTATACAATATTTTGACATATCATATCGACCCATCTATATAATATATTTTGGAACAACCGTAGACAATCTATATGCAGTAATGTTGGAGTTAGCTATATAGGGTTGAGGTTGATTCCAAAATAATATATATAGTTTGAGTTGTGATCTAGCCTAAGGCTTGTATACACTGGGTCTGGATTGATCCAAGATAATTTATATTTATTTATTTCTGTACATCTAACTATGGACAACTAGTTGTAGGTTATTAACGAGGACAGCTGACTTAATAAGCTTAAAACATTAAAACATATTAAAAAATGTTGTAAATATATTTTGAACAAACTTTGATATATATGTACATATTTATATAGGTTCGTGAATCGACCAGTGGCCAAGTCTTACTTCCCGACGAAGTAAAAATCTGTGAAAGTGAGTTATAGTCCCACTTTTAAAATCTAATATTTTGGGATGAGAATACATGCAGTTTTATAAATGTTTTACGAAATAGATACAAGTAAATGAAACTACATTATATGGGTGAATGATCTAAGTTGAATATGCCCCTTTTGCTTGGTAGCCTAAGAATTAGTAAACCGATCTACTAATTGACGTGAATCCTAAAGATAGATCTATTGGGCCTAACAAACCCCATCCAAAGTACCGGATGCCTTAGTACTTCGAATTTGTTTTTAACATGTCCGAAGGACTTCCCGGAATGATAGGGGATATTCTTATATGCATCTTGTTAATGTCGGTTACCAGGTGTTCACCATATGAATGATTTTTATCTCTATGTATGGGATGTATATTGAAATATGGAATCTTGTGGTCTATTATTACGATTTGATAAATATATAGGTTAAACCTATAACTCACCAACATTTTTGTTGACGTTTTAAGCATGTTTATTCTCAGGTGACTATTAAGAGCTTCCGCTATTGCATACTAAAATAAGGACAAGATTTGGAGTCCATGCTTGTATGATATTGTGTAAAAACTGCATTCAAGAAACTTATTTTTGATGTAATATATTCTTATTGTAAACCATTATGTAATGGTCGTGTGTAAACAGTATACTTTAGATTATCATTATTTGATAATCTACGTAATGCTTTTTAAACCTTTATCGATAAAATAAAGGTTATGTTTGTTTTAAAAATGAATGCAGTCTTTGAAAAACGTCTCATATAGAGGTCAAAACCTCGTGACGAAATCAATTAATATGGAACATTTATAATCAATATGAACGGGACATTTCAGTTGGATAGATTGAGATTGAACGGGCATGTATATATCTATATACAGAATTGAAAAGCAAATGATTAAATTAAGCAAAGTAATTCAATTAGGCATAGTACTAATATATTCATGGTAGTGATGTTCAACGCTATTATATATTATAACATTATAATTTCATAATTAAAACATGTGGTTACACAGCAAACAGCCTTCATTCTTGTAATCTTCTACTGACAGTTTATCACGGATGGCTAAATCATGTCCATGGCTAAATAGTTAATGTATAAAAGTGTTCATATATATCCCAAATTTTTTGATTAAATATCTTTATTTATTTTGGTCATTAAATGTTTGAAACCTGATCAAAAAGGTGCGTCAATTATTTATTTTTAGTTCCAATTAATATGTACGGAGTATTAAGACTTAATTTGAGGTATCTAAATATATTTTTAGCAACTTAAAATTGATTAAGCTTAATTTTGGACCAACGTTTATTTTTAACTTCTCATAAATTCGAATTTAAACTTGTTTATTATTAATCATAGAATTTGATCTGTTATTCGAACTCCATCCCAACTAAAATATAAATATTTTTAAAATCAATCAACTAGGTTCTAAATATATATTTTTATATTTTTAAATATATATGTATCTATTTACAAATAGTTGTTCGTGAATCGTCGAGAACAGTCAAAGGGTAATTGATTATATGAAACAGTTCAATTTTTTTTTTTGAGACTTCTATCCTGTAGACTTTGCTTACCATGTCAGAAACATATAAAGATTAAAGTTTAAATTTGGTCAGAAATTTCCGGGTCGTCACAGTACCTACCCGTTAAAGAAATTTCGTCCCGAAATTTGAATGAGGTCGTCACGGCTGACAATAAGAATGTTTTCATGACACATACGAGCTGATAATTGAAGTTTTATCATTATTGAGTAATATGGATAAAACAATTCGATTATTCGAAGAGCACGAATGAAGCTATCACAAAAGAGTGAAATGAATAAATAAAGTTTCGTCTTAACTTTTGACGTTGTCTTGGTTGAATTCTGAAATTCAAGGGATTTAATGAAAATCTTCAAAATCTAAAAGATTTGATTCTTCGGTGAGTAAGGGAATTAAGATCTCTATAATTAAATACGGTGATCTGCTTCGATTACTCTGTCTGATATTTCCATTATAAATTAAGCTCTTCCATTCCATTATTGTCACCATTCCTATATTTTCTTTCTTAGTTCATACATCCAAAAGATTGTGAAAATGCTTAATCCCGTTCTAATCCTTGATATTTTTCTAATTATCATTTCTGTCATCCTTCTTTTCAATCTTCCATCAGAAAAATTTGTTTACTTCTACCATTACCTTGGGGTGATACTATTCTTAATTATACCGTGTCTTTGTATTGCTATTTGTATTAATATCCACGATTTGTAACCTCCGTGTTGTTATTGGGCTTCATATTTTCTCTTATATTTTGGAGCTCTTTGCCTTTTTAATCTCTTCTCGACCTCTAGTAAAGCGAGTAATGGTCCAGAATTCGTAAGTATGGAGTTTCGAATGAACTTAATGTTCTAACAAGAAAGAACGTAATAGCACGATTTGATTTGTCAAATTACCAGAATCACTGAGAATAGAACTATCAAGAATATATTTTCTTGATATGTTCAGAAGTTAAACAGAATGAAAGAGTTAAGTAATATGGCACATGATGATGTTATGATCTGTGAATCATCATGTCCCATTAGAAACTCAGCATGACTTACTGTAATATAATCACGTTGATCAAATGTCATTATATTATACTAACTCATGCTTCAGTTCCCAACACTTCTTCAAAAACATTCATAATTCGAATTTTTCAGAATTTAGAAACTAAAATAGTTTCCTTTCTGATGTAACACTGATATCACGAAGGGATAAATGATTTCAGATAAGAATAGTTATGAAAATATCTTCAGAAATATCGAGGATATTTATAATTAAAGATACGACGATATCTTAGAATTTCTAATATCGAAGGATGATGATGAAGATTTTTCCGTAAAGATGTAGAGTCAGGAGCAAGGTATTCGTTACTGACTTCAGCAGATACTGAATCATTTGAATTCTTTGAAGGCAGGTTTAGTCTTTGTGATTTGTCTACAGCCTCATTCATGGTTTGCTCAATCCGTTTTCCAGTTCCAAACCTTCTCTTTTTCTGAGTTTTACCAACACATTATTCTTTATCATTAAACTTTTTGCTGTTAAGGTCATTTACAGTTTTTTCTGCTTCATCAGCATTTTTCAAAATTTCGAGAACTAGTTCGCAGTTTAGGGTGTTTTTCAGAAACTTCACATTCAAAGAATGTAAGTCCAAGAGATAGACGTTGTACGTACACATATAACTGTTGGCGTAGACATGCTGCGAGATTTCAAAATACTGATTGCTAATTCCCGATGATTCGTATGGCAATTCTCATTACAAGATGAAGATGAGTAAATGACGGGGTTTTGATAAATATAATGATTTTCGAAAAAAATCCTAGAACAATACGATTGCTGGTAAGTTTACTGCTACTGTGGTGGAATATAAAAGGTTCTCCGGTAATGATGACGAAAGGGCAAAGTATATATCGAGCTTATAATAAGACTGTTTCAACTGATAAGTCGAAGTTGACTTGCTGGAGCTGTGACAAAACTGGCTAATTTGAAAAGGAATCGCAAAGTTAAATTTTTTTTTTAATAAATGCCAAAGGGTCTGACACAGGTATGTGTTAAACTATGACTTTGGTTTTGAGAGTTTTTCAGGTGAATGACTGTGGGTAACATGTGATTGGATCATCATCTCGATTGTTCATTATTTGAAGTGTCTTCAGGAATTTCGAAGGGTTTAAACACAGTTTGTAATCATAAGATGTTCTAGGAGTTTGAATGATACAAGTATTTTATGAATAGAAATGTTGTTCTATCACAGTTTTGAAGTCAAAGTATAGCTTTGAAAGATGTAGGAATCTAAGAGTGGTGATACCAGTTATATCTCGAATTAAATTTTGAGGTTTCAAAATCAGAATGTGTAATTGGGTTTGAATGAGTATGATTGTTTTGATTTCTATAAACAAATGTATATAGTTGTAAAAGTATGGAGTATAGTGGATGATTTGCTGAATCGGAATCGAAGTATGTAACATATTAATTGTGAATTTATATATCTCTTGGGTATTACCTACCCGTTAAAAATTTTCACAATTAAAATTTTGTAGAAAAGAATTTTATTACAGTCCTTATGAAAATATATATGTATGTATATTTTCTTCAGATATAGTATAGATTTAATGAGTTAATATGATATTAATCTCATTTGCTTTACCGTTAGAACAAGAATATATAATCTCTAAAACATTAAAGATTACATAATTGCTATGTCGAATGAAGATAAACGATGTAGAACGTCATGTAGAACGATGATTATGTTTGAGGTATAGACTGTGGTGTTGAGGCGTGTAATGTGGATGTTGTTGTTGGTGGTACTGGTATTGATGTTGGTGGTACTGTTGGTGCCGGTGATGTTGCTGAAGCAGGTACATTTTGCACCATATTTTCCAAGGCTACAACTCGGACGCGAAGCTCGTTGACTTATTCTATTACACCAGTATGATTATCGGTTCAGACGAGTGGATGAATAAGATCCAGAATTAGAGATAATATATAAGCATGAAGAGATACTCTGGAAATGAGAGAGAAAATGGTATTACAGTCAGGTTCGCGGTAAGTGCTTCAGGTTCTTCGTCAAGAGGGGAATGTGGTGGATGGAAGGGATCACCTTCTTCTTATCTACAATGATTAAGTAGGCTACGAACCCATCAAATGAATTGGAGATGGCTGATTGGTTTATTCATTTTGGTGACACTGCTTCCGAAGCTTAGGAGAACATCCATGTCGGAATAGCTGTCGGGTTCCGAAGAACTTGAACTAGTGACGAGTTTCATTTCATACGATTGAGTAAAGGATTTTTCGATAGGAAATGATTTCTGACTATTGGATGGTATTCTAATTACATAGAATATCTATATATATATATATATATATATATATATATATATATATATATATATATATATATATATATATATATATATATATATATATATAGAACTAAAGATTTCGTAGATTACGGAGGAATTTACGAAATATGTCAGGCAAGGTCTGCAGTAACAGATACGCTAAGATATGGATTAGCAGATACGCTAAGATATGAATTTGTCTATACACTATTCATGCAATTAATGCAGTAAGATGTGTCTAGACTAAGAATGATAAGCAGGTAATTTCCTAAGGATGATAAGCAGATGATTTCCGACTAGAAATGATAAGCAAAACTTTTGACATGCAGACACGGTCGAAGTCCAGACTCATTAATGCATCCTAATAACTACTAGTTAGATACACTAATGCAAGACCTGGTTCGCTAAGACAACCGCTCTGATACCACCTGTAGAGACCCGTCCTAATCCATCTGGACGAATACATTACATTTGGTTACATCGCGAGGTACTTGACCTCTATATGATACATTTTACAAACATTGCATTCGTTTTTAAAAGACAAACTTTCATTTCATCGAAAGTTGACGGCATGCATACCATTTCATAATATATCCAACTATAATTGACTTAATAATAATCTTGATGAACTCAACGACTCGAATGCAACGTATTTTGAAATATGTCATGAATGACTCCAAGTAATATCTCTAAAATGAGCAATTGCACAGCGGAAGATTTAATTCATACCTGAGAATAAACATGCTTTAAAGTGTCAACCAAAAGGTTGGTCAGTTCATTAGTTTAACATAAATAATCATTTCCATCATTTTAATAGACCACAAGATTTTCATTTTCATTTCTCATAAATATACGTCCCATACATAGAGACAAAAATCATTCATATGGATTGAACACCTGGTAACCGACATTAACAAGATGCATATAAGAATATCCCCTATCATTCCGGGACATCCATCGGACATGATAAAACAACATCGAAGTACTAAAGCATCCGGTACTTTGGATGGGGTTTGTTATTCCCAATAGATCTATCTTTAGGACTCGCATCAATTAGTAGATTGGTTTACTAATTCTTAGGCTACCAAGCAAAAAGGGGCATATTCGGCTTCGATCATTCAACCATATAATGTAGTTTTAATTACTTGTGTCTATTTCGTAAAACATTTATAAAAGCGCATGTATTCTCAGTCCCAAAAATATATATTGCAAAAGCATTTAAAAAGGGAGTAATGAAACTCACTATACTGTATTTTGTAGTAAAAATACATATGACGTCATTGAACAAAAGTAGGGTTGGCCTCGGATTCACGAACCTATATCATTTATATATATATATATATATATATATATATATATATATATATATATATATATATATATATATATATATATATATATATATATATATATATATATATTAACACATATAAATGTAATCGAACGAATTTATATATCATTAGTGATATACTTCTTATTTTAATAAATTATGTGTTTCATTAATAACTTAATTAAATGTATTTATTTTATATACTTTAAATAAATAAAATGTTAATATGGTTTAGTTAAGTATATTTCTATATGACTAATTTTTATTGTAGTAATGATAATAATATTAGTAGTAATATTGATAATAATAATAATATAGTTTTTATGAATATAATATTAATAATGATACTAGTAATAATAAAAATGATAATAATACTAATAGTGTAAAAATAATAATATTATTGTTAAAAATAATAATAATAGGGATAATAAAATAATAATGATAAAAATAATGATAATTCTAATAATAATAATGATACTTAATAATAATAATAATAGTTTTAATAATAATAATATTAATAATTTTCAAAAAATAATAATAGGTATTTGTCATAAACTTAATCATACTTTTTCTTAATAATCATAATCATATCATTAACCTATTTTAAATCATAAACTTAATCCTAATTTTTATTTTTAAACCTAACCTTATCATTTTAATAATAATAATAATAATAATAATAATAATAATAATAATAATAATAATAATAATAATAATAATAATAATAATAATAATAATAATAATAATAATAATAGTAATGAGTAATAAGTAAACTACCTCAAAGAAGTAGTCCTTAAAAAAAATGCCCAAGTCCGGATTTGAACCCGCGACCTCCCGCTAACCCGATAACATCATTAACCATATTTATTATTATCGTTATTTCACATATCATTAACAAATCATAATCATCTCCATGCTACATCGTCTTATTATTTTTTGTATCATTATATTTAATTCATTATCATCGTCTTCATAATCACCATCAACGCGATTATAATCATAATCAACACTCGTCATCATCATTATTCATCTAACCTCTGTAATATCAAAACTCTCGGATTAAACCATCGTCAATTATAAATACTCGATTATCATTTTCATGATACATCGATCTTGTTTTCAACATACAACCCTTTATCATGCATAATCCTTCATAATTAGCATGTTCATCATCAACTTACTAGCATCATTCTTTTTCATCATCAACAACAATCAACCATATGATTATCATCATTTTAATGGTTATCATGATCATTATCATCAATATCATGATCACTATATCATACACCATAATCGATTATCATCATCCTTATACTACCATCATCTTCCATGTTATTTCTACTATCATTATCATTACAACATTTTTGTTGATTAAAACACGCCATAGAAACAATCAAGAGAAGAAAAAATGATCGTGCGGTTTTTAAAAGAAATTCAGACACAGTCTTTTGGCCCACTAAACAGCCCAACAAGAAACTCAGCCCAAGGTGATGGATTGGTTGATATTAGTCAGCCCAAAGGAAGAAATTAGGAACTGGCCCATGCTTTGTAATTAGAATTCGAAATAGAAAAGAAAAGTCTCCATTAATTAATCATAATCAAAATCAAATGATCATCACCACACTTTAATATCATCATTCTGTTGTCATCCTCCATTATAACAATAATATTGTAATTACCTACTCTTAAAGAAAAAGAATCCTAGGCGTGCTATTATGTATTCCTTTTTCTTTATAAACTAACAACCACAACAATTAATAAAGATAATTTGGTGGTGGTGATGGTTTAGACAGCTGGAAAAGACAACAGTATTATCCTCGCCGTAATGGTTTTATTAAGTGGTTTTGTTGTAGTTGGGTTTGAATAAGAAACGGGATTAATACATAGGTGATTATGGAGTTGTAGGATGGGTGTTAGAACCTGAAACAGAAGTAGAAGAAGCATTTGGTAATCATGTTGTTTGAGTAGAAGAAAAAGAAGAGAATCAGAAACATAAGTATTAAAGTAGGCGGGTTATAGCAGCTGTGATCAGTAACAATATGGTGGCATGCAACATAATCATTCGCAGGTTGTATATATTTGATGGTTTGGTTTTCGAATATAGAATAGGATAATGGATTAACCTGTAGATAGTTGTTCGATGGTGGTTTGATCAGTGAAAGTAAACAGAATCCATGCAACTACGGTGGTTGTTTTTGATGGTTGTTTAGCGAAGATGATTGGGAAAGGAACCATGAGTAACACCAATAGTTCAATGGGGGTGTTGATGGTTTTGTTTGAACAAGGAAATTAAAAAATATAGAATTAGTAGTGGGTGTTATAGGTGGAGGATGTGGATGGTGCTCGATTGTTGAAGTGGTGGTTCTCGACTTTCATCAATCAACCAAAGGTGGTGAGCTTCGGCAAGATGGTGAGATCATGGTGATCGAACTGTAGTAGTAAGCAACATAGATGAGCAATTTGTAATGGTTGTTAATGATTAAATGGGTGGTTCATCGGTTGGGGCGGAGGTGTAGTTCGAAAGGAGGAAGGTTGATATTTTCATGTATATATAACATCTATGTATTTATATGTATACATATATAATATATGTAGTGCCTATGAATTGAAAATTAAAACAGTAAGCCAAGAATTCAGATAGAAGGAAAAGTAGTGGCTGAGTTTGAAAAGAATCATAATATAGAAAAAAAAAACAACCGAGGGTTCTTGTATTAGATTAAAGGAAGAAATAACAAGATTAGAGGGATAGAGGGTGATTGTGAAAGTGGTAAATATAAAGAAGAAAAAGTGGTTGGATAGATTGAGATTGAACGAGCATGTATATATCTATATACAGAATTGAAAAGCAAATGATTAAATTAAGCACAGTAATTCAATTAGGCACAGTACTAATATATTCATGGTAGTGATGTTCAACGGTATTATATATTATAACATTATAATTTAATAATTAAAACGTGTGGTTACACAGCAAACAGCCTTCATTCTTGTAATCTTCTACCGACAGTTTATCACGGATGGCTAAATCGTGTCCATGGCTAAACAGTTAATGTATAAAAGTGTTCATAAAACTCCCAAAGTTTTAGATTAAATATCTTTATTTATTTTAGTCATTAAATGTTAAAACCTGATAAAAAAGGTGCGTCAATTATTTATTTTCAGTTCCAATTAATATGTACATAGTATTAAGACTCAATTTGAGGTATCTAAATATATGTTTAGCAACTTAAAATTGATTAAGCTTAATTATGGACCAACGTTTATTTTCAACTTCTCATAAATTCGAATTTAAACTTGTTTATTATTAATCATAGAATTTGATCTGTTATTCGAACTCCATCCCAACTAAAATATAAATATTTTTAAAATCAATCAACTAGGTTTTAAATATATATTTTTATATTTTTAAATATATATGTATCTATTTACAAATAGTTGTTCGTGAATCGTCGAGAACAGTCAAAGGGTAATTGATTATATGAAACAGTTCAAAGGGTAATCTGATAAATATATGTAAATACATATAACGACTATATTTAAATTATATAATAAACATGTATAGATTTTGGAAGCTATTTTGGGTCAAGTTGACTTTTGTTGACTTTTGCATGATAATCTCGAACATTAGGATTGTGATACACTATGACTTGACCTAAATTGTTAGACAGATATTGACCAACATGTAAATATATATAATTAATATAGGTTCGTGAATCCGAGGCCAAACCTGCACTTTTCCAGTGTCGTCATTTGCATTATTGCTACAAAATACAGTATTGTGAGTTTCATTTGCTCCCTTTTTAAATGCTTTTGCAATATATATTTTTGGAACTGATAATACATGCGCTGCTTTTATAACTGTTTTACGAAATAGACACAAGTACTGAAACTACATTCTAAGGTTGAATTATTATACCGGATATCACCCTTTTTAGCTTGGTAGCCTAAGAATTTAGGAACAGACCCCCAAATTGACGCGAATCCTGAAGATAGATCTATGGACTTTGACACGTCCCATCTAGGTTATGGATGCTTTAGTACTTCAATTTTTATATACAGATGAGTATACCTGTATAATTGGGGATATTCTAGATGCATTTGTTAATGTCGGTTACCAGGTGTTCACCATATGAATGATTTTTGCAGATGAGTGTTCCTGCATTTAACTATGTAAATGAAATCTTGTGGTCTATTAAAATTATGGAAACGATTGATTATGATAAACTAATGAACTCACCAACCTTTTGATTGACACTTTTAAGCATGTTTATTCTCAGGTATTAAAGAAATCTTTCGCTGTTCATTTGCTCATTTTAAAGATATTGCATGGAGTCATTCATGGCATATTTCAAAAGATATTGCATTCAAGTCGTTGAGTTCAATAAAGATTATTATTAAGTAAAGGACAGATTAGGTCATTTATAGTTTGGATATTATGAAATGGTATGCATGCCTGTCAACTTTCAATGCAATGAAAGGTTGTCTTTTAAAAACGAATGCAGTGTTTGTAAAATGTATCATATAGAGGTCAAATACCTCGCGATGTAACCATATGTTATTGTATTCATCCTTATGGATTAGGATGGGTCATTTCAGGTGGTATCAGAGCGGTGATCTTAGCGAACCAGGTCTTGCATTAGTATGTCTAACTGATAGATATTAAGATGCATTAATGAGTCTGGACTTCGACCGTGTCTACATGTCAAAAGTTTTTCTTATCATTTTTGTCAGAAATTACATGCTTATCATTCTTAGTCTAGACACATCACATTGCATTGATTGCATGAATAGTTTATAGACAAAATTCATATCTTAGCGTATATGTTAATTCATATCTTAGCGTATCTGTTACTGTAAACTTTGCCTGACATATTTCGTAAATTCCTCCGTAATCTACGAAATCTTTTGTTCTATATATATATATATAGATATTCTATGTAATTAGAATACCATCCGATAACCTGAAATCAGTTTATATCGAAAAATCCTTTATTCAGTCATACGAAATGGAATTCGCCACAAGTTCAAGTTCCTCGGATTCCGATATGGATTTTCACTCGAGCTCCGAAAGCAGTGTGACCGGAATGGATCAAGCAATAAGACAGCAGCTATTTTGGATGAATTAGAGATGGGTTCGTAGCCTACTTAATCACTGGAGACAAAAAGAAGGTGATCCCTTCCATCCACCACATTGCCCTCTTGGCGATGAACCTGAAGCACTTACCGGCGAACCTGTTCGAGACACCATTTTCTCTCTCATTTCCATGGTATCTCATCATGATTATATACTATCTCAAATCCTAGATCTTATTCATCCACTCGTCCAAACTGACAATCATCCCAGTGTAATAGAAGAAGTCAACGAGCTTCGCGCTCGGATAGTGGCTTTAGAGAATATGGTGCAAAGGTTACAAGCACTAGCAGTACCACTGGCATCAACAGTACCACCATCATCAACACCAACAGTACCATTACCACCATCAACAACAACATCCGCATCCCACACCTCAACATCACAATCTGTACCTCGAACATCAACATCATACGCACCGTAAATACCAAGGAGTACCAACAACAACAAACGATGAAGTATTGATTCATAACTTTATCAAGGAAATATTCTGCAGAGAATATGTAGTTTCTAAAAGTTTTAGAGATTGTTTATTCTAATTCTAATTATAAACCAGATGAGTGAGTGAAATGATGAAATGAAACCTTAACAAGAATGGTGCGTGATTTACAAGCTAGACTTGTTTTACCAACAGCATCAATAGTACCGTCAGCATCACCAGCACCGTCAGTACCGTCAGCATCGCCAGCATCTGCAGCACCTGCAACATCACAAGCTCCACCAGATCTATAATCACCGCGAATAACATCACAAATCAACAACGAGTATATCGTATCAACGAGTTATGAAGTATTAACTCATTTCCTTTGAAGAATTGATATGTATATTTTATATATATGAATTTTAAACCCAATATATCTTTTCGTACTAAGCTATTACGTGTGAATTTTATAGGGTAGATACTACTCGGTTAATTCATATCACTAATATGCTATGAGGTACATCCATCGTTAACCACTTAACCATCGTTAACTATAATCTCTGTCTCAAATCAATGAATTCCATTTCATAATAAACCAAGTGTATTATTCAATTGTATGTTTGATTTTTACACTTTCATTTTCGATATACTCGAAATTTTCTAGAAATCATCATTCGTATCTTGCGAAGTTCACAAGAATTCCACAATCACCAGCACCATTCACCGAGGAAAATCAATAAAAATGAATAATGAAGTATTGATTCATAATTTCATTTACATTGAAGAGATAATTCGCGAAGATTACGTAATTTCTAAAGGTTTTAGAGGTTATTCAATTCTAGATCCAGCCAAAAATCAAATGAGTCAATATTACATTAACTCATTAAATCTGTATTACATCTGAAGAAAATATACATGTATTTTCATAAAGACTGTAATAAAATTCCCTTGTACAAGATATTACTTGTGAAACTTTTAACGGGTAGGTAATACCTGAGAAATACTTAGATTTTACATTAATATGTTACACTGTACATTCTTCGATTCTGACTCACCAATCACTAATTATATTCACTACTTTTACAGCGATACACATTCTTTCATAAAATCAGGACAACCATTTTCATAAATTACATACCCTGATTTTGAACAGATCAGAAATCCAAAGTCAAGATTTAGCAGAAGATGTCACTCTTAGATCCCTACATCTTTCAAAGCTATACTTTGACTTCAAAACTATGCTAGAACATCATTTTTGTTCATAGAACCCTGAAAAGTATTTGTATCATTCAAAATCCTAGAACATCATATGCATATTAATGATTACAATCTATGTTCAAACCCCTCAAAATTCCTGATTACACTTCAAATAATGAACAATCAAGATGATGATCCAACCACATGTTACCCACAGTCATGCACCTGAAAAACTCTCGAAACCAAAGTCATAGTTTAACACGTACCCACGTCAGATCCTTTGGCATTTATTAGCAAAAATAACTTTACGATTCCTTTTCAAAGTAGCAAATTTGGTCACAGCTCCAACAAGTCAATTTCGATCTTTCATTCGGAGTAGCCTTATTATAACCCTGATATATATACGATTACCCTTTTGTTATCAGAGAACCTTTTATATTCCACCACATTATCAGCAGATGTACCAGCAACTTCGGCTTTAGTCTCTCTAAAAAATATCTATATTATTCATGAAAACCCATCATATACTCACCTACATCGTGTAACAATAATTGTCAAACCAACTACCGGGAATCATCAATCATCAATCTTGAATCTCGCAGCGTTTTCACTTTAACAATTATGTTTATACATATAACGTCTATCTCCTAGACTTATATACTGTGAATGTGAAGTTTCTGAAAAACACCATAAACTACGAACTAGTTCTCAAAATTTTAAAAAACGCTGATGAAGTAGCAAAAACTGTAAACGACCTTAACAGCCAAAAGTTTGATGATAAAGATTAGCGTGTTGGCAAAGCTCAGAAAAAGAGAAGATTTGGTACTGGAAAACGGATTGAGCAAACCATGAAGGAGGCTGTGGACAAATCACAAAGACTAAACCTACCTTCAAAGAATCCAAATGATTCAGTTTCTGCTGAAGTTGTTATCGAATACCTTACTCCTGACTCTAAATCTTTACGAACAAATCTTCATCATCATCCATCGATGTTAGCAATTCTAGGATATCATCATATCATTCATTATAAATATCTTCGATGTTCCTGAAGATATCTTCATAACTATTGTTACTCGAAATCATTTACCTATTCACTCTATCTGTGTTACATCATAAAAGAAACTATTTTAGTTTCTAAATTCTAAAAAATTCGAATTTAAAATATGAATGCTTTTGAAGTAGTGTTGGGAACTGAAGCATGAGTTAGTATAATATAATGACACTTGATCAACGTGATTATATTACAGTAAGTCATGCTGAGTTTCTAAATGGAACGTGATGATTCACAGATCATAACATCATCATGTCCCATGTTACACGACTCTAGTATTCTACTTAACCTCTAAACATATTAAGAAAATATTTTTCTTGATGATTTGGTCTTTTTCGAGGTATTCTTGTAATTTGACAAATCAAGATCGTGCCATTACAATTTCCTTCTTAGAACATTAACTATGTTCATTTCGAAATTCATATCTGCGAATTCTGGACCATTGCATGCGGTGCTAAATGACAAGAAGAGAAACAAAAGAATGAAGCTCGGAAATAGAAATTGGGGTATAAATCGCAGCAAATCGGAGAAAACATTAACTATGAATGACAATGATTATAGAAGACGGAAGCAGGGAGTTTGAAATATAAGGGAAGATATAAAGCCCAGCGACAACCCAGAAATTATAAACCATATATATCGATACATATAGCAATATAAAGACACGGGAGAACTAAAAACACTATAAAACCAAGAGTATAGTAGAAGCAGATAGATTCTTCCGGTGGCAGATGAAAGAAAAGAATGACAGATATGAAAGTTAGGAGTATATCAAGGATCAGAACGAGATGGAGCATATTGACGAATGTTTTAAAGTATGAATTGAGGGAGGAAGAATAGAAGGAGTGAGCTGTGGGAATAAGGAAACGAAGAGGGTGGATATATAGTAAAATATCTGACAGAGCAATCAAAACAGATTATTGCATTTAATCAAAGCAGATCCTAATTTCCTTAATTATCGAAGAACCAAATCTTATTACGAAGATTTTCTCTAAATCCCTTGAATTCCGGATATCAACCGTGACTGCGTCACAGGTTAAAACTAACCTACATTTACTTATTTCACTCTTTTATGATAACTTCACTCATACTCTTCACATAAACGGATTATTTTATCTATATTACTCAATGATGATAAAATTCTATTTATCAACTCATAATTGTCATGAAAACATACTTATTGTTACCCATGACGATCTCGATCAAATTTCGAGGACGAAATTTCTTTAACGGGTAGGTACTGTAACAACCCGGAAATTTCCGACCATATTTAAACTTTATCTTTATATTATTCTGACACGATAGGCAAAGTTTATTAAGTTAAATCTCAAGAATTTTAAAAAATTTTTCATACATTCATTTAACCTCGACCAAACTCCGACGATTCACGAACCATTATATAAATGGATATGATTGTATATATATATATATATGTATATATTATAACTTGAGAATATTAATAAAGTATTAAATGTATAATACTTTACATGAACGTATTTGTTTCAATATGATTATCGATGGAAGTAGAAGATAATATCAAATGATTGATTTATCAGATACATTGTATGATTACAAGTCTCTGTTGAGAGGTCCACTTTGATTTAGGAAACCTGTCCTTTTTAACGGTATTCAGAATAATTGGTAAAGTGAATTACAAGTAAGAACAAATGTGTCAATTAATGGAAACTAGACAAGGGTTAGTGCAGATTCCTGTTTGAATTTCAATTCATGATTTACAATATTATCCTAGTGACTTTTAATATGGTAATTATTAGCTTTCATAATATTTAATGTGAAAATAATATTATGGAATATAGATAACTTAGAAAATAAATATCGACATTTTATTATAATTTTATACGTTCCTTTAACCTCTTAACTTTATCTCACACTTCATCATCAAATGGTAATTTAAAAACTTGAAACCTATTATGAGTATTTATAATTTTATTTTCCTAATATGTTTTATGATATAACAATTTCCATTATTTTAACTTTTAAACAAAATGATTCTTAAATACAGTTAGCTTTGGAAAACAAAATCTTTATATTTATTTGATATAGTTTCAAACGTACAAAACGTTTTCAGTTTAAAAAGAACGCTATTATTAAAACATTTTATAAGATAATTTGTTTATGAATTTTGAAGGATTTTAATTAAAGCTTATATTATAAATTACAAGTATATATATATATATATATATATATATATATATATATATATATATATATATATATATATATATATATATATATATAGTACTTCAAAAATGAAAACGAAATACGACATAATGTAGTTCCTATTATTTAAACGATTATAAATGAACTTCGAAATATAATTATTATTGAAAAACTAAAATATAATATCTTAATTCTATATTATATGTAAAAATTGATATATATATATATATATATATATATATATATATATATATATATATATATATATATATATATATATATATAATAAAATGATTAATTATAATATTAACTTAATACAAAACATTTTGGATTTAAATTAATACTATCATGTGTATATATAATGAGACGTCGATTTATAGAAGCAAATGACCATAACACTTATACGTTCAAGTTACATTTTGAGTGATATAGTTTATTAATAACTTAAGTTATATTTTGGTAAAGGTACATGTCGCGAAACGTAAAGCACTAGTTTTCTAAGCGTACGAAAACGCGTTCGAGAAACCGGGACCGAGACATAGGTCGAGTGATAACGTATGTGTCATTGGAACTAATTTTACAAGTCAACTAAACATGAGAATATAATATAATATTTATATAATTATAAAGATTTAATATAAATATATATATATATATATATATATATACATATATATATATATATATATACATATATATATATACATATATATATATATACATATATATATTTAATTATTATTAAAACTGTCGGCAGCCCTTAAATAATTGATTGTGAGCTGGATACACTAGCCATGCGATCGCATGGCCAAGTGCCTTCAGACCCATGCGATCTCATGGAATGCTGGGTCAGGCAAGGTCTATAAAGTCGAGCGATTTTCAGGCTTAATCACACACACATATCAATATTACTCCGTAGTATTATTACTTACATTATTAAATATATTATTTATATTATTATTATTATTATTAAGGTTAATCTTATCATTAGTAGTATTAGTATTATTATTATTTATACATAAAATACTACGACGAGGTTCTGCTCGCGTGTTTTCAAAACAAGTTTTTCGAACGGGATAGAGCTAAGGAAATTATGAATTATAGCTATGAAGATTATGGGTATGGTTCAGGGGTATGCTCGCGAGGTCATTCTAGTGTTTATCATCTCCGTTACGTCTACGTACTTTCCTGCAATATTGAATCACAATATTGATACGTGAGCATTCATATCCTATCTTTTATATATAAATAGTGTATCCTTGACTAGTGCTCGAGTATATATATATATGATCATGCATGCTTGTATGCTTAATTTTGTCGTTAGATAGTTTTGATGAATTATGAACTTGATACATATGCTACTGAGATAAGGTATATTATATGCATGTCGTTAGAAAGCTGATGAAAAATTAATAACTTTTCATTTAGAAAGCGTATGGTTTCGTTGAACGGATTAAAAGATATAGTCAATTGAATTATCTATAATTTTAAGTATTATTGTTAAAATGATTATTATTATTGTTATTGTTATCGTCATCGTCATCGTTATCGTTATCATTATCGTTATCGTTATCGTTATCGTCGTTATTATCGTCATTATTATTATTATCTAATAATCAATATTATTATTATTATTATTATTATTATTATTATTATAAAAATAATTAATATTTTTATTAAAACTATCATTTTATTATTTTTATCGTTATTATTATTAAAAGTATCATTAATATTAAAAATGTCATTTTTATTAAAATTATTATTTTAATAGAAATATCATTGTTATTATTAAATATCATTATTATTATTATTTTAGTGTTATTATTATTAAAAATTATCATTTTGAATAGAATTATTATTTTTAAAATATTATAATTATTATAGTTAATAATAAAAAATATCGTTATTATTAAAATTATCATGACTAGAATAATCATTTTATTATAATTAATATCATCATTAGTAAATATAAATATTTTTATTATTATTAGTAGAATAATAATAGTTATTATTATTATTACAAAACAATACAACTTTTACTCATTATTATTATTATTATCAATATTATTTTTATCGAATAAATATGAGATACAAAGATATTTTTACCACACGTAATATAATTACATTAATAACATATACCACTATATTTTTATGATATTAAGTGAACTTAATAAATTTTATTACTTGAGATATATAAAAATATATTTTTATCATATATAAATTTTAATATAAATTTTATTAATAAATGACTTGTATTAATTACTCTAATAAAATCCGATAAATATATGTAAATACATATAATGACTATATTTAAATTATATAATAAACATGTATAGATTTTGGAAGCTATTTTGGGTCAAGTTGACTTTTGTTGACTTTTGCATGATAATCTCGAGCATTAGAATTGTGATACACTATGACTTGACCTAAATTGTTAGACAGATATTGACCAACATGTAAATATATATAATTAATACAGGTTCGTGAATCCGAGGCCAAACCTGCACTTTTCCAGTGTCGTCATTTGCATTATCGCTACAAAATACAGTTTTGTGAGTTTCATTTGCTCCCTTTTTAAATGCTTTTACAATATATATTTTTGGGACTGAGAATACATGCGCTGCTTTTATAACTGTTTTACAAAATAGATACAAGTACTGAAACTACATTCTATGGTTGAATTATTATACCGGATATCACCCTTTTTAGCTTGGTAGCCTAAGAATTTAGGAACAGACCCCCAAATTGACGCGAATCCTAAAGATAGATCTATGGACTTTGACACGTCCCATCCAGGTTATGGATGCTTTAGTACTTCGATTTTTATATATACAGATGAGTGTACCTGTATACTTGGGGATATTCTAGATGCATTTGTTAATGTCGGTTACCAGGTATTCACCATATGAATGATTTTTGCAGATGAGTGTTCCTGCATTTAACTATGTAAATGAAATCTTGTGGTCTATTAAAATTATGGAAACGATTGATTATGATAAACTAATGAACTCACCAACCTTTTGGTTGACACTTTTAAGCATGTTTATTCTCAGGTATTAAAGAAATCTTCCGCTGTGCATTTGCTAATTTTAAAGATATTGCTTGGAGTCATTCATGACATATTTCAAAAGACGTTGCATTCAAGTCGTTGAGTTCAATAAAGATTATTATTAAATAAAGGACAGATTAGGTCATTTATAGTTTGTATATTATGAAATGGTATGCATGCCTGTCAACTTTCAATGTAATGAAAGGTTTTCTTTTAAAAACGAATGCAATGTTTGTAAAATGTATCATATAGAGGTCAAATACCTCGCGATGTAACTGTATGTTATTGTATTCATCCTTATAGATTAGGACAGGTCATTTCAGTTGGTATCAGAGCGGTGGTCTTACGAACCAGGTCTTGCATTAGTGTGTCTAACTGATAGGTATTAAGATGCATTAATGAGTCTGGACTTCGACCGTGTCTACATGTCAAAAGTTTTTCTTATCATTTTTGTCGGAAATTACATGCTTATCATTCTTAGTCTAGACACATCACACTGCATTGATTGCATGAATAGTGTATAGATAAAATTCATATCTTAGCGTATATGTTAATTCATATCTTAGCGTATCTGTTACTGTAAACTTTGTCTGACATATTCCGTAAATTCCTCCGTAATCTACGAAATCTTTTGTTCTATATATATATATATATATATATATATATATATATATATATATATATATATATATATATATATATATATATATATATATATATATATATATATATATATATTCTATGTAATTAGAATACCATCCGATAACCTGAAATCAGTTCATATCGAAAAATCCTTTATTCAATCATACGAAATGGAATTCGCCACAAGTTCAAGTTTCTCGGATTCCGATATGGATATTCACTCGAGCTCCGAAAGCAGTGTGACCGGAATGGATCACCCAATAAGCCTTCATCTATTCTGGATGAATTAGAGATGGGTTCGTAGCCTACTTAATCACTGGAGACAAGAAGAAGGTGATACCTTCCATCCACCACGTTGCCCTCTTGGCGATGAACCTGAAGCACTTACCGGCGAACCTGTTCGAGACACCATTTTCTCTCTCATTTCCAAGGTATCTCATCATGATTATATACTATCTCAAATCCTAGATCTTATTCATCCACTCGTCCAAACTGACAATCATCCCAGTGTAATAGAAGAAGTCAATGAGCTTCGCGCTCGGATAGTGGCTTTAGAGAATATGGTGCAAAGGTTACAAGCACCAGCAGTACCACCGGCATCAACAGTACCACCATCATCAACACCAACAGTACCATTACCACCATCAACAACAACATCCGATTCCCACACCTCAACATCACAATCTGTACCTCGAACATAAACATCAACATCATACGCACCGTAAATACCAAGGAGTACCAACAACAACAAACGATGAAGTATTGATTCATAACTTTATCAAGGAAATATTCTGCAGAGAATATGTAGTTTCTAAAAGTTGTAGAGATTGTTTATTCTAATTCTAATTATAAACCAGATGAGTGAGTGAAATGATGAAATGAAACCTTGACAAGAATGTTGCATGATTTACAAGCTAGACTTGTTTTACCAACAACATCAACAGTACCGTCAGCATCACCCGCACCGTCAGTACCGTCAGCATCGCCAGCATCAGCAGCACCTGCAATATCACAAGCTCCACCAGATCTATAATCACCGCGAATAACATCACAAATCAACAACGAGTATATCGTATCAACGAGTTATGAAGTATTAACTCATTCCCTTTGAAGAATTGATATGTATATTTTATATATATGAATTTTAAACCCAATATGTCTTTTCGTACTAAGCTATTACGTGTGAATTTTATAGGGTAGATACTACTCGATTAATTCATATCACTAATATGCTATGAGGTACATCCGTCGTTAACCACTTAACCATCGTTAACTATAATCTCTGTCTCAAATCAATGAATTCCATTTCATAATAAACCAAGTGTATTATTCAATTGTATGTTTGATTTTTACACTTTCATTTTCGATATACTCAAAATTTTCTACAAATCATCATTCGTATCTTGCGAAGTTCACAAGAATTCCACAAGCACCAACACCATTCACCGAGGAAAATCAATAAAAATGAATAATGAAGTATTGATTCATAATTTCATTTACATTGAAGAGATAATTCGCGAAGATTACGTAATTTCTAAAGGTTTTAGAGGTTATTCAATTCTAGATCCAGCCAAAAATCAAATGAGTCAATATTACATTAACTCATTAAATCTGTATTACATCCAGTGTTGTAGATCTCGGAATTTCTCAGCGAGATCTCGGGGAGATCTCGGTTTCAAAACTCAGCCTAGAATATTTTCCTATCTCGTTGAGATTTCTCGGTCAACGGTTAAAATCTCGGTCAATGTCACGATTTCTTGGATTTTCTCGGTGAGATCTCGGATTTTCTCGTAATTTCTCGGATTTTCTCGCAATTTCTCGGATTTTCTTGTAATTTTTCGCTCATTTCTCAAACTTTCTCGTAAAAATCCATATAAATATACATATATTTATATATTTATACATATTTATATTAAAAAAACTAGAAAGTCAACACAAGTCAACGTCCGAGATCTCCCCGAGATTTTTCCGAGATGCCGAGATCTCCTCAAAAATGTCCAAACGAGAACTCCCCGAGATCCGAGTTCTCCAACCTTGATTACATCTGAAGAAAATATACATGTATTTTCATAAAGACTGTAATAAAATTCCCTTGTACAAGATATTACTTGTGAAACTTTTAACGGGTAGGTAATACCCGAGAAATACTTAGATTTTACATTAATATGTTACACTGTACATTCTTCGATTCTGATTCACCAATCACTAACTATATTAACTACTTTTACAGCGATACACATTCTTTCATAAAATCAGGACAACCATTTTCATAAATTACATACCCTGATTTTGAACAGATCAGAAATCCAAAGTCAAGATTTAGCAGAAGATGTCACTCTTAGATCCCTACATCTTCTAAAGCTATACTTTGACTTCAAAACTATAACGACCCGAAAATTTCCGACCAAATTTAAACCTTAAACTCTATATGTTTCCGACATGATAAGCAAAAACCCTAATGTTGAGTCTAGAAAGTCTGAAATCAATATCTGGATGATTAGTTATCCTCTTGACCAAGCCTGACGATTCACGAACATTTATATGTATATGATTATTATCTGTAAATATATATTATAATAATAATTGTATTGGTTTAAAAATATAATTTGTATTTAAAATATATATATATATATATATATATATATATATATATATATATATATATATATATATATATATATATATATATATATATATATATATATATATATATATATATATATATATATATATATATATATATATTATATATTGAGTGTATATATTTTTGGTCTCGGATTCATTTAGTAAACGAGTTAAAAAGAAACTTATGTGATTCTAAAATAAACGGTGATCCGAAAATGTGTTTTAAAAATCTTAGGCTTAGTAATAATATATTTAGAGGTTGTTTGTCAAATTTTTAAACTCTTTATGTTTTGCTTGGGGGTTTGGAGTGAGTAATTAATGTAATTTTTATTTAATACTTAATGAATAAAATTTATATCATTATGACTGGAATAATTAAATATAATTACTGTAAAAATTTGAGATTTTTCCGAAGACTTTTATCCGCCACTAATTTACAACGGAACCCAATATAATGCACATTTAGACTGTCGGTGGAAATAGTTGAATTTAGAGGCTGTACACGTTTTTTTTATTGATTATATTATAATCATAATTATTATTATATTATATTTATATTATATATTATAAGAATGCTATCTTCAATATATATATACATATAGATACATGAAATATGATAGGTACATATTCACTTAGCCTTCTCTTCTTCAACCATCAATTATCTCCACCGCTGCCACCATTCACCTCCACCGGAAAATCATCAAACCGCCACCATGGAACTACCAAGTTAGAACACCACAAATCACCATCTTTAATCTTGTTTAACCTTCATTTCAACACCACCACTAGATAACAACCACCAAGTAAACACCTATCCGCCATCTCTTATTTTGTGAACAACACCAAAACCGTCACCTACCACGGCAACCACCATAAACCCGTAACCACCACCAACGTAAAACCACAAATCATCATCCTATCTCTCTCATCTCTCTCTCTCTATATAATTTTTTTTTTCTTCTTCTTTGCTGCACGCAACCGCTGCTGCTCACTTTTGATTTCGTTTGCAACAAAAACGAGATGATGAATCGTGATCGTACAAGGATGGAGACGATGAAACCGTGAGAAATAATGATGGTAATAACGTGATACTTTGTTGATGATTTAAACGGGCGATGATCATGATACATGATCATGTTGACGAGATAAAATGATAAATGGTTATGATGACCGAAAGCGTTTATGATTATGATATAAAACGAAATATAATGATACTGACTCAACGATGAAAATGATGAACTACAACTACTAATGCTCCGTATTTTTCTCAGTTTCTGTTAAGATTTTTTTTTTCCTTTTTAAGAAGAAGAAGAACTTGGAACTGTTACTAACGGGTTAAATAAAATCTTGTTGCATTACAATCAGAAAGATACACTAGCTTGGTTGGTCAGGAGGTGTGAGTGTTACCGAGAGTGGCTCAGGTTCGATCCAGGCTTGCTACAATATTTCTTTTTAATTACACAGCAGGCTACTGGATCTCCTTAAATGATAGTTGGGCTTAGACAAACTGTGGGCCGAGAACTGGGTTGTAAATATTGGGTCGACATCTTTTTCTGTGGAGGTCGGATTTATGGGATAAATAAATAGTGGATCCATAAAATAATAGAAAAACCGAAATGGTTCAGTGGGTTAGTGTGGTGTCAGGTGAGCTGGAGGTTGCAGGTTCGAGTCTCGTTGTGGCCAATTTTTTTTAGAGAGCTTATTAAAGGGTATAACTATTTTTTTTCTCTATTATTATTATTAATAAGTGTTGTTATTACAAGTATCCTTAAATCTTATTATGACTACTAGCATGTATATTATTATTATAACTATGATTAGGTTTATTATTATTATTATTATCCTTATAAATTTAATAAAAGTTATTATCATTTTCATTAATAGTAAAACAAGTATCATTTTATAAATATTAGTATTATTAATCTATTTATAACTAATATTATTTTCATTGTTACTATTATTACTACAAATATTATTTTAGTAATATTATAATAACTAACAAACAAATGATATATATATTTATATATATAAATAAATATATTTAATACATATAACATAACAAAATTTATATTTTTAAAATATATAAAATAAATACATGAAACATATAGGTTACTAATATAAAAATGATATAATAAAGTTATATATATAAACTTGTTCGATTATCATTATATGTGTTAATATTTATATAAATGATATAGGTTCGTGAATCCGAGGCCAACTTTATACGTGTTAAATGGTGTTATATGTATTTTTACTACAAAATACAGTATGGTGAGTATATAGTCCCACTTTTAAACTCTAAGTATTTCGGGATGAGAATACATGTATTTTATGTTTTACGTTATGGACACAAGTAACTGAAAAATATATTCTACGTTGAGTTGTACCACTGGCATACTTCCCTGTAGCTTGGTACCTATTATTTATAGCGGTATTGTAAACGCGAATCCTGTTGATAGATCTATCGGGCCTGACAACCCCAACCGGACTGGACGACCAGTATTCAACGGTTGCACAGTACTTCGTTTCGTGACTACACTTGGTACGGTGTAGTAAGATTTCATAATAAAGGGAATATGCGACGTGATTAAATGTTAAGTATGGTTACCAAGTGCTCAACCACTTAGAATATTTTTATTAAAACGTTTATATATGAAATCTTGTGGTCCATTGTTATAACGCTGCTAGCATCAAACCTATATATCTCACCAACTTTATGTTGACATTTTAAAGCATGTTATTCTCAGGTACGAAATAAGTCTTCCGCTGTGCATTTTCTCATTTTAAGGACATTACTTGGAGTCGATCAATGCCATGGAACCAGATGTTGATGATTTCGTCCAGGGGGATAAGGACGGGTTGTTACATGTGGTATCAGAGCTTTGGTCTTAGGGAACCAGGTCTAGCATTAGTGTGTCTAATTGATAGTTGTTTAGATGCATTAGTGAGTCTGGACTTTGACCGTGTCTGCATGTCAAAAGTTTTGCTTATCATTTCTAGTCGGAAAACATCTGCTTATCATTCTTTAGTCTAGACACGTCTTACTGCATTTATTGCATTGATAGTGTATAGATCAAATTCATATCTCAGCGTATCTGATAATTCATATCTTAGCGTATCTGTAGAATTGCCTGACATATGCCGCAAATTCCTCCGTAGCCTACGAAATCTTTAGGACCATATATATATTCTATATAGTTAAAGTATCATCCGATATCTGAAAATCATTCCACATCGAAAATCCTTTCCATCCACCAAGTTGCCTCTTGGCGATGAATCTGAAACGCTTACCGGCGAACCTGTTCAAGAAACCATTTTCTCTCTCATTTCTAGAGTATCCCGTCACGATTATATACTTTCCCATATTTCGAATCTTATTCATTCGCTCGCTTCAACCGACAATCATACCGTATTATTAGAAGAAGTTAACAAACTACGCGCTCGTGTGACGATTTTGGAGAACCTGGTGCGAAGGTTACGAACACCAGCAGCAGCACCAGCAGCATAATCAGTACCACCATCATCGACGTCGACAGTACCCTTATCATCTCTAAACCATAACCGCGCCGTAACTCTCAATATCACAATCTGTACCTCGAATATCAACATTACACGCCTCAATATCACCATCTGTACTTCGAGTATGAACTTCGTTCTACACATCGATCTACACCGGCTATCTTCGCTTTACGTATCATTCTACCTCATTTTTCCTCGTTCGATATGGTGAATATGTAATTTCTAAAGTTTTAAAGATTATGTAATCTAGTAATAACGGTAAATCAGATGAGTTTTTGACTCATTAAATCCATGATTACATCCGATGAAAATATATATGCAAGTATATTTTCATAAAGATTGTAATTAAAAATTCTTTTGTACAAACTGTTAATGATGAAAATATTTTAACGGGTGGGTAGTACCCGAGGAATATTTAGAATTCACATTAATAAGTTACACTGTACATTCTTCGAATCTGATTCAACGATCATTTATCCTACTTACAACTACCGATATACGTATCCGTTCACCACAGAATAACCATTTATATTCAAATTTCATATTTGGATTTTGACCTATCAGAATTCAACAAGTGGCATAACGAAGAAAACATTGGACAAAAATAAAAAGTGTTAGAAACAAACGAATTAATTAATTGGAATTGTGATAGAATGTCACGCTAACTGTTCCGGCTAACTGTTCCCAGCTAACTGATTAACATTTAATTTATCGCAATTTACATTCTCGCAATTTATTTATCGTCATTTAATTTCTGTTATTTACTTTTACGCACTTTAAATAACGGGACACGTATGCAAGGTTTCGACTTATCATATCGACCCATCTATATATATATTTCGGAACAATCGTAGACACTCTATATGTGAAGGTGGGAGTTGGCTATACAGGGTCGGAGTTGATTCCAAAATATATATATACTTTGAGTTGTGATCGACACCGAGACCGGTACACTGGTCACGATACGTATTAGGTAATTCGAATATTATATGTTTAATTTATATATATGAATTTATTAGACCATTGGACAATCGGACTATTGGACTGCTAACTTTGGACAATCAAAATGAATTAAAATATTGATTATAACATATGAAACTAAACAATTCTTCAAGTTTGCCACTTGAATCCATCTTAAACCTCATTCGTATCTTGACGATTACAACCCGCGTTCAAACCTTTCATGATTCTTGAAAACCCCTCAATCGAGAGGATGAACCAACCGCGTTACATCTATGGAAGAAAAGACTTATGCTCCTGTAAGACTCTCGGAGACTGAGTCAACGTATAACACGCATCAGTGTTAATTTCTTTAGTGTTATTATTACCCAAAATAACTTTACAATCCCTTTTCAAATTAGCCAATTTTGTCACAGCTCCAGCAAGTTAACCTCGACTTCTCAGAAAGGTTAGCTCGATATATATACACGTTATTCTTTCGCTGTCGTTACCGGAGAATCTTTTATATTCCATCATCAGCGTTTAACCATCTAAAAACACAATTCTCCTGAAACCACCTCAGTTTGATAACCGATGACCCAGATCCGTTAACTTTGAGAATGCTGACGAAGCAGCATGTTGTAGATGGTCTTAATAGCCAAAAGTTGACGATAAAGAACGGAGTATTGGAAACACTCAATAAAAAATTTAGTATCAAAAAGCGGATTATGCGAAACTATGAAGTAAGCCGTGGACAAATCACAAAGAATAAGTTTGACCTCAAAGAATTTAAAAGAGTCAGTGCCTGCTAAAATCCTTAGTACATACCCTACTCCTTACTCTAAAACCTTTGCTGACACTATTCTTCATCATCATCCTTCGGCATTAGAAGTTCCAAGATATTATCATATCTTTCATTATAAATATCCTCAATGTTTCTGAAGATATCTTTATAACTATTCTTATCGGAAATCATCTATTTTCTCGCGCTATCTGTATCACATCATAAAAGAAACTGTGTTAGTTTCTAAATTCTGAAACCTTCAAATTTAAAATATGAATGTTTTGAAGTAGTGTTAGGAACTGACGCATGAATTAGTATAATATAATGAAACTTGATCAACTTCATTATATTACAGTAACTCATGTTAAGTTTCTAATGGAATGTGATGATTCACAGTACCGTCATCATGTGCCATGTTACACGGCTCTTATATTCTATCCAATTCCGAAACATATTAAGAACAAATCATCTTGATAGTTCTATTTTCCTGGATATTCTGGTAATTTGAAAAATCAAAATCGTGCCATTACCATTCCTTTCTGAGAGCATTAGCTATGTTTATTCTGAATTTCACACCTTCAAATTTCGGACCATTGTTCGCTTGACTCAAGGACGGGAAGAGGAAACAAAAGGATGAAGACTTCAAACTAGAAATTGGAGTATAAATCATAGCAAATCAAAGAGAGTATTAACTATAGATGACGATAATCATAAAAGACAGAAATAGGGACATCGAGATATAAGGAAAAATATAAAACCCAATAAAAACCTCAAAACTACAAATCGTGCATATCAATACGTATTGCCACGTAAAGGCATGGAAAGATTAAGAACACTATAATCCCAAGATAATAGTAGAAGTAAATAAATTTTTTCCGGTGGTAGATGAAAGAGAAGAATGACGGATGTGAAAATTAGGGGTATATCAAGAATCAGAATTGAATGGAGCATATCGACGAATGTTTTAAAATAGGAATTAAGGAGAAATAGTAGAAGATGTAGGCTATGGAAATAAGGAAACAAAGGAGTAGATTTATAGTGAAAAATCCGACAGAGAAATCGAAACAGATTGCCACATTAAATCAAAGAAGATCCTGATCGCCGAAGAACCAAATCTTATTACGTAAGATTTTCTTTAAATCCCTTAAATTCCGGAAATCAATCCTAATCATGTCATCGGTTAAAACAATTCCATATTCACTTATTTCATTCTTTTGTGATAGCTTCACTCGTGCGCTTCACATGATCGAATCGTTGTATCCATATCTTCCAAAAATGATAAAACTCTATCATTACCTCATATTCGTCATGAAAACATTCCTATTGTTATCTATAACAACCTCTACCAAATTTCGGGGACGAAATTTCTTTAACGGGTGGGTACTGTAACGACCCGGAAATTTCCGACCAAATTTAAACCTTAAACTCTATATGTTTCCGACACGATAAGCAAAATCTGTATTATTGAGTCTAGAAAAGTTTGAAATCTATATTCAGATAATCAGTTACCCTTTGACCAAGCCTGACGATTCACGAACATTTATGTGTATATAGATATAATATCTTTATTAATAGATAATATATAATATAAATATTGATACATATAAATTGATATATTATTATTGAAATTAGTATTATTGTTATTAATAGTATTGTTGATATACAACTTATAATAATTATCATCATTATCATATACAATAATATTATTATTAATATTAATACTATTATATTTGTGTTACTCTTATTATAATATTAAGAGTATTATTATATGGTTGATTATAGGTTATAAATGTAAATATATATATATGGGGATATACAAATATTATATATATATAATATATATATATGCATACTTGAATACTGTTAAATACAAGATTTAATCAAACGCATATACATATGCATAAATACAAAGTTTGTTTAAAATCGCTTTCCACTCTATTAAATCTGTCTGCTTGATTGATTCCTCAAACAAATTACCAAGAGTATCAGACAAAATTCGTTGAACATTCTAATCCACTCTTGATTTCTTTATTTATTTTTTTTTCTTTTTCTTTTCATTCGTCCTTCTTGATTTATTGAGGGAACCAGCTGTCAAGTCTCTTGCTTTATAATAATCCAATTACTCGTTATTATACATAAACCCGGGTACTTTGCAGCTGCACTTTAGTTTTGCCATTATTACTCGTTAACAACATCAACCACCTTGAAATACATATTATCAAACCCACTTGATCATCACCTTTATTGTTTACCATCGTCCATATACGATCGCCACTATGTAACGTCATGAATCCCATAACCATATATCCACGACACCATTAACCATCTCATAGTTTTGTGACGACATCATGACAAACCACTCTGTGATCACCTTCATTCCGTCACCATCAGGAAGAATCCACACACACCACTAGAAACACTAACAATAACCACCATTCTCAATTTATCATCACTATCTCTTTAACTCTCTCGCACGTTTCTAACCATACTCGACCCAATAATCATCCTACACCCAACACCAAAGTAAATCACCACCATCATCATCTTTAGACTTGAGTATTTCGTTTTCTGTTTCCATATAAACTGCTAACCATCAAACAAGACCACCGTAACCATAAATCACTCGTAACCATAAATTACTCGACCCAATAACCATAAATCACCACCATGTACGTACCTTCTTTTTCTGTTATTTCTGTTTCGATTGAACATCACCAAGACCCCCGTAAAACTGCTGCTGCATCTGCAATAGTTGTCTGTTTCCCCTTCGAATATAATTACCTTTATCACATCAACAAACCACCAAGAAAACAGTTATCCTCGCCACCCTTTTTACTCTCTCTCTCCAGCTCTCTCTCTACTAACGAGAACCATCTTCTTTCTGTTTCTACTATTATTTAAACAAAGTAAGGCCAAAGGTGTCGATAACTTTAAATAAAGTGGTGTTTAGCTGTAAAGAATTGAGGCATAAATTACATATTTAAATATACAAACCATCATCTATTCGCTGGTAACTATCGACTGTATAAATGATTACATAAAGATGAAGATAGTGGAAGAATTGATAATGATTATTCACCTACTGATGCTTTTTCTTTTGCTTGTTCGGTTCTGTGGTGGGCCGAGATACATACACCCATCAAAGGGATTGTATTACATGATTAAATAAATCTAGCTATAATGCAAGTGGGAATAAAGTTTACATGTTGTGGCTGACTTCTAGTGTGACACGTTTAATTTTGTTTTTGTGTTTTGACGTCGAACATATGGGAAAAGCAGACAAGCCAAATTTGTTCTTGCTCTGTTGGACTCATTAAACTATAATTGGTTTTCTTAAATTGCTAATTGGGTATTGCATGTTGGGCTTAATTAAGGTTATGGGCCGAAAGGAAATGGGGTCAGGATTAAAAGGATACGGGTTATAATAGTTTCAGTTGGGATTAAAACGCATAAAAGGCTGATGGGTCGATGGTCTGAGGTGTTGTGGTGCGAGCTAGGGGTCTAGGGTTCAAACCCCACCTTGGACAGTTTTCTTTTTAAAGGATTCTTAAGGTAGTTTCTATTTTTAATTTTGATATTATTATTATTCTTATTATTGTTAGTATTATTATTTTTACTAAATATTATTATTGTTATCATAACTCTAATTACAAACATAAATATATTCAATAAGTGTTATTATCAAAATAAATATTATTATTAAGTTGTATTATTATTAATATTATAATTAGTAATAAAATTATTATTGTTAGTAGATATTAGAAATTATTATCATAAGTATTATCATTATTACTACTATTAATAACATACTTATTAAAATTATTAGTACTACAAACATAATAACATTATTTACATAAATATTTATATATATCAAATTTTGATATAACTAATTATATATATATATATATATATATATATATATATATATATATATATATATATATATATATATATATATATGTATTAGTATAATTATATGTATAAATATCATTATACAGAATAATTATATATATAAACTTTGAGATAACAAATATATTACTAAATTAAAATTTATGATAAATAAACTAAGTAAATTATTAATAGTTGTTAATTATATGTGTTAATATACATACTTGTTATAGGTTCGTGAATCCAAGGCCAACCCTACACATGTTCAATGATGTTATATGTATTTTTACTACAAAATACAGTGTGGTGAGTATATAGTCCCTTTTAAACTTTAAATATTTTTGGGCTGAGAATACATGCGCTATTTTTTTTATAAATAATTTACGTTATGGACACAAGTGACTAAAATTACGTTCTACATGGGTTTGAATCAAAAATCCCCTAGCTTGGTAACTTTAACTATTGGTTTATGAACTGGTAGGCGCGAATCCTAAAGATAGATCTATCGGGTTTTACACCCCCACCCAGATGTTGTTCTAGTCACTACTAAACTAGAAGAACGGGTGTTTAGTACTTCGAGGTTAACGGAACGCACTTGATTCGGTGCACATATTATTATAACTCAGGGGTACACACTCTTGTTAAGGCTAGTTACCGGGTGCCCACTGCTTGGAATGCTTTTCATACACTTGCGAGTGTATTATGTTTATAAATATGAAATCTTGTGGTCCATAGTTATAACGCTGCTAGCATCAAACCTATATATCTCACCAACATTATGTTGACATTTTAAAGCATGTTATTCTCAGGTACGAAATAAGTCTTCCGCTGTGCATAAGCTCATATTAAGGACATTACTTGGAGTCGATCATCGCGATGGGACCAACTGTTGAAGATTCCGTCCGGGAGGATTAGTCTCGGACGTTTCAGTTGGTATCAGAGCGTTGGTCTTAGCGAACCAGGCCTTGCATTAGTGTGTCTAACTGGTAGTTGTTAGGATACATAAGTGAGTCTGGACTTTGACCGTGTCTGCCTGTCAAAAGTTTTGCTTATCATTTTTAGTCGGAAATCATCTGCTTATCATCCTTAGGAAATTGCCTACCTATCATTCTCAAGTCTAGACACGCTCTACTGCATTTAGTGCATCGATAGTGTATAGACGAAATTCATATCTTAGCGTATCTGATAATTCCTATCTTGGCGTATCGGTAGATTTGCCTGATATATGCCGTAACATCCTTTGTAGCCTTCGAAATCTTTAGTATTACATATAGATATTCTATATAGTTAGAATATGATCCGATATCCGGAAATCATTTCACATTGAAGATCCTTTCCATCCATCCAATTACCCCTTGGCGATGAATCTGAAGCACTTACCGGCGAACCTATTCGAAACATCATTTTCTCGCTCATTCCTAGAGAATCTCGTCACGATTACATAATATCCCATATCACAAATCTTGTTCATCCGCTCGCTTCGACCGCCAATCATCCCGGTGTACTAGCAGAAGTTAACGAACTACACGCTCGTGTGACGGCTTTGGAGAACCTGGTGCGAAGGTTACAAACATCAGCGGTAGCACCGGCAGCATAACCAGTACCTCCAGTAACATCAACATCGCAATCTTCAGTACCAGCACTATCAATATCGTCACCATCATCAATGTCAATGATATCCTTATCCCCCTCAAACCACAACCACGTCGTAAATCTCAACGCCACAAATTACACCTCGAGTATAATCACCGTTCTATGTATCGCTCTATCCACTTTATTTTCGTTCTACATATCGTTCTACATCGATTAACTTGATTCACGTACCATTCTACCTCATTACCTCCGTTCAATATGGCGACTAAGTAATCTCTAATGCGTTAGAGATTATGTAATCTAGTATTAATAATAAACCTGATGAGTTTAATATGTTATTGACTCATTAAATCTATGATTACATTTGAAGAAAATATATATGCAAGTATATTTTCATAAAGATTGTAATTAAAAATTCTTTTGTACAAACTGTTAATGGTGAAAAATATTTTAACGGGTGGGTAATACCCGAGGAATATTTAGATTTCACATTAATAAGTTACACTGTACATTCTTCGAATCTGATTCAACGGTCATCTATTATCCCACATACGACTAATATACGTATCCGTTCACCACAAAATAATCATTTCTATTCAAATTTCATATTTGGATTTTGATCTATCAGAATCCAACAAGTGGCATAAAGAAGAAAATATTGGACAAAATAAAAATTTGATAGAAACAGATGAATTAACTAATTGAAATTTGGGTTAGGATTACACGCTAACTGTTCCGGCTAACTGTTCCCAGCTAACTGATTAACATTTAATTTATCGCAATTTACATTCTCGCAATTTTAATTTCTGCACTGTACATACTGCCGGGACACATGTACAACAACACGTCGGATTAATTCTGAGACAACACGTTGTATAATGGGTCATGATATATATTTATTTAATTTACGCATTTTAAATAACGGGACACGTATGCAAGGTTTCGACTTATCATATTGACCCATCTATATATATATATTTCGGAACGACCATAGACACTCTATAGTTGACTATACAGGGTTGAGGTGGATTCCAAAATATATATATGGTTTGAGTTGTGATCGACACTGAGACCGGTACACGGGTCACGATACGTATTAATTAATTCGAATATTATATATTTAATTTATATATGAAATTATTGGACCATTGGACAATCGAACTATTGAACTGCTAACTTTGGACAATTAAAATGAATTAAAATATTGATTATAACATATGAAACTAAACTAATCTTCAAGTTTGCCACTTGATTTTATCTTTAACCTCATTTGAACCTCGACAATTACAATCCGCGTTCAAATCTTTTCATAATTCTTGAAAACACCTCGATCGAGAAGTTGAACTCGCCGCACCTCGTCTACGGAAGGAAGATTTATGCATACAGTTATATATCTGAAAAACTCCCGAACCCAAATTCATAGTTTAACACGTACCCGTGTTGAGTCCTTTATCATTTATTAGCAAACGCAACTTTACAATTCCTTTTCAAGATAACCAATTATTGTCACAGCTCCAGCAAGTTAACTTTGACTTTTCATTAACACTAGTCTTAGTATAACCTCGGTATATATACATTATCTTTTCACCATCGTCACCGGAGAACCTTTTATATTCCACCATATTACCAACAGCGTTTAATCATCTAAAAACACAATTCTCCCGAAACCACCTTGGTTTGATAACCGATGACCCAGATCCGTTAACTTTGAGAATGCTGACGAAGCAGCATGTTGTAGATGGTCTTAATGGCCAAAGGATGATGATAAAAGAAGGAAGTGTTAGGAACGCTCGATAGAAAATTTGGTACTGAAAACCGGATTGAGCAAACCATGAAGGACACTCTGAACAAATTACAAGGACTAAACTTGTACATAAAGAATACAGATGATTCTGTTTCGGGTGAAATTTTTAGCGAATACCTTACTCCTTAACCACTCGAAATCATCGTGAATGAATTTCTTCATCACAATTTGATTCTGAAATCCTAAGATATCATCGTATCTTTCCTTATAAATATCCTCAATATTTCTGAAGATATTTTCACAACTATTCCTATCTGTGATCATTTATCTCTCCGTAACATCTGCGTTAAAACATAAAAGAAACTGTGTTAGTTTCTAAGTTCTAAAACCTTCGAGTTTAAAATAGGAATGTTCTGAAGCAGTGTTGGAAACTGATGCATGAATTAGTATAATATAATGAAACTTGATCAACTTCATTATATTACAGTAAGTCATGCTGAGTTTCTAATGGAGCATAATGATTTTCAGTACCGTCATCATGTGCCATGTTACACGGCTCTTACATTCTATCCAATCTCTAAACATATCAAGAAAATATTCTCTTGATGATTCGGTCTTTTCCAGGATATTCTGGTAATTTGACAAATCAAAATCGTGTCATTGCCAATTCCTTCTAAGAGCATTAGCTATATTCATTCCAAATTTCATACGACGAATTCCGGACCATTGCTCGCTTGACTCGAAGTCGGGAAGAGAAAACGAAAGCATGAAGTTTTGGAAAACAATGAAGAATATAAAGCTCGATAATAACCCCGAAATTTCAAACCGTGTATATCAATGCATATAGCAATATAAAAACACGGGAGAACTAGAAACACAATGAACACAAGAGTATAGTAGAAGTAAACAGATTTTCTGGCGGTAGATGAAAAAGAAGAATTACAGATACGAAAGTTAGGAGTATACCAAGAATCAGGAATTTATGGAATATATTAAGGAATGAGTAGAGGGAGAAAGAATAGAAGGTGTGGAGAATAAGAAAAACGAAAGGGGTAGATTTATAGTGAAATATCTGACAGAGAAATCGAAACAGATTGCTGTATTAAATCAAATAAGATCTTGATCGCTGAAAAATCAAATCTTATTACGTAAGATTTTCATTAAATCCCGTGAATTCCGGAAATCACTCATAATTACGTCATCAGTTGAAACGAACATATTTACTTACTCATTTCGCTCTTTTGTGATAGCTTCACTCGTACGCTTCACATGCTCGAATCGTTTTATCTATATCTTTCAATAATGATAAAACTCCATTATTACCTCATATTCGTCATGAAAACATTCTTATTGTTATCCATGACAACCACTATCAAATTTCGGGGACGAAATTTATTTAACGGGTGGGTACTGTAACAACCCGGAAATTTCCGACCAAATTTAAACCTTAAACTCTATATGTTTCCGACACGATAAGCAAAATCTGTATTATTGAGTCTAGAAAAGTTTGAAATCTATATTCAGATAATCAGTTACCCTTTGACCAAGCCTGACGATTCACGAACATTTATGTGTATATAGATATAATATCTTTATTAATAGATAATATATAATATAAATATTGATACATATAAATTGATATATTATTATTGAAATTAGTATTATTGTTATTAATAGTATTGTTGATATACAACTTATAATAATTATCATCATTATCATATACAATAATATTATTATTAATATTAATACTATTATATTTGTGTTACTCTTATTATAATATTAAGAGTATTATTATATGGTTGATTATAGGTTATAAATGTAAATATATATATATGGGGATATACAAATATTATATATATATATATATATATATATATATATATATATATATATATATATATATATATATATATATATATATATATATATATATATATATATATATGCATACTTGAATACTGTTAAATACAAGATTTAATCAAACGCATATACATATGCATAAATACAAAGTTTGTTTAAAATCGCTTTCCACTCTATTAAATCTGTCTGCTTGATTGATTCCTCAAACAAATTACCAAGAGTATCAGACAAAATTCGTTGAACATTCTAATCCACTCTTGATTTCTTTATTTATTTATTTTTCTTTTTCTTTTCATTCGTCCTTCTTGATTTATTGAGGGAACCAACTGTCAAGTCTCTTGCTTTATAATAATCCAATTACTCGTTATTATACATAAACCCGGGTACTTTGCAGCTGCACTTTAGTTTTGCCATTATTACTCGTTAACAACATCAACCACCTTGAAATACATATTATCAAACCCACTTGATCATCACCTTTATTGTTTACCATCGTCCATATACGATCGCCACTATGTAACGTCATGAAACCCATAACCATATATCCACGACACCATTAACCATCTCATAGTTTTGTGACGACATCATGACAAACCACTCTGTGATCACCTTCATTCCGTCACCATCAGGAAGAATCCACACACACCACTAGAAACACTAACAATAACCACCATTCTCAATTTATCATCACTATCTCTTTAACTCTCTCGCACCTTTCTAACCATACTCGACCCAATAATCATCCTACACCCAACACCAAAGTAAATCACCACCATCATCATCTTTAGACTTGAGTATTTCGTTTTCTGTTTCCATATAAACTACTAACCATCAAACAAGACCACCGTAACCATAAATCACTCGTAACCATAAATTACTCGACCCAATAACCATAAATCACCACCATGTACGTACCTTCTTTTTCTGTTATTTCTGTTTCGATTGAACATCACCAAGACCCCCGTAAAACTGCTGCTGCATCTGCAATAGTTGTCTGTTTCCCCTTCGAATATAATTACCTTTATCACCTCAACAAACCACCAAGAAAACAGTTATCCTCGCCACCCTTTTTACTCTCTCTCTCCAGCTCTCTCTCTACTAACAAGAACCATCTTCTTTCTGTTTCTACTATTATTTAAACAAAGTAAGGCCAAAGGTGTCGATAACTTTAAATAAAGTGGTGTTTAGCTGTAAAGAATTGAGGCATAAATTACATATTTAAATATACAAACCATCATCTATTCGCTGGTAACTATCGACTGTATAAATGATTACATAAAGATGAAGATAGTGGAAGAACTGATAATGATTATTCACCTACTGATGCTTTTTCTTTTGCTTGTTTGGTTCTGTGGTGGGCCGAGATACATACACCCATCAAAGGGATTGTATTACATGATTAAATAAATCTAGCTATAATGCAAGTGGGAATAAAGTTTACATGTTGTGGCTGACTTCTAGTGTGACACGTTTAATTTTGTTTTTGTGTTTTGACGTCGAACATATGGGAAAAGCAGACAAGCCAAATTTGTTCTTGCTCTGTTGGACTCATTAAACTATAATTGGGTTTCTTAAATTGCTAATTGGGTATTGCATGTTGGGCTTAATTAAGGTTATGGGCCGAAAGGAAATGGGGTCAGGATTAAAAGGATACGGGTTATAATAGTTTCAGTTGGGATTAAAACGCATAAAAGGCTGATGGGTCGATGGTCTGAGGTGTTGTGGTGCGAGCTAGGGGTCTAGGGTTCAATCCCCACCTTGGACAGTTTTCTTTTTAAAGGATTCTTAAGGTAGTTTCTATTTTTAATTTTGATATTATTATTATTCTTATTATTGTTAGTATTATTATTTTTACTAAATATTATTATTGTTATCATAACTCTAATTACAAACATAAATATATTCAATAAGTGTTATTATCAAAATAAATATTATTATTAAGTTGTATTATTATTAATAGTATAATTAGTAATAAAATTATTATTGTTAGTAGATATTAGAAATTATTATCATAAGTATTATCATTATTACTACTATTAATAACATACTTATTAAAATTATTAGTACTACAAACATAATAACATTATTTACATAAATATTTATATATATCAAATTTTGATATAACTAATTATATAGATAGATATATATATATATATATATATATATATATATATATATATATATATATATATATATATATATATATGTATGTATGTATGTATTAGTATAATTATATGTATAAATATCATTATACAGAATAATTATATATATAAACTTTGAGATAACAAATATATTACTAAATTAAAATTTATGATAAATAAACTAAGTAAATTATTAATAGCTGTTAAGTATATGTGTTAATATACATACTTGTTATAGGTTCGTGAATCCAAGGCCAACCCTACACATGTTCAATGATGTTATATGTATTTTTACTACAAAATACAGTGTGGTGAGTATATAGTCCCTTTTAAACTTTAAATATTTTTGGGCTGAGAATACATGCGCTATTTTTTTTTATAAATAATTTACGTTATGGACACAAGTGACTAAAATTACGTTCTACATGGGTTTGAATCAAAAATCCCCTAGCTTGGTAACTTTAACTATTGGTTTATGAACTGGTAGGCGCGAATCCTAAAGATAGATCTATCGGGTTTTACACCCCCACCCAGATGTTGTTCTAGTCACTACTAAACTAGAAGAACGGGTGTTTAGTACTTCGAGGTTAACGGAACGCACTTGATTCGGTGCACATATTATTATAACTCAGGGGTACACACTCTTGTTAAGGCTAGTTACCGGGTGCCCACTGCTTGGAACGCTTTTCATACACTTGCGAGTGTATTATGTTTATAAATATGAAATCTTGTGGTCCATAGTTATAACGCTGCTAGCATCAAACCTATATATCTCACCAACATTATGTTGACATTTTAAAGCATGTTATTCTCAGGTACGAAATAAGTCTTCCGCTGTGCATAAGCTCATATTAAGGACATTACTTGATCCAAATTGTTGAGATTTATGTTTTTGAAAAGAGTTTTACACAACGTTTGACCGTCTAGTTTGACCGATGATATCACGAACTATACAATATATGATAATTATACGTTTGTGTATATATATGTATATATACATATTTAACATGATCTAAGGATGTTTTAATATCTCATTTTGTATCAATAACAATAAGTTATAAGTATATTTTGAAACTAATAACTTAAGTTTTCAAAACGATAACCATACGTAACGTTAATTGACATAAATACTTATGACCTATAGCGTTTATACATATATCGTATAAGTAATGTATTTAATCACTTTTTAAGGACTTAAATACATAAAAAAATATAAGTATATTCACAAAAGATAGCTATATTTGAATTCTCATTCCATTTTTCACAAGATTTCTATACGTATATCTAGAGTACATGTACTCGTATCATACCTAGCTTCTATACGTATTTACTATTGGTATATACACATCAAATCACCACCAACCAGCCCTTGTTCAATGCCTTATGTATAAGGTAACTACTTTTGTTATTTAGTATGACAATTTCACATGATTAAAAGATTTTTTCACAAAATTACAAACTTATACACCTTTTACACCACCATTTATACTCCATCCATTTTCAATTTTTGATTCATTTTTACCTCAAACCTCTAGCTAAAAACACACACACTTTTAAGAGTCTTAAACTCCATAACCATTCAGCTAATATCCATGAAGATCTAGCCATAAAAACATCACTTAATCACCATAAGAAAACTCTTACAAAAACACTTCAAGAATCCTTCCAAGAACACAAACTTACTTCCAATCTTTCATCCAATTCCATCACCCTTTTGGTTCTAGGTTCTTACTCCTCTTTTACAGCAATCTTGTCCAAGTAACTTGAGGTAGTAACTTTGTTCATAACCTTATTCGATTCATATATATATATATAGCTATCTTATTTTGTGGTATAAAATTTTAACAACAAGAACATAGTTTGAATGTTTTCAAACTTGTTTGCAAACTAAATAGATCCTTCTAACTTAACTTTTAAAATACTTTAAGACCTGTAATATAACTTAAATATATGCTAATTTAACAAGGTATAATTTGGTTTTTCAAAGAACACCTTAAAAACTGTTTTTACGACGTCGGAGTGCAACCGGGGGCTGTTTTGGGTTGGATAATTAAAAACCATCTTAAACTTTGAATTGGAGGTTTATTTTCTGGAAAAAAAATGATTTTTACTATGAATATGATAACACATAAAAATTTCATGAGTTAACTCAAAGTATAAGTATTTTTAGAAAAATAATCATTTAAGGTTGTTTACATGATGGAAAATGATTAACTTCATAAGTTTCACTAAAGTTTGACCTATGACCTGTGATTTCGAATACAAACTAAGGTATTTACAGTTCATAGTCTTAAAGAGGGACTCGATCCAAGGAAGTGGCAAGTTGAATCAATGAAAACGGAGTTGTAACGAAGAAACTATGACCAAAATGAGATCGGATATCTAAGACTAGTTTAGCTACGAAAATAATTGGAGAAAATTAAATAAATCACATCTTTTTAAAATAACATGATATTTTATATAAATGTACTCATAATTTAATTTTATATGGTTCAGGATCACCCGTAAACAATACGAGAAGATTAATCATAAGATCCCATGATTGTACGCAACACGTCATTTGACAACACCGGTACTTTATGTACGCAACACGTCATTTGACAACACCGGTACCGTGGGTCAAGATTAATCTCGACCAATACATATACGATGGGGGTTTTTATTTATTTCATTGGGGGTTTTTATTTATTTCATTGGGGGTTTTTATTTATTTCATTGGGGGTTTATTAAACACCTAAATATGAACCATTAAAATTGAATTACTAACATCGGACTGCTAACTACGGACTAAGAAATTATTAAAACTATTAAAAGTATAATAAGTATATATATGTGACGATTGTTTAAAATGGAAATATATTGATAAACTATATATGGATAGGTTCGTGATATCAATCGGAGACCAAGTCAAAATTACATATCTTCAAGACGAAAGTGAGTATATAGTCCCACTTTTAAACTCTAAGTATTTCGGGATGAGAATACATGTATTTTATGTTTTACGATATGGACACAAGTAACTGAAAAATATATTCTACGTTGAGTTGTACCACTGGCATACTTCCCTGTAGCTTGGTAACTACTATTTACAGCGGAATTGTAAACGCGAATCCTGTTGATAGATCTATCGGGCCTGACAACCCCAACCGGACTGGACGACCAGTATTCAACGGTTGCACAGTACTTCGTTTTGTGACTACACTTGGTACGGTGTAGTAAGATTTCATAATAAAGGGAATATGCGACGTGATTAAATGTTAAGTATGGTTACCAAGTGCTCAACCACTTAGAATATTTTTATTAAAATGTTTACATATGAAATCTTGTGGTCTATATTTATACCGCTGCCGGCATTAAACCTATATCTCACCAACTTTATGTTGACGTTTTAAACATGTCTATTCTCAGGTGATAACTAAAAGCTTCCGCTGCATTATGTTGAATTTGAGCAGGATCTTGCGTACGCATATATGTGTCAAAAATAAAACTGCATACCCAAGGATTTGTGTTGTAAAATATGCTAGAAATCGTGTTGTTATCATCATTTGTAAAGTTTGTAAGTCGAAGATTATCGCTAAACGATAATCATATTTTTATTGTCTAAAGCTTGTATCAAAAATAAAGGTTATGGTTTGTAATTTATAATATATGCAGTTGATCTTTTAAAAATGTCGCATATAGAGGTCAATACCTCGCAATGAAATCGTACGTTATCTAACACGTTCTTATGGTTAAGGACGGGTTATGACATGTGGTATCAGAGTGGTGGTCTTAGCGAACCAGGTTTGCATTAGTGTGTCTAACTGATAAGTCGTTAGGATACATTAGTAAGTCTGGACTTTGACCGGGTCTGATTTAAAAACCATTGCTTATTATTGTTGGTTAAAATTTATATGTAAATATTATGTAGTACTAATGGGTTAGTTGTTGTGTGATAGATGTTGGGCTCAAAACTTGTTATCACATTCAGCGACTCCGAACCAGAATCTTCAGATGGTGTTCCAGTCATTAACCTATCCGATGACGAAAATAATATCTTTGGGGAAGGCTCACAAATTCCGGATGAACCGACTATAGAGAACCCGGAAAGTGAACCCGAGGAGGAAAGTGAACCCGAGGAAGAAATACAGGAAATTACAAAAGACAAGTTCGAACTAGGAAAGAAACGAAAGGCTAATAAATTAGAAAATTCAAATCCTGAGTTTAGTAAGGATGATGTGGCACCAACTCCACTAGACACTACCACCCCTATTCCCGCTATTCCTATTCGTTCTATCCTGGCATCTAGTTCTTCAGCCCTACAGCCAAAATATAGGCAGACAGCTAGGATAAGCGTTAGGCCATTCCTTGAACCTAAACGTCCTAGAAAATAGACCAAACGATGCGCTGCCGTATTAAACCATGGGATCATATAATGTTTTGTATAATATTATTAGTGTGGTTTGCTTAATGTTCGATGTAAGATAAGCATATGTAAAATAGTGAAGTATGAAATGCAATAATTTTCCATGGTTAAGTATTATTTAGATTGTAGTAATTGATTCTGTACTAAGCTATTAAGTATGGACATTAACGGGTAGGTACTACCCTAGATATAATTATAAAACGCTAATAAGAAGAAAAGGCTTTTATAATAATACCTGGTTCATATTATTAATAAGCTATAAGGTACTGTAAATATACACTACATCTATAATATTCCATGTGAATAATTATTTTTTTTCATTCTTATAGAAGAATATGGCGCGATTGAACCGAATGACAGAACAAGAAATCCAGGAACTCATCAATCAGCGAGTGAACGACAGAATGTTATGGGTCGAGGCTGCAAGAGGTGCTGCAGTTAACCCAAATCCTCGTGTGGGGTGCACTTACAAAACTTTTCAAGCTTGCAAGCCCTCATCATTCAGTGGAACAGAAGGACCGATCGGTTTAACCCGGTGGATAGAAAAGATGGAGACCGTGTTTAAAATAAGTGGTTGTGTTGAAAAGGACATGACCAAGTATGCATCGTGCACTTTACAAGATAGTGCACTCACGTGGTGGAAAAATTATGTGAAGGCTGTAGGAGGAGATGTAGCTTATGATACCCCATGGGAAGAATTCAAAATAATGTTAATCAACGAGTATTGTCCAAGGAACGAGGTTAGGAAGTTGGAAGATGAATTACGAAGCCTGAAGGTTGTTGGTACTGAAATCACCAACTACAATCAGCGATTCATGGAATTAGTTTTGCTATGTCCTGAATTGGTTCCAACCGAAGAACGGAAGATTGAAATGTACAAAGATGGTTTGCCCAAAAAGGTCAAGGAAAATGTTACAGCATCGAAGCCTAAGACAATTCATGAAGCTATAACCATGGCAAACGAGCTAATGGATCAGGTCATCATGGATAAGAAAGTATCCAATACTGATGTGAAGGTATCAGGTAACAAAAGAAAGTGGAATGGAAATTATGATCGAGGTAACCAACAACAATCTTTTAAGAAACAAGAAATCACGCAAGGTGCGGGTAGTGGTTTAAGCTTTGGTTATAAAGGACAAAATCCTTTATGCAACCGATGCCACAAACATCACTCTAGTTACTGTAATGTGGTATGCAACAAATGTAATCGAAAGGGTCATCTTGCTGAAGATTGTAGGGCTCTCGTTACAAATACAAATGGTACCAAGACTCCTGCCACCAATGCAAATAGAACTGCTTTGGCTACCATTACTTGTTATGGGTGTGGAAAACAAGGTCATTATAAGAGCCAGTGCCCGAATCCAGAGAAGAATATCGGACCTGCACGTGGGAGAACATTTATTATTAATGCTAGAGAGGCATGTGAAGACCCGGAGCTTGTTACGGGTACGTTTACCATTAATAACTTATCCGCATCTATTATATTTGATACTGGTGCTGATAGAAGTTACGTGTGTAGAGACTTTCACGCTAAATTGAATTGTTCATCATTACCTCTAGATGCTAAGTACATGATTGAGTTAGCTAATGGTAAACTAATTAAAGCCGATAAAATTTGCCGTGATTGTAAAATAAATTTAGCCGGAGAAACATTTAAGATTGATTTGATACCCGTAGAATTAGGAAGTTTTGATGTAATAGTCGGCATGGACTGGATGTCCAAAATAGGAGCTGAAGTTGTGTGCGCCAAGAAGGCAATTCGCATTCCTCGTAAGGATAAAGCGCCAGTAATGATTTATGGAGAGAAGGGTAACTCAAAGCTAAAACTCATTAGTTATTTGAAAGCTCAAAAGTGCTTGAAGAAAGGGTGTTATGCTATCTTAGCACATGTTAATAAAGTCGAAACGAAGGAAAAAGTGAAGAGCATCAATGACGTGCCTGTGGCAAGAGATTTTCCTGAAGTATTTCCGGAAGAGTTGCCGGGATTACCTCCATTTAGATCTGTAGAATTTCAAATAGATCTTGTACCAGGAGCTGCACCGGTTGCCCGTGCTCCATATAGACTTGCACCGTCCGAATTAAAAGAACTTCAAAGTCAGTTAAAAGAATTACTGGACCGTGGATTCATACGACCAAGCACTTCACCGTGGGGAGCTCCAATTTTATTTGTTAAGAAGAAAGATGGATCTTTTAGGATGTGTATAGATTATCGTGAATTAAATAAGTTAACTATCAAGAATCGGTATCCACTACCGAGAATTGATGACTTATTTGATCAACTGCAAGGATCATGTGTTTATTCGAAAATCGACCTAAGATCGGGTTATCATCAATTACGTGTCAAAGAAGAGGACATTCCGAAAACTGCTTTTCGGACACGTTATGGTCATTATGAATTTTTGGTCATGCCGTTTGGATTGACGAATGCGCCAGCTGTATTCATGGACCTCATGAATCGAGTTTGTAGTCCATATTTAGATAAGTTTGTTATCGTTTTCATTGATGATATTCTTATCTATTCCAAGAGTGAGCAAGAGCATGAGCAGCATTTAAGGTTGATATTAGAGTTGTTGAGAAAAGAACAGCTATATGCTAAATTTTCTAAATGTGCTTTCTGGTTGAAAGAAGTGCAATTTCTTGGCCACGTTGTTAGTAGCAAAGGAATTCAGGTTGATCCAGAAAAAATTGAAGCCATTGAAAAATGGGAGACTCCTAAGACACCAATGCAGATACGCCAATTTTTGGGTTTAGCCGGTTATTATAGAAGGTTTATTCAAGATTTTTCCCGAATAGCTAAGCCGTTGACAGCATTAACGCAAAAAGGGAAGAAATATGAATGGACATCTGAGCAGGAGAGTGCATTTCAATTACTAAAGAAGAAGTTGACTACGGCGCCTATTTTATCGTTACCAGAAGGGAACGATGATTTTGAAATATATTGTGATGCTTCGCGACAAGGTTTTGGTTGTGTTCTTATGCAACGGAAGAAAGTTATTGCATACGCATCCCGACAATTAAAGATTCACGAGCGGAATTATACGACGCATGATCTAGAACTGGGAGCAGTCGTGTTTGCATTGAAGATATGGAGACACTACTTGTATGGGGTTAAATGCACTGTGTTTACTGATCATAAAAGCCTTCAACATATTTTCGATCAAAAACAGCTGAACATGAGGCAACGTAGGTGGGTTGAGTTAATAAATGACTATGATTGTGAAATTCGTTATCATCCCGGGAAAGCGAACGTGGTGGCCGACGCTCTAAGCAGAAAGGAACGAGAACCAATTCGAGTACGAGCGATGAACATAAAAATTCGCATGAATCTCAACTCACAAATCAAAGAAGTTCAACGAGAAGCACTTACTAAAGAAAATATAGGAAATGAAATAATGAAGAAGTATGAGAAGCAACTCGTTATACGGGAAGATGGAATTCGATATTTTGCAAATCGTATTTGGGTACCGAAGTTGGGTGGATTAAGGAAATTGATATTGAACGAGGCACATAAGACAAGATACTCGATACATCCTGGAGTCGGAAAGATGTATCAAGATCTTAAGACGCATTATTGGTGGCCTAACTTAAAGACAGACGTTGCAACATATGTTGGGGAGTGTTTAACTTGTTCCAAGGTCAAAGCAGAACACCAGAAGCCGTCAGGGTTACTTCAACAACCAGAAATCCCAGAATGGAAATGGGATGGTATTACCATGGATTTCATCACGAAGTTACCAAAGACTGCCTGGGGATACGACACCATTTGGGTGATTGTTGATCGTCTCACCAAGTCTGCACATTTCTTGCCTATAAAGGAAACGGATAGGATGGAGAAACTATTACGATTGTATATAAAGGAAATTGTTTCAAGGCATGGAATACCTATTTCCATTATATCTAATCGTGATAGTAGATTTACCTCAAAATTCTGGCAATCACTACAGGAGGCACTAGGAACTCGTTTGGATATGAGTACCGCATATCATCCGCAAACGGACGGGCAGAGTGAAAGAACAATTCAGACTCTTGAAGACATGCTCAGGGCATGTGTGATCGATTTTGGAAACGGATGGGATAAGTATCTACCATTAGCAGAATTCTCGTATAATAATAGTTATCATGCGAGCATTAAAGCTGCACAATTCGAAGCATTGTATGGAAGGAAGTGTAGATCTCCTATCTGTTGGAATGAAGTAGGAGATCGACAATTAACTGGTCCCGAGATCATACATGAAACTACTGAAAAGATAGTACAAATCAAGGAGAGATTGAAAACAGCCCGTAGTCGCCAAAAGAGCTACGCCGATGTCCGAAGGAAACCATTAGAGTTTCAGATCGGTGACATGGTTATGTTAAAGGTGTCACCATGGAAAGGTGTAATACGTTTTGGAAAAAGGGGTAAACTGAACCCAAGATATGTAGGCCCGTTCAAGATCATCGAACGCATTGGACCGGTAGCTTATCGACTCGAGTTACCGCAACAACTCGCCGGAGTACATAATACCTTTCACGTCTCGAACCTTAAGAAGTGTCTTGCAAAGGAAGACCTCACCATTCCTCTTGAAGAAATCCATGTCGATGAGAAACTACAATTCATCGAAGAACCAATCGAAATCATGGATCGTGAAGTTAAACAGCTCAAGCAGAGCAACATACCGATCGTTAAGGTTCGTTGGAATGCTCGAAGAGGTCCTGAGTTTACTTGGGAACGAGAGAATCAGATGAAACAAAAGTATCCACACTTGTTTCTCGATGACGCAAAATAGGTACAATTTTAAATTTCGGGACGAAATTTATTTAACGGGTAGGTACTGTAATGACCCGCACTTTTTCGATCGTTCTATACTTATAAGATTAATATTTACATAAATTAAATCTTACCAACATGATAAGCAATCCAAATTGTTGAGATTTATGTTTTTGAAAAGAGTTTTACACAACGTTTGACCGTCTAGTTTGACCGATGATATCACGAACTATACAATATATGATAATTATACGTTTGTGTATATATATGTATATATACATATTTAACATGATCTAAGGATGTTATAATATCTCATTTTGTATCAATAACAATAAGTTATAAGTATATTTTGAAACTACTAACTTAAGTTTTCAAAACGATAACCATACGTAACGTTAATTGACATAAATACTTATGACCTATAGCGTTTATACATATATCGTATAAGTAATGTATTTAATCACTTTTTAAGGACTTAAATACATAAAAAATATAAGTATATTCACAAAAGATAGCTATATTTGAATTCTCATTCCATTTTTCACAAGATTTCTATACGTATATCTAGAGTACATGTACTCGTATCATACCTAACCTCTATACGTATTTACTATTGGTATATACATATCAAATCACCACCAACCAGCCCTTGTTCAATGCCTTATGTATAAGGTAACTACTTTTGTTATCTAGTATGACAATTTCACATGATTAAAAGATTTTTTCACAAAATTACAAACTTATACACCTTTTACACCACCATTTATACTCCATTCCATTTTCATTTTACTACACATTTCCTTTAACTAAAACACACTCTTAAGAAACTACATAACCATTCAGCTAGTATCCATGAAGATCTAGCCATAAAAACATCACTTAAACACCATAAGAAAAACCTTACAAAAACACTTCAAGAATCCTTTCAAGAACACAAGTTTACTTCCAATCTTTCATCCAACTCCACCACTCTTTTGGTTCTAGGTCTTTACTCCTCTTTTACAGCAATCTTGTCCAAGTAACTTGAGGTAGTAACTTTGTTCATAACCTTATTCGATTCATATATATATATATAGCTATCTTATTATATGGTATAAAATTTTAACAACAAGAACATAGTTTGAATGTTTTCAAACTTGTTTGCAAGCTAAATAGATCCTTATAACTTAACTTTTAAAATACTTCAAGACCTGTAATATATCATAAATATATGCTAATTTAACAAGGTATAACTTGGTTTTTCAAAGAACACCTTAAAAACTGAATTTACGACGTCGGAGTGCAACCGGGGGCTGTTTTGGGTTGGATAATTAAAAACCATCTTAAACTTTGAATTGGAGGTTTATTTTCTGGAAAAATGATTTTTACTATGAATATGATTACACATAAAAATTTCATGATTTAACTCAAAGTATAAGTATTTTTAGAAAAATAATCATTTAAGGTTGTTTACATGATGGAAAATGATTAACTTCATAAGTTTCACTAAAGTTTGACCTATGACCTGTGATTTCGAATACAAACTAAGGTATTTACAGTTCATAGTCTTAAAGAGGGACTCGATCCAAGGAAGTGGCAAGTTGAACCAACGAAAACGGAGTTGTAACGAAGAAACTATGACCAAAACGAGATCGGATATCTAAGACTAGTTTAGCTACGAAAATAATTGGAGAAAATTAAAAAAAATCACATCTTTCTAAAATAACATGATATTTTATATATATGTACTCATAATTTAATTTTATATGGTTCAGGATCACCCGTAAACAATACGAGAAGATTAATCATAAGATCCCATGATTGTACGCAACACGTCATTTGACAACACTGGTACTTTATGTACGCAACACGTCATTTGACAACACCGGTACCGTGGGTCAAGATTAATCTCGACCAATAAATATACGATGGGGGTTTTATTTATTTCATTGGGGGTTTATTAAAAACCTAAAAATGAACCATTAAAATTGAATTACTAACATCGGACTGCTAACTACGGACTAAGAAATTATTAAAAGTATTAAAAGTATAATAAGTATATATATGTGACGATTGTTTTAAAAAGAAAAGGTATTGATATATTATATATGGATAGGTTCGTGAGATCAATCGGAGACCAAGTCAAAATTACATATCTTCAAGACGAAAGGGAGTATATAGTCCCACTTTTAAACTCTAAGTATTTCGGGATGAGAATACATGTATTTTATGTTTTACGATATGGACACAAGTAATTGAAAAATATATTCTACGTTGAGTTGTACCACTGGCATACTTCCCTGTAGCTTGGTAACTATTATTTACAGCGGTATTGTAAACGCGAATCCTGTTGATAGATCTATCGGGCCTGACAACCCCAACCGGACTGGACGACCAGTATTCAACGGTTGCACAGTACTTCATTTCGGTGACTACACTTGGTACGGTGTAGTAAGATTTCATAATAAAGGGAATATGCGACGTGATTAAATGTTAAGTATGGTTACCAAGTGCCCAACCACTTTGAATATTTTTATTAAAATGTTTATATATGAAATCTTGTGGTCTATATATATATATATTGCTGCCGGCATTAAACCTATATCTCACCAACTTTATGTTGACGTTTTAAACATGTCTATTCTCAGGTGATAATTAGAAGCTTCCGCTGCAACATGTTGAATTTAAACAAGATTTTGAGTATGCATATTTGTGTCAAAAATAAAACTGCATATCGGAGGATTTGTAATGTAAAATATGCTAGAAATCGTATTGTTATCATCACATGTAAAGTTTGTAAGTCTAAGATTATCGCTAAACGATAATCATCTTTTTATTGTCTAAAGCTTGTATTAAAATAAGAGTTATGGTTTGTAATGTAAAATAAATGCAGTTGTTCTTTTAAAAATGTCGCATATAGAGGTCAATACCTCGCAATGAAATCATACGTTATCTAACTCGTTCTTATGGTTAAGGACGGGTTATGACATGTGGTATCAGAGCGATGGTCTTAGCGAACCAGGTTTGCATTAGTGTGTCTAACTGATAAGTCGTTAGGATACATTAGTAAGTCTGGACTTTGACCGGGTCTGATTTAAAAACCATTGCTTATCATTGTTGGTTAAAATTTATATGTAAATATTATGTAGTACTAATGGGTTAGTTGTTGTGTGATAGATGTCGGGCTCAAAACTTGTTATCACATTCAGCGACTCCGAACCAGAATCTTCAGATGGTGTTCCAGTCATTAACCTATCCGATGACGAAAATAATATCTTTGGGGAAGACTCACAAATTCCGGATGAACCGACTATAGAGAACCCGGAAAGTGAACCCGAGGAGGAAAGTGAACCCGAGGAGGAAAGTAAACCCGAGGAGGAAAGTGAACCCGAGGAGGAAAGTGAACCCGAGGAGGAAAGTGAACCTGAGGAAGAAATACAGGAAATTACAAAAGACAAGTTCGAACTAGGAAAGAAACGAAAGGCTAATGAATTAGAAAATTCAAATCCCGAGATTAGTAAGGATGATGTAGCACCAACTCCACTAGACACTACCACCCCTATTCCCGCTATTCCTATTCGTTCTATCCCGGCATCCAGTTCTTCAGCCCCACCGCCAAAATATAGGCAGACAGCTAGGATAAGCGTTAGGCCATTCCTTGAACCTAAACGTCCTAGAAAATAGACCAAATGATGCACTGCCGTATTAAACCATGGGATCATATAATGTTTTGTATAATATTATTAGTGTGGTTTGCTTAATGTTCGATGTAAGAAAAGCATATGTAAAATAGTGAAGTGTGAAATGCAATAATTTTCCATGGTTAATTATTATTTAGATGGTAGTAATTGATTCTGTACTAAGCTATTAAGTATGGACATTAACGGGTAGGTACTACCCTAGATATAATTATAAAACGCTAATAAGAAGAAAAGGCTTTTATAATAATACCTGGTTCATATAATTAATAAGCTATAATGTACTGTAAATATACACTACATCTATAATATTCCATGTGAATAATTATTTTCTTTTCATTCTTATAAAAGAATATGGCGCGATTGAACCGAATGACGGAACAAGAAATCCAGGAACTCATCAATCAGCGAGTGAACGACAGAATGTTATGGGTCAAGGCTGCAAGAGGTGCTGCAGTTAACCCAAATCCTCGTGTGGGGTGCACTTACAAAAATTTTCAAGCTTGCAAGCCCTCATCATTCAGTGGAACGGAAGGACCGATCGGTTTAACCCGGTGGATAGAAAAGATGGAGACTGTGTTTAAAATCAGTGGTTGTATTGAAAAGGACATGACCAAGTATGCATCGTGCACTTTACAAGATAGTGCACTCACGTGGTGGAAAAATTATGTGAAGGCTGTAGGAGGAGATGTAGCTTATGATACTCCTTGGGAAGAATTCAAAACAATGTTAATCAACGAGTATTGTCCAAGGAACGAGGTTAGAAAGTTGGAAGATGAATTACGAAGCCTGAAGGTTGTTGGTACTGAAATCACCAACTACAATCTGCGATTCATGGAATTAGTTTTGCTATGTCCTGAATTGGTTCCAACCGAAGAACGGAAGATTGAAATGTACAAAGATGGTTTGCCCAAAAAGGTCAAGGCAAATGTTACAGCATCGAAGCCTAAGACAATTCATGAAGCTATAACCATGGCAAACGAGCTAATGGATCAGGTCATCATGGATAAGAAAGTATCCAATACTGATGTGAAGGTATCAGGTAACAAAAGAAAGTGGAATGGAAATTATGATCGAGGTAACCAACAACAATCTTTTAAGAAACAAGAAATCACGCAAGGTGCGGGTAGTGGTTTAAGCTTTGGTTATAAAGGACAAAATCCTTTATGCAACCGATGCCACAAACATCACTCTAGTTACTGTAATGTGGTATGCAACAAATGTAATCGAAAGGGTCATCTTGCTGAAGATTGTAGGGCTCTCGTTACAAATACAAATGGTACCAAGACTCCTGCCACCAATGCAAATAGAACTGCTTTGGCTACCATTACTTGTTATGGGTGTGGAAAACAAGGTCATTATAAGAGCCAGTGCCCGAATCCAGAGAAGAATATCGGACCTGCACGTGGGAGAACATTTATTATTAATGCTAGAGAGGCATGTGAAGACCCGGAGCTTGTTACGGGTACGTTTACCATTAATAACTTATCCGCATCTATTATATTTGATACTGGTGCTGATAGAAGTTACGTGTGTAGAGACTTTCACGCTAAATTGAATTGTTCATCATTACCTCTAGATGCTAAGTACATGATTGAGTTAGCTAATGGTAAACTAATTAAAGCCGATAAAATTTGCCGTGATTGTAAAATAAATTTAGCCGGAGAAACATTTAAGATTGATTTGATACCCGTAGAATTAGGAAGTTTTGATGTAATAGTCGGCATGGACTGGATGTCCAAAATAGGAGCTGAAGTTGTGTGCGCCAAGAAGGCAATTCGCATTCCTCGTAAGGATAAAGCGCCAGTAATGATTTATGGAGAGAAGGGTAACTCAAAGCTAAAACTCATTAGTTATTTGAAAGCTCAAAAGTGCTTGAAGAAAGGGTGCTATGCTATCTTAGCACATGTTAATAAAGTCGAAACGAAGGAAAAAGTGAAGAGCATCAATGACGTGCCTGTGGCAAGAGATTTTCCTGAAGTATTTCCGGAAGAGTTGCCGGGATTACCTCCATTTAGATCTGTAGAATTTCAAATAGATCTTGTACCAGGAGCTGCACCGGTTGCCCGTGCTCCATATAGACTTGCACCGTCCGAATTAAAAGAACTTCAAAGTCAGTTAAAAGAATTACTGGACCGTGGATTCATACGACCAAGCACTTCACCGTGGGGAGCTCCAATTTTATTTGTTAAGAAGAAAGATGGATCTTTTAGGATGTGTATAGATTATCGTGAATTAAATAAGTTAACTATCAAGAATCGGTATCCACTACCGAGAATTGATGACTTATTTGATCAACTGCAAGGATCATGTGTTTATTCGAAAATCGACCTAAGATCGGGTTATCATCAATTACGTGTCAAAGAAGAGGACATTCCGAAAACTGCTTTTCGGACACGTTATGGTCATTACGAATTTTTGGTCATGCCGTTTGGATTGACGAATGCGGCAGCTGTATTCATGGACCTCATGAATCGAGTTTGTAGTCCATATTTAGATAAGTTTGTTATCGTTTTCATTGATGATATTCTTATCTATTCCAAGAGTGAGCAAGAGCATGAGCAGCATTTAAGGTTGATATTAGAGTTGTTGAGAAAAGAACAGCTATATGCTAAATTTTCTAAATGTGCTTTCTGGTTGAAAGAAGTGCAATTTCTTGGCCACGTTGTTAGTAGCAAAGGAATTCAGGTTGATCCAGAAAAAATTGAAGCCATTGAAAAATGGGAGACTCCTAAGACACCAATGCAGATACGCCAATTTTTGGGTTTAGCCGGTTATTATAGAAGGTTTATTCAAGATTTTTCCCGAATAGCTAAGCCGTTGACAGCATTAACGCAAAAAGGGAAGAAATATGAATGGACATCTGAGCAGGAGAGTGCATTTCAATTACTAAAGAAGAAGTTGACTACGGCGCCTATTTTATCGTTACCAGAAGGGAACGATGATTTTGAAATATATTGTGATGCTTCGCGACAAGGTTTTGGTTGCGTTCTTATGCAACGGAAGAAAGTTATTGCATACGCATCCCGACAATTAAAGATTCACGAGCGGAATTATACGACGCATGATCTAGAACTGGGAGCAGTCGTGTTTGCATTGAAGATATGGAGACACTACTTGTATGGGGTTAAATGCACTGTGTTTACTGATCATAAAAGCCTTCAACATATTTTCGATCAAAAACAGCTGAACATGAGGCAACGTAGGTGGGTTGAGTTAACAAATGACTATGATTGTGAAATTCGTTATCATCCCGGGAAAGCGAACGTGGTGGCCGACGCTCTAAGAAGAAAGGAACGAGAACCAATTCGAGTACGAGCGATGAACATAAAAATTCGCATGAATCTCAACTCACAAATCAAAGAAGTTCAACGAGAAGCACTTACTAAAGAAAATATAGGAAATGAAATAATGAAGAAGTATGAGAAGCAACTCGTTATACGGGAAGATGGAATTCGATATTTTGCAAATCGTATTTGGGTACCGAAGTTGGGTGGATTAAGGAAATTGATATTGAACGAGGCACATAAGACAAGATACTCGATACATCCTGGAGTCGGAAAGATGTATCAAGATCTTAAGACGCATTATTGGTGGCCTAACTTAAAGACAGACGTTGCAACATATGTTGGGGAGTGTTTAACTTGTTCCAAGGTCAAAGCAGAACACCAGAAGCCGTCAGGGTTACTTCAACAACCAGAAATCCCAGAATGGAAATGGGATGGTATTACCATGGATTTCATCACGAAGTTACCAAAGACTGCCTGGGGATACGACACCATTTGGGTGATTGTTGATCGTCTCACCAAGTCTGCACATTTCTTGCCTATAAAGGAAACGGATAGGATGGAGAAACTATTACGATTGTATATAAAGGAAATTGTTTCAAGGCATGGAATACCTATTTCCATTATATCTAATCGTGATAGTAGATTTACCTCAAAATTCTGGCAATCACTACAGGAGGCACTAGGAACTCGTTTGGATATGAGTACCGCATATCATCCGCAAACGGACGGGCAGAGTGAAAGAACAATTCAGACTCTTGAAGACATGCTCAGGGCATGTGTGATCGATTTTGGAAACGGATGGGATAAGTATCTACCATTAGCAGAATTCTCGTATAATAATAGTTATCATGCGAGCATTAAAGCTGCACAATTCGAAGCATTGTATGGAAGGAAGTGTAGATATCCTATCTGTTGGAATGAAGTAGGAGATCGACAATTAACTGGTCCCGAGATCATACATGAAACTACTGAAAAGATAGTACAAATCAAGGAGAGATTGAAAACAGCCCGTAGTCGCCAAAAGAGCTACGCCGATGTCCGAAGGAAACCATTAGAGTTTCAGATCGGTGACATGGTTATGTTAAAGGTGTCACCATGGAAAGGTGTAATACGTTTTGGAAAAAGGGGTAAACTGAACCCAAGATATGTAGGCCCGTTCAAGATCATCGAACGCATTGGACCGGTAGCTTATCGACTCGAGTTACCGCAACAACTCGCCGGAGTACATAATACCTTTCACGTCTCGAACCTTAAGAAGTGTCTTGCAAAGGAAGACCTCACCATTCCTCTTGAAGAAATCCATGTCGATGAGAAACTACAATTCATCGAAGAACCAATCGAAATCATGGATCGTGAAGTTAAACAGCTCAAGCAGAGCAACATACCGATCGTTAAGGTTCGTTGGAATGCTCGAAGAGGTCCTGAGTTTACTTGGGAACGAGAGAATCAGATGAAACAAAAGTATCCACACTTGTTTCTCGATGACGCAAAATAGGTACAATTTTAAATTTCGGGACGAAATTTATTTAACGGGTAGGTACTGTAATGACCCGCACTTTTTCGATCGTTCTATACTTATAAGATTAATATTTACATAAATTAAATCTTACCAACATGATAAGCAATCCAAATTGTTGAGATTTATGTTTTTGAAAAGAGTTTTACACAACGTTTGACCGTCTAGTTTGACCGATGATATCACGAACTATACAATATATGATAATTATACGTTTGTGTATATATATGTATATATACATATTTAACATGATCTAAGGATGTTTTAATATCTCATTTTGTATCAATAACAATAAGTTATAAGTATATTTTGAAACTACTAACTTAAGTTTTCAAAACGATAACCATACGTAACGTTAATTGACATAAATACTTATGACCTATAGCGTTTATACATATATCGTATAAGTAATGTATTTAATCACTTTTTAAGGACTTAAATACATAAAAAATATAAGTATATTCACAAAAGATAGCTATATTTGAATTCTCATTCCATTTTTCACAAGATTTCTATACGTATATCTAGAGTACATGTACTCGTATCATACCTAACCTCTATACGTATTTACTATTGGTATATACATATCAAATCACCACCAACCAGCCCTTGTTCAATGCCTTATGTATAAGGTAACTACTTTTGTTATCTAGTATGACAATTTCACATGATTAAAAGATTTTTTCACAAAATTACAAACTTATACACCTTTTACACCACCATTTATACTCCATTCCATTTTCATTTTACTACACATTTCCTTTAACTAAAACACACTCTTAAGAAACTCCATAACCATTCAGCTAGTATCCATGAAGATCTAGCCATAAAAACATCACTTAAACACCATAAGAAAAACCTTACAAAAACACTTCAAGAATCCTTTCAAGAACACAAGTTTACTTCCAATCTTTCATCCAACTCCACCACTCTTTTGGTTCTAGGTCTTTACTCCTCTTTTACAGCAATCTTGTCCAAGTAACTTGAGGTAGTAACTTTGTTCATAACCTTATTCGATTCATATATATATATATAGCTATCTTATTATATGGTATAAAATTTTAACAACAAGAACATAGTTTGAATGTTTTCAAACTTGTTTGCAAGCTAAATAGATCCTTATAACTTAACTTTTAAAATACTTCAAGACCTGTAATATATCATAAATATATGCTAATTTAACAAGGTATAACTTGGTTTTTCAAAGAACACCTTAAAAACTGAATTTACGACGTCGGAGTGCAACCGGGGGCTGTTTTGGGTTGGATAATTAAAAACCATCTTAAACTTTGAATTGGAGGTTTATTTTCTGGAAAAATGATTTTTACTATGAATATGATTACACATAAAAATTTCATGATTTAACTCAAAGTATAAGTATTTTTAGAAAAATAATCATTTAAGGTTGTTTACATGATGGAAAATGATTAACTTCATAAGTTTCACTAAAGTTTGACCTATGACCTGTGATTTCGAATACAAACTAAGGTATTTACAGTTCATAGTCTTAAAGAGGGACTCGATCCAAGGAAGTGGCAAGTTGAACCAACGAAAACGGAGTTGTAACGAAGAAACTATGACCAAAACGAGATCGGATATCTAAGACTAGTTTAGCTACGAAAATAATTGGAGAAAATTAAAAAAAATCACATCTTTCTAAAATAACATGATATTTTATATATATGTACTCATAATTTAATTTTATATGGTTCAGGATCACCCGTAAACAATACGAGAAGATTAATCATAAGATCCCATGATTGTACGCAACACGTCATTTGACAACACCGGTACTTTATGTACGCAACACGTCATTTGACAACACCGGTACCGTGGGTCAAGATTAATCTCGACCAATAAATATACGATGGGGGTTTTATTTATTTCATTGGGGGTTTATTAAAAACCTAAAAATGAACCATTAAAATTGAATTACTAACATCGGACTGCTAACTACGGACTAAGAAATTATTAAAAGTATTAAAAGTATAATAAGTATATATATGTGACGATTGTTTTAAAAAGAAAAGGTATTGATATATTATATATGGATAGGTTCGTGAGATCAATCGGAGACCAAGTCAAAATTACATATCTTCAAGACGAAAGGGAGTATATAGTCCCACTTTTAAACTCTAAGTATTTCGGGATGAGAATACATGTATTTTATGTTTTACGATATGGACACAAGTAATTGAAAAATATATTCTACGTTGAGTTGTACCACTGGCATACTTCCCTGTAGCTTGGTAACTATTATTTACAGCGGTATTGTAAACGCGAATCCTGTTGATAGATCTATCGGGCCTGACAACCCCAACCGGACTGGACGACCAGTATTCAACGGTTGCACAGTACTTCATTTCGGTGACTACACTTGGTACGGTGTAGTAAGATTTCATAATAAAGGGAATATGCGACGTGATTAAATGTTAAGTATGGTTACCAAGTGCCCAACCACTTTGAATATTTTTATTAAAATGTTTATATATGAAATCTTGTGGTCTATATATATATATATTGCTGCCGGCATTAAACCTATATCTCACCAACTTTATGTTGACGTTTTAAACATGTCTATTCTCAGGTGATAATTAGAAGCTTCCGCTGCAATATGTTGAATTTAAACAAGATTTTGAGTATGCATATTTGTGTCAAAAATAAAACTGCATATCGGAGGATTTGTAATGTAAAATATGCTAGAAATCGTATTGTTATCATCACATGTAAAGTTTGTAAGTCTAAGATTATCGCTAAACGATAATCATCTTTTTATTGTCTAAAGCTTGTATTAAAATAAGAGTTATGGTTTGTAATGTAAAATAAATGCAGTTGTTCTTTTAAAAATGTCGCATATAGAGGTCAATACCTCGCAATGAAATCATACGTTATCTAACTCGTTCTTATGGTTAAGGACGGGTTATGACATGTGGTATCAGAGCGATGGTCTTAGCGAACCAGGTTTGCATTAGTGTGTCTAACTGATAAGTCGTTAGGATACATTAGTAAGTCTGGACTTTGACCGGGTCTGATTTAAAAACCATTGCTTATCATTGTTGGTTAAAATTTATATGTAAATATTATGTAGTACTAATGGGTTAGTTGTTGTGTGATAGATGTCGGGCTCAAAACTTGTTATCACATTCAGCGACTCCGAACCAGAATCTTCAGATGGTGTTCCAGTCATTAACCTATCCGATGACGAAAATAATATCTTTGGGGAAGACTCACAAATTCCGGATGAACCGACTATAGAGAACCCGGAAAGTGAACCCGAGGAGGAAAGTGAACCCGAGGAGGAAAGTAAACCCGAGGAGGAAAGTGAACCCGAGGAGGAAAGTGAACCCGAGGAGGAAAGTGAACCTGAGGAAGAAATACAGGAAATTACAAAAGACAAGTTCGAACTAGGAAAGAAACGAAAGGCTAATGAATTAGAAAATTCAAATCCCGAGATTAGTAAGGATGATGTAGCACCAACTCCACTAGACACTACCACCCCTATTCCCGCTATTCCTATTCGTTCTATCCCGGCATCCAGTTCTTCAGCCCCACCGCCAAAATATAGGCAGACAGCTAGGATAAGCGTTAGGCCATTCCTTGAACCTAAACGTCCTAGAAAATAGACCAAACGATGCACTGCCGTATTAAACCATGGGATCATATAATGTTTTGTATAATATTATTAGTGTGGTTTGCTTAATGTTCGATGTAAGAAAAGCATATGTAAAATAGTGAAGTGTGAAATGCAATAATTTTCCATGGTTAAGTATTATTTAGATGGTAGTAATTGATTCTGTACTAAGCTATTAAGTATGGACATTAACGGGTAGGTACTACCCTAGATATAATTATAAAACGCTAATAAGAAGAAAAGGCTTTTATAATAATACCTGGTTCATATAATTAATAAGCTATAATGTACTGTAAATATACACTACATCTATAATATTCCATGTGAATAATTATTTTCTTTTCATTCTTATAGAAGAATATGGCGCGATTGAACCGAATGACGGAACAAGAAATCCAGGAACTCATCAATCAGCGAGTGAACGACAGAATGTTATGGGTCGAGGCTGCAAGAGGTGCTGCAGTTAACCCAAATCCTCGTGTGGGGTGCACTTACAAAAATTTTCAAGCTTGCAAGCCCTCATCATTCAGTGGAACGGAAGGACCGATCGGTTTAACCCGGTGGATAGAAAAGATGGAGACTGTGTTTAAAATCAGTGGTTGTATTGAAAAGGACATGACCAAGTATGCATCGTGCACTTTACAAGATAGTGCACTCACGTGGTGGAAAAATTATGTGAAGGCTGTAGGAGGAGATGTAGCTTATGATACTCCTTGGGAAGAATTCAAAACAATGTTAATCAACGAGTATTGTCCAAGGAACGAGGTTAGAAAGTTGGAAGATGAATTACGAAGCCTGAAGGTTGTTGGTACTGAAATCACCAACTACAATCTGCGATTCATGGAATTAGTTTTGCTATGTCCTGAATTGGTTCCAACCGAAGAACGGAAGATTGAAATGTACAAAGATGGTTTGCCCAAAAAGGTCAAGGCAAATGTTACAGCATCGAAACCTAAGACAATTCATGAAGCTATAACCATGGTAAACGAGCTAATGGATCAGGTCATCATGGATAAGAAAGTATCCAATACTGATGTGAAGGTATCAGGTAACAAAAGAAAGTGGAATGGAAATTATGATCGAGGTAACCAACAACAATCTTTTAAGAAACAAGAAATCACGCAAGGTGCGGGTAGTGGTTTAAGCTTTAGTTATAAAGGACAAAATCCTTTATGCAACCGATGCCACAAACATCACTCTGGTTACTGTAATGTGGTATGCAACAAATGTAATCGAAAGGGTCATCTTGCTGAAGATTGTAGGGCTCTCGTTACAAATACAAATGGTACCAAGACTCCTGCCACCAATGCAAATAGAACTGCTTTGGCTACCATTACTTGTTATGGGTGTGGAAAACAAGGTCACTATAAGAGCCAGTGTCCGAATCCAGAGAAGAATAATGGATCTGCACGTGGAAGAGCATTTGTTATTAATGCTAGAGAGGCGTGTGAAGACCCGGAGCTTGTTACGGGTACGTTTACCATTAATAACTTATCCGCATCTATTATATTTGATACTGGTGCCGATAGAAGTTACGTGAGTAGAGGCTTTTACGCTAAATTGAATTGTTCATCATTACCTCTAGATGCTAAGTACATGATTTAGTTAGTTAATGGTAAACTAATTAAAGCCGATAAAATTTGTCGTGATTGTAAAATAAATTTAGCCGGAGAAACTTTTAAAATTGACTTAATACCAGTAGAATTAGGAAGTTTTGATGTAATAGTCGGCATGGACTGGATGTCCAAAGTAGGAGCTGAAGTTGTGTGTGCCAAGAAGGCAATTCGCATTCCTAGTAAGGATAAAATGCCGGTGATGATTTATGGAGAGAAGGGTAATTTAAAGCTAAAACTCATTAGCTGTTTGAAAGCCAAGAAGTGTTTAGAAAAGGGATGTTATGCTATTCTAGCACATGTTAATAAAGTCGAAAAGAAAGAAAAAGAGAAGTGCATCAACGAAGTGCCTGTGGCAAGAGATTTTCCTGAAGTTTTTTCGGAAGAGTTGCCGGGATTACCTCCATTTAGATCTGTAGAATTTCAAATAGATTTAGTACCAGGAGCTGCACCAGTGGCTCGTGCTCCATATAGACTTGCACCGTCCGAATTAAAAGAACTTCAAAGTCAGTTTAAAGAATTACTAGACCGTGGATTCATACGACCAAGCACTTCACCGTGGGGAGCTCCAATTTTATTCGTCAAGAAGAAAGACGGATCTTTCCGAATGTGTATAGATTATCGTGAATTAAATAAGTTAACTATCAAGAATCGGTATCCACTACCGAGAATTGACGACTTATTTGATCAACTCCAAGGATCATGTGTGTACTCGAAAATTGACCTAAGATCGGGCTATCATCAATTACGTGTCAAAGAAGAAGATATACCGAAAACTGCTTTTCGAACACGTTACGGTCATTACGAATTTTTGGTCATGCCGTTTGGATTGACGAATGCGCCAGCTGTATTCATGGACCTCATGAATCGAATTTGTAGTCCGTATTTAGATAAGTTTGTTATCGTTTTCATTGATGACATTTGATGTGGTAGCGTGGGGTTACGAAATAGTGTATATTTTTAATACGGAATGCTACAAAATTTAACAAGTTTTAATTAAATATTTACAAAATGGATATACCAAAACCTTGCTACAACACAATAGGCAGTGTACCTAGTCGCGAAGTAGTATAGTTTTTAGTAAGTCCGGTTCGTTCCACAGGGAGACGGGCTTATGAAACACTTTATTTTTATATAACAATATATAAATATAAATATAAAAAGGGGGGTTTTACCGTTTAATGACCGGTTTGTCGATTTTATATTTTAAAGTCACAATTAAAAGTTAATGCAAAATATTAAAAATAACTAAAAACTTAATTTAAAGAGTAAAGTAAATGACGATAATTAAAATGACAGAAATTAAAGTGCGAAAATTAAAAGTGCAATTAAATATGAAATAAAAGGGATTATGCTTATTTAAACTTCCATAATCATGATGTTTGACGTGTTGATTTTAGTTTTATGCCCATGGGTTAATTGTCCTTTGTCCTGGATTATTTAATATGTCCGTCTGGTTTTCGTCCATAACAGTCCATCAGTCATAAATATAAAGTGCAAGTGTCCTCGTCAAATTATTATTATACCCGAAGTTAAATATTCCAACTAATTGGGGATTCGAATTGTAACAAGGTTTTAATACTTTGTTTAATGAATACACCAGGTTATCGACTGCGTGTAAACCAAGGTTTTACTACTTTGTTAACAATTACACCAATTACCCTTGAATGTAATTTCACCCCTGTTTTAATTATTCTAGTGGCTATTAATCCATTCCCGTGTCCGGTTAAATGAACGATTATTCGTACATATAAATACCCCGCCCATCGTGTCCGATCGAGTATATATGGTAATTTATAGGGACGCCCAATTGTAAATCTTTATATTAACATTAACAAACTTTCATTTAGTTAAACAAATATAAAGCCCATTAATAGCCCATAGTCTAATTTCCACAAGTGTCGTTCTTTTGTCCAAACCCCAATTAAGGTACAAAGCCCAATAACCCCGTCTTTAATATTTAGTCCAACATCATGATTACTTTAGCTCAAATAAGCATAATAATAACTTAAGTACGAGACATTAATTTAAAAAGAAGAACATAGCTTACATTGATTATTTATCGCGTAGTGTTACACGGACAGAGCTCCGACTTGAAAACCCGTAAAATAATCTTTACATAACCCGAACTAATCTAATATAAAACTACACTATACTATATATTATATATATATTTATTTATTACAGAGTATTATTATTATTATGTGTGTGGTGTTAAAAACGAACGAAAAACTGGCAATTTATAGAATGTGAGCTGATTCTGATCCTCATGCGACTCGCATGGGTTTATGCCTATTTGCCATGCGACTCGCATGGCCACGCTGGACAGCTCACATATCTTTTGTCTTCTTGTTCGTCGACATATTTAATAAATATATATAAAATATAAATAATTTTAATAATTATTTATATATTATATTATATTTATGTGCATAGTAGACTAGATATTTTTGGTCCATTGCGTCGGGCGTTTCTTCTTGGCTCGGGTCCCGGTTCCGGATTTTCGGACGTCCTTGCGTACTATTTTATATCGTGTACTTTGCGTTTCGTAACTTGTACTCTTGTTATTTTTAGACGTTCCTCATCAATAATTTGAACCATTTTAATTGTATCTTGTACATTTGAGCATTTTGGACCTTTCCGTCTTCAAATCTTCATTTTCGCCTTTTGTCTTCGCACTTATTTAATATAAACGAATATTACTTGAATATGGAACAATTGCAACTAAAATCTTGTCTTTCTTGGGGGATAATGTTATGAAATATATGTTCCTTTTTAGCCTTATCAATATCCCCACACTTGAGCGTTGCTTGTCCTCAAGCAATACAGTCTTGAAATAATATAATACATCACACAAATCACTTCTTTATTCTTCACACTTTATACATTAGTGATTTTGATATGGCGGTATAAACAATGATAGTAACGATGTGGTTTAAAGGTGGGTGTGTCATCCACAGTTGCCTCGGGTTTAGGTCAACGACACTTGCAATCAAATAGCCGATTTACTTTCGGTTTCCAAAGCAAAGTGCACATTTGAAAGGCGGTTTACAGTCCCACATGACTATAAAAATGTAGATCCTTAAGGAAATTGGATCTTTATGAAAACATTTGATCTTTTGAAAATTCAAGCTAGATTTTACCCTAGACAAGTTTTCTGATTTAACCCACCATTGGTGTTGCAAAATATATTTGTGGATCAATATTTTGGCTAAAAACATTTAGGTTCGTGTAATCCACTGCTATCCCGGTATCGGAAAGCACACATCCAGTTTACTTGTTCCGTATATTACCTTTCGGTAAACTACCGTCCGGTTGTAAAGGAAAGCGATGAACAAGAAACTGTTAAGGCAATGTCTAATGACATGCATTTGTTCATGGTCTAATTACGTGTCGGATGCTAGTACTATCCTTGGTAGGAGCAATAGTAAAGATCATCCTATGATTTTTCGGTCTGGCACAAGGTCCTGTCTCCGACCATGCTATGCAACCACCGTTCTTACGGTTGACACCCGATTTGGTTCAGGTGACCTAATGAATTCTGTTGAATTCCCAGGATTTTACGTTCAATGGTAATGAATGCATTGAAAATGGATTTTCAGAAAACAAATCGGTTTTAATTTTGATCAAAATATTTTCTCGTTCAAGCTCGAGTTTAGATATCATCGAATTCCATGAGTTTGAATTCTCAATCTTTAAGGTCAATCTCAAGGATTGAGTAATATCAGGCTTAAAAGCTGATTTTTAATCTTTAAGGAGATTATCCTTTCTGGGGATCTGATTCATTAGTCTTATCAAGCTAATTTGCACGGTGCCCCCCCGTTGTACGAGATAAATCCTTCTCATGGTTAGGATAAATCTGACCACTTGGCGACCCTGTTTGATGCTGAGGTCCGTGGATTTCCAGCCGATTTTAGTGATGACTTTTCTAGATTTTTCGTCAACCTACAGCTGGTCTGGACGACAACTTCATGACCTAAATCAAGAAGCGCGTGTCTTTTTCGGAAGACTTTACTTCCTTCTAATGATGGAATTGATTCATCGTGTAGATCCATCTTTCTTTCAAAAGTATCACAATAAACCGGGTAAAACTATTAATTTAGTTCAAAACAAAAGCACCTGCAATAACTTTACAGAAACATGTGATAGATAATTTTTAATTGAATAACTTGGTACATTCTCCCCACACTTAGTTTATTTCTTTGCCTTTTTATTCTCTTCTATTCCATTCTTAAATGAATTCAAGCGTTTTGGGTTGTTTCTCAATTTATGTCCTTTTTAAGGTAACGATAATTTCGGTATTAACACCTAGTTTTCATCGTTCATAAATATGTATAAACATGATTTTAAATTCATTTAGTTGAAATTTTTTTCAAATTTTCACAAAATTTGGCAAATAAACCAAGTGTAAACCCGAGAGAATTTATAACCCTTCCCCACACTTGAGATCATGCAATGCCCTCATTTGCATGAAATCAGACTCTAATTATAAATTCATGAGGGTGATTAGTGTAGAAAAGTGATTAAGAATACCTAGTTTGTACTTACAAAGCTCGACGAATTATAGATGGCGCGCCTCATCGTTCATTCCTTCTTGTATTATCACACATGTTTTTCTTCAAAAATGGTTGCTTTTCTGAACTGTTTGCTAATCTTTGAAAATACATATTTTACCCTAACTTATCATGCATGGTTATTAACGAGTTATGCACTAACCCGAACCCCTATTTTAACGTTAAGTGGGGTTAGACTTCCCCACACTTAGCTGACGACATGTGAAGTCGGTAGAATAAGTTCCACGAATTAGAATAGTGAGCCAGTTATTTATATCTCGGGTGGTGTATAATATATCAATGGGTTTAAAGTTTAGACTCACCCGATCGTCACTACTTAATTCTTTTTTAAGTGTAGCTTTTAGTAAATGGATATGTCTCTTTTCTGGTTCTTGGTCAAATGGATCGATATACACCGACATACTTATATCTATAGGGTGGACAATTTCTAATATTTCCTTTCGTTCATTCTCGGAATCAAAGGTTTCACCTCTATTACCCAATTGGGTGAAATCCGAGGTGTCATTATCTATTACAGCTCGTGGTTCATCTTCAGTAGATGACTCGTCTATTGAGAATATTGGGTTAGGAGGTTGTGGAATGGTGAAGTTCGGTTTGGTCTCGGGGGTAAAATTTTCAACGTTATCGTTTTCCCAAGAGTACCAATTTGTTACCCTTACATCTTCTTCGTCGGTAGAGGCTAATGTGTCGATATGTTGTGAAATTGGTAAGGCTGAATAAGAATTATCATCGGGATAGTTGGTGATTTCGGAGCTCTCGAATTCATCAAAATTCGATGATTTGAGATTTTCTTGCACAATACTCCTCAGATCAACAGGTGTGTAATCTGATAGAGTTTCAGCTTGCCTATTTACAAACTCTCTCATTTGTTCCTTTTGAGCATCAAGTTCTTCGAGTTTGATTCTCATATAATCTAAAGAATCTTCAAGTTCTTCTGGTTGTTGAGTTTGAATATCTTCTTGGGAATAATCCCAATTAGAATTGTGTTCTTCATAATCGTTCCATTCAGGTTCTGTGGGTGCGTAATTTTCAGTAGGAACGTAATAGTAACATTCCCATGTTGAGTGATAATCTCCACAGATTTCAAAACCAGTTATTGTTTCGTCGTTCGCGATCCAAGATTGACTGACCGAATTGTCATCAACACTCGGTTGAGAGTATTGATTTAATTGATTTTGGAGTTCAAAAAGAGTTTCCAAGGCCTTGTTTTCAAAATTTTCCATTTTATTGCGATGGCCAAATTTTAGCTACAATGTGGTGCATTCACGAATTATCCTATTAGTAATAGAAAAACTTATATAAGCTGTCCAATTAATAGACTTTTCTGATTTTGCCCACGTTTCGAATAGCCAAAAGATGCAGCAGGTAGCCAGGACCCTTTAAATCGGAAGCCCACAACTAGCCACTAACAAATCCAACTATTACTACGAACCAGAAAAATGTCTACGTCCATTAATTTAACCGCTTAAATAATTTTTCTTTCTGTTTGAGATATTAGATAAGAAATAGAGAAAATTCTAGGTCCTAAAAACTAGAGTGTCGAGAAAATAGAAAGAAATAGATTGAGCGTCGAAAAGTGTCGAAAAATAAAAAAGTAGAAAAATAGACGTCGAAAAATAAAAGTAAGAAAGTCGTACGAAAAATGGCGTCGCAAAATTCTAAAGCACCTAAATCTTAGTCTAAGGAATAAGTACTTAAGGGATTTTACGGCAAACCTAAAAATCTAGAAATATAAAAATAAACTACAGCAAAATCTATATTTAAAACTAAGTACGAACGACAAAATACAAAAATTACGCTAAAAATAAATAAAAGATACAAAATATAAAGGAAAATAAAAAGTTGATAAAATTATATATTTTTATAAAAATATTATTTTTATATTTATATTATAAAAGTATTAATTTTAAATAAAATAAAACTAATTATAAGTAATAATAACTAATTAAAAACTGAAATATAATAATAATAAATAGATTAGGGTTTATAATAATAATAATAATAAAATCCGTAATAAATGCGAAATTAGGGTAGAAAGGTGGCCTGTCAGAAGACCTCATGCGACTCGCATGGGGTTCAGTTGAAATATCATGCGACTCGCATGGTGTTCGGATCCAGGCCAAAAGTTGGGCTGCTACAGTACCTTGGCCCGATTACTTATTATTTTTTTTTATTTTTTTTCTGTTTTTCTATTTTTTAATTTTTCTGTTTTAAAATTTAATATAAAATATTTATATAGTTTAAATAAAAACTTATATTTTTATAAAACTAAAAATAGAAATATTTGATAATTTTGTAAATAAAAATCTTAAAAATATATATAAGTATATATTTTTTTTCGGTTTTAAAATTTTTTTTTTTTTTTTTTTTTTTTTTAGATTTTATATTGTTTTTTCTAAAAATGTAAATAAATATTTCGCCGACTCCCCGGCAGCGGCGCCAAAAACTTGATGTGGTAGCGTGGGGTTACGAAATAGTGTATATTTTTAATACGGAATGCTACAAAATTTAACAAGTTTTAATTAAATATTTACAAAATGGATATACCAAAACCTTGCTACAACACAATAGGCAGTGTACCTAGTCGCGAAGTAGTATAGTTTTTAGTAAGTCCGGTTCGTTCCACAGGGAGACGGGCTTATGAAACACTTTATTTTTATATAACAATATATAAATATAAATATAAAAAGGGGGGTTTTACCGTTTAATGACCGGTTTGTCGATTTTATATTTTAAAGTCACAATTAAAAGTTAATGCAAAATATTAAAAATAACTAAAAACTTAATTTAAAGAGTAAAGTAAATGACGATAATTAAAATGACAGAAATTAAAGTGCGAAAATTAAAAGTGCAATTAAATATGAAATAAAAGGGATTATGCTTATTTAAACTTCCATAATCATGATGTTTGACGTGTTGATTTTAGTTTTATGCCCATGGGTTAATTGTCCTTTGTCCTGGACTATTTAATATGTCCGTCTGGTTTTCGTCCATAACAGTCCATCAGTCATAAATATAAAGTGCAAGTGTCCTCGTCAAATTATTATTATACCCGAAGTTAAATATTCCAACTAATTGGGGATTCGAATTGTAACAAGGTTTTAATACTTTGTTTAATGAATACACCAGGTTATCGACTGCGTGTAAACCAATGTTTTACTACTTTGTTAACAATTACACCAATTACCCTTGAATGTAATTTCACCCCTGTTTTAATTATTCTAGTGGCTATTAATCCATTCCCGTGTCCGGTTAAATGAACGATTATTCGTACATATAAATACCCCGCCCATCGTGTCCGATCGAGTGTATATGGTAATTTATAGGGACGCTCAATTGTAAATCTTTATATTAACATTAACAAACTTTCATTTAGTTAAACAAATATAAAGCCCATTAATAGCCCATAGTCTAATTTCCACAAGTGTCGTTCTTTTGTCCAAACCCCAATTAAGGTACAAAGCCCAATAACCCCGTCTTTAATATTTAGTCCAACATCATGATTACTTTGGCTCAAATAAGCATAATAATAACTTAAGTACGAGACATTAATTTAAAAAGAAGAACATAGCTTACATTGATTATTTATCGCGTAGTGTTACACGGACAGAGCTCCGACTTGAAAACCCGTAAAATAATCTTTACATAACCCGAACTAATCTAATATAAAACTACACTATACTATATATTATATATATATTTATTTATTACAGAGTATTATTATTATTATGTGTGTGGTGTTAAAAACGAACGAAAAACTGGCAATTTATAGAATGTGAGCTGATTCTGATCCTCATGCGACTCGCATGGGTTTATGCCTATTTGCCATGCGACTCGCATGGCCACGCTGGACAGCTCACATATCTTTTGTCTTCTTGTTCGTCGACATATTTAATAAATATATATAAAATATAAATAATTTTAATAATTATTTATATATTATATTATATTTATGTGCATAGTAGACTAGATATTTTTGGTCCATTGCGTCGGGCGTTTCTTCTTGGCTCGGGTCCCGGTTCCGGATTTTCGGACGTCCTTGCGTACTATTTTATATCGTGTACTTTGCGTTTCGTAACTTGTACTCTTGTTATTTTTAGACGTTCCTCATCAATAATTTGAACCATTTTAATTGTATCTTGTACATTTGAGCATTTTGGACCTTTCCGTCTTCAAATCTTCATTTTCGCCTTTTGTCTTCGCACTTATTTAATATAAACGAATATTACTTGAATATGGAACAATTGCAACTAAAATCTTGTCTTTCTTGGGGGATAATGTTATGAAATATATGTTCCTTTTTAGCCTTATCAACATTCTTATCTATTCCAAGAGTGAGCAAGAGCATGAGCAGCATTTAATTTTAATATTAGAGTTGTTGAGAAAAGAACAGCTATACGCTAAATTTTCTAAGTGTGCTTTCTGGTTGGAAGAAGTGCAATTTCTTGGCCACGTTGTTAGTAGCAAAGGAATTCAGGTTGATCCAGCAAAAATTGAAGCCATTGAAAAATGGGAGACTCCTAAGACACCAATGCAGATACGCCAATTTTTGGGTTTGGCCGGTTATTATAGAAGGTTTATTCAAGATTTTTCCCGAATAGCTAAGCCGTTGACAGCGTTAACGCAAAAAGGGAAGAAATATGAATGGACTTCTGAGCAGGAGAGTGCATTTCAATTACTGAAAAATAAGTTGACTACGGCGCCTATTTTATCGTTACCAGAAGGGAACGATGATTTTGAAATATATTGTGACGCTTCGCGACAAGGTTTTGGTTGCGTTCTTATGCAACGGAAGAAAGTTATTGCATACGCATCCCGACAATTGAAGATTCACGAGCGAAATTATACGACGCATGATCTAGAATTGGGAGCAGTCGTGTTTGCATTGAAGATATGGAGACACTACTTGTATAGGGTTAAATGCAATGTGTTTACTGATCATAAAAGCCTTCAACATATTTTTGATCAAAAACAGCTGAACATGAGGCAACGTAGGTGGGTCGAGTTAATAAACGACTATGATTGTGAAATTCGTTATCATCCCGGGAAAGCGAATGTGGTGGCTGACGCTTTAAGCAGAAAGGAACGAGAACCAATTCGAGTACGAGCAATGAACATAAAAATTCGCATGAATCTCAACTCACAAATCAAAGAGGCTCAACGAGAAGCTCTTACTAAAGAAAACATAGGAAATGAAATAATGAAGAAGTATGGGAAACAACTCATTATGCGGGAAGATGGAATTCAATATTTTGCAAACCGTATTTGGGTACCAAAGTTGGGTGGATTAAGGAAGTTAATATTGAATGAGGCACATAAGACAAGATACTCGATACATCCTGGAGTTGGAAAGATGTATCAAGATCTTAAGACGCATTATTGGTGGCCTAATTTGAAGTCAGATGTTGCAACATATGTTGGGGAATGTTTAACTTGTTCCAAAGTCAAAGCAGAACATCAGAAGCCGTCAGGATTACTTCAACAACCAGAAATCCCAGAATGGAAATGGGACGGTATTACCATGGATTTCATCACGAAGTTACCAAAGACTGCCTGGGGATACGACACCATTTGGGTAATTGTTGATCATCTTACCAAATCTGCACATTTCTTGCCTATAAAGGAAACGGATAGAATGGAGAAATTATTACGATTATATATAAAGGAAATAGTTTCAAGGCATGGAATACCTATTTCCATTATATCTGATCGTGATAGTAGATTTACCTCAAAGTTCTGGCAATCACTACAGGAGGCACTAGGAACTCGTTTGGATATGAGTACCGCATATCATCCGCAAACCAACGGGCAGAGTGAAAGAACAATTCAGACTCTTGAAGACATGCTCAGGGCATGTGTGATCGATTTTGGAAACGGATGGGATAAATATCTACCATTAGCAGAATTCTCGTATAATAATAGTTATCATGCGAGCATTAAAGCTGCGCCATTCGAAGCATTGTACGGAAGGAAGTGTAGATCTCCTATTTATTGGAATGAAGTAGGAGATCGACAATTAACTGGTCCCGAGATCATACACGAAACGACTGAGAAGATAGTACAAATCAAGGAGAGATTGAAAACAGCCCGTAGTCGCCAAAAGAGCTACGCCGATGTCCGAAGGAAACCATTAGAGTTTCAGATCGGTGACATGGTTATGCTAAAGGTGTCACCTTGGAAAGGTGTAATACGTTTCGGTAAAAGAGGTAAACTGAACCCAAGATACGTAGGCCCGTTCAAGATTATCGAACGCATTGGACCGGTAGCTTATCGACTCGAGTTACCACAACAACTCGCCGGAGTACATAATACATTTCATGTCACGAACCTTAAAAAGTGTCTTGTAAAGGAAGACCTCACCATTCCTCTTGAAGAAATTCAAGTTGACAAAAAACTACAATTCATAGAAGAACCAATCGAGATCATGGACCGTGAAGTTAAACGGCTCAAGCAGAGCAACATACCGATCGTTAAAGTTCGTTGGAATGCACGAAGAGGTCCCGAGTTTACTTGGGAGCGAGAGGATCAAATGAAACAAAAATACCCACATTTGTTTCTCGATGACGCAAAATAGGTACAATTTTAAAATTTCGGGACGAAATTTATTTAACGGGTAGGTACTGTAATGACCCGCACTTTTTCGATCGTTCTATACTTATAAGAATAATATTTACATAAATTAAACCTTACCAACATGATAAGCAATCCAAATTGATGAGATTTATGTTTTTGAAAAGAGTTTACACAACGTTTGACCGTCTAGTTTGACCGATGATATCACGAACTATACAATATATGATAATTATACGTTTGTGTATATATATGTATACATACATATTTAACATGATCTAAGAATGTTATAATATCTTATTTTGTATTAATAACAATAAGTTATAAGTATATTTTGAAACTACTAACTTAAGTTTTCAAAACGATAACCATACGTAACGTTAATTGACATAAATACTTATGACCTATAGCGTTTATACATATATCGTATAAGTAATGTATTTAATCACTTTTTAAGGACTTAAATACATAAAACAATATAAGTATATTCACAAAAGATAGCTATATTTGAATTCTCATTCCATTTTTCACAAGATTTCTATACGTATATCTAGAGTACATGTACTCGTATCATACCTAACCTCTATACGTATTTACTATTGGTATATACATATCAAATCACCACCAACCAGCCCTTGTTCAATGCCTTATGTATAAGGTAACTACTTTTGTTATCTAGTATGACAATTTCACATGATTAAAAGATTTTTTCACAAAATTACAAACTTATACACCTTTTACACCACCATTTATACTCCATTCCATTTTCATTTTACTACACATTTCCTTTAACTAAAACACACTCTTAAGAAACTCCATAACCATTCAGCACCCGGTAACTAGCCTTAACAAGAGTGTGTACCCCTGAGTTATAATAATATGTGCACCGAATCAAGTGCGTTCCGTTAACCTCGAAGTACTAAACACCCGTTCTTCTAGTTTAGTAGTGACTAGAACAACATCTGGGTGGGGGTGTAAAACCCGATAGATCTATCTTTAGGATTCGCGCCTACCAGTTCATAAACCAATAGTTAAAGTTACCAAGCTAGGGGATTTTTGATTCAAACCCTCATAGAATTAGTTTTACCACTTGTGTCCATAACGTAAAACATTTATAAAAACAGCGCATGTATTCTCATCCCAAAACATTTAAAGTTCAAAAAGGGACTATATACTCACCTAATGTATTTTGTAGTAAAAATACATATAACATCATTGAATAAGGGTAGGGTTGGCCTCGGATTCACGAACCTATATCATTCATATGTATATTAATACTTATAATCGTATTCAAACAACTTTATATAATATAACTTTATTTAGTTTGTGTATATATTTAAAACGTTTAATATCTACTTATTTAGTTATACTAATTTATCTCATAAAATATTTTTAAGATAATAAGGATATGATATTAATAATAAATAATAGTAGTGATAGTAAAAATGATGATAATAATATATAAAACTTAGTAGTGATAATAATATTAATAATAATAGTACTAATACTTATGTTAATATTAATAATTCTATTATTTGCAAAGAGATACTAATTCTAATATTTATGGAAATGATGATAACTTTTGTCACTTTAATAATAATAATAATAATAATAATAATAATAATAATAATAATAATAATAATAATAATAATAATAATAATAATAATAATAATAATAATAATAATGAACATGCTTATGATATTAACATTAATGTTCTAAATCTATTAGTAATTTCATAATTAGCAACTATAATAATATTAATAATAATAATAGATATAATTCTTATAGTTATGTTAATAATAATAATCACATTAATAATACCTATAATCTTAATACTAAAAAAAAATATAAGGTTCATAATAATAACAATTACAATAAATAAAAAAAAAATGTTTGAAAATAAAAACTACCTTTAAGGCCCTTTTTAAAAAAAATGCCCATAGCGGGGCTCGAACCCGAGACCTCCCGCTCATGCACAAACACCCCAACCATTCTGCCAGAACCGCTTTCCTGACAATATTCCCCTCTTATTTTTATTTAAACTGTATTCATCAGTCTCCCTATACTTCTTCTCCTCCAATACGTAACAGACTAAAATCAACCCTTTACTCAAAGCATGTATACAGAACCAGTTTTGAGACATTGAAATATACAGAAATCAATTCGTCGTGTTTGGGATTAATCAAAGAAATAAATGAGAAAAAAAATATATATCCAACAGAGATATCTTAGCGAAGAACAACCCCTGTGATGATTTCGAAATTTAGGTCGTTTTAGATAGTGATTATAAAATGAAAAGGATCCTAAATCGTTCCTAAAATATTTAGGAATCATCAGTTTTATCAGAAAATTCATCCCATTCACGAATTCGAATTAAAAGCAAAATAGTCGATTTTTTTGAAAAACATCTTTAATTCGAAAATTAGGACTTGATACTAAAAATTGGCATCTGAAACTTTCCAGATAATCTAAGTGGGAGATTTCTAACAGGTTTGCATTTATAGTTTTTAAAAATTGATTCAATATCGAAGTTTTGGAAAAATGGTTTAAGAACAGGGATACAGCGACTTGTTCTATCTTTTTTTTTTTCATTTTAATTCAAGTCATCTGAGTCTGTTAAGGCTGTTTGTGTTGGTCACTTGATAAGATAAAATCCTTCGATATCCTTAACAACTGAAACTCATCGGGTTTTATATCATAAAGGGTCGATGGTAGAATCAATCAGAAAGGGAAAAATAGAACTAGACAAAGTAAAAAAAAATAAAAAATCAGATTCACTTAGATCTGATTTGTACCACTGAAAACGAATTTTATAACTAAGACAAAAATCAAAAACAGTTATATTTTGGATTCACTTCTTTGCACTCGACTGAAATAGGAAACCAAAGATATATATTCGATTCTGATGTTAACTTAAACCAATTACAGATATACATCTAATTCACAATAATAATAATTTAATTATATTAATAGGAATAATAAGAAAATACTGATAATATTAGTTATTAATAATAAAATTATAAATTATAATAATTATGTTGGTAACGATTATAATATAAAAATTTTTAAATAAAATTAATAGTAATAACAATATTAATCATAATAATAACTAAAATCATTATTTTATCATTAGTTATAATAGTAATGATATTATTATTAATATTAATATTAATACCGATAAAAAAAATAATTACAATAATATAACAATTACATGTAACAAATTTCATATTATAACCATTAATGCCACTAGTACCAATAATAATAATAATTTAACAACTATAATTAATCTTACATTTTATTAATTATATAATATTATATCATTAGTTTAATATTAATTTTATTAATATTAATACTAACTGTATTTATCAATAAAAATATGTTATAACAATTCTTACATATCAACTTTCATATTTTTATAATATTATTAATACAGATATTACATATCTAATACCTTGTTAATGTTAACAATTAATAAGTATATATCATATATACACATAAATGTTCGTGAATCGTCAGGCTTGGTCAAAAGGTAACTAATTATCCAGATATAAATTTCAGACTTTCTAGACTCAACATTAGGATTTTTTGCTTATCGTGTCGGAAACCTATAGAGTTTAAGGTTTAAATTTGGTCGGAAATTTCCGGGTCGTTACAGTACCCACCCGTTAAAGAAATTTCGTCCCCGAAATTTGGTAGAGGTTGTCATAAATAACAATAGGGATGTTTTCTTGACGAATATGAGGTAGTAATAGAGTTTTATCATTATCGAAAGATATGGATAAAACGATTCGATCGTGTGAAGCACACGATTGAAGCTATCACAAAAGAATGAAATGAGTGAATATGGAATTGTTTTAATCGATGACGTGATTAGGATTAATTTCCGGAATTTAAGAAATCTAAAGAAAATCTTACGTAATAAGATTTGGTTCTTCGGCGATCAAGATCTTCTTTGAGTTAATGCAACAAATCGATTTTGTTTTGTCAAATTACCAGAATATTCCAGAAAATAGAACTATCAGGGTGATACGTTCTAATATGTTTAGAGATTGGATAGAATGTAAGAGCCGTGTAACATGGCACATGATGACGGTACTGTGAATCATCACATTCTATTAGAAACTTAACATGACTTACTATAATATAATGAAGTTGATCAAGTTTCATTATATTATACTAATTCGTGCATCAGTTCCCAACACTACTTCAAAACATTCATATTTTAACTTCAGAGGTTTCAGAATTTAGAAACTAACACAGTTTCTTTTATGTTGTAACACAGATATTACGGAGGAATTCATGATCCCAGATAAGTTGTGAATATATCTTCAGAAATATTGAGGATATTTACAATGAAAGGCACAATGATATCGATGGATATCTAGAAAGATTTGTCTATGAGGGTTTATAATGAGGAATAGGGTTCTTACTAACAATTTTAGCAGGTACTGAATCGTTGGGATTCTTTGAAAGCAGATTCAGTTCTTGTGATTTATCCACACCTTCCTTCATACTTTGCTCAATCCGTTTTCCAGTTCCAAACCTCCTAAGAAAGGTCTCAAATGGGACTCGAACTCAAGACCTCCCGTTCATACATAACACTCGCGAACCGTCCCTCTGTCCTTGCATATGTAATTATAATTAGAGTTTTAATTTTTTTAACCCGATACGTTTACGTTTCCTTCTACTTAATAAGACCCGTTAACCAGGCCCAACTAACTCGTTTTTCTCGGCCCAACATCAATTTAGTCCATATAACTATAGGCCTGTAATCCAAACAGATATAATAGTGTACGTGTGGGCTTGCTGAACCTCGAAAAACACAGGAACGAAGTATCAATCCACTTTTGCAGCCGTCCCTTTACAGCTCAATTATTTATCAAGTGGGGTTAATTGCTAATAAATGTCGGCCAGTATAAAAAAAATGGGAGTTGTTTATAGCTGGTGACACAAGTGGGATCAGAAAAGAGCAAAAGAACTCGGTCTACATCCTCTCATCATCATTCAAAATTCTAATTTTTATCAACTTGTATTGTTATCCTCACTACATCTCTATCTTGTTTCGTGGATTGTGAAACAGGAAAAGAAACATAGAGCGGTTGAAACGGGAATAGGTATGCGAAGTTGCAGCAACCTATTTGGCATTCATGGCAGCGTGACAATGAATCATTAATTCAATAGCAGGATTGTTCGACAGATGGATAGCAACCGAAGTGATTTGCAGCAGTTTATAAAGGTTTGTATCGTGATATTAAGTATGTGACTAGTGATTAAACAGAAAAGAATATATGTATGTACTTGCAGTGATGATAAAGGTAATGGTTTGGGTCTTGGTTAATTTCGAGTATCATACAAACAAGGGGTGTTCATGGCGGTTGATGGTGGAGGTTAAGAATTTGAGAGAAAGAGTATAGAGAAGACGGTGAGAGAGGGGTGAAGGTAGGATTGTGGAGGTGGTTTAGGGTTGTAGCCGGCGGTTTCTGTAGAGGTGGTTGTTGATAGATTTGGAACACATTAATGATCTTTCTTAAAAGAAAACAGAAATAGAAAAGGCCTACAGCAGCAGTGGTATTGAGATAGGTTTCGTGCAGGTAGGTTTGGTGAGTTTAATGGCGGTTGTTTGAGGTGTTAATGATGGTTGTATCCTAACTGAAACAGAAGACGTTTTAGAGAGAGAATGAGAAAGAAGGATGGTGATGATTCCTGGTGGCGATATGGGTGATGGGTTTTTGGTGATGATAATGGTTGTTCATGTGGGTGTCGATGGCTCGATTATATTGGTGATGGTTGTAGTTAAACAGAAAAAGATAGATGGTTTATAATAGAAAGTCTTGTTCAATATGAATGTGTAAATCAATCGATTATATAGACAAACAAATTTTCAGACAATTCCATTAGGAGAAGAAAACAAAAAATAAAAGCCGGATTTATTGCTAAATAAATTGATACGATGGACACAGAATAAAACAGATTCAGATAAATACAACAATCAATTACAGTTAGATAGTGATATAATCAGATTCCTTTATGTATAGATATTGTTGTATTATTTTAATAAATACATATAATTACATTAGATATAATAATTCTATAAATAATTATAATACTGATTATAATAATTATTAATATTAATTTTGAAAAAATAATGTTGATAAAGATAATAATAATTATTAATAATAATGTTAAAAATAAACTATACTAATAATCATTAAATTGATAATGATATTATTAAGGATAATAAATTGTGTTATTTTCTAATAACTATGATAATAGTAGTAATTTACTTTGCTAATTATAATTCTTTAACGGGTGGGTACTGTAACGACCCGTAAATTTCCGACCAAATTTAAACCCTAATCTCTATATGTTTCCGACACGATAAGCAAAATCTGTAATGTTGAGTCTTGACAACTTTGAAAACTATATTTATGTAATCAGTTAACCTTTAACCTTTCCCGACGATTCACGAACATTTGTATGTGTATATATATATATGTGTTATTATGAGTGTTTTTATTATATATTGATATAGAAGTTAATACATGTGACTTATTATATTTAATAAAATTTTGGTTATCACTGTTAATATTATTATGACTAGTAGAAGAATTATAATTAGCAAAGTAAATTACTACTATTATCATAGTTATTAGAAAATAACACAATTTATTATCCTTAATAATATCATTATCAATTTAATGATTATTAGTATAGTTTATTTTTAACATTATTATTAATAATTATTATTATCTTTATCAACATTATTTTTTCAAAATTAATATTAATAATTATTATAATCAGTATTATAATTATTTATAGAATTATTATATCTAATGTAATTATATGTATTTATTAAAATAATACAACAATATCTATACATAAAGGAATCTGATTATATCACTATCTAACTGTAATTGATTGTTGTATTTATCTGAATCTGTTTTATTCTGTGTCCATCGTATCAATTTATTTAGCAATAAATCCGGCTTTTATTTTTTGTTTTCTTCTCCTAATGGAATTGTCTGAAAATTTGTTTGTCTATATAATCGATTGATTTACACATTCATATTGAACAAGACTTTCTATTATAAACCATCTATCTTTTTCTGTTTAACTACAACCATCACCAATATAATCGAGCCATCGACACCCACATGAACAACCATTATCATCACCAAAAACCCATCACCCATATCGCCACCAGGAATCATCACCATCCTTCTTTCTCATTCTCTCTCTAAAATGTCTTCTGTTTCAGTTAGGATACAACCATCATTAACACCTCAAACAACCGCCATTAAACTCACCAAACCTACCTGCACGAAACCTATCTCAATACCACTGCTGCTGTAGGCCTTTTCTATTTCTGTTTTCTTTTAAGAAAGATCATTAATGTGTTCCAAATCTATCAACAACCACCTCTACAGAAACCGCCGGCTACAACCCTAAACCACCTCCACAATCCTACCTTCACCCCTCTCTCACCGTCTTCTCTATACTCTTTCTCTCAAATTCTTAACCTCCACCATCAACCGCCATGAACACCCCTTGTTTGTATGATACTCGAAATTAACCAAGACCCAAACCATTACCTTTATCATCACTGCAAGTACATACATATATTCTTTTCTGTTTAATCACTAGTCACATACTTAATATCACGATACAAACCTTTATAAACTGCTGCAAATCACTTCGGTTGCTATCCATCTGTCGAACAATCCTGCTATTGAATTAATGATTCATTGTCACGCTGCCATGAATGCCAAATAGGTTGCTGCAACTTCGCATACCTATTCCCGTTTCAACCGCTCTATGTTTCTTTTCCTGTTTCACAATCCACAAAACAAGATAGAGATGTAGTGAGGATAACGATACAAGTTGATAAAAATTAGAATTTTGAATGATGATGAGAGGATGTAGACCGAGTTCTTTTGCTCTTTTCCGATCCCACTTGTGTCACCAGCTATAAACAACTCCCATTTTTTTTATACTGGCCGACATTTATTAGCAATTAACCCCACTTGATAAATAATTGAGCTGTAAAGGGACGGCTGCAAAAGTGGATTGATACTTCGTTCCTGTGTTGTTCGAGGTTCAGCAAGCCCACACGTACACTATTATATCTGTTTGGATTACAGGCCTATAGTTATATGGACTAAATTGATGTTGGGCCGAGAAAAACGAGTTAGTTGGGCCTGGTTAACGGGTCTTATTAAGTAGAAGGAAACGTAAACGTATCGGGTTAAAAAAATTAAAACTCTAATTATAATTACATATGCAAGGACAGAGGGACGGTTCGCGAGTGTTATGTATGAACGGGAGGTCTTGAGTTCGAGTCCCATTTGAGACCTTTCTTTTTGGAAAACCATTTTTTTGAGGTAGTTCTTTTATTAAATTATTACTATCATTATTGTTATTATTATTATTATTATTATTATTATTATTATTATTATTATTATTATTATTATTATAAAAATTATCAATATGATTATTAAGGTTATTAACATTCTTATTACCAATATTATTTTTATCATTATTATTAAATCACTAATTTTAGTAAAATTATTATTTTTATCAAAACTATTATTATTTTTATGATTTTTTTTAATAAAATATTATACTAAAAATTTAATATATAATAACATTAATAAGTTACCTTTTAAATAAACATTAATAAAATTATTTCAAATATTGAAAATGAATATATTATCAATTTGTTCAATTACGACTATGTGTATTAATAAATATCCAAATGATATAGGTTCGTGAATCCGAGGCCAACCCTACACTTATTCAATGATGTTATATGTATTTTTACTACAAAATACAGTATGGTGAGTATATAGTCCCACTTTTAAACTCTAAGTATTTCGGGATGAGAATACATGTATTTTATGTTTTACGTTATGGACACAAGTAACTGAAAAATATATTCTACGTTGAGTTACTTGGACAATATATAAGATAGCTATATGAATATGAATTGAATAAGATTATGAACAAGGTTACTACCTCAAGTTACTTGGACAAAGTTACTGCAAAAGATAAGCAATGATCGACATCTCCTTCCGTTTCAGCCTTTCTCGAACACACCTCCGAATCTCACACTCGATTATTGTTACTGCAGTTCGGGTCTCTTATGTTTTCTATTTCTTCTTCCAATAAAATAACGTGAATGATGAAGACTTTTATAATAAAGGATATAGTGGAGAGATATGATGGAAAGAATACCTAGGGATGAGCTGTAAAAGGAGATTGATACTGATTAAAGCCAAAAACCCTTTTGTTTTGTTGTAGATGTCGACTTCTGAATTGTATACCTGGACACCGATTTTTTTTTTTTTTAAAATTGATCGGGCTATTTAATCATGAAGTGGGTTGCTGGATTTAAAGTCCCTTAAGTGGACTGCTGGATTAAAACATGAATTGGCTTCATGGGCTTTCATCTTTGAGTTTGGGCCGAGATAGATAATAGATTAAATGTATATGGATCGGCTATTATAATAGAAAAACGGGAGTGGATGAGTGGTTAAGGGTGTGTTTTGTTAAGTGCGAGGTCGTGGGTTCGAGTCTCATATCATGCTCTTTATTTCCTTCTTTTTAAGAAAAGCTTCTAAGGTATTATTATTATCTTATTATTATTATTATTACTAGGGTTATAAATATAAGGATTTAAATATAAATTTTATTATGAAAATGATTAAGTTATAATTTAATGAATTATTAACTTTACTACTATTATCACTACTATTATTATCAAATTTATTATTTTGAATATCATTACTAAATCTAATGATTATTAGTATTATTATCAATAATTTAGTATTTTAATGATAAATAAATATATATTTTATTTTACATATGTCATAAGCATAATTAATTTACTATTTTAACATAACATATATATATATATATATATATATATATATATATATATATATATATATATATATATATATATATATATATATATATATATATATATATATATATATATATATATATATATATATATATATATAATAATTGAAATAACAAATACACTACTAATTTAAATAAATAACATAGTATATAAAATATATATATAAGTTGATTTGATTTCTAGGACATGTTCAGTATATGTTTTAATATACATAATTGATATAGGTTCGTGAATCCGAGGCCAACCTTATACGTGTTCAATGATGTTATATGTATTTTTACTACAAAATACAGTATGGTGAGTATATAGTCCCACTTTTAAACTCTAAATATTTCGGGATGAGAATACATGTATTTTATGTTTTACGTTATGGACACAAGTAACTGAAAAATATATTCTACGTTGAGTTGTACCACTGGCATACTTCCCTGTAGCTTGGTAACTAATATTTACAGCGGTATTGTAAAAGCGAATCCTGTTGATAGATCTATCGGGCCTGACAACCCCAACCGGACTGGACGACCAGTATTCAACGGTTGCACAGTACTTCGTTTCGTGACTACACTTGGTACAATGTAGTAAGATTTCATATTAAAGGGAATATGCGACGTGATTAATTGTTAAGTATGGTTACCAAGTGCTCAACCACTTAGAATATTTTTATTAAAATGTTTACACATGAAATCTTGTGGTCCATAGTTATAACGCTGCTAGCATCTAACCTATATATCTCACCAACTTTATGTTGACATTTTAAAGTATGTTATTCTCAGGTACGAATTAAGTCTTCCGCTGTACATTAGCTCATATTAAAGATATTATTTGGAGTCGATCATCGTAATGGGATCAAATGTCGAAGATTTCGTCCAGACGGATAAGGACGGGTTTTTACATTTTACACGGCTCTTACATTCTATCCAATTCCAAAACGTATTAAGAACATATCATCTTGATAAGTTCTATTTTTATGAATATTATGGTAATTTGACAAATCAAAATCGTGCCATTACCATTCCTTTCTGAGAACATTAGTTATGTTCATTCCAAATCTCATACCTACGAATTTCGGACCATTAGAAGAGACGCTTAACCGTAAGAAGAGGAAACGAAAGAATGAAGCTTAGAAATAAAAATTTGGGGTATAAATCGCAGCAAATAGGAGAAATCATTAACTGTGGATGACAATGATTATAGAAGACAGAAGTAGGAACATCGAAATATAAGGGAAGATATAAAACCCAACAACCACCCAGAAATTTACAAACCGTGTATATCAATACGTATTGCAACGTAAAGACACGGGAGAATTAAAAACATTATAATTCCAAGGAAATCATAAAAGTGAATAAATTCTTCTGGTGGTAAATGAAAGAGAAGAATGACAGATGTGAAAATTAAGAGTATATCAAGGATCAGAATGGGATGGAGCATTTTAAAGAATACTCTAAGGTATGAATTGGGGATAGAAAATGTGGGAAGTAAGGAAGGAAAGGAGGTGGATTTATAGTGAAATATCCGACAAAGAAATCGAAACAGATTACCGCATTAAATCAAAGGAGATCATGTTTTCTAAATCGCCGAAGAAACAAATCTTATTACGTAAGATTTTCTTTAATTCCATAAATTCCGAAAATCAATCCTAATCACATCATCGGTTAAAACAATTCCATATTCACTCATTTCATTCTTTTGTGATAGCTTCACTCGTGTGCTTCACATGATCGAATCGTTTTATCCGTATCTTCCAATAATGATAAAACTCTACTATTACCCCATATTCGTCATGAAAACATTCCTAATGTTATTTATGACAACCTCTACCAAATTTCGGGGACGAAATTTCTTTAACAGGTGGGTACTGTAACGACCCGGAAATTTCCGACCAAATTTAAACTCTAATCTCTATATGTTTCCGACACGATAAGCAAAAATCTGTAATGTTGAGTCTAGAAAGTTTGAAATCTTTATTCGGATAATCAATTACCCTTTTGACTATGCCTGACGATTCACGAACATTTATGTGTATATGTGTTATATATTTATTTACAGTAAACGATAACAAAGTATTAGATATACAATATTAGGTTTCGATATAAGAATACTATATTCATCGGCGAGAGTAAATGATAGTAGGATTTTATAATTATTTGAAACTGTTTTTGTCAAATTATCTAATGGATCATGTAGGTTAAATGGGTATTAGTATTAGGCTTTTAAAGGGAACTAGATGTTTGGACTTCATATATGTCGGACTGCAAATGCTGGGGCCACGAATTCAGTTTTTGGATCGAATGAATGTTTGTTGTTGTGCTGTTTTGATATACGGAACCCATGTGCAACTTTGTTCCATCGCCCTTTTAACTTTTTAAAATATGATGTTGGATCATACTTTAGACCACAATGGATTGGGCTTCTTTAAGGTGGTAGTGGACTAGAATATTGGACCTGAATTGGGGCGAAACTTTAAGATAACTAGATGATATTGATAAATTATGGTGATGACATAGATGTACGAAGACAATGATGTACATAGGGGATGAAGTTGTAAATTGTTTTGAAAATGATGACAATCATAAATAGATCGATGATGGTTGTTCGATTAATAACCACCATAGACCACACGTTTTGTTCGGCTACTACTGCTACGAGTACCACGTCAACCACGAAACCACCATATTACAAAACTCACCTGTTGTCTTCGTCTTTCCTGTTTATGTTATTATCACCATAACCGCCACCCAATGCAATTGCATCTGTGTCTGTTTCTATGTTAACCCGTCTAAACCAACATCACCCTTATCACCACATCACCAACGTTTTCTGTTTGCTACACACACGAGCAAATCATCTTCATTCGATAAATACCTTGTTTTCTTCAACCATCATTCATCACCCAAAAACCACCTCATACACAATCGGACACCTCTACCTTCCAACACCACGCCACCACAGTTATCTCTTCCGGATAACGTGGCCATAACTGAAGCACCACCACCCTACCCTCTCCCTCTTCTTCCTCTCTTCATCTCTCTTCGTAAAACACACATCATTGTTCAACATTATCTTCATGAAACTGTCATTAATTTCTTCTATTTCTATTCGGTCTCAAACAAAAACATGCACGATATGTGTTAAACTATGAATTTAGATTCGAGAGTTTTTCAGGTGCATAAATCTTTTCTTCCGTAGATGAAGTGCGGTTGGTTCATCTTTCCGATCTAGGTGTTTTCAAGAATCATAAAAAGTTGTGAATGCGAATTGTAATCGTCAAGATATGAATGAGGTTTAAGATAAAATCAAGTGGCAAACTTGAAGATCAGTTTAGTTTCATATGTTATAATCAATATTTTAATTCATTTTAATTGTCCAAAGTTAGCAGTCCAGTAGTCCGATTGTCCAATGGTCCAATAGTTCAACAATTCAATATATTCATATATAATTTAATATACATAATTAATACGTATCATGACCCGTGTACCGGTCTCAGTGTCTATCACAACTCAAAGTATATATATATTTTGGAATCAACTCCGACCCTGTATAGCCAACTCCCACCTTCACATATAGAGTGTCTACGGTTGTTCCGAAATATATATATAGATGGGTCAATATGATAGGTCGAAACCTTGTATACGTGTCCCGTTATTTAAAGTGCGTAAAATAAATAAATATATATCATGACCCATTATACAACGTGTTGTCTCAGAATTTATCCGACGTATTGTTGTACATGTGTCCCGACGGTATGTAAAGTGCAGAAATTAAATAACAATAAATAAAATTGCGAGAATATAAATTGCGATAAATTAATTGTTAATCAGTTAGCTGGGAATAGTTAGCCGAAACAGTTAGCGTGGAATCCTAACCAAATTTCAATTAGTTAATCTGTTTGTTTCTAACAAATTTTATTTGTCCAATGTTTTCTTCGTTATGCCACTTGTTGAATTCTGATAGGTTAAAATCCGAATATGAAATTTGAATGAAAATGGTTATTCTGGGGTGAGCGGATACAAATATCGGTGGTTGTAAGTAGGATAATAGATGACCGTTGAATCAGATTCGAAGAATGTACAGTGTAACTTATTAATGTGTAATCTACATTCTATATAAATTCTAAACATATCAAGAAAATATTTTTCTTGATGACTCAGTCTTTTCCAGGATATTCTAGTAATATGACAAATCAAAATCGTGCTATTACCATTTTTTTTTCTGAGAGCATTAGCTATGTTCATTCCAAATTTCTTACCTACGAATTCCGGACCATTACTCGCTTGACTCGAAGTTGGGAAGAGAAAACGAAAATATGAAGTTCCAAAAAAAAAATAATGAAGAATATAAAACCCAACAACCACCTAGGATTTACAAACCATGTATATCAATGCATATAGCAATATAAAAACACGGGAGAACTAGAAACACTATAAACCCAAGAGTATAGTAGAAGTAAATAGATTCTTCCGGTGGTAGATGAAAAAGAAAAATGACAGATGTGAAGATTAGAAGTATATCAAGAATCGGGATTGGATGGAGCATATTAAAGAATGAGTAGAGGAAGAAAGAATAGATAGTGTGGAGAATAAGAAAAAGAAGGGAGTAGATTTATAGTAAAACATCTGAAAGAGAAATCGAAACATGTTGGCGCATTAAATCTAAGAAAATCATAATTTCCTTCTTCGCCGAGGAATCAAATCTTTTAGATTTTCAAGATTTTCTTTTTAAATCCCTTAAATTCCGAAAATTCACTGTGACTACGTCAAAAGTTAAATCTCTATCTCAATCTCTTGTGACAGCTTCACTCGTACGTTTCACCTAATCGAATTGTTTTACCACTATTACTAAATGGTGATAAAACTCTAGTTATCAATTCATATTCGTCATAAAAAAAAAACATTCTGTTGTTAGTCATGACGATCTCGATCAAATTTCGGGGACGAAATTTCTTTAACGGGTGGGTACTGTAACGACCCGGAAATTTCCAACCAAATTTAAACCTTAATCTTTATATGTTTCCGACACGATAAGCAAAATCTGTAATGTTGAGTCTTGAAAGTTTGAAATCTATACTCAGATAATTAGATACCCTTTGACCATCCTCGACGATTCACGGACAGTAGTGTGTAAATAAAAATATAATATTATATATATATATATATATATATATATATCTTAGAAATAATAATCAATAAAAGTTATTATATGATATATCATATGAGTAATAAATATTACACAAATAATAATACATATATGTAATACAAGAATAATTATAATTGTTAAAATTGTTATTACTTATAATATTAATGTCATTACTAGTGATATAAATATTAATTTAAATATATGATCTATAGATATGAATTGATATATATGATTTGTTATAATATTATTATTACAAATATTCTTATTAACAATGATAATATTAACATTATTATTATAATTAGTATGACATTATATATTATGATAAATAATATTACTGTTATTAAGTTATATATAAGAGATTATATAAATATTACTATTACTAATAAGAAATTTCGATATTAATTAGTATTACTAATATAAATGTTATCAATATCACTAAAAATTGTTATATTTTTGATTAGTTATTACTCCTAGTATTATTATTATTATTATTATTATTATTATTATTATTATTATTATTATTATTATTATTATTATTATTATTATTATTATTATTATTATTATTATTATTATTATTATTATTATTATTATTATTATTATTATTATTAATATAATTATGATGCTTAATTATTAATAATAATTATATAAAATTATACATAGGATTCTTGGAGTCCAAATCAGATGCACACAGCTTTTCAACTGTATCAAATTGCGAATTTTGTTTTAGGATCGTACAAATCAGTAGGAACCCAACAAAAATCTGTTGGAAGTTTATATAAGTTTTATTTTTTTTTATTTAATTCCTGTCTAATATGCTGTATTCTGTCGATTTCAATGAGCTATAAATCGATTAACTCCAATGATAAATAATACACAATGACTTTTCATTATCAACTATATAAACCACGAGAACCCTTAACAGATTTTTATCTAATCGATTTTAAAACAGAAAATAAGAAAAGCAGATGGTTACCCTGTTCTTGAGTCCGTTTTTCAATTAGCTTGATTCTTAACGAATTTAAAAATCCTTAAAAACAGAATTGTTAGGAATCTGTTACGTAAATCATCTGGAAAGTATTAAGCTTCAATTTTATCTGTCGAGCTATAATTTTGGGAATCTAATTTCGATTTCAAAACTTAAAATTTGTGTTCATCCGAAAATTTAAAATTCGTGTTAACGTTTTGAGTTCAATTGATAATGAAGAAAGTTTCTGTGAAGGATTTGGAACATATGTTATTTAGGAATTTCGAGCTAAAACATTACCAATTTCAAAATCAAAGATCGAGTTAATTATCGGGTATTAGTTTTTTTTTTATTTTATTTCAACAAATTCTTTTATTACTCTGTACATTTATATCGATTCAAATTTAATAGTGTTGTATCATTTATAAACTCTTTAAAAAACTAATCTGTAAAATGATATTGGATTTAATGGGTTCCTGGTCGATCTGTATTTGTGAAGAAGAAAGGAGGAATTAGGATAGAAGGGAATTAAGGGTTATAAGTAAATGGATTCGTTTTATTACAGAAAATGGGCGACGGCCCAAGGGTTAGAGTGTTAGTGTGTATGCGGGAGGTCACGGGTTCGAGTCCCGGCTCGGTTACTATATATTTTTTTAAGCCCATTAAGGTAATCTTAACATTATTATTATTATCATTTATCTTATCATGTTTATTATTAATAAAAGTATTATTATTAGTTTCATTTTGAATATGATTAATAATTATTAATAGTATTATCAATATCAATATTTTTTTATATATTATTATTAACAGTATCTTACTAACACTACTACCTAATATTATTATTAACATTATTATTATTATCACATTATTATTATTATTACCAAGATAGGTATTATTATCATATTAACATTATTATCATTATGAAAATAAAAATTTTATTATGACTAATAAGATTATCATTTTGAAAACTATCATTTGTATTATTATAAAAATTATTATTATTATTATTATTATTTTTAATCTAGTATTATTACAATTATTAATTTAGCAAATAAATGATCTTTAAATAAAATATATATTAATACACATAATTTAATTATATTGATATTTTTATTTATTTGAAATAGTTAAAAACGAATATATTTAATTAAATAATGAAATCTATAAGTTGTTAATATAAAAATGATATAACTAATAAATTTATAAATATATTTATTTGTTCGATTACAATTATGTGTGTTAATATATATACAAATGATATAGGTTCGTGAATCCAAGGCCAACCCTTTACGTGTTCACTGATGTTATATGTATTTTTACTACAAAATACATTAGGTGAGTATATAGTCCCTTTTAAACTCTAAATATTTTTGGGCTGAGAATACATGCGCTGTTTTTATGAATGATTTACGTTATGGACACAAGTGATCAAAAATAAATTCTACGTTGAGTTGTACCATGGCATATCTCTTTATACTTGGTAACTGCTAATTACGTGAGGAGCGTAAACGCGAATCCTGTTGATAGATCTATCGGGCTGACATCCCCAACCGGGCTGGACGACCAGCATTTAACGGTTGCACAGTACTTCGTTCTCGTTACTACACTTGGTACGGTGTAGGGTTTATTTAAGAGTATGCTGCTGTGACTTTTAATTAAGTATGGTTACCAAGTGCTCAACGTCTTTTCTATACACGAGGAGTGTATTATGTATAAACTTTAAATCTTGTGGTCCATAGTTATAACGCTGCTAGCATCAAACCTATATATCTCACCAACTTTATGTTGACATTTTTAAAGCATGTTATTCTCAGGTACGAATTAAGTCTTCCGCTGTGCGTTAGCTCAAATTAAAGATATTATTGTAAAGTCGATCATCGTAATGGGATCAAATGTCGAAGATTTCGTCCAGACGGATAAGGACGGGTTTTTACATCATCTTTTTTTTTTCTTCAAGAATTTAATTCATTCATAAGCCCGTTCAACATTTCCCTAATCTGGCCCAACTTCCTTCGGCCCAACAGCGTTTTCACTAGCCCGTCATTTCACAAGCCCAATAAGTCCTAATTGGTTTAACTATCATTCTGTTTTAAACGATGACATGTTTCTAGGAATCGAGTAGTTCTGTTTTAAAAAGTATTATAAAAGAACAATGATTTGCAGTATCCTTGGTTCGAACTCAGGACCACTCGCCTACCAAGCACCCACTAAACCACCTCTCTGTTGTAACACTTCTGCTTAATTCACGAAACAATATATATTCTATATATCTATCCGTTTCCTTTTTCTTCTTCACTAATTAACTTATCATCAATGGATTACATCATAATCACATCATCCTAGTGTCATCATCCATTTCTAATTACCTTCATCATTATGGTCGACATAATGATCAACATACCATCTTTATTTATTGTTATGTTTTACGTACCAAAATTCTTATTCCCTTTCGGTTTGGAATAGAAATGTAAAGAAAGAAGAACAGTGACATTTCGTAAGATTTAAGGTTGTGGACTGGGTTTTCGAATATGCAACAGTTTTATGTGATGGTGATGCAGTTGCTCGTAACAGAAAAAAAATAATAAGAATGAAAGAAACATGAAAACGGTTTGGGGTTCTTGGTGGGTTAAGGTGGTGGCAACCCTTTAGATTTTTGGTGTAGGTAAAGTTAACCAGAATAAAGCTATGGATCCTGGGTTCGTTTATGACATTGAACCATAAGACTACATTAACTATCTTTGTGCAATACTGTACAAGTAACGAAAGTCGAGTAATCACAAAGAGATCAGGGATTAATTGTGAGAATGCAACACTTGATCGTAACTACCCTTCATGTATTTTAGTCTTGAATAACACCAACACACGTTATACCACCTTTGAAAGAGTGTATGCTCGTTAGCGAGTTTAACAGAAAAAAAAATGAATGAGAGAAAGAAAAAAAAATGGCGGTTTAATGGTGGAGGATGGTGGTGGTTGTAGGGTACGAGTGTGCCCGTTGTCGACATGGTAGTGGTGTTCATGGTTAAGTGATGAATCACGATGGTATGGGGTAACCGAAGGTGAAGAGTTGGAAGCTCGATGGTTATGATCACGGATGGTGAGGGTTGTTCCTGGATATAAGTCGTCGAATAAATGGCAGTAAGAAGGATGCAGTTATGATTGAAAGAGGAAGACAAAATAATTTTGTTGATTGAAGACAATCAAATATGGAAACAGAATATAGAGTAGGTAGTGGGTGTTTGATATTCAAGCATATAAGTACATATATATATTATTACTAACAACCAAATAATAATAATAGCACTAACGTAAAATAAATGTGGGTTGGGTGGAAATACGCAGCTGGCCAATTGTCATATTTCAGATATGGTCGATATTAATCAGTTACTCGTATTAGGTTTTATATTTATTTATTTTTATATAAAAATTGCATATCCATATCTGTTATTAATAATGAATTTTAATTAACTAATAATTATAAAATGTAATATTATTTATAATATTGCAAATATTTTTAATAATAAATGTTATTATATCTTATCTTATTTTATTTTACATAATTAATTCTCACAATTACAATATATAATACCTCATATTATTATTTAATTATATGCATATTTATTTATAAATAATCGTTCGTGAATCGTCGAGCATAGTCGAAGGGTAGTTGGTTACCTGAATATAGATTTCAAACTTTCTAGACTCAATATTACAGATTTTGCTTATCGTGTCGGAAACATATAAAGATTAAGGTTTAAATTTGGTCGGAAATTTCCGGGTCGTTACAGTACCCACCCGTTAAAGAAATTTCGTCCCCGAAATTTGAGTGAGGTCGTCATGGCTAAAAATAAAATTGTTTTTATGACGAATATGAGTTGATAAATAGAGTTTTATCATTATTGATTATTATAGATAAAACAATTCGATTACTTGAAGCGTATGAGTGGAGCTATCACAAAAGATCGAGATAGAGATTTAACTTTTGACGTAGTCACGGTGGATTTTCAAAATTCAAGAAGTTTAAGGAAATCTTCTAATTAGAAAGAAAATGTAATAGCACAATTTATTAGCAACTGTTGGAATGACGGGAGAACGAAAATATCAAGGAAATATTTTCGTGGTATGCTTAGAGATCAGGTAGAATGAAAGAGTCGTGTAACATGTTACATGATGATGGTACTGTTAATCATCACATTCCATTAGAAACTCAACATGACTTACTGTAATATAATGAAGTTGATCAAGTTTCATTATATTATACTAATTCATGCATCAGTTCCCAACACTACTTCAGAACATTCCTATTTCAATTTCGAAGGTTTCAGAATTTAACGTAGTTTCTTTTATTTTATAACGCAGATATTACAGAAAGATACATGATCGCAGATAGGTGTAGTTGTGAAAATATCTCCTGAAATATGGAGAATATGTATAACAGAAAATATGAAGATATCTTATAATATCTAAGATAAGGTGATGATGAAGAATATCATCCGGAAAGGTTTAGAATATCGAGTAGGGTTCTTACTAACGGTTTCAGCAGGTTCTGAATCGTTTGGATTCTGTGAAAGCAGACTCAGTTATTGTGATTTATCCACACCTTCCTTCATACTTTGCTCAATCCGTTTTCCAGTTCCAAATCTCCTCTTTTTCTGAGCTTTACCAACACATGATACTTTATCGTCATCTTTTGACTGCTAAATTCATTCACAGTTTTTGTTGCTTCATCAGCATTTTAAGAACTACTTCATAGTTCAGGGTGTTTTCAGAAACTTCACATTCGGAGTATGAATTTCTTAGAAATAAATATTATGGGTATAACTGGAGAAATGCTACGAGATTTTCAAAATACTAATTGCGGATTCCGCCGAAGAGATAACGAGCTGCTGGTATATCTGCTGATGATGTCGGGGGATATAAAAGGTTCTCCAGTAACGACGGCGAAAGGACAACGTATTTATATCGAGATGATAGTAAGACTAGTGAGAAGTCAAAGTGGAGCTGTGACAAAATTGGCTACTTGAAAAGGAATCGTAGGGTTGCTTTTACTAATGGATGATAAGGAATTTTGACGCGGATACGTTTTAACTATAACTTCGGTTTTTGAAAGTTTTTCAGGTGCATAACTGTATGCATGAATCTCTCTTCCATAAACGAGGTGTGGCTGGTTCAATTTCTCAATCGAGGTGTTATCAAGAATTATGAAAGATTTGAACGCGAATTGTAATTGTCAAGATACGAATGAGGTTTAAGATAGAATCAAGTGGCAAACTTGAAGAATTGTTTAATTTCATATGTTATAATCAGCATTTTAACTCATTTTAATTGTTCAAAGTTAGCAGTCCAATAGTCTGATGGTTCAATGATTCATATATAATTTAATATATAATATTCGAATTAAATAATACGTATCGTGACCCGTGTACCGGTCTCGGTGTCGATCACAACTCAAAGTATATATATATTTTGGAATCAACTCCGACCCTGTATAGCCAACTCCCACCTTCACATATAGAGTGTCTACGGTTGTTCCAAAATATATATATATAGATGGGTCGATATGATAAGTCGAAACCTTGCATACGTGTCCCGTTATTTAAAGTGCGTAAAAATAAATAACAGAAATTAAATGACGATAAATAAAATTGAGAGAATGTAAATTGCGATAAATTAAATGTTAATCAGTTAGCTGGGAACAGTTAGCCGGAATAGTTAGCGTGAAATCCTATCACAATTCCAATTAATTAATTCGTTTGTTTCTAACACTTTTTATTTTTTTTGTCCAATGTTTTCTTCGTTATGCCACTTGTTGGATTCTGAGAGGTCAAAATCCAAATATGAAATTTGAATAGAAATGGTTATTCTGTGGTGAACGGATACGTATATCGGTAGTTGTAAGTAGGATAGTAAATGATCGTTGAATTAGATTCGAAGAATGTACAGTGTAACTTATTAATGTGAATTCTAAATATTCCTCGGGTACTACCCACCCGTTAAAATATTTTCATCATTAACAGTTTGTACAAAAGAATTTTTAATTACAATCTTTATGAAAATATACTCGCATATATATTTTCATCGGATGTAATCATGGATTTAATGAGTCAATAAAATATTATACTCATTTGATTTATTGTTAACACTTGATTACATGATCTCTAAAACATTAGAGATTACATAATTGCCATGTCGAACGTAGGTAAATGAGGTAGAACAATACGTAAAACGAAATTAATCGATGTAGAACGATATGTAGAACGAAGATCATACTCGAAATTCCGATGAGATTTTTGAGGTATGTGATATTGATATCCAAGATACCGTTTGTGATGTTGAGATTTACGGTGTGGTTTTGGTTTGGGGGTGATAAGAGTACTGTCGACGTTGGTGATGATGGTACGGATTATGTTGCTGGTGCTGCTGTTGGTGTTTGCCACCTTCGCACCATGTTCTCCAAAGCCGTCACGCGAGTGCAAAGTTCGTTAACTTCTGCTAGTATACCGGGATGATTGGTGGTTGGAGTGAGTGAATGAACAAGATCTGAAATATGGGATAGTATATAATCGTGACGAGATTGTAGTGACCCGAACTTTTCCATGTTTATATATATTAATTGAGATTTATATTTACATGATTAAATGTTTCCAACATGTTAAGCAATCAAACTTGTTAAGACTTGATTAATTGAAATATGTTTCATATAGACAATTGACCACCCAAGTTGATCGGTGATTCACGAACGTTAAAACTTGTAAAAACTATATGATGACATATATATGGATATATATATATAGTTAACATGATACTATGATAAGAAAACATATCATAAAGTATATTAACAATGAACTACATATGTAAAAACAAGACTACTAACTTAATGATTTTTAAACGAGACATATATGTAACGATTATCGTTGTAAAGAAATTTAATGTATATATATCATATTAAGAGATATTCATACATGATAATATCATGATAATATAATAATTTAAAATCTCATTTGATATTATAAACATTGGGTTAATAACATTTAACAAGATCGTTAACCTAAAGGTTTCAAAACAACACTTACATGTAACGACTAACGATGACTTAACGACTCAGTTAAAATGTATATACATGTAGTGTTTTAATATGTATTTATACACTTTTGAAAGACTTCAATACACTTATCAAAATACTTCTACTTAACAAAAATGCTTACAATTACATCCTCGTTCAGTTTCATCAACAATTCTACTCGTATGCACTCGTATTCGTACTCGTACAATACACAGCTTTTAGATGTATGTACTATTGGTATATACACTCCAATGATCAGCTCTTAGCAGCCCATGTGAGTCACCTAACACATGTGGGAACCATCATTTGGCAACTAGCATGAAATATCTCATAAAATTACAAAAATATGAGTAATCATTCATGACTTATTTACATGAAAACAAAATTACATATCCTTTATATCTAATCCATACACCAACGACCAAAAACACCTACAAACACTTTCATTCTTCAATTTTCTTCATCTAATTGATCTCTCTCAAGTTCTATCTTCAAGTTCTAAGTGTTCTTCATAAATTCCAAAAGTTCTAGTTTCATAAAATCAAGAATACTTTCAAGTTTGCTACCTCACTTCCAATCTTGTAAGGTGATCATCCAACCTCAAGAAATCTTTGTTTCTTACAGTAGGTTATCATTCTAATACAAGGTAATAATCATATTCAAACTTTGGTTCAATTTCTATAACTATAACAATCTTATTTCAAGTGATGATCTTACTTGAACTTGTTTTCGTGTCATGATTCTGCTTCAAGAACTTCGAGCCATCCAAGGATCCATTGAAGCTAGATCCATTTTTCTCTCTTCCAGTAGGTTTATCCAAAGAAATTAAGGTAGTAATGATGTTCATAACATCATTCGATTCATACATATAAAGCTATCTTATTCGAAGGTTTAAACTTGTAATCACTAGAACATAGTTTAGTTAATTCTAAACTTGTTCGCAAACAAAAGTTAATCCTTCTAACTTGACTTTTAAAATCAACTAAACACATGTTCTATATCTATATGATATGCTAACTTAATGACTTAAAACCTGGAAACACGAAAAACACCGTAAAACCGGATTTACGCCGTCGTAGTAACACCTCGGGCTGTTTTGGGTTAGTTAATTAAAAACTATGATAAACTTTGATTGAAAAGTTGTTATTCTGAGAAAATGATTTTTATTATGAACATGAAACTATATCCAAAAATTATGGTTAAACTCAAAGTGGAAGTATGTTTTCTAAAATGGTCATCTAGACGTCGTTCTTTCGACTGAAATGACTACCTTTACAAAAACGACTTGTAACTTATTTTTCCGACTATAAACCTATACTTTTTCTGTTTAGATTCATAAAATAGAGTTCAATATGAAACCATAGCAATTTGATTCACTCAAAACGGATTTAAAATGAAGAAGTTATGGGTAAAACAAGATTGGATAATTTTTCTCATTTTAGCTACGTGAAAATTGGTAACAAATCTATTCCAACCATAACTTAATCAACTTGTATTGTATATTATGTAATCTTGAGATACCATAGACACGTATACAATGTTTCGACCTATCATGTCGACACATCTATATATATTTCGGAACAACCATAGACACTCTATATGTGAATGTTGGAGTTAGCTATACAGGGTTGAGGTTGATTCCAAAATATATATAGTTTGAGTTGTGATCAATACTGAGATACGTATACACTGGGTCGTGGATTGATTCAAGATAATATTTATCGATTTATTTCTGTACATCTAACTGTGGACAACTAGTTATAGGTTACTAACGAGGACAGCTGACTTAATAAACTTAAAACATCAAAATATATTAAAAGTGTTGTAAATATATTTTGAACATACTTTAATATATATGTATATATTGTTATAGGTTCGTGAATCAACAGTGGCCAAGTCTTACTTCCCGACGAAGTAAAAATCTGTGAAAGTGAGTTATAGTCCCACTTTTAAAATCTAATATTTTTGGGATGAGAATACATGCAGGTTTTATAAATGATTTACAAAATAGACACAAGTACGTGAAACTACATTCTATGGTTGAATTATCGAAATCGAATATGCCCCTTTTTATTAAGTCTGGTAATCTAAGAAATAAAGGTTATGGTTTGTTTTAAAAATGAATGCAGTCTTTGAAAAACGTCTCATATAGAGGTCAAAACCTCGCAACGAAATCAATTAATATGGAACGTTTTTAATCAATAAGAACGGGACATTTCAGTTGGTATCCGAGCGTTGGTCTTAGAGAACCAGAAAATTTGCATTAGTGTGTCTTATCGAGTTTGTTAGGATGCATTAGTGAGTCTGGACTTCGACCGTGTTTTCTTTAAAAATGATTGCTTAACATTTTTGTTGGAAACTATATATTTTTAACATATGAATATTATGTGATATATTAATCTCTTATCGTGTTTGATATTATGTGATAGATGTCTACCTCTAGAACAAGTCCCATTGACTCACCTAATAATAATGAAGAGTCAAATGTAAATTGGAATGATTTGTGGACTGATTCACAAGTTCCCAAAGAGGAACCGGAAGAAGAGTCGGAACCGGAAGAAGAATCGGAACCGGAAGAAGAATCGGAACCGGATGAAGAAATAGAACCGGTGGGGGAAATAATAAAACGGTTAAGTAAAAGAAAATCCTCAACCAACCGACCAAAGTTAATTATGGTCAATGGTGTTTCCGCCAAGGAAGCAAAATATTGGGAGGATTACCAATTCTCCGATGAATCGGATTCCGACGAGAATTCCGATGATGTTATAGAAATTACCCCAACTGAATTTAAAAAGGCAAAAGAAAATAATAAGGGAAAGGGCATAAAAATAGAGAAATCTAATTCCAACCCCGATGAACTTTATATGTATCGTCAACCCCCGAAGTCCTTAAGTTGTAACAATGACCCGGGAACCTCTAAACCACCAGGTTTTTCTAAACCAATGTGGACAACGACGGCTCGTATTAGGGGAACATCATATATCCCTAGAAACTTGGCAAAACGAACCAAAACCGAAGAAGAAGAAACGAGCGAGTTGGAATAAGATAGTTGTATTCGTGTGGTGTAATATATGTAATATAGTGTTCTTATGCTTTATGATATATGTAAAAATTGCTTGTATTAATAAGTATTTTTTTTATGAATCTAACTCTTGTCTATTTTACAGTTTAAAAACACAAAATGGATAGACAACCCAATATTTTAAGAGACCTACCCGGAGACATGATTGATGAAATCTTGTCTAGAGTCGGCCAGAATTCTTCGGCACAACTATTTAAGGCGAGATCAGTTTGTAAGACATTCGAAGAACGTTCCAAGAATGTCTTGGTTTATAAGAGACTTTCGTTTGAAAGATGGGGGATATCACATTGGGAAACCCATAAGTTACGATGTGTTTACTTTGACGCATATATTGCGGGGAACCCAAATGCTATTTTACGCAACGGGTTAAGAAATTATTTTGACTCAATATATCCGAATATTGGACTTCGTGATTTAGAAAAAGCGGCTAACATGCAACATAAAGAAGCATGTTATGCTTACGGATTAGTAATGTTCGCTTCTCACCAAAGTGAGAACAAGAACATCGGGCTACAACTATTAAACAAAACGTTTCCACAAGTGACGGAGTCGGTAATTGGGGTAAGAAATGAGGTTTTTAGATTATTACGGGACTGTTGGACATTACGTAACCCTCGTCCCTTTGATGACGTTACAACACGCTGTCTTATCAACGGCCATAACGGTTATGTTGCACAAGACCAAGGATGGGAAGTAGTCCTAGTAAAACCAGAATGCATGACTTGTTTCTGGACGTATGAATTACGTGTCTTTATTGCCTTTGCTGAACGACTTGTGTACTAGCTAGAATTGTCTTCACAACTATCTTGTATCAAAGTTATTGTGTGCTATATTTCATGCTTTATGTAAAATAAGCGGTATTGTAAGTTTGTAAAATATTGTATAAAAGTTTGAACGCGAAATATTATTATAATCAGTTTTTCATATAGAATTGTAGTAGTTGAATTGTATATTAGCTACTAAGTATGAACTTAACGGGTAGGTACTACCCGAATTTAAACTTATAAAACGCTAATATGAAGAAAAAGCTTTTATAAATGAGTTCATATTATGCTACGAAATACTATTAACTACTCTTAATATTCTGTACGATTAACTTGTTCCATTTAACTATTTTGAAGGAAATGGCACCGACTACTCGACACACCGTGAATATGAATGAAGAGGAATTCCGTACTTTTCTAGCTTCAAACATAGCCGCAGTACAGGCTGCGCTACATACCAACAATAACCTTGGATCTAGCAGTACAGGAAATCGTGTAGGATGCACCTACAAAGAATTCACTGCCTGCAAACCTTTGGAATTTGATGGAACCGAAGGACCGATCGGATTGAAACGGTGGACCGAGAAGGTTGAATCGGTGTTTGCCATAAGTAAGTGTACTGAAGAGGACAAAGTGAAGTACGCTACGCATACCTTCACAGGTTCTGCGTTAACATGGTGGAATACCTATCTAGAGCAAGTGGGACAAGATGATGCGTACGCACTACCGTGGTCAGCATTCAAGCACTTGATGAACGAGAAGTACCGTCCCAGAACCGAGGTCAATAAACTCAAGACAGAACTTAGAGGGTTATGAACCCAAGGATTTGATATTACCACGTACGAAAGACGATTCACATAATTGTGCCTATTGTGTCCGGGAGCATTCGAAGATGAGGAAGAGAAGATCGACGCGTTTGTGAAAGGATTACCGGAAAGAATTCAAGAAGATATAAGTTCACACGAGCCCGCCTCCATACAACAGGCATGTAGAATGGCTCACAAACTAGTGAACCAGATTGAAGAAAGAATTAAAGAACAGACTGCTGAAGAGGCCAATGTGAAGCAAGTCAAAAGAAAGTGGGAGGAAAACGGTGATAAGAATCACCAATACAACAACAACAGCAATTACAACAATAATCGCAACAATTATCCCAACAATCGCAACATCAATCGCAACTACAACAAACGGCCCAACAACAACAACAACAACAGCAACTACAACAATCATCCCAACAACAATAATAACCGCAACAACAACAACAATCAGAAGCAGCTATGCCAAAGGTGTGAAAAGAATCACTCGGGGTTCTGCACCAAATTTTGCAACAAGTGTAAAAGAAATGGTCATAGCGCGGCGAAGTGTGAGGTCTACGGACCAGGGGTTAATAGAACGAAAGGAACAAATGGTGTCGGAACGAGTAATGGCGGAGCAAGTAGTGTCGGAGCAAGTTATGCCAATGTAGTTTGTTATAAATGTGGAAAACCAGGCCACATTATTAGAAATTGCCCGAACCAGGAGAACACGAATGGATAAGGCCGTGGAAGAGTTTTCAATATTAATGCGGTAGAGGCACAGGAAGACCCGGAGCTTGTTACGGGTACGTTTCTTATTGACAATAAATCTGCTTACGTTTTATTTGATTCGGGTGCGGATAGAAGCTATATGAGTAGAGATTTTTGTGCTAAATTAAGTTGTCCATTGACGCCTTTGGATAGTAAATTTTTACTCGAATTAGCAAATGGTAAATTAATTTCAGCAGATGATATATGTCGGAATCGAGAAATTAAACTGGTTAGCGAAACATTTAAGATTGATTTGATACCAGTAGAGTTAGGGAGTTTTGATGTGATAATCGGTATGGACTGGTTGAAAGAAGTGAAAGCGGAGATCGTTTGTTACAAAAATGCAATTCGCATTATACGAGAAAAAGGAAAACCCTTAATGGTGTACGGAGAAAAGGGCAACACGAAGCTACATCTTATTAGTAATTTGAAGGCACAAAAACTAATAAGAAAAGGTTGCTATGCTGTTCTAGCACACGTCGAGAAAGTACAAACTGAAGAAAAGAGCATCAATGATGTTCCCATTGCAAAAGAATTTCCCGATGTATTTCCGAAAGAATTACCGGGATTACCCCCACATCGATCCGTTGAATTTCAAATAGATCTTGTACCAGGAGCTACACCAATAGCTCGTGCTCCTTACAGACTCGCACCCAGCGAGATGAAAGAACTGCAAAGCCAATTACAAGAACTTTTAGAGCGTGGTTTCATTCGACCAAGCACATCACCGTGGGGAGCTCCTGTTTTGTTTGTCAAGAAGAAAGATGGTACATTCAGGTTGTGTATCGACTACCGAGAGTTGAACAAACTTACCATCAAGAACCGCTACCCACTACCGAGAATCGACGACTTATTTGATCAACTACAAGGCTCGTCTGTTTATTCAAAGATTGACTTACGTTCCGGGTATCATCAAATGCGGGTGAAAGAAGATGATATTCCAAAAACTGCTTTCAGAACACGTTACGGTCATTACGAGTTTATGGTCATGCCGTTTGGTTTAACTAATGCACCAGCTGTGTTCATGGACCTTATGAACCGAGTGTGTGGACCATACCTTGACAAGTTTGTCATTGTTTTCATTGATGACATACTTATTTACTCAAAGAATGACCAAGAACACGGTGAACATTTGAAAAAGGTGTTAGAAGTATTGAGGAAGGAAAAATTGTACGCTAAGTTTTCAAAGTGTGCATTTTGGTTGGAAGAAGTTCAATTCCTCGGTCACATAGTGAACAAAGAAGGTATTAAGGTGGATCCGGCAAAGATAGAAACTGTTGAAAAGTGGGAAACCCCGAAAACTCCGAAACACATACGCCAGTTTTTAGGACTAGCTGGTTACTACAGAAGGTTCATCCAAGACTTTTCCAGAATAGCAAAACCCTTGACTGCATTAACGCATAAAGGGAAGAAATTTGAATGGAATGATGAACAAGAGAAAGCGTTTCAGTTATTGAAGAAAAAGCTAACTACGGCACCTATATTGTCATTGCCTGAAGGGAATGATGATTTTGTGATTTATTGTGACGCATCAAAGCAAGGTCTCGGTTGTGTATTAATGCAACGAACGAAGGTGATTGCTTATGCGTCTAGACAATTGAAGATTCACGAACAAAATTATACGACGCATGATTTGGAATTAGGCGCGGTTGTTTTTGCATTAAAGACTTGGAGGCACTACTTATATGGGGTCAAAAGTATTATATATACCGACCACAAAAGTCTTCAACACATATTTAATCAGAAACAACTGAATATGAGGCAGCGTAGGTGGATTGAATTGTTGAATGATTACGACTTTGAGATTCGTTACCACCCGGGGAAGGCAAATGTGGTAGCCGATGCCTTGAGCAGGAAGGACAGAGAACCCATTCGAGTAAAATCTATGAATATAATGATTCATAATAACATTACTACTCAAATAAAGGAGGCACAACAAGGAGTTTTAAAAGAGGGAAATTTAAAGGATGAAATACCCAAAGGATCGGAGAAGCATCTTAATATTCGGGAAGACGGAACCCGATATAGGGCTGAAAGGATTTGGGTACCAAAATTTGGAGATATGAGAGAAATGGTACTTAGGGAAGCTCATAAAACCAGATACTCAATACATCCTGGAACGGGGAAGATGTACAAGGATCTCAAGAAACATTTTTGGTGGCCAGGTATGAAAGCCGATGTTGCTAAATATGTAGGAGAATGTTTGACGTGTTCTAAGGTCAAAGCTGAGCATCAGAAACCATCAGGTCTACTTCAACAACCCGAAATCCCGGAATGGAAATGGGAAAACATTACCATGGATTTCATCACTAAATTGCCAAGGACTGCAAGTGGTTTTGATACTATTTGGGTAATAGTTGATCGTCTCACCAAATCAGCACACTTCCTGCCAATAAGAGAAGATGACAAGATGGAGAAGTTAGCACGACTGTATTTGAAGGAAGTCATCTCCAGACATGGAATACCAATCTCTATTATCTCTGATAGGGATGGCAGATTTATTTCAAGATTCTGGCAGACATTACAGCAAGCATTAGGAACTCGTCTAGACATGAGTACTGCCTATCATCCACAAACTGATGGGCAGAGCGAAAGGACGATACAAACACTTGAAGACATGCTACGAGCATGTGTTATTGATTTCGGAAACAGTTGGGATCGACATCTACCATTAGCAGAATTTTCCTACAACAACAGCTACCATTCAAGCATTGAGATGGCGCCGTTTGAAGCACTTTATGGTAGAAAGTGCAGGTCTCCAATTTGTTGGAGTGAAGTGGGGGATAGACAGATTACGGGTCCGGAAATTATACAAGAAACTACCGAGAAGATCATCCAAATTCAACAACGGTTGAAAACCGCCCAAAGTCGACAAAAGAGCTACGCTGACATTAAAAGAAAAGATATAGAATTTGAAATTGGAGAGATGGTCATGTTTAAAGTTGCACCTTGGAAAGGCGTTGTTCGATTTGGTAAACGAGGGAAATTAAATCCAAGGTATATTGGACCATTCAAGATTATTGATCGTGTCGGACCAGTAGCTTACCGACTAGAGTTACCTCAACAACTCGCGGCTGTACATAACACTTTCCACGTCTCGAATTTAAAGAAATGTTTTGCTAAAGAAGATCTCACTATTCTGTTAGATGAAATCCAAATCAACGAAAAACTTCAATTCATCGAAGAACCCGTCGAAATAATGGATCGTGAGGTTAAAAGACTTAAGCAAAACAAGATACCAATTGTTAAGGTTCGATGGAATGCTCGTAGAGGACCCGAGTTCACCTGGGAGCGTGAAGATCAGATGAAGAAGAAATACCCGCATCTATTTCCAGAAGATTCGTCAACACCTTCAACAGCTTAAAATTTCGGGACGAAATTTATTTAACGGGTAGGTACTGTAGTGACCCGAACTTTTCCATGTTTATATATATTAATTGAGATTTATATTTACATGATTAAATGTTTCCAACATGTTAAGCAATCAAACTTGTTAAGACTTGATTAATTGAAATATGTTTCATATAGACAATTGACCACCCAAGTTGATCGGTGATTCACGAACGTTAAAACTTGTAAAAACTATATGATGACATATATATGGATATATATATATATAGTTAACATGATACTATGATAAGAAAACATATCATAAAGTATATTAACAATGAACTACATATGTAAAAACAAGACTACTAACTTAATGATTTTTAAACGAGACATATATGTAACGATTATCGTTGTAAAGACATTTAATGTATATATATCATATTAAGAGATATTCATACATGATAATATCATGATAATATAATAATTTAAAATCTCATTTGATATTATAAACATTGGGTTAACAACATTTAACAAGATCGTTAACCTAAAGGTTTCAAAACAACACTTACATGTAACGACTAACGATGACTTAACGACTCAGTTAAAATGTATATACATGTAGTGTTTTAATATGTATTTATACACTTTTGAAAGACTTCAATACACTTATCAAAATACTTCTACTTAACAAAAATGCTTACAATTACATCCTCGTTCAGTTTCATCAACAATTCTACTCGTATGCACCTGTATTCGTACTCGTACAATACACAGCTTTTAGATGTATGTACTATTGGTATATACACTCCAATGATCAGCTCTTAGCAGCCCATGTGAGTCACCTAACACATGTGGGAACCATCATTTGGCAACTAGCATGAAATATCTCATAAAATTACAAAAATATGAGTAATCATTCATGACTTATTTACATGAAAACAAAATTACATATCCTTTATATCTAATCCATACACCAACGACCAAATACACCTACAAACACTTTCATTCTTCAATTTTCTTCATCTAATTGATCTCTCTCAAGTTCTATCTTCAAGTTCTAAGTGTTCTTCATAAATTCCAAAAGTTCTAGTTTCATAAAATCAAGAATACTTTCAAGTTTGCTACCTCACTTCCAATCTTGTAAGGTGATCATCCAACCTCAAGAAATCTTTGTTTCTTACAGTAGGTTATCATTCTAATACAAGGTAATAATCATATTCAAACTTTGGTTCAATTTCTATAACTATAACAATCTTATTTCAAGTGATGATCTTACTTGAACTTGTTTTCGTGTCATGATTCTGCTTCAAGAACTTCGAGCCATCCAAGGATCCATTGAAGCTAGATCCATTTTTCTCTTTTCCAGTAGGTTTATCCAAGGAAATTAAGGTAGTAATGATGTTCATAACATCATTCGATTCATACATATAAAGCTATCTTATTCGAAGGTTTAAACTTGTAATCACTAGAACATAGTTTAGTTAATTCGAAACTTGTTCGCAAACAAAAGTTAATCCTTCTAACTTGACTTTTAAAATCAACTAAACACATGTTCTATATCTATATTATATGCTAACTTAATGACTTAAAACCTGGAAACACGAAAAACACCGTAAAACCGGATTTACGCCGTCGTAGTAACACCGCGGGCTGTTTTGGGTTAGTTAATTAAAAACTGTGATAAACTTTGATTTAAAAGTTGTTATTCTGAGAAAATGATTTTTATTATGAACATGAAACTATATCCAAAAATTATGGTTAAACTCAAAGTGGAAGTATGTTTTCTAAAATGGTCATCTAGACGTCGTTCTTTCGACTGAAATGACTACCTTTACAAAAACGACTTGTAACTTATTTTTCCTACTATAAACCTATACTTTTTCTGTTTAGATTCATAAAATATAGTTCAATATGAAACCATAGCAATTTGATTCACTCAAAACGGATTTAAAATGAAGAAGTTATGGGTAAAACAAGATTGGATAATTTTTCTCATTTTAGCTACGTGAAAATTGGTAACAAATCTATTCCAACCATAACTTAATCAACTTGTATTGTATATTATGTAATCTTGAGATACCATAGACACGTATACAATGTTTCGACCTATCATGTCGACACATCTATATATATTTCGGAACAACCATAGACACTCTATATGTGAATGTTGGAGTTAGCTATACAGGGTTGAGGTTGATTCCAAAATATATATAGTTTGAGTTGTGATCAATACTGAGATACGTATACACTGGGTCGTGGATTGATTCAAGATAATATTTATTGATTTATTTCTGTACATCTAACTGTGGACAACTAGTTATAGGTTACTAACGAGGACAGCTGACTTAATAAACTTAAAACATCAAAATATATTAAAAGTGTTGTAAATATATTTTGAACATACTTTAATATATATGTATATATTGTTATAGGTTCGTGAATCAACAGTGGCCAAGTCTTACTTCCCGACGAAGTAAAACTCTGTGAAAGTGAGTTATAGTCCCACTTTTAAAATCTAATATTTTTGGGATGAGAATACATGCAGGTTTTATAAATGATTTACAAAATAGACACAAGTACGTGAAACTACATTCTATGGTTGAATTATCGAAATCGAATATGCCCCTTTTTATTAAGTCTGGTAATCTAAGAATTAGGGAACAGACACCCTAATTGACGCGAATCCTAAAGATAGATCTATTGGGCCTAACAAACCCCATCCAAAGTACCGGATGCTTTAGTACTTCGAAATTTATATCATATCCGAAGGGTGTCCCGGAATGATGGGGATATTCTTATATATGCATCTTGTTATTGTCGGTTACCAGGTGTTCACCATATGAATGATTTTTATCTCTATGTATGGGATGTGTATTGAAATATGAAATCTTGTGGTCTATTGTTACGATTTGATATATATAGGTTAAACCTATAACTCACCAACATTTTTGTTGATGTTTAAAGCATGTTTATTCTCAGGTGAATATTAAGAGCTTCCGCTGTTGCATACTAAAATAAGGACAAGATTTGGAGTCCATGTTTGTATGATATTGTGTAAAAACTGCATTCAAGAAACTGATTTCGATGTAACATATTTGTATTGTAAACCATTATGTAATGGTCGTGTGTAAACAGGATATTTTAGATTATCATTATTTGATAATCTACGTAAAGCTTTTTAAACCTTTATTTATGAAATAAAGGTTATGGTTTGTTTTAAAAATGAATGCAGTCTTTGAAAAACGTCTCATATAGAGGTCAAAACCTCGCAACGAAATCAATTAATATGGAACGTTTTTAATCAATAAGAACGGGACATTTCAGTTGGTATCCGAGCGTTGGTCTTAGAGAACCAGAAAATTTGCATTAGTGTGTCTTATCGAGTTTGTTAGGATGCATTAGTGAGTCTGGACTTCGACCGTGTTTTCTTTAAAAATGATTGCTTAACATTTTTTTTGGAAACTATATATTTTTAACATATGAATATTATGTGATATATTAATCTCTTATCGTGTTTGATATTATGTGATAGATGTCTACCTCTAGAACAAGTCCCATTGACTCACCTAATAATAATGAAGAGTCAAATGTAAATTGGAATGATTTGTGGACTGATTCACAAGTTTCCAAAGAGGAACCGGAAGAAGAGTCGGAACCGGAAGAAGAATCGGAACCGGAAGAAGAATCGGAACCGGATGAAGAAATAGAACCGGTGGGGGAAATAATAAAACGGTTAAGTAAAAGAAAATCCTCAACCAACCGACCAAAGTTAATTATGGTCAATGGTGTTTCCGCCAAGGAAGCAAAATATTGGGAGGATTACCAATTCTCCGATGAATCGGATTCCGACGAGAATTCCGATGATGTTATAGAAATTACCCCAACTGAATTTAAAAAGGCAAAAGAAAATAATAAGGGAAAGGGCATAAAAATAGAGAAATCTAATTCCAACCCCGATGAACTTTATATGTATCGTCAACCCCCGAAGTCCTTAAGTTGTAACAATGACCCGGGAACCTCTAAACCACCAGGTTTTTCTAAACCAATGTGGACAACGACGGCTCGTATTAGGGGAACATCATATATCCCTAGAAACTTGGCAAAACGAACCAAAACCGAAGAAGAAGAAACGAGCGAGTCGGAATAAGATAGTTGTATTCGTGTGGTGTAATATATGTAATATAGTGTTCTTATGCTTTATGATATATGTAAAAATTGCTTGTATTAATAAGTATTTTTTTTATGAATCTAACTCTTGTCTATTTTACAGTTTAAAAATACAAAATGGATAGACAACTCAATATTTTAAGAGACCTACCCGGAGACATGATTGATGAAATCTTGTCTAGAGTCGGCCAGAATTCTTCGGCACAACTATTTAAGGCGAGATCAGTTTGTAAGACATTCGAAGAACGTTCCAAGAATGTCTTGGTTTATAAGAGACTTTCGTTTGAAAGATGGGGGATATCACATTGGGAAACCCATAAGTTACGATGTGTTTACTTTGACGCATATATTGCGGGGAACCCAAATGCTATTTTACGCAACGGGTTAAGAAATTATTTTGACTCAATATATCCGAATATTGGACTTCGTGATTTAGAAAAAGCGGCTAACATGCAACATAAAGAAGCATGTTATGCTTACGGATTAGTAATGTTCGCTTCTCACCAAAGTGAGAACAAGAACATCGGGCTACAACTATTAAACAAAATGTTTCCACAAGTGACGGAGTCGGTAATTGGGGTAAGAAATGAGGTTTTTAGATTATTACGGGACTGTTGGACATTACGTAACCCTCGTCCCTTTGATGACGTTACAACACGCTGTCTTTTCAACGGCCATAACGGTTATGTTGCACAAGACCAAGGATGGGAAGTAGTCCTAGTAAAACCAGAATGCATGACTTGTTTCTGGACGTATGAATTACGTGTCTTTATTGCCTTTGCTGAACGACTTGTGTACTAGCTAGAATTGTCTTCACAACTATCTTGTATCAAAGTTATTGTGTGCTATATTTCATGCTTTATGTAAAATAAGCGGTATTGTAAGTTTGTAAAATATTGTATAAAAGTTTGAACGCGAAATATTATTATAATCAGTTTTTCATATAGAATTGTAGTAGTTGAATTGTATATTAGCTACTAAGTATGAACTTAACGGGTAGGTACTACCCGAATTTAAACTTATAAAACGCTAATATGAAGAAAAAGCTTTTATAAATGAGTTCATATTATGCTACGAAATACTATTAACTACTCTTAATATTCTGTACGATTAACTTGTTCCATTTAACTATTTTGAAGGAAATGGCACCGACTACTCGACACACCGTGAATATGAATGAAGAGGAATTCCGTAATTTTCTAGCTTCAAACATAGCCGCAGTACAGGCTGCGCTACATACCAACAATAACCTTGGATCTAGCAGTACAGGAAATCGTGTAGGATGCACCTACAAAGAATTCACTGCCTGCAAACCTTTGGAATTTGATGGAACCGAAGGACCGATCGGATTGAAACGGTGGACCGAGAAGGTTGAATCGGTGTTTGCCATAAGTAAGTGTACTGAAGAGGACAAAGTGAAGTACGCTACGCATACCTTCACAGGTTCTGCGTTAACATGGTGGAATACCTATCTAGAGCAAGTGGGACAAGATGATGCGTACGCACTACCGTGGTCAGCATTCAAGCACTTGATGAACGAGAAGTACCGTCCCAGAACCGAGGTCAATAAACTCAAGACAGAACTTAGAGGGTTATGAACCCAAGGATTTGATATTACCACGTACGAAAGACGATTCACAGAATTGTGCCTATTGTGTCCGGGAGCATTCGAAGATGAGGAAGAGAAGATCGACGCGTTTGTGAAAGGATTACCGGAAAGAATTCAAGAAGATATAAGTTCACACGAGCCCGCCTCCATACAACAGGCATGTAGAATGGCTCACAAACTAGTGAACCAGATTGAAGAAAGAATTAAAGAACAGACTGCTGAAGAGGCCAATGTGAAGCAAGTCAAAAGAAAGTGGGAGGAAAACGGTGATAAGAATCACCAATACAACAACAACAGCAATTACAACAATAATCGCAACAATTATCCCAACAATCGCAACATCAATCGCAACTACAACAAACGGCCCAACAACAACAACAACAACAACAACAACAACAGCAACTACAACAATCATCCCAACAACAATAATAACCGCAACAACAACAACAATCAGAAGCAGCTATGCCAAAGGTGTGAAAAGAATCACTCGGGGTTCTGCACCAAATTTTGCAACAAGTGTAAAAGAAATGGTCATAGCGCGGCGAAGTGTGAGGTCTACGGACCAGGGGTTAATAGAACGAAAGGAACAAATGGTGTCGGAACGAGTAATGGCGGAGCATGTAACACCCCAGCTTAACATGACCACAATATTGTCCGCTTTGCCCGCAGGTGCACGGCTTTTTCTTGGCGACCACACACGATAAGCACTTTCCCAGGAGGTCACCCATCCTGGTAGTGCTCTCGCCCGAGCACGCTTAACCATAACGTACTCGCACTTTTACTCAGCCTGTGATCCCAAAACGCGTTGTGTCATTTAAGCGTGAGTATTACCTTATAATCCCATGATCACTCATGTTCGTGGGCGATGTGGGATTTGCCTAGGGTGTTACAGAGCAAGTAGTGTCGGAGCAAGTTATGCCAATGTAGTTTGTTATAAATATGGAAAACCAGGCCACATTATTAGAAATTGCCCGAACCAGGAGAACACGAATGGATAAGGCCGTGGAAGAGTTTTCAATATTAATGCGGTAGAGGCACAGGAAGACCCGGAGCTTGTTACGGGTACGTTTCTTATTGACAATAAATCTGCTTACGTTTTATTTGATTCGGGTGCGGATAGAAGCTATATGAGTAGAGATTTTTGTGCTAAATTAAGTTGTCCATTGACGCCTTTGGATAGTAAATTTTTACTCGAATTAGCAAATGGTAAATTAATTTCAGCAGATGATATATGTCGGAATCGAGAAATTAAACTGGTTAGCGAAACATTTAAGATTGATTTGATACCAGTAGAGTTAGGGAGTTTTGATGTGATAATCGGTATGGACTGGTTGAAAGAAGTGAAAGCGGAGATCGTTTGTTACAAAAATGCAATTCGCATTATACGAGAAAAAGGAAAACCCTTAATGGTGTACGGAGAAAAGGGCAATACGAAGCTACATCTTATTAGTAATTTGAAGGCACAAAAACTAATAAGAAAAGGTTGCTATGCTGTTCTAGCACACGTCGAGAAAGTACAAACTGAAGAAAAGAGCATCAATGATGTTCCCATTGCAAAAGAATTTCCCGATGTATTTCCGAAAGAATTACCGGGATTACCCCCACATCGATCCGTTGAATTTCAAATAGATCTTGTACCAGGAGCTGCACCAATAGCTCGTGCTCCTTACAGACTCGCACCCAGCGAGATGAAAGAACTGCAAAGCCAATTACAAGAACTTTTAGAGCGTGGTTTCATTCGACCAAGCACATCACCGTGGGGAGCTCCTGTTTTGTTTGTCAAGAAGAAAGATGGTACATTCAGGTTGTGTATCGACTACCGAGAGTTGAACAAACTTACCATCAAGAACCGCTACCCACTACCGAGAATCGACGACTTATTTGATCAACTACAAGGCTCGTCTGTTTATTCAAAGATTGACTTACGTTCCGGGTATCATCAAATGCGGGTGAAAGAAGATGATATTCCAAAAACTGCTTTCAGAACACGTTACGGTCATTACGAGTTTATGGTCATGCCGTTTGGTTTAACTAATGCACCAGCTGTGTTCATGGACCTTATGAACCGAGTGTGTGGACCATACCTTGACAAGTTTGTCATTGTTTTCATTGATGACATACTTATTTACTCAAAGAATGACCAAGAACACGGTGAACATTTGAAAAAGGTGTTAGAAGTATTGAGGAAGGAAAAATTGTACGCTAAGTTTTCAAAGTGTGCATTTTGGTTGGAAGAAGTTCAATTCCTCGGTCATATAGTGAACAAAGAAGGTATTAAGGTGGATCCGGCAAAGATAGAAACTGTTGAAAAGTGGGAAACCCCAAAAACTCCGAAACACATACGCCAGTTTTTAGGACTAGCTGGTTACTACAGAAGGTTCATCCAAGACTTTTCCAGAATAGCAAAACCCTTGACTGCATTAACGCATAAAGGGAAGAAATTTGAATGGAATGATGAACAAGAGAAAGCGTTTCAGTTATTGAAGAAAAAGCTAACTACGGCACCTATATTGTCATTGCCTGAAGGGAATGATGATTTTGTGATTTATTGTGACGCATCAAAGCAAGGTCTCGGTTGTGTATTAATGCAACGAACGAAGGTGATTGCTTATGCGTCTAGACAATTGAAGATTCACGAACAAAATTATACGACGCATGATTTGGAATTAGGCGCGGTTGTTTTTGCATTAAAGACTTGGAGGCACTACTTATATGGGGTCAAAAGTATTATATATACCGACCACAAAAGTCTTCAACACATATTTAATCAGAAACAACTGAATATGAGGCAGCGTAGGTGGATTGAATTGTTGAATGATTACGACTTTGAGATTCGTTACCACCCGGGGAAGGCAAATGTGGTAGCCGATGCCTTGAGCAGGAAGGACAGAGAACCCATTCGAGTAAAATCTATGAATATAATGATTCATAATAACATTACTACTCAAATAAAGGAGGCACAACAAGGAGTTTTAAAAGAGGGAAATTTAAAGGATGAAATACCCAAAGGATCGGAGAAGCATCTTAATATTCGGGAAGACGGAACCCGATATAGGGCTGAAAGGATTTGGGTACCAAAATTTGGAGATATGAGAGAAATGGTACTTAGGGAAGCTCATAAAACCAGATACTCAATACATCCTGGAACGGGGAAGATGTACAAGGATCTCAAGAAACATTTTTGGTGGCCGGGTATGAAAGCCGATGTTGCTAAATATGTAGGAGAATGTTTGACGTGTTCTAAGGTCAAAGCTGAGCATCAGAAACCATCAGGTCTACTTCAACAACCCGAAATCCCGGAATGGAAATGGGAAAACATTACCATGGATTTCATCACTAAATTGCCAAGGACTGCAAGTGGTTTTGATACTATTTGGGTAATAGTTGATCGTCTCACCAAATCAGCACACTTCCTGCCAATAAGAGAAGATGACAAGATGGAGAAGTTAGCACGACTGTATTTGAAGGAAGTCATCTCCAGACATGGAATACCAATCTCTATTATCTCTGATAGGGATGGCAGATTTATTTCAAGATTCTGGCAGACATTACAGCAAGCATTAGGAACTCGTCTAGACATGAGTACTGCCTATCATCCACAAACTGATGGGCAGAGCGAAAGGACGATACAAACGCTTGAAGACATGCTACGAGCATGTGTTATTGATTTCGGAAACAGTTGGGATCGACATCTACCATTAGCAGAATTTTCCTACAACAACAGCTACCATTCAAGCATTGAGATGGCGCCGTTTGAAGCACTTTATGGTAGAAAGTGCAGGTCTCCGATTTGTTGGAGTGAAGTGGGGGATAGACAGATTACGGGTCCGGAAATTATACAAGAAACTACCGAGAAGATCATCCAAATTCAAAAACGGTTGAAAACCGCCCAAAGTCGACAAAAGAGCTACGCTGACATTAAAAGAAAAGATATAGAATTTGAAATTGGAGAGATGGTCATGCTTAAAGTTGCACCTTGGAAAGGCATTGTTCGATTTGGTAAACGAGGGAAATTAAATCCAAGGTATATTGGACCATTCAAGATTATTGATCGTGTCGGACCAGTAGCTTACCGACTAGAGTTACCTCAACAACTCGCGGCTGTACATAACACTTTCCACGTCTCGAATTTAAAGAAATGTTTTGCTAAAGAAGATCTCACTATTCTGTTAGATGAAATCCAAATCAACGAAAAACTTCAATTCATCGAAGAACCCGTCGAAATAATGGATCGTGAGGTTAAAAGACTTAAGCAAAACAAGATACCAATTGTTAAGGTTCGATGGAATGCTCGTAGAGGACCTGAGTTCACCTGGGAGCGTGAAGATCAGATGAAGAAGAAATACCCGCATCTATTTCCAGAAGATTCGTCAACACCTTCAACAGCTTAAAATTTCGGGACGAAATTTATTTAACGGGTAGGTACTGTAGTGACCCGAACTTTTCCATGTTTAAATATATTAATTGAGATTTATATTTACATGATTAAATGTTTCCAACATGTTAAGCAATCAAACTTGTTAAGACTTGATTAATTGAAATATGTTTCATATAGACAATTGACCACCCAAGTTGATCGGTGATTCACGAACGTTAAAACTTGTAAAAACTATATGATGACATATATATGGATATATATATATAGTTAACATGATACTATGATAAGAAAACATATCATAAAGTATATTAACAATGAACTACATATGTAAAAACAAGACTACTAACTTAATGATTTTTAAACGAGACATATATGTAACGATTATCGTTGTAAAGACATTTAATGTATATATATCATATTAAGAGATATTCATACATGATAATATCATGATAATATAATAATTTAAAATCTCATTTGATATTATAAACATTGGGTTAACAACATTTAACAAGATCGTTAACCTAAAGGTTTCAAAACAACACTTACATGTAACGACTAACGATGACTTAACGACTCAGTTAAAATGTATATACATGTAGTGTTTTAATATGTATTTATACACTTTTGAAAGACTTCAATACACTTATCAAAATACTTCTACTTAACAAAAATGCTTACAATTACATCCTCGTTCAGTTTCATCAACAATTCTACTCGTATGCACCTCTATTCGTACTCGTACAATACACAGCTTTTAGATGTATGTACTATTGGTATATACACTCCAATGATCAGCTCTTAGCAGCCCATGTGAGTCACCTAACACATGTGGGAACCATAATTTGGCAACTAGCATGAAATATCTCATAAAATTACAAAAATATGAGTAATCATTCATGACTTATTTACATGAAAACAAAATTACATATCCTTTATATCTAATCCATACACCAACGACTAAAAACACCTACAAACACTTTCATTCTTCAATTTTCTTCATCTAATTGATCTCTCTCAAGTTCTATCTTCAAGTTCTAAGTGTTCTTCATAAATTCCAAAAGTTCTAGTTTCATAAAATCAAGAATACTTTCAAGTTTGCTACCTCACTTCCAATCTTGTAAGGTGATCATCCAACCTCAAGAAATCTTTGTTTCTTACAGTAGGTTATCATTCTAATACAAGGTAATAATCATATTCAAACTTTGGTTCAATTTCTATAACTATAACAATCTTATTTCAAGTGATGATTTTACTTGAACTTGTTTTCGTGTCATGATTCTGCTTCAAGAACTTCGAGCCATCCAAGGATCCATTGAAGCTGGATCCATTTTTCTCTTTTCCAGTAGGTTTATCCAAGGAAATTAAGGTAGTAATGATGTTCATAACATCATTCGATTCATACATATAAAGCTATCTTATTCGAAGGTTTAAACTTGTAATCACTAGAACATAGTTTAGTTAATTCGAAACTTGTTCGCAAACAAAAGTTAATCCTTCTAACTTGACTTTTAAAATCAACTAAACACATGTTCTATATCTATATGATATGCTAACTTAATGACTTAAAACCTGGAAACACGAAAAACACCGTAAAACCGGATTTACGCCGTCGTAGTAACACCGCGGGCTGTTTTGGGTTAGTTAATTAAAAACTATGATAAACTTTGATTTAAAAGTTGTTATTCTGAGAAAATGATTTTTATTATGAACATGAAACTATATCCAAAAATTATGGTTAAACTCAAAGTGGAAGTATGTTTTCTAAAATGGTCATCTAGACGTCGTTCTTTCGACTGAAATGACTACCTTTACAAAAACGACTTGTAACTTATTTTTCCTACTATAAACCTATACTTTTTCTGTTTAGATTCATAAAATATAGTTCAATATGAAACCATAGCAATTTGATTCACTCAAAACGGATTTAAAATGAAGAAGTTATGGGTAAAACAAGATTGGATAATTTTTCTCATTTTAGCTACGTGAAAATTGGTAACAAATCTATTCCAACCATAACTTAATCAACTTGTATTGTATATTATGTAATCTTGAGATACCATAGACACGTATACAATGTTTCGACCTATCATGTCGACACATCTATATATATTTCGGAACAACCATAGACACTCTATATGTGAATGTTGGAGTTAGCTATACAGGGTTGAGGTTGATTCCAAAATATATATAGTTTGAGTTGTGATCAATACTGAGATACGTATACACTGGGTCGTGGATTGATTCAAGATAATATTTATTGATTTATTTCTGTACATCTAACTGTGGACAACTAGTTATAGGTTACTAACGAGGACAGCTGACTTAATAAACTTAAAACATCAAAATATATTAAAAGTGTTGTAAATATATTTTGAACATACTTTAATATATATGTATATATTGTTATAGGTTCGTGAATCAACAGTGGCCAAGTCTTACTTCCCGACGAAGTAAAAATCTGTGAAAGTGAGTTATAGTCCCACTTTTAAAATCTAATATTTTTGGGATGAGAATACATGCAGGTTTTATAAATGATTTACAAAATAGACACAAGTACGTGAAACTACATTCTATGGTTGAATTATCGAAATCGAATATGCCCCTTTTTATTAAGTCTGGTAATCTAAGAATTAGGGAACAGACACCCTAATTGACGCGAATCCTAAAGATAGATCTATTGGGCCTAACAAACCCCATCCAAAGTACCGGATGCTTTAGTACTTCGAAATTTATATCATATCCGAAGGGTGTCCCGGAATGATGGGGATATTCTTATATATGCATCTTGTTATTGTCGGTTACCAGGTGTTCACCATATGAATGATTTTTATCTCTATGTATGGGATGTGTATTGAAATATGAAATCTTGTGGTCTATTGTTACGATTTGATATATATAGGTTAAACCTATAACTCACCAACATTTTTGTTGACGTTTAAAGCATGTTTATTCTCAGGTGAATATTAAGAGCTTCCGCTGTTGCATACTAAAATAAGGACAAGATTTGGAGTCCATGTTTGTATGATATTGTGTAAAAACTGCATTCAAGAAACTGATTTCGATGTAACATATTTGTATTGTAAACCATTATGTAATGGTCGTGTGTAAACAGGATATTTTAGATTATCATTATTTGATAATCTACGTAAAGCTTTTTAAACCTTTATTTATGAAATAAAGGTTATGGTTTGTTTTAAAAATGAATGCAGTCTTTGAAAAACGTCTCATATAGAGGTCAAAACCTCGCAACGAAATCAATTAATATGGAACGTTTTTAATCAATAAGAACGGGACATTTCAGAGATACTCTAGAAATGAGAGAGAAAATAGTTTCTCGAACAGGTTCGCTAGTAAGTGCTTCAGGTTCATCGTCAAGAGGGCAATTTGGTGAATGATGTGAATGATTTTCAGATATCGGATGATATTCTAACTAGATAGAATATCTATAATCCTAAAGATTTCGTAGACTACAGAGGAATTTACAGCATATGTCAGGCAAGTCTACAGATGCGCTAAGATATGAATTATCAAATACGCTAAGATATAAATTTCGTCTATACACTATCAATGCAGTAAATGCAGTAAGACGTGTCTAGACTTAAGAATGATAAGCAGGCAATTCCCTAAGGATGATAAGCAGATGGTTTCCGACTAGAAATGATAAGCAAAACTTTTGACATGCAGACACGGTCAAAGTCCAGACTCACTAATGTATCCTAACAACTACCAGTTAGACACACTAATGGGAGACCTGGTTCGCTAAGACCAACGCTCTGATACCACATGAGACGACCCGACCCAATCCTCCTGGACGATGTCGTCAACATCTGGTTCCATTACGATGATCGACTCCAAGTAATGCCCTTAAAATGAGCAAATGCACAGCGGAAGACTTAATTCGTACCTGAGAATAACATGCTTTAAAACGTCAACACAAAGTTGGTGAGATATATAGGTTTGATGCTAGCAGCGTTATAACTATGGACCACAAGATTTCATATATAAAAATATAATACACTCGCAAGTGTATAAAATCATTCTACTTATGTTGAGGCCTCAGTAACCAACCTTAACAATAATATAATAAGTCATCTTCGCAAAGATGGATATGTACACTCGCAAGTGTATAAATAATCCTCGAAGTACTAAACATCCGTCCACTAGTTCTTATGTCTAGTGCAGCCTACTGGATGGTTGTGTTAAACCCGATAGATCTATCTTTAGGATTCCCGCTTACATGCTATTATAACATATAACTAAATTACCTAGCACATCAATCCGCAGAATATCATTTTTAATCACTTGTGTCCATAACGTAAATCATTTATAAAAACAGCGCATGTATTCTCAGCCCAAAATATTTAAAGTTTAAAAGGGACTATATACTCACCTAATGTATTTTGTAGTAAAAATACATAGAACGACATTGAACAAGTATAGGGTTGGCCTCGAATTCACGAACCTAAAAATAAAATGTCAATGCCCGAGCTCGAACCCGAGACCTCTCGCTTAACCACAAACACCTCTTAACCAATGATCCATCTTATGTTTTTCTGACTAATTTGGTTCCTAAATGTATTCCACCCTTAATTACGTTTCATCATCTTTTTTTTTTTTTCAAGAATTTAATTCATTCATAAGCCCGTTCAACATTTCCCTAATCTGGCCCAACTTCCTTCGGCCCAACAGCGTTTTCACTAGCCCGTCATTTCACAAGCCCAATAAGTCCTAATTGGTTTAACTATCATTCTGTTTTAAATGATGACATGTTTGTAGGAATCGAGTAGTTCTGTTTTAAAAAGTATTATAAAAGAACAATGATTTGCAGTATCCTTGGTTCGAACTCAGGACCACTCGCCTACCAAGCACCCACTAAACCACCTCTCTGTTGTAACACTTCTGCTTAATTCACGAAACAATATATATTCTATATATCTATCCGTTTCCTTTTTCTTCTTCACTAATTAACTTATCATCAATGGATTACATCATAATCACATCATCCTAGTGTCATCATCCATTTCTAATTACCTTCATCATTATGGTCGACATAATGATCAACATACCATCTTTATTTATTGTTATGTTTTACGTACCAAAATTCTTATTCCCTTTCGGTTTGGAATAGAAATGTAAAGAAAGAAGAACAGTGACATTTCGTAAGATTTAAGGTTGTGGACTGGGTTTTCGAATATGCAACAGTTTTATGTGATGGTGATGCAGTTGCTCGTAACAGAAAAAAAAAAATAAGAATGAAAGAAACATGAAAACGGTTTGGGGTTCTTGGTGGGTTAAGGTGGTGGCAACCCTTTAGATTTTTGGTGTAGGTAAAGTTAACCCGAATAAAGCTATGGATCCTGGGTTCGTTTATGACATTGAACCATAAGACTACATTAACTATCTTTGTGCAATACTGTACAAGTAACGAAAGTCGAGTAATCACAAAGAGATCAGGGATTAATTGTGAGAATGCAACACTTGATCGTAACTACCCTTCATGTATTTTAGTCTTGAATAACACCAACACACGTTATACCACCTTTGAAAGAGTGTATGCTCGTTAGCGAGTTTAACAGAAAAAAAAAACGAATGAGAGAAAGAAAAAAAAAATGGCGGTTTAATGGTGGAGGATGGTGGTGGTTGTAGGGTACGAGTGTGCCCGTTGTCGACATGGTAGTGGTGTTCATGGTTAAGTGATGAATCACGATGGTATGGGGTAACCGAAGGTGAAGAGTTGGAAGCTCGATGGTTATGATCACGGATGGTGAGGGTTGTTCCTGGATATAAGTCGTCGAATAAATGGCAGTAAGAAGGATGCAGTTATGATTGAAAGAGGAAGACAAAATAATTTTGTTGATTGAAGACAATCAAATATGGAAACAGAATATATAGTAGGTAGTGGGTGTTTGATATTCAAGCATATAAGTACATATATATATTATTACTAACAACCAAATAATAATAATAGCACTAACGTAAAATAAATGTGGGTTGGGTGGAAATACGCAGCTGGCCAATTGTCATATTTCAGATATGGTCGATATATGATCACAAGGAAACAGTTAAATCAAAGAAAAAAAAAATAAAACTGATAATGACATCAATTACACGTATTAATCAGTTACTCGTATTAGGTTTTATATTTATTTATTTTTATATAAAAATTGCATATCCATATCTGTTATTAATAATGAATTTTAATTAACTAATAATTATAAAATGTAATATTATTTATAATATTGCAAATATTTTTAATAATAAATGTTATTATATCTTATCTTATTTTATTTTACATAATTAATTCTCACAATTACAATATATAATACCTCATATTATTATTTAATTATATGCATATTTATTTATAAATAATCGTTCGTGAATCGTCGAGCATAGTCGAAGGGTAGTTGGTTGCCTGAATATAGATTTCAAACTTTCTACACTCAATATTACAGATTTTGCTTATCGTGTCGGAAACATATAAAGATTAAGGTTTAAATTTGGTCAGAAATTTCCGGGTCGTTACAGAGCAACTGAAATGTCCGCGACTAATCCTCCCGGACGAAGTCTTCATCAGTTGGTCCCATTGCGATGATCGACTCCAAATAATGTCCTTAACATGAGCAAAAGCACAGCGGAAGACTTAATTTGTACCTGAGAATAACATGCTTTAAAATGTCAACATAAAGTTGGTGAGATATAGGTTTGATGCTAACAGCGTTATAACTATGGACCACAAGATTTCATATGTAAACATTTTAATAAAAATACTCTAAGTGGTTGAGCACTTGGTAACCATACTTAACATTTAATCACGTCGCATATTCCCTTTATTATGAAATCTTACTACACCGTACCAAGTGTAGTCACGAAATGAAGTACTGTGCAACCGTTGAATACTGGTCGTCCAGTCCGGTTGGGGTTGTCAGGCCCGATAGATCTATCAACAGGATTCGCGTTTACAATACCGCTGTAAATATTAGTTACCAAGCTACAGGGAAGTATGCCAGTGGTACAACTCAACGTAGAATATATTTTTCAGTTACTTGTGTCCATAACGTAAAACATAAAATACATGTATTCTCATCCCGAAATATTTAGAGTTTAAAAGTGGGACTATATACTCACCTAATGTATTTTGTAGTAAAAATACATATAACATCATTGATCAAGTTTAAGGTTGGCCTTGGATTCACGAACCTATAATATTTGTATATTTATTAAAACCTATAGTAACAATTAAGCAATTATTTATATTAATAATAATATTCTTAATAATTTGTATGTGATACTGATAAATAACTTAGTTATAACTATTTTATATTCATTAAATATTTAATATTTATATATTTGATTATATTTAAAATATGTTTATCCATTATATGTAATTTAATTATTATTTATAATAATAACATTTCATTTTTTTTTTAAATATGTAATATTAATATAGTTATGATACATGTAAAAGTATATTTTTTTTATATAAATATCATTTGTTTGGTAATATTAAAATAATAATAATAATAATAATAATAATAATAATAATAATAATAATAATAATAATAATAATAATAATAATAATATTAATAGATAAATGAAAATAATAAGGTTATACCCTTTAGTAAGTCTCCTAAAAAGAATTGCCCATGACAGGGCTCGAACTCAAGACCTCCTGCTCACACCCTAACAACCTTAACCAACTGTCCGGATCTGTTTTTCTGTATTAAAACCCTCTTAATTTCTTATAACCCGTATCTAACTCATTCCTTACTCTCCTTCTTCCATTTAATTAATCGATCCAACACTAAATCTTGGCCCAAGAACCATTTACGGCCCATCTAGAAAAAGTTGCTCACGGCCCAATCAACCCATATAATTACACGGCCCAATATTTATGATTGGAACAAAAGGATAATATAAACGCTGCAGATAAAGATCTTTTATTTACTTATTCATAATATTCACACTATTAATCTCAAGTGGACTTCTGTTATTAAAAAGCTTGACCCACAACATCAACTTGACATCCCACTTTCTGTTAAATAATATATATGTCAACTTCTAGCTTATCTTAACGACAAACATCATCATCTTTCATAATTAACCGTGTCACCATCATTCTTATTATTTTCGTGGTTTTTTAAAACAGGAAAAAGGAATGGTGAAGGTGACGGTACACAGCTGCAATAGAAGTGAGCAGTCAATAGAAATATATAACGATTGCGGTTGCTTTTAATCATCATCGTTATTTGTTACTTGTATCAGATACATAGAAGCAAGAATAGCAGCTATAGATGTTTTAAATTGATGATAGTTTTGGGTCGGTTCTTGGCTGCAACAATGATTTAACAGTAGCGGCAATAATGGTGTTCGAATAGGAAGAAAAGTAGTTTAAAGTTTGGTTGAGTGATCGAACCAAAAGAATCAGAAAAAAATATGGCAGTGGTGGTGATTATGGTCTCGGTGTTTAATGAGTAGTGTAAAGTGGTCCATGGTGGTGATCGAATGAGGTTGATGGGAGGTTTGTTTCATCGAGTAAGAATAAAAAAAAAAAATGAAATAGGTTTGTTGGAGATGGTCGGTGGTTACAAGGTGGAGATAAGTTCTCGGTTTGTAAGGGTTCAACAAAGGTGGTGTATGGGTTCTCTGATACGGAAGAAGATGGTTGTCGAAGAGAGAAGAGAAGAGAAGAGTGTGAGGTTTGAAAGGTGAAGGTGTTCATGGTTAGATGAAGTAAAACGATGATAATGATGATGGCGTTTTGATGGTTGTTGATTGAATCACGAGTAGAAGCAAAATATAAACGAAGGTGATGAACGTGTTGATGACCATGGTGGTTATTTAAGGTAGTTGTCGTGAGGTTAAAGATGACGGGTGTAAGTTCAAGGTGGTGTAAGAGGGTGGTGGATCACCGGAAAGAGACGGTGATTGTTTGTAGTTGTAGTTGCGAAGACGGAAAAAGAACAAGGTGAATGAAGGTGATGTGGGTTTGTATTGTGTATTGTATGAATACAAAAGAAATATGTGTGGTTCTTCATACGTGATTTAGGTAGGATATATATAAATTTTATAGGCTTAGCTGGATTGCATTAGACAAAAAGGAGAACATAATTGAAAGATAAGTCAAAAAAAAAAATATACCTATAGAGTTAATACATTTCAGTAGCAACAAAAAGATAAATTAAATATTAGTAATTTAAATTTCCTAATTCAAACGTGTGAAACATATCTCCTTATCTGCCGACACTTAATTAGATATTTTTACGTTGCGGAGTGCTATATCGTGTCCATTGCTAAACAGTTGACGTATAAAGTTGTTCCTAAAAATCCCAAATTTCTAGGTTAAATATTTTTAATTAATTCACTCATTACCTGTTTGAAACCTGATCAAAAAGGTTCGAAAATTATATATTTTTTATTCCAATTTATATGTACGGAGTACTAATATTTTTAACAAATCTATTTAATATAAATTTATATATTTATAAGTAGTATTTATATATATTTTTAAATATATACATATAATGATAGCTTTCATTACATCGCATATTATTAAATCATATATTAGATCAAATAATATTTTAAATTATTATTATATATATAAAAAATTATATATGTATCTATTTACAAATAGTTGTTCGTGAATCATCGGGCATGGTAAAAGGGTAATTGATTATTCGAATATAGATTTCAAACTTTCTAGACTCAACATTAGGGTTTTTGCTTATCGTGTCGGAAACATATAGAGATTAGGGTTTAAATTTGGTCGGAAATTTCCCGGTCGTTACAGTACCCACCCGTTAAAGAAATTTCGTCCCCGAAATTTGGTGGAGGTTGTCATAAATAACAATAGGAATGTTTTTATGACGAATATGAGGTAATAATAGAGTTTTATCATTATTGAAAGATATAGATAAAACGATTCGATCATGTGAAGCGTACGAGTGAAGTTATCACAAAAGAGTAAAATGGGTAGATATGAAATTGTTTTAACCGATGATGTAGTTATGATTGAATTCTGGAATTTACGGAAAGAAAATCTTCGTAATAGGATCTAGGTCTGCGGCGATTTAGGAAAATCAAAATCTTCTTTGATTAATGCAATAATCTGTTCTGATTTCTCTGTCGAATATATTGCTATAAATCCACCCCCTTCGTTTCCTTATTCTCCACACCTTTTATTCTTTCTTCCTCTACTCATTCTTAATATGCTCCATCCAATCCTGATTCTTATTATACTTCTAACTTTCATATCTTTCATTCTTCTTTTTCATTTGCCTCCAGAAGAATCTATTCACTTTTATGATTTCCTTGGAATTATAATGTTTCTAATTCTCCCGTGTCTTTACGTCGCAATACGTATTGATATATACGGTTTGTAGTTTCTGGGTGATTGTTGGGTTTTATATCTTCCCTTATACTTCGATGTCCTTGCTTTTGTTTTCTATAATCATTGTCATCCACAGTTAATGCTCTCTTCTATTTGCTGCGATTTATACTCCAATTTCTATTTCGGGACATTGTCCCTTCGTTTCTTCTTCCCGTCCTCAAGTCAAGCGAGTAATGATCCGAAATTCGTAGGTATGAACATAGCTAATGCTCTTAGAAAGAAATGGTAATGGCACGATTTTGATTTGTCCAATTGCCAGAATATCCTGGAAAAGATCGAACTATCAAGACGATATGTTCCTAATACGTTTGGGGATTAGATAGAATGTAACAGCCGTGTAACATGACACATGATGATGGTACTGTAAATCATCACATTCCATTAGGAACTTAACATGACTTACTGTAATATAATGAAGTTGATCAAGTTTCATTATATTATACTAATTCATGCATCAGTTCCCAACACTGCTTCAGAACATTCCTATTTTAAACTCGAAGGTTTTAGAACTTAGAAACTAACACAGTTTCTTTTATATTGTAACGCAGATATTACGGAGGAATAAATGATTTCAGATAAGGATAGCTGTGAAAACATCTTCAGAAATATTGAGGATATTTATAATGAAGGATATGATAATATCTTGGAATTTCTAATGTCGAAGGATGATGATGAAGATTGACCCGTAAGGGTTTAGATTCGGAAGCAAGGTGTTCACTAAAGATTTTATTAGAAACAGAATCATCTGGATTCTTTAAATACAGAGTTTGGTCCTTGTATTTGTCCTTGGTCTCTTTCATGGTTAGCTCAATCCGATTTTCAATACTAAATTTTCCATCGGGTGTTTCCAACACCTCCTTCTTTATCATCAACTTTTGGTCATTAAGACCATTTACGACATGCTGCTTCGTCAGCATTCTCAAAGTTAACGGATCTGGGTCATCGGTTATCAAACCGATGTGGTTTCAAGAGAATTGTGTTTTTAGATGATTAAACGCTGATGGTAGTATGGTGGAATATAAAAGGTTCTTCGGTAACGACGGCTAAAGGGCAACGTATATATGTCGAGGTTATAATAAGACTAGTCTTGCTGAGAAATCGAGGTTAATTTGCTGGAGCTGTGACAAATTTGGCTACTTGAAAAGGAGTCATAAGGTTATTTTTGCTAATAAATGGTAAAGGATTCAACACAGGTCCGGGTTAAACTATGAATTCGGGTTCGAGAGTTTTTCAGGTGCATAAACATATGCAAGATCTTTTCTTCCATAGATGAGGTGTGGCTGGTTCAACTTCTCGATTGAGGTGTTTCAAGAACCATGGAAAGATTTGAATGCGGATTGTAATTGTCGAAGTACAAATGAGGTTTATGATGGAATCAAGTGGCAAACTTGAAGAATTATTTAGTTTCATATGCTATAATCAATATTTTAATTCATTTTTAATTGTCCAAAGTTAGCAGTCCGATTGTCCAATGGTTCAATAGTTCAACAGTTTAATATATTCATATATAATTTAATATACATAATTAATTAATACGTATCGTGACCCGTGTACCGGTCTCAGTGTCGATCACAACTCAAAGTATATATATATTTTGAAATCAACTCCGACCCTGTATATCCAACTCCCACCTTCACATATAGAGTGTCTACGGTTGTTCCGAAATATATATATAGATGGGTCGATATGATAAATCGAAACCTTGCATACGTGTCCCGTTATTTAAAGTGCGTAAAAGTAAATAACAGAAATTAAATGACGATAAATAAAATTGCGAGAATGTAAATTGCGATAAATTAAATGTTAATCAGTTAGCTGGGAACAGTTAGCCGGAACCGTTAGCGTGAAATCCTATCACAATTCCAATTAATTAATTCGTTTGTTTCTAACACTTTTTATTTTTGTCCAATGTTTTCTTCGTTATGCCACTTGTTGGATTCTGATAGGTCAAAATTCAAATATGAAATTTGAATAGAAATTGTTATTCTGTGGTGAACGGATACGTATATCGGTAGTTGTAAGTAGGATAGTAAATGATCGTTGAATCAGATTCGAAGAATGTACAGTGTAACTTATTAATGTGAAACCTGAATATTTCTCGGGTACTACCCACCCGTTAAAATATTTTCATCATTAACAGTTTGTACAAAAGAATTTTTAATTACAATCTTTATGAAAATATACTTGCATATATATTTTCATCGAATGTAATCATGGATTTAATGAGTCGATAAGATATTAAACTCATTTGATTTATCGTTAATACTAGATTACATGATCTCTAAAATATTAGAGATTTCATAATCACCAAGTCGAACGAAAATATATGAGGTAGAACGTTACATAAAGTGAAGGTAATCGATGTAAAACGATATATAGAACGAAGATTATACTTGAAGTACAGATGATGATATTGAGGCGCGTGATGTTGATATCCAAGATACAGATCGTGATGTTGAGATTTACAAGAGTATTGTCGGCGTTGATGATGATGATACAGATTATGCTGCTGGTGCTGCTACTGATGTTTGTAACCTTCGCACCGTGTTCTCCAAAGTCGTCACACGAGCACGAAGTTCGTTAATTTCTGCTAGTACACCAGGATGATTGGCGGTTGGGGTGAGCGAATGAACAAGATCCGAAATATGGGATAGGATATAATCGTGACGAGATACTCGAGATATGAGAGAGAAAATGATTTCTCGAACAGGTTCGCCGGTAAGTGCTTCAGGTTCGTCGTCAATAGGGCAATTCGGTGGGTGAAAGGGATCACCTTCTTCTTGTCTCCAATAATTTAGCACACTACGAACCCATCCCTAATTCATCCAGAATAGATGATGGGAAATTGGTTGATCCATTCCAGTGACGCTGCCTTCGGAGCTCGAATGAAAATCCATATCAGCGTAGCTGTCGGAGTTGGAGGAATTTGAACTGGACGCGTAGTTCATCTTGTATAGTCGAGGAATGAATTTTTGGTTTGGGATAAATTATAGGAGTTGGGTTTGATATTCTTCAATACATAACTTACATATGTATTTATAATACTCAAAATCCCGTGATTTGCGGAGAATCTTTGAAATTCGTCAGGCAATGTCTATAGCAACAGATACGCTAGGATACAAATTTTTTCTATACACTATCGATGCACTAAATGCAGTAAGACGTGTCTAGACTTAAGAATACTAAGCAGGCAATTCCTAAGGATAATAAGCAGATGATTTCCGACTAGAATGATAAGCAAAACTTTTTGACATGCAGACACGGTCGAAGTCCAGACTCACTAATGTATCTTAACAACTATCAGTTAGACACTCTAATAGGAGACCTGGTTCACTAAGACCAACGCTCTGATACCAACTGAAATGTCCGCGACTAATCCTCCCGGACGAAGTCTTCATCAGTTGGTCCCATTGCGATGATCGACTCCAAATAATGTCCTTAACATGAGCAAAAGCACAGCGGAAGACTTAATTTGTACCTGAGAATAACATGCTTTAAAATGTCAACATAAAGTTGGTGAGATATAGGTTTGATGCTAACAGCGTTATAACTATGGACCACAAGATTTCATATGTAAACATTTTAATAAAAATACTCTAAGTGGTTGAGCACTTGGTAACCATACTTAACATTTAATCACGTCGCATATTCCCTTTATTATGAAATCTTACTACACCGTACCAAGTGTAGTCACGAAACGAAGTACTGTGCAACCGTTGAATACTGGTCGTCCAGTCCGGTTGGGGTTGTCAGGCCCGATAGATCTATCAACAGGATTCGCGTTTACAATACCGCTGTAAATATTAGTTACCAAGCTACAGGGAAGTATGCCAGTGGTACAACTCAACGTAGAATATATTTTTCAGTTACTTGTGTCCATAACGTAAAACATAAAATACATGTATTCTCATCCCGAAATATTTAGAGTTTAAAAGTGGGACTATATACTCACCTAATGTATTTTGTAGTAAAAATACGTATAACATCATTGATCAAGTTTAAGGTTGGCCTTGGATTCACGAACCTATAACATTTGTATATTTATTAAAACCTATAGTAACAATTAAGCAATTATTTATATTAATAATAATATTCTTAATAATTTGTATGTGATACTGATAAATAACTTAGTTATAACTATTTTATATTCATTAAATATTTAATATTTATATATTTGATTATATTTTAAATATGTTTATCCATTATATGTAATTTAATTATTATTTATAATAATAACATTTCATTTTTTTTTTTAAATATGTAATATTAATATAGTTATGATACATGTAAAAGTATATTTTTTTTATATAAATATCATTTGTTTGGTAATATTAAAATAATAAAAATAATAATAATAATAATAATAATAATAATAATAATAATATTAATAGATAAATGAAAATAATAAGGTTATACCCTTTAGTAAGTCTCCTAAAAAGAATTGCCCATGACAGGGCTCGAACTCAAGACCTCCTGCTCACACCCTAACAACCTTAACCAACCGTCCGGATCTGTTTTTCTGTATTAAAACCCTCTTAATTTCTTATAACCCGTATCTAACTCATTCCTTACTCTCCTTCTTCCATTTAATTAATCGATCCAACACTAAATCTTGGCCCAAGAACCATTTACGGCCCATCTAGAAAAATTTGCTCACGGCCCAATCAACCCATATAATTACACGGCCTAATATTTATGATTGGAACAAAAGGATAATATAAACGCAGCAGATAAAGATCTTTTATTTACTTATTCATAATATTCACACTATTAATCTCAAGTGGACTTCTGTTATTAAAAAGCTTAACCCACAACATCAACTTGACATCCCACTTTCTGTTAAATAATATATATGTCAACTTCTAGCTTATCTTAACGACAAACATCATCATCTTTCATAATTAACCGTGTCACCATCATTCTTATTATTTTCGTGGTTTTTTAAAACAGGAAAAAGGAATGGTGAAGGTGACGGTACACAGCTGCAATAGCAGTGAGCAGTCAATAGAGATATATAACGATTGCGGTTGCTTTTAATCATCATCGTTATTTGTTACTTGTATCAGATACATAGAAGCAAGAATAGCAGCTATAGATGTTTTAAATTGATGATAGTTTTGGGTCGGTTCTTGGCTGCAACAATGATTTAACAGTAGCGGCAATAATGGTGTTCGAATAGGAAGAAAAGTAGTTTAAAGTTTGGTTGAGTGATCGAACCAAAAGAATCAGAAAAAAATATGGCAGTGGTGGTGATTATGGTCTCGGTGTTTAATGAGTAGTGTAAAGTGGTCCATGGTGGTGATCGAATGAGGTTGATGGGAGGTTTGTTTCATCGAGTAAGAACAAAAAAAAAAATGAAATAGGTTTGTTGGAGATGGTCGGTGGTTACAAGGTGGAGATAAGTTCTCGGTTTGTAAGGGTTCAACAAAGGTGGTGTATGGGTTCTCCGATACGGAAGAAGATGGTTGTCGAAGAGAGAAGAGAAGAGAAGAGTGTGAGGTTTGAAAGGTGAAGGTGTTCATGGTTAGATGAAGTAAAACGATGATAATGATGATGGCGTTTTGATGGTTGTTGATTGAATCACGAGTAGAAGCAAAATATAAACGAAGGTGATGAACGTGTTGATGACCGTGGTGGTTATTTAAGGTAGTTGTCGTGAGGTTAAAGATGACGGGTGTAAGTTCAAGGTGGTGTAAGAGGGTGGTGGATCACCGGAAAGAGACGGTGATTGTTTGTAGTTGTAGTTGCGAAGACGGAAAAAGAACAAGGTGAATGAAGGTGATGTGGGTTTGTATTGTGTATTGTATGAATACAAAAGAAATATGTGTGGTTCTTCATACGTGATTTAGGTAGGATATATATAAATTTTATAGGCTTAGCTGGATTGCATTAGACAAAAAGGAGAACATAATTGAAAGATAAGTCAAAAAAAAAAAAATATACCTATAGAGTTAATACATTTCAGTAGCAACAAAAAGATAAATTAAATATTAGTAATTTAAATTTCCTAATTCAAACGTGTGAAACATATATCCTTATCTGCCGACACTTAATTAGATATTTTTACGTTGCGGAGTGCTATATCGTGTCCATTGCTAAACAGTTGACGTATAAAGTTGTTCCTAAAAATCCCAAATTTTTAGGTTAAATATTTTTAATTAATTCACTCATTACCTGTTTGAAACCTGATCAAAAAGGTTCGAAAATTATATATTTTCTATTCCAATTTATATGTACGGAGTACTAATATTTTTAACAAATCTATTTAATATAAATTTATATATTTATAAGTAGTATTTATATATATTTTTAAATATATACATATAATGATAGCTTTCATTACATCGCATATTATTAAATCATATATTAGATCAAATAATATTTTAAATTATTATTATATATATAAAAAATTATATATGTATCTATTTACAAATAGTTGTTCGTGAATCGTCGGGCATGGTAAAATGGTAATTGATTATTCGAATATAGATTTCAAACTTTCTAGACTCAACATTAGGGTTTTTGCTTATCGTGTCGGAAACATATAGAGATTAGGGTTTAAATTTGGTCGGAAATTTCCGGGTCGTTACAGTACTTAATTCGTACCTGAGAATAACATGCTTTAAAAAGTCAACATAAAGTTGGTGAGATATATAGGTTTGATGCTAGCAGCGTTATAACTATGGACCACAAGATTTTGTGTTATACATAATACACTCCTCGTGTATGAAAAAGTCGTTGAGCACTTGGTAACCATACTTAACATTTAAATCACAGCAGCATATTCTTAAATAAACCCTACACCGTACCAAGTGTAGTAACGAAACGAAGTACTGTGCAACCGTTAAATGCTGGTCGTCCAGCCCGGTTGGGGTTGTCAGGCCCGATAGATCTATCAACAGGATTCGTGTTTACGCTCCTCACGTAAATATTAGCTACCAAGTATAAAGAAATATGCCATGGTACAACTCAACGTAGAATTTATTTTTGATCACTTGTGTCCATAACGTAAATCATTTATAAAAACAGCGCATGTATTCTCAGCCCAACATATTTAAAGTTTAAAAGGGACTATATACTCACCATACTGTATTTTGTAGTAAAAATACATATAACATCATTGAATAAGTGTAGGGTTGGCCTCGGATTCACGAACCTATATCATTTGGATATTTATTAATACACATAGTCGTAATGGAACAAATTGATAATATATTCATTTTCAATATTTGAAATAATTTTATTAATGTTTATTTAAAAGGTAACTTATTAATGTTATTATATATTAAATTTTTAGTATAATATTTTATTAAAAAAAATCATAAAAATAATAATAGTTTTGATAAAAATAATAATTTTACTAAAATTAGTGATTTAATAATAATGATAAAAATAATATTGGTAATAAGAATGTTAATAACCTTAATAATTATATTGATAATTTTTATAATAATAATAATAATAATAATAATAATAATAATAATAATAATAATAATAATAATAATAATAATAATAATAATAACAATAATGATAGTAATAATTTAATAAAAGAACTACCTCAAAAAAATGGTTTTCCAAAAAGAAAGGTCTCAAATGGGACTCGAACTCAAGACCTCCCGTTCATACATAACACTCGCGAACCGTCCCTCTGTCCTTGCATATGTAATTATAATTAGAGTTTTAATTTTTTTAACCCGATACGTTTACGTTTCCTTCTACTTAATAAGACCCGTTAACCAGGCCCAACTAACTCGTTTTTCTTGGCCCAACATCAATTTAGTCCATATAACTATAGGCCTGTAATCCAAACAGATATAATAGTGTACGTGTGGGCTTGCTGAACCTCGAACAACACAGGAACGAAGTATCAATCCACTTTTGCAGCCGTCCCTTTACAGCTCAATTATTTATCAAGTGGGGTTAATTGCTAATAAATGTCGGCCAGTATAAAAAAAATGGGAGTTGTTTATAGCTGGTGACACAAGTGGGATCAGAAAAGAGCAAAAGAACTCGGTCTACATCCTCTCATCATCATTCAAAATTCTAATTTTTATCAACTTGTATCGTTATCCTCACTACATCTCTATCTTGTTTCGTGGATTGTGAAACAGGAAAAGAAACATAGAGCGGTTGAAACAGGAATAGGTATGCGAAGTTGCAGTAACCTATTTGGCATTCATGGCAGCGTGACAATGAATCATTAATTCAATAGCAGGATTGTTCGACAGATGGATAGCAACCGAAGTGATTTGCAGCAGTTTATAAAGGTTTGTATCGTGATATTAAGTATGTGACTAGTGATTAAACAGAAAAGAATATATGTATGTACTTGCAGTGATGATAAAGGTAATGGTTTGGGTCTTGGTTAATTTCGAGTATCATACAAACAAGGGGTGTTCATGGCGGTTGATGGTGGAGGTTAAGAATTTGAGAGAAAGAGTATAGAGAAGACGGTGAGAAGGGGTGAAGGTAGGATTGTGGAGGTGGTTTAGGGTTGTAGCCGGCGGTTTCTGTAGAGGTGGTTGTTGATAGATTTGGAACACATTAATGATCTTTCTTAAAAGAAAACAGAAATAGAAAAGGCCTACAGCAGCAGTGGTATTGAGATAGGTTTCGTGCAGGTAGGTTTGGTGAGTTTAATGGCGGTTGTTTGAGGTGTTAATGATGGTTGTATCCTAACTGAAACAGAAGATGTTTTAGAGAGAGAATGAGAAAGAAGGATGGTGATGATTCCTGGTGGCGATATGGGTGATGGGTTTTTGGTGATGATAATGGTTGTTCATGTGGGTGTCGATGGCTCGATTATATTGGTGATGGTTGTAGTTAAACAGAAAAAGATAGATGGTTTATAATAGAAAGTCTTGTTCAATATGAATGTGTAAATCAATCGATTATATAGACAAACAAATTTTCAGACAATTCCATTAGGAGAAGAAAACAAAAAATAAAAGCCGGATTTATTGCTAAATAAATTGATACGATGGACACAGAATAAAACAGATTCAGATAAATACAACAATCAATTACAGTTAGATAGTGATATAATCAGATTCCTTTATGTATAGATATTGTTGTATTATTTTAATAAATACATATAATTACATTAGATATAATAATTCTATAAATAATTATAATACTGATTATAATAATTATTAATATTAATTTTGAAAAAATAATGTTGATAAAGATAATAATAATTATTAATAATAATGTTAAAAATAAACTATACTAATAATCATTAAATTGATAATGATATTATTAAGGATAATAAATTGTGTTATTTTCTAATAACTATGATAATAGTAGTAATTTACTTTGCTAATTATAATTCTTCTACTAGTCATAATAATATTAACAGTGATAACCAAAATTTTATTAAATATAATAAGTCACATGTATTAACTTCTATATCAATATATAATAAAAACACTCTTAATAACACATATATATATATACACATACAAATGTTCGTGAATCGTCGGGAAAGGTTAAAGGTTAACTGATTACATAAATATAGTTTTCAAAGTTGTCAAGACTCAACATTACAGATTTTGCTTATCGTGTCGGAAACATATAGAGATTAGGGTTTAAATTTGGTCGGAAATTTACGGGTCGTTACAGTACCCACCCGTTAAAGAAATTTCGTCCCCGAAATTTGGTAGAGGTTGTCATAAATAACAATAGGAATGTTTTCATGACGAATATGAGGTAATAATAGAGTTTTATCATTATTGGAAGATATGGATAAAACTATTCGATCATGTGAAGCGTACGAGTGAAGCTATCACAAAAGAGTGAAATGGGTAAATATGAAATTGTTTTAACCGATGACGTAGTTATGATTGATTTCTGGAATTTACGGAAAGAAAATCTTCGTAATAGGATCTAGTTCTGCGGCGATTTAGAAAATCAAAATCTTCTTTGATTAATGCAATAATCTGTTCTGATTTCTCTGTCGGATATATTGCTATAAATCCACCCCCTTCGTTTCCTTATTCTCCACACCTTTTATTCTTTCTTCCTTTACTCATTCTTAATATGTTCCATCCAATCCTGATTCTTATTATACTTCTAACTTTCATATCTTTCATTCTTCTCTTTCATCTGCCACCAGAAGAATCTATTTACTTTTATGCTTTCTTTGGAATTATAATGTTTCTAATTCTCCCGTGTCTTTTCGTTGCAATACGTATTGATATACACGGTTTGTAGTTTCTGGGTAGTTGTTGGGTTTTATATCTTCCCTTATATTTCGATGTTCCTACTTCTGTCTTCTATAATCATTGTCATTCACAGTTAATGCTTTCTCCTATTTGCTGTGATCTATACCCCAATTTCTATTTCGAAGCTTCATTCTTTCGTTTCCTCTTCTTGTGTTTAAGCGTCTCTTGTAATGGTCCGGAATTCGTAGGTATGAGATTTGGAATGAACATAGCTAATGTTCTAAGAAAGAAAGGGTATTGGCACGATTTTGATTTGTTAAATTACCAGAATACCCTAGAAAAGATAGAACTATCAAGACGATATGTTCCTAATACATTTGGGGATTGGATAGAATGTAAGAGCCGTGTAACATGGCACATGATGACGGTACTGTGAATCATCACATTCCATTAGAAACTTAACATGACTTATTGTAATATAATGAAGTTGATCAAGTTTCATTATATTATACTAATTCATGCATCAGTTCCCAACACTACTTCAAAACATTCATATTTAAACTCGAAGATTTTAGAACTTAGAAACTAACACAGTTTCTTTTATGTTGTAACGCAGATGTTACGGAGTGGTAAATGTTTTCAGATAAAGATAGTTGTGAAAATATCTCCAGAAATATGGAGAATATGTATAACGGAAGATATGAAGATATCTTATAATATCTAAGATAAGATGATGATGAAGAATATCATCCGGGAAAGGTTTAGAATAAAGAGTAGGGTTCTTACTAACGGTTTCAGCAGGCACTGAATCGTTTGAATTCTTTGAAGTCAAACTTATTCTTTGTGATTTGTCCACAACCTCCTTCATACTTTACTCAATTCGTTTTCCAATTCTCAACCTTCTCTTTTTATGAGCTTTACCAACATACTGTACTTTATCGTCAAACTTTTGACTGTTAAAGTCGTTTACAGTTTTTGCTGCTTCATCAGCATCTCAAGAACTACTTCGTCCTACTGATTGCGGATTTCGCCAAAGAGATAATGAGTTGCTGGTACGTCTGCTGATGATGTTGTGAAATATAAAAGGTTCTCTGGTAACGACGGCGAAAGGACAAGGTATAAATATCGAGATTATAATAGGAGTAATCTCACTGAGAAGTCAAAGTGGAGCTGTGACAAAATTAGCTTCATGAAAAGAAATTGTAGGGTTGTTTTTACTAATAAATGGCAAAGGATTCAACACGATATGTGTTAAACTATGAATTTAGATTCGAGAGTTTTTCAGGTGCATAAATCTTTTCTTCCGTAGATGAAGTGCGGTTGGTTCATCTTTCTGATCTAGGTGTTTTCAAGAATCATAAAAAGTTGTGAATGCGAATTGTAATCGTCAAGATATGAATGAGGTTTAAGATAAAATCAAGTGGCAAACTTGAAGATCAGTTTAGTTTCATATGTTATAATCAATATTTTAATTCATTTTAATTGTCCAAAGTTAGCAGTCCAGTAGTCCGATTGTCCAATGGTCCAATAGTTCAACAGTTCAATATATTCATATATAATTTAATATACATAATTAATACGTATCGTGACCCGTGTACCGGTCTCAGTGTCGATCACAACTCAAAGTATATATATATTTTGGAATCAACTCCGACCCTGTATAGCCAACTCCCACCTTCACATATAGAGTGTCTACGGTTGTTCCGAAATATATATATAGATGGGTCAATATGATAGGTCGAAACCTTGTATACGTGTCCCGTTATTTAAAGTGCGTAAAATAAATAAATATATATCATGACCCATTATACAACGTGTTGTCTCAGAATTTATCCGACGTATTGTTGTACATGTGTCCCGACGGTATGTAAAGTGCAGAAATTAAATAACAATAAATAAAATTGCGAGAATATAAATTCCGATAAATTAATTGTTAATCAGTTAGCTGGGAACAGTTATCCGGAACAGTTAGCGTGGAATCCTAACCAAATTTCAATTAGTTAATCTGTTTGTTTCTAACAAATTTTATTTGTCCAATGTTTTCTTCGTTATGCCACTTGTTGAATTCTGATAGGTTAAAATCCGAATATGAAATTTGAATGAAAATGGTTATTCTGGGGTGAGCGGATACAAATATCGGTGGTTGTAAGTAGGATAATAGATGACCGTTGAATCAGATTCGAAGAATGTACAGTGTAACTTATTAATGTGTAATCTAAATATTCCTCGGGTACTACCCACCCGTTAAAATATTTTCATCATTAACAGTTTGTACAAAAGAATTTTTAATTACAATCTTTATGAAAATATACTTGCACATATATTTTCGTCAGATGTAATTATGGATTTAATGAGTCAAAAACTCATTTGATTTATCGTTAATACTAGATTACATAATCTCTAAAACTTTAGAAATTACATAATCACCATGTCGAACGGGGAAAAATGAGGTAGAATGATACGTAAAGCGGAGATAATCGATGTAGATCGATGTGTAGAACGAAGTTCATACTCGAAGTACAGATGGTGATATTGAGGCGTGAAATGTTGATATTCGAGGTACAGGTTACGATGTTGAGGTTTACAACGCGGTTGTGGTATAGGGGTGATAAGGGTACTGTCGGCGTTGATGATGGTAGTATGGATTATGCTGCTGGTGCTGCTGCTGGTGTTTGTAATCTCCGCACCAGATTCTCCAAAGCCATTACTCGAGCATGTAGTTCGTTAAATTCTTATATTATGTCGGGATGATTGACGATTGAAACCAGCGGGTGAGTAAGATTCGAAATATAGGATATTATATAATCGTGATGGGATATTCTAGAAATGAGAGAGAAAATGGTGTTTCGAATTGGTTCGCCGATAAGTGCTTCAGGTTCATCGCCAAGAGGGCAATTTGGTGGATGGAAGGGATCTTCGATGTGAAATGATTTTCGGATATTGAATGATATTCTAACTAGATAGAATATCTATAATTCTAAAGATTTCGTAGACTACAGAAGAGCTTACGGCATAGGCAAATCTACAGATGTGTTAAGATATGAATTTTGTCTATACACTATCAATGCAGTAAATGCAGTAAGACGTGTCTAAACTTATGAATGATAAGCAGGCAATTCTCTAAGGATAATAAGTAGATGATTTCCGACTAGATATGATAAGCAAAACTTTTGACATGCAGACACGGTCAAAGTCCAGACCCACTAATGCATCTAAACAACTCTCAGTTAGACACACTAATGCAAGACCTGGTTCGCTAAGACCAACGCTCTGATACCAACTGTAAGAATCTGAAACTAATCCTCCCGGACAAAGTCTTCAATAGTTGGTCCCATTGCGATGATCGACTCCAAGTAATGTCCTTAGTATGAGCAAATGCACAGCGGAAGACTTAATTCGTACCTGAGAATAACATGCTTTAAAAAGTCAACATAAAGTTGGTGAGATATATAGGTTTGATGCTAGCAGCGTTATAACTATGGACCACAAGATTTCGTGTTATACATAATACACTCCTCGTGTATGAAAAAGTCGTTGAGCACTTGGTAACCATACTTAACATTTAAATCACAGCAGCATATTCTTAAATAAACCCTACACCGTACCAAGTGTAGTAACGAAACGAAGTACTGTGCAACCGTTAAATGCTGGTCGTCCATCCCGGTTGGGGTTGTCAGGCCCGATAGATCTATCAATAGGATTCGCGTTTACGCTCCTCACGTAAATATTAGCTACCAAGTATAAAGAAATATGCCATGGTACAACTCAACGTAGAATTTATTTTTGATCACTTGTGTCCATAACGTAAATCATTTATAAAAACAGCGCATGTATTCTCAGCCCAACATATTTAAAGTTTAAAAGGGACTATATACTCACCATACTGTATTTTGTAGTAAAAATACATATAACATCATTGAATAAGTGTAGGGTTGGCCTCGGATTCACGAACCTATATCATTTGGATATTTATTAATACACATAGTCGTAATCGAACAAATTGATAATATATTCATTTTCAATATTTGAAATAATTTTATTAATGTTTATTTAAAAGGTAACTTATTAATGTTATTATATATTAAATTTTTAGTATAATATTTTATTAAAAAAAATCATAAAAATAATAATAGTTTTGATAAAAATAATAATTTTACTAAAATTAGTGATTTAATAATAATGATAAAAATAATATTAGTAATAAGAATGTTAATAACCTTAATAATCATATTGATAATTTTTATAATAATAATAATAATAATAATAATAATAATAATAATAATAATAATAATAATAATAATAATAATAATAATAACAATAATGATAGTAATAATTTAATAAAAGAACTACCTCAAAAAAATGGTTTCATGTCATAACCCGTCCTTAACCATAAGAACATGTTAGATAACGTATGATTTCATTGCGAGGTATTGACCTCTATATGCGACATTTTTAAAAGAACAACTGCATTTATTTTACATTACAAAACATAACTCTTATTTTAATACAAGCTTTAGACAATAAAAAGATGATTATCGTTTAGCGATAATCTTAGACTTACAAACTTTACATGTGATGATAACAATACGATTTCTAGCATATTTTACATTACAAATCCTCCGATATGCAGTTTTATTTTTGACACAAATATGCATACTCAAGATCTTGTTTAAATTCAACATGTTGCAGTGGAAGCCTCTAATTATCACCTGAGAATAAACATGTTTAAAACGTCAACATAAAGTTGGTGAGATATAGGTTTAATGCCGGCAGCAATATATATATATAGACCACAAGATTTCACATATAAACATTTTAATAAAAATATTCTAAGTGGTTGAGCACTTGGTAACCATACTTAACATTTAATCACGTCGCATATTCCCTTTATTATGAAATCTTACTATACCGTACCAAGTGTAGTCACAAAACGAAGTAATGTGCAACCGTTGAATACTGGTCGTCCAGTCCGGTTGGGGTTGTCAGGCCCGATAGATCTATCAACAGGATTCGCGTTTACAATACCGCTGTAAATAACAGTTACCAAGCTACAGGGAAGTATGCCAGCGGTACAACTCAACGTAGAATATATTTTTCAGTTACTTGTGTCCATAACGTAAAACATAAAATACATGTATTCTCATCCCGAAATACTTAGAGTTTAAAAGTGGGACTATATACTCACTTTTGTCTTGAAGATATGTAATTTCGACTTGGTCTCTGATTGATATCACGAACCTATCCATATATAATATATCAATATATTTTCATTTTAAACAATCGTCACGTATATATACTTATAATACTTTTAATGTCTTCTTAGTCCGTAGTTAGCAATTCAATTTTAATGGTTCATATTTAGGTGTTCAATAAATAAATAAAACCCCCATCGAAATAAATAAAACCCCCATCGAAATAAATAAAACCCCCATCGAAATAAATAAAACCCCCATCGTATTTGTATTGGTCGGGATTAATCTTGACCCATGGTACCTATATTGTCAAGAAGACGTATTGCGTACAATCATGGGATCTTATGATTAATCTTCTCGTATAGTTTATGGGTGATCCTGAAATATATAAAATTAAATTATGAGTACATATATATAAAATATCATGTTATTTTAGAAAGATGTGATTTATTTAATTTTTCTCCAATTATTTTCGTGGCTAAACTAGATTTGGATATCCGATCTTGTTTTAGTCATAGTTTCTTCGTTACAACTCCGTTTTCGTTGGTTCAACTTGCCACTTCCTTGGATCGAGTCCTTCTTTAAGAATATGAACTGTAAATACCTTAGTTTATATTCGAAATCACAGGTCATAGGTCAAACTTTGGTGAAACTTATGAAGTTGATCATTTTCCATCATGTAAACAACCTTAAATGATTATTTTTCTAAAAATACTTATACTTTGAGTTAAATCATGAAATTTTTATGTGTTAACATATTCATAGTAAATATCAATTTTCCAGAAAATAATCCTCCAATTCAAAGTTCAAGATGGTTTTTAATTATCCAACCCAAAACAGCCCCCGGTTGTACTCCGACGACGTAAATTCAGTTTTTAAGGTGTTCTTTGAAAAACCAAGTTTTACCTTGTTAAGTTAGCATATCCTTATGATATATTACAGGTCTTGAAGTATTTTAAAAGTTAAGTTAGAAGGATCTATTTAGTTTACAAACAAGTTTGAAAACATTCAAACTATGTTCTTGTTGTTAAAATTTTATACCATAAAATAAGATAACTATATATATATGAATCGAATAAGGTTATGAACAAAGTTACTACCTCAAGTTACTTGGACAAGGTTGCTGTAAAAGAGAAGTAAAAACCTAGAATCAAAAGAGTGGTGGAGTTGGATGAAAGATTGGAAGTAAACTTGTGTTCTTGGAAGGATTCTTGAAGTGTTTTTGTAAGGGTTTTCTTATGGTGATTAAGTGATGTTTTTGAAGCTAGATCTTCATGGTTGTAGGCTGAGATGGTTAAGGGTTTTAAGGCTCTTGAAAGTGTGTTCCTAACTAGCAAAATGATGTAGCAAAATTGAAAATGGATGGAGTATATATGGTGGTGATGGTGGCGTGAATGATGAAGATCATGGACAAAATTTATGTTGTAATTTTGTGTAATTAGTCATACTATCATACAAAAGTAATTACCTTATACTTAAGGCATGAACAAGAGAGTTACCTTATACATAAGGCATGAACAAGGGCTGGTTGGTGGTGATTTGATGTGTATATACCAATAGTAAATACGTATAGAAGCTAGGTATGATACGAGTACATATACTCTAAATATACGTATAGAAATCTTGTGAAAACGGAACGAGGATTCAAATATAGTTATCTTTTGTGAATATACTTATATTGTTTTACGTATTTAAGTCCTTAAAAAGTGATTAAATACATTACATATACGATATATGTATAAACATTATAGGTTATAAGTATTTATATAAAAAAAAATGTTACTTAAAGTTATCGTTTTGAAAACTTAAGTTAGTAGTTTCAAAATATACTTATAACTTATTGTTATTAATACAAAATGAGATATTAAAACATCTTTAGATCATGTTAAATATGTATATATACATATATATACACAAACGTATAATTATCGTATGTTATATAGTTCGTGATATCATCGGTCAAACGTTGTGTAAATCTCTTTTCAAAAACATAAGTCTCAACAATTTGGGTTGCTTATCATGTTGGTAAGGTTTAATTTATGTAAATATTAATCTTATAAGTATAGAATGATCGAAAAAGTGCGGGTCATTACAGTACCTACCCGTTAAATAAATTTCGTCCCGAAATTTTAAAATTGTACCTATTTTGCGTCATCGGGAAACAAGTGTGGATACTTTTGTTTCATTTGATCCTCTCGTTCCCAAGTAAACTCAGGACCTCTTCGAGCATTCCAACGAACCTTAACGATCGGTATGTTGCTCTGCTTGAGCCGTTTAACTTCACGATCCATGATTTCGATTGGTTCTTCGATGAATTGTAGTTTCTCGTCGACATGGATTTCTTCAAGAGGAATGGTGAGGTCTTCCTTTGCAAGACACTTCTTAAGGTTTGAGACGTGAAAAGTATTATGTACTCCGGCGAGTTGTTGCGGTAACTCGAGTCGATAAGCTACCGGTCCAATGCGTTCGATGATCTTGAACGGGCCTACATACCTTGGGTTTAGTTTACCCCTTTTTCCAAAAAGTATTACACCTTTCCAAGGTGACACCTTTAGCATAACCATGTCACCGATCTGAAACTCTAATGGTTTCCTTCGGACATCGGCGTAGCTCTTTTGGCGACTACGGGCTGTTTTCAATCTCTCCTTGATTTGTACTATCTTCTCAGTCGTTTCGTGTATGATCTCGGGACCAGTTAATTATCGATCTCCTACTTCATTCCAACAAATAGGAGATCTACACTTCCTTCCGTACAATGCTTCGAATGGCGCAGCTTTAATGCTCGCATGATAACTATTATTATACGAGAATTCTGCTAATGGTAAATATTTATCCCATCCGTTTCCAAAATCGATCACACATGCCCTGAGCATGTCTTCAAGAGTCTGAATTGTTCTTTCACTCTGCCCGTCGGTTTGCGGATGATATGCGGTGCTCATATCCAAACGAGTTCCTAGGGCCTCCTGTAGTGATTGCCAGAACTTTGAGGTAAATCTACTATCACGATCAGATATAATGGAAATAGGTATTCCATGCCTTGAAACAATTTCCTTTATATACAATCGTAATAGTTTCTCCATTCTATCCGTTTCCTTTATAGGTAAGAAATGTGCAGACTTGGTGAGACGATCAACAATCACCCAAATGGTGTCGTATCCCCAGGCAGTCTTTGGTAACTTCGTGATGAAATCCATGGTAATACCATCCCATTTCCATTCTGGGATTTCTGGTTGTTGAAGTAATCCTGACGGCTTCTGGTGTTCTGTTTTGACTTTGGAACAAGTTAAACATTCCCCAACATATGTTGCAACGTCTGTCTTCAAATTAGGCCACCAATAATGCGTCTTAAGATCTTGATACATCTTTCCAACTCCAGGATGTATCGAGTATCTTGTCTTATGTGCCTCATTCAATATTAACTTCCTTAATCCACCCAACTTTGGTACCCAAATACGGTTTGCAAAATATCGAATTCCATCTTCCCGCATAATGAGTTGTTTCCCATACTTCTTCATTATTTCATTTCCTATGTTTTCTTTAGTAAGAGCTTCTCGTTGAGCCTCTTTGATTTGTGAGTTGAGATTCATGCGAATTTTTATGTTCATTGCTCGTACTCGAATTGGTTCTCGTTCCTTTCTGCTTAAAGCGTCGGCCACTACATTCGCTTTCCCGGGATGATAGCGAATCTCACAATCGTAGTCGTTTATCAGCTCGACCCACCTACGTTGCCTCATGTTCAGCTGTTTCTGATCGAAAATATGTTGAAGACTTTTATGATCAGTAAACACAGTGCATCTAACCCCATATAAGTAGTGTCTCCATATCTTCAACGCAAACACGACTGCTCCCAGTTCTAGATCATGCGTTGTATAATTCCGCTCGTGAATCTTCAATTGTCGGGATGCGTATGCAATAACTTTCTTTCGTTGCATAAGAACACAACCAAAACCTTGTCGCGAAGCGTCACAATATATTTCAAAATCATCGTTCCCTTCAGGTAACGATAAAATAGGCGCCGTAGTTAACTTCTTCTTCAGTAATTGAAATGCGTTCTCCTGCTCCGAGGTCCATTCGTATTTCTTCCCTTTTTGCGTTAATGCTGTCAACGGCTTAGCTATTCGGGAAAAATCTTGAATAAACCTTCTATAATAACCGGCTAAACCCAAAAATTGGCGTATCTGCATTGGTGTCTTAGGAGTCTCCCATTTTTCAATGGCTTCAATTTTTGCTGGATCAACCTGAATTCCTTTGCTACTAACAACGTGGCCAAGAAATTGCACTTCTTTCAACCAAAAAGCACACTTAGAAAATTTAGCATATAGCTGTTCTTTTCTCAACAACTCTAATATCAACCTTAAATGCTGCTCATGCTCTTGCTCACTCTTGGAATAGATAAGAATATCATCAATGAAAACAATAACAAACTTATCTAAATACGGACTACAAACTCGATTCATGAGGTCCATGAATACAGCTGGCGCATTTGTCAACCCAAACGGCATGACCAAAAATTCGTAATGACCGTAACGTGTCCGAAAAGCAGTTTTCGGTATATCTTCTTCTTTGACACGTAATTGATGATAGCCCGATCTTAGGTCAATTTTCGAGTACACACATGATCCTTGGAGTTGATCAAATAAGTCGTCAATTCTCGGTAGTGGATACCGATTCTTGATAGTTAACTTATTTAATTCACGATAATCTATACACATTCGGAAAGATCCGTCTTTCTTCTTGACGAATAAAATTGGAGCTCCCCACGGTGAAGTACTTGGTCGTATGAATCCACGATCCAGTAATTCTTTTAACTGACTCTGAAGTTCTTTTAACTCGGACGGTGCAAGTCTATATGGAGCACGGGCAACTGGTGCAGCTCCTGGTACTAAATCTATTTGAAATTCTACAGATCTAAATGGAGGTAATCCCGACAACTCTTCCGGAAAAACTTCAGGAAAATCTCTTGCCACAGGCACGTCGTTGATGTACTTCTCTTTTTCTTTCTTTTCGACTTTATTAACATGTGCTAAGATAGCATAGCACCCTTTCTTTAAGCACTTTTGAGCTTTCAAATAACTAATGAGTTTTAGCTTTGAGTTACCCTTCTCTCCATAAATCATCACCGGCATTTTATCCTTACAAGGAATGCGAATTGCCTTCTTGGCACACACAACTTCAGCTCCTACTTTGGACATCCAGTCCATGCCGACTATTACATCAAAACTTCCTAATTCTACGGGTATTAAGTCAATTTTAAATGTTTCTCCGGCTAAATTTATTTTACAATCACGGCAAATTTTATCGGCTTTAATTAGTTTACCATTAGCTAACTCAATCATGTACTTAGCATCTAGAGGTAATGATGAACAATTCAATTTAGCGTAAAAACCTCTACTCACGTAACTTCTATCGGCACCAGTATCAAATATAATAGATGCGGATAAGTTATTAATGGTAAACGTACCCGTAACAAGCTCCGGGTCTTCACACGCCTCTCTAGCATTAATAACAAATGCTCTTCCACGTGCAGATCCATTATTCTTCTCTGGATTCGGACACTGGCTCTTATAGTGACCTTGTTTTCCACACCCATAACAAGTAATGGTAGCCAAAGTAGTTCTATTTGCATTGGTGGCAGGAGTTTTGGTACCATTTGTATTTGTAACGAGAGCCCTACAATCTTCAGCAAGATGACCCTTTCGATTACATTTGTTGCATACCACATTACAGTAGCCAGAGTGATGTTTGTGGCATCGGTTACATAAAGGATTTTGTCCTTTATAACCAAAGCTTAAACCACTACCCGCACCTTGCGTGATTTCTTGTTTCTTAAAAGATTGTTGTTGGTTACCTCGATCATAATTTCCATTCCACTTTCTTTTGTTACCTGATACCTTCACATCAGTATTGGATACTTTCTTATCCATGATGACCTGATCCATTAGCTCGTTTGCCATGGTTATAGCTTCATGAATTGTCTTAGGTTTCGATGCTGTAACATTTGCCTTGACCTTTTTGGGCAAACCATCTTTGTACATTTCAATCTTCCGTTCTTCGGTTGGAACCAATTCAGGACATAGCAAAACTAATTCCATGAATCGCTGATTGTAGTTGGTGATTTCAGTACCAACAACCTTCAGGCTTCGTAATTCATCTTCCAACTTCCTAACCTCGTTCCTTGGACAATACTCGTTGATTAACATTGTTTTGAATTCTTCCCAAGGAGTATCATAAGCTACATCTCCTCCTACAGCCTTCACATAATTTTTCCACCACGTGAGTGCACTATCTTGTAAAGTGCACGATGCATACTTGGTCATGTCCTTTTCAACACAACCACTTATTTTAAACACAGTCTCCATCTTTTCTATCCACCGGGTTAAACCGATCGGTCCTTCTGTTCCACTGAATGATGAGGGCTTGCAAGCTTGAAAAGTTTTGTAAGTGCACCCCACACGAGGATTTGGGTTAACTGCAGCACCTCTTGCAGCCTCGACCCATAACATTCTGTCGTTCACTCGCTGATTGATGAGTTCCTGGATTTCTTGTTCCGTCATTCGGTTCAATCGCGCCATATTCTTCTATAAGAATGAAAAGAAAATAATTATTCACATGGAATATTATAGATGTAGTGTATATTTATAGTACATTATAGCTTATTAATTATATGAACCAGGTATTATTATAAAAGCCTTTTCTTCTTATTAGCGTTTTATAATTATATCTAGGGTAGTACCTACCCGTTAATGTCCATACTTAATAGCTTAGTACAGAATCAATTACTACCATCTAAATAATACTTAACCATGGAAAATTATTGCATTTCACGCTTCACTATTTTACATATGCTTATCTTACATCAAACATTAAGCAAACCACACTAATAATATTATACAAAACATTATATGATCCCATGGTTTAATACGGCAGCGCATCGTTTGGTCTATTTTCTAAGACGTTTAGGTTCAATGAATCGCCTAACGCTCATCCTAGCTGTCTGCCTATATTTTGGCTGTGGGACTGAAGAACTGGATGCCGGGATATAACGAATAGGAATAGCGGGAATAGGGGTGGTAGTGTCTAGTGGAGTTGGTGCCACATCATCCTTATTAAACTCAAGATTTGAATTTTCTAATTCATTAGCCTTTCGTTTCTTTCCTAGTTCGAACTTGTCTTTCGTAATTTCTTGTATTTCTTCCTCGGGTTCACTTTCCTCCTCGGGTTCACTTTCCTCCTCGGGTTCACTTTCCGGGTTCTTTATAGTTGGTTCATCCGGAATTTGTGAGTCTTCCCCAAAGATATTATTTTCGTCATCGGATAGGTTAATGACTGAAACACCATCTGAAGATTCTGATTCGGAGTCGCTGAATGTGATAATAAGTTTTGAGCCCGACATCTACAACAACTAACCCATTAGTACTACATAATATTTACATATAAATTTTAACCAACAATGATAAGCAATGGTTTTTAAAATCAGACCCGGTCAAAGTCCAGACTTACTAATGTATCCTAACGACTTATCAGTTAGACACACTAATGCAAACCTGGTTCGCTAAGACCACCGCTCTGATACCACATGTCATAACCCGTCCTTAACTATAAGAACGTGTTAGATAACGTATGATTTCATTGCGAGGTATTGACCTCTATATGCGACATTTTTAAAAGAACAACTGCATTTATTTTACATTACAAACCATAACTCTTATTTTAATACAAGCTTTAGACAATAAAAAGATGATTATCGTTTAGCGATAATCTTAGACTTACAAACTTTACATGTGATGATAACAATACGATTTCTAGCATATTTTACATTACAAATCCTCCGATATGCAGTTTTATTTTTGACATAAATATGCATACTCAAGATCTTGTTTAAATTCAACATGTTACAGCGAAAGCCTCTAATTATCACCTGAGAATAGACATGTTTAAAACGTCAACATAAAGTTGGTGAGATATAGGTTTAATGCCGGCAGCAATATATATATAGACCACAAGATTTCACATATAAACATTTTAATAAAAATATTCTAAGTGGTTGAGCACTTGGTAACCATACTTAACATTTAATCACGTCGCATATTCCCTTTATTATGAAATCTTACTACACCGTACCAAGTGTAGTCACAAAACGAAGTACTGTGCAACCGTTGAATACTGGTCGTCCAGTCCGGTTGGGGTTATCAGGCCCGATAGATCTATCAACAGGATTCGCGTTTACAATACCGCTGTAAATAACAGTTACCAAGCTACAGGGAAGTATGCCAGTGGTACAACTCAACGTAGAATATATTTTTCAGTTACTTGTGTCCATAACGTAAAACATAAAATACATGTATTCTCATCCCGAAATACTTAGAGTTTAAAAGTGGGACTATATACTCACTTTTGTCTTGAAGATATGTAATTTCGACTTGGTCTCCGATTGATATCACGAACCTATCCATATATAATATATCAATATATTTTCATTTTAAACAATCGTCACGTATATATACTTATAATACTTTTAATGTCTTCTTAGTCCGTAGTTAGCAATTCAATTTTAATGGTTCATATTTAGGTGTTCAATAAATAAATAAAACCCCCATCGAAATAAATAAAACCCCCATCGAAATAAATAAAACCCCCATCGAAATAAATAAAACCCCCATCGTATTTGTATTGGTCGGGATTAATCTTGACCCATGGTACCTATATTGTCAAGAAGACGTATTGCGTACAATCATGGGATCTTATGATTAATCTTCTCGTATAGTTTATGGGTGATCCTGAAATATATAAAATTAAATTATGAGTACATATATATAAAATATCATGTTATTTTAGAAAGATGTGATTTATTTAATTTTTCTCCAATTATTTTCGTGGCTAAACTAGTTTTGGATATCCGATCTTGTTTTAGTCATAGTTTCTTCGTTACAACTCCGTTTTCGTTGGTTCAACTTGCCACTTCCTTGGATCGAGTCCTTCTTTAAGAATATGAACTGTAAATACCTTAGTTTATATTCGAAATCACAGGTCATAGGTCAAACTTTGGTGAAACTTATGAAGTTGATCATTTTCCATCATGTAAACAACCTTAAATGATTATTTTTCTAAAAATACTTATACTTTGAGTTAAATCATGAAATTTTTATGTGTTAACATATTCATAGTAAATATCAATTTTCCAGAAAATAATCCTCCAATTCAAAGTTCAAGATGGTTTTTAATTATCCAACCCAAAACAGCCCCTGTTGTACTCCGACGACGTAAATTCAGTTTTTAAGGTGTTCTTTGAAAAACCAAGTTTTACCTTGTTAAGTTAGCATATCCTTATGATATATTATAGGTCTTGAAGTATTTTAAAAGTTAAGTTAGAAGGATCTATTTAGTTTACAAACAAGTTTGAAAACATTCAAACTATGTTCTTGTTGTTAAAATTTTATACCACAAAATAAGATAGCTATATATATATGAATCGAATAAGGTTATGAACAAAGTTACTACCTCAAGTTACTTGGACAAGATTGCTGTAAAAGAGGAGTAAGAACCTAGAACCAAAAGGGTGATGGAATTGGATGAAAGATTGGAAGTAAGTTTGTGTTCTTGGAAGGATTCTTGAAGTGTTTTTGTAAGAGTTTTCTTATGGTGATTAAGTGATGTTTTTATGGCTAGATCTTCATGGATATTAGCTGAATGGTTATGGAGTTTAAGACTCTTAAAAGTGTGTGTGTTTTTAGCTAGAGGTTTGAGGTAAAAATGAATCAAAAATTGAAAATGGATGGAGTATAAATGGTGATGTAAAAGGTGTATAAGTTTGTAATTTTGTGAAAAAATCTTTTAATCATGTGAAATTGTCATACTAGATAACAAAAGTAGTTACCTTATACATAAGGCATTGAACAAGGGCTGGTTGGTGGTGATTTGATGTGTATATACCAATAGTAAATACGTATAGAAGCTAGGTATGATACGAGTACATGTACTCTAGATATACGTATAGAAATTTTGTGAAAAATGGAATGAGAATTCAAATATAGCTATCTTTTGTGAATACACTTATATTGTTTTATGTATTTAAGTCCTTAAAAGTGATTAAATACATTACTTATACGATATATGTATAAACATTATAGGTCATAAGTATTTATGTCAAATAACGTTACGTATGGTTATCGTTTTGAAAACTTAAGTTAGTAGTTTCAAAATATACTTATAACTTATTGTTATTAATACAAAATGAGGTATTAAAACATCCTTAGATCATGTTAAATATGTATATATACATATATATACACAAACGTATAATTATCATATATTGTATAGTTCGTGATATCATCGGTCAAACTAGACGGTCAAACGTTGTGTAAAACTCATTTCAAAAACATAAGTCTCAACAATTTGGATTGCTTATCATGTTGGTAAGGTTTAATTTATGTAAATATTAATCTTATAAGTATAGAACGATCGAAAAAGTGCGGGTCATTACAGTACCTACCCGTTAAATAAATTTCGTCCCGAAATTTTAAAATTGTACCTATTTTGCGTCATCGAGAAACAAGTGTGGATACTTTTGTTTCATCTGATCCTCTCGTTCCCAAGTAAACTCAGGACCTCTTCGAGCATTCCAACGAACCTTAACGATCGGTATGTTGCTCTGCTTGAGTTGTTTAACTTCACGATCCATGATTTCGATTGGTTCTTCGATGAATTGTAGTTTCTCATCGACATGAATTTCTTCAAGAGGAATGGTGAGGTCTTCCTTTGCAAGACACTTCTTAAGGTTTGAGACGTGAAAGGTATTATGTACTCCGGCGAGTTGTTGCGGTAATTCGAGTCGATAAGCTACCTGTCCAATGCGTTCGATGATCTTGAACAGGCCTACATATCTTGGGTTTAGTTTACCCCTTTTTCCGAAGCGTATTACACCTTTCCAAGGTGACACCTTTAGCATAACCATGTTACCGATCTGAAACTCTAATGGTTTCCTTCGGACGTCGGCGTAGCTCTTTTGGCGACTACGGGCCGTTCTCAATCTCTCCTTGATTTGTACTATCTTTTCAGTAGTTTCATTTATGATCTCGGGACCAGTTAATTTTTGATCTCCTACTTCATTCCAACAGATAGGAGATCTACACTTCCTTCCATACAGTGCTTCGAATGGTGCAGATTTAATGCTCGCATGATAACTATTATTATACGAGAATTCTGCTAACGGTAAATACTTATCCCATCCGTTTCCAAAATCGATCACACATGCCCTGAGCATGTCTTCAAGAGTCTGAATTGTTCTTTCACTCTGCCCGTCAGTTTGCGGATGATATGCGGTGCTCATATCTAAACGAGTTCCTAGTGCCTCTGTAAAGACCCGTCCTTATCCATCCGGACGATATCTTCAACATTTGGTCCCATTGCGATGGTCGACTCCAAGTAATGTCCTTAAATTGAGCAAATGCACAGCGGAAGACTTAATTCGTACCTGAGAATAACATGTTTTAAAACGTCAACATAAAGTTGGTGAGATATATAGGTTTGTTGCTAGCAGCGTTATAACTATGGACCATAAGATTTCATATGTAAACATTTTAATAAAAATATTCTAAGTGGTTGAGCACTTGGTAACCATACTTAACATTTAATCACGTCGCATATTCCCTTTATTATGAAATCTTACTACACCGTACCAAGTGTAGTCACGAAACGAAGTACTGTGCAACCGTTGAATACTGGTCGTCCAGTCCGGTTGGGGTTGTCAGGCCCGATAGATCTATCAACAGGATTCGCGTTTACAATACCGCTGTAAATATTAGTTACCAAGCTACAGGGAAATATGCCAGTGGTACAACTCAACGTAGAATATATTTTTCAGTTACTTATGTCCATAACGTAAAACATAAAAATACATGTATTCTCATCCCGAAATATTTAGAGTTTAAAAGTGGGACTATATACTCACCTAATGTATTTTGTAGTAAAAATACATATAACACCATTGATCAATTATAAGGTTGGCCCATGGTAGTTGCGAGTCAGAAACAACAAGAATTGGTGACAATCAAAAGGTTGTTGAAAGAAACCGATTTTTGTGGTGGTAGTGGGCTGTTCTTGATGTTCATTATGGGTTGAAATCGGAAGTAAGAACGATGAGCATGTAACAGTGATTAGGAATTAGATAAATATGGTTGTAAATGGTCTTTTATTGATATCTATTGATAGTTTCATGAATATAAACAGAAACGGTATTTGTGAGAGAACGAAGGAGAGAGAGTGTTATGGTGTTTACGCTTAGAGAGGATAAAAGTGTCGGTTTTTCTTCGACTTGCTCAGGTGGAGTATTATATAGAGTTAACAGATGTAATTATAGCTGGATTAATTCGACTGAAAAATGATTTGATTGCTTCGACAAATCCCTGTTATGATAGAAAGAAAATTTCACATACATACAATTGATATAACACTGTAATTGTATTTATTTGTTTGGATTAGATTCTGATTACATGATGTGAAATAAGAAAATAATTCCAATACAGTGTAATTGATTTTTAAAAAAAAAAATTCGTTCCTCTCTTTTTTTTATAAATATATATATGTATTTATATATCTTGTTTATATGTATATTTTAAATTCTTACATTTTGTTTGATATTTAACAAGTATAAATATGTTAATATTACTAATAAAATAACTAGCAATAATAATTAATAAAATTATTAGATATATGACTAATTTTAAATAATTTAATATGATAATAACAATCTTATCAGTTATAATAATATTAATATTATTAATGTCAATAATAATAATAATAATATATCAAATTATATGTATATTTTGTATAAGATAAAAATATTAATTATACAAATTTCAATATTAATAACAGTAATTATAATAATATTAATATAACAATTATTTTCAATCTTGGACCTATATGTAATATTATTTTATACAATGATATTTTCTGAGTTATATATATTATTCATAGCTTCAAAATAACATATATTTACATATTTATTTACACACAATTGTTCGTGAATCGTCAGGCTTGGTCAAAAGGGTAACTGATTAACCGAATATAGATTTTAAAATTTCTAGACTCCACATTACAGATTTTTGCTTATCGTGTCGGATACATATAGAGGTTAAGGTTTAAATTTGGTCGGAAATTTCCGGGTCGTTACAGCCTCCTGTAGTGATTGCCAGAACTTTGAGGTAAATCTACTATCACGATCAGATATAACGGAAATAGGTATTCCATGCCTTGAAACTATTTCCTTTATATATAATCGTAATAATTTCTCCATTCTATCTGTTTCCTTTATAGGCAAGAAATGTGCAGATTTGGTAAGACGATCAACAATTACCCAAATGGTGTCGTATCCCCAGGCAGTCTTTGGTAACTTCGTGATGAAATCCATGGTAATACCATCCCATTTCCATTCTGGGATTTCTGGTTGTTGAAGTAACCCTGACGGCTTCTGGTGTTCTGCTTTGACTTTGGAACAAGTTAAACACTCCCCAACATATGTTGCAACGTCTGTCTTTAAATTAGGCCACCAATAATGTGTCTTAAGATCTTGGTACATCTTTCCAACTCCAGGATGTATCAAGTATCTTGTCTTATGTGCCTCATTCAATATCAACTTCCTTAATCCACCCATCTTCGGTACCCAAATACGGTTTGCAAAATATCGAATTCCGTCTTCCCGTATAACGAGTTGCTTCTCATACTTCTTCATTATTTCATTTCTTATGTTTTCTTTAGTAAGTGCTTCTCGTTGAACTTCTTAGATTTGTGAGTTGAGATTCATGCGAATTTTTATGTTCATCGCTCGTACTCGAATTGGTTCTCGTTCCTTTCTGCTTAGTGCGTCAGCCACCACATTCGCTTTCCCGGGATGATAACGAATTTCACAATCATAGTCGTTTATTAACTCGACCCACCTACGTTGCCTCATGTTCAGCTGTTTCTGATCAAAAATATGTTGAAGACTTTTATGATCAGTAAACACAGTGCATTTAACCCCATACAAGTAGTGTCTCCATATCTTCAATGCAAACACGACTGCTCCCAGTTCTAGATCATGAGTCGTATAATTCCGCTCGTGAATCTTCAATTGTCAGGATGCGTATGCAATAACTTTCTTCCGTTGCATAAGAACGCAACCAAAACCTTGCCGCGAAGCGTCACAATATATTTCAAAATCATCGTTCCCTTCTGGTAATGATAAAATAGGCGCCGTAGTTAACTTCTTCTTTAGTAATTGAAATGCACTCTCCTGCTCAGAGGTCCATTCATATTTCTTCCCTTTTTGCGTTAACGCTGTCAACGGCTTAGCTATTCGGGAAAAATCTTGAATAAACCTTCTATAATAACCGGCTAAACCCAAAAATTGGCGTATCTGCGTTGGTGTCTTAGGAGTCTCCCATTTTTCGATGGCTTCAATTTTTGCTGGATCAACCTGAATTCCTTTGCTACTAACAACGTGGCCAAGAAATTGCACTTCTTTCAACCAGAAAGCACATTTAGAAAATTTAGCATATAGCTGTTCTTTTCTCAACAACTCTAATATCAACCTTAAATGCTGCTCATGCTCTTGCTCACTCTTGGAATAGATAAGAATATCATCAATGAAAACGATAACAAACTTATCTAAATATGGACTACAAACTCGATTCATGAGGTCCATGAATACAGCTGGCGCATTTGTCAACCCAAACGGCATGACCAAAAATTCGTAATGACCATAACGTGTCCGAAAAGCAGTTTTCGGTATATCTTCTTCTTTGACGCGTAATTGATGATAGCCCGATCTTAGGTCAATTTTTGAGTACACACACGATCCTTGGAGTTGATCAAATAAGTCGTCAATTCTCGGTAGTGGATACCGATTCTTGATAGTTAACTTATTTAATTCACGATAATCTATACACATCCTAAAAGATCCATCTTTCTTTTTAACAAATAGAATCGGAGCTCCCCACGGTGAAGTACTTGGTCGTATAAATCCACGATCCAGTAATTCTTTTAACTGACTCTGAAGTTCTTTTAACTCGGATGGTGCAAGTCTATATGGAGCACGGGCAACTGGTGCAGCTCCTGGTACTAAATCTATTTGAAATTCTACAGATCTAAATGGAGGTAATCCCGGCAACTCTTCCGGAAAAACTTCAGGAAAATCTCTTGCCACAGGCACATCGTTGATGCACTTCTCTTTTTCTTTCTTTTCGACTTTATTAACATGTGCTAGAATAGCATAACATCCCTTTTCTAAACACTTCTTGGCTTTCAAACAGCTAATGAGTTTTAGCTTTGAGTTACCCTTCTCTCCATAAATCATCACCGGCATTTTATCCTTACAAGGAATGCGAATTGCCTTCTTGGCACACACAACTTCAGCTCCTACTTTGGACATCCAGTCCATGCTGACTATTACATCAAAACTTCCTAATTCTACGGGTATTAAGTCAATTTTAAACGTTTCACCAGCTAAATTTATTTCACAATCACGACAAATTTTATCGGCTTTAATTAGTTTACCATTAGCTAACTCAATCATGTACTTAGCATCTAGAGGTAATGATGAACAATTCAATTTAGCGTAAAAGCCTCTACTCACATAACTTCTATCGGCACCAGTATCAAATATAATAGATGCGGATAAGTTATTAATGGTAAACGTACCCGTAACAAGCTCCGGGTCTTCACACGCCTCTCTAGCATTAATAACAAATGCTCTTCCACGTGCAGATCCATTATTCTTCTCTGGATTCGGACACTGGCTCTTATAGTGACCTTGTTTTCCACACCCATAACAAGTAATGGTAGCCAAAGCAGTTCTATTTGCATTGGTGGCAGGAGTCTTGGTACCATTTGTATTTGTAACGAGAGCCCTACAATCTTCAGCAAGATGACCCTTTCGATTACATTTGTTGCATACCACATTACAGTAGCCAGAGTGATGTTTGTGGCATCGGTTACATAAAGGATTTTGTCCTTTGTAACCAAAGCTTAAACCACTACCCACACCTTGCGTGATTTCTTGTTTCTTAAAAGATTGTTGTTGGTTACCTCGATCATAATTTCCATTCCACTTTCTTTTGTTACCTGATACCTTCACATCAGTATTGGATACTTTCTTATCCATGATGACCTGATCCATTAGCTCGTTTGCCATGGTTATAGCTTCATGAATTGTCTTAGGTTTCGATGCTGTAACATTTGCCTTGACCTTTTTGGGCAAACCATCTTTGTACATTTCAATCTTCCGTTCTTCGGTTGGAACCAATTCAGGACATAGCAAAACTAATTCCATGAATCGCTGATTGTAGTTGGTGATTTCAGTACCAACAACCTTCAGGCTTCGTAATTCATCTTCCAACTTCCTAACCTCGTTCCTTGGACAATACTCGTTGATTAACATTATTTTGAATTCTTCCCATGGGGTATCATAAGCTACATCTCCTCCTACAGCCTTCACATAATTTTTCCACCACGTGAGTGCACTATCTTGTAAAGTGCACGATGCATACTTGGTCATGTCCTTTTCAACACAACCACTGATTTTAAACACAGTCTCCATCTTTTCTATCCACCGAGTTAAACCGATCGGTCCTTCTGTTCCACTGAATGATGAGGGCTTGCAAGCTTGAAAAGTCTTGTAGGTGCATCCTACACGAGGATTTGGGTTAACTGCAGCAGCTCTTGCAGCTTCGACCCATAACATTCTGTCGTTCACTCGCTGGTTGATGAATTCCTCAGCTTCTTGTTCCGTCATTCGATTCAATCGCGCCATTTCCTAATGAAAGAAAATAATTATTCACATGGAATATTATAGATGTAGTGTATATTTACAGTACATTATAGCTTATTAATAATATGAACCAGGTATTATTATAAAAGCCTTTTCTTCTTATTAGCGTTTTATAATTATATCTAGGGTAGTACCTACCCGTTAATGTCCATACTTAATAGCTTAGTACAGAACCAATTACTACCATCTAAATAATACTTAACCATGGAAAATTATTGCATTTCATACTTCACTATTTTACATATGCTTATCTTACATCGAACATTAAGCAAACCACACTAATAATATTATACAAAACATTATATGATCCCATGGTTTAATACGTCAGCGCATCGTTTGGTCTATTTTCTAGGACGTTTAGGTTCAAAGAATCGCTTAACGCTTATCCTGGCTGTCTGCCTATATTTTGGCGGTGTCTCCCTATATTTTGGCTGTGGGACTGAAGAACTGGATGCCGGGATAGAACGAATAGGAATAGCGGGAATAGGGGTGGTAGTGTCTAGTGGAGTTGGATCCACATCATCCTTACTAAACTCGGGATTTGAATTTTCTAATTCATTAGCCTTTCGTTTCTTTCCTAGTTCGAACTTGTCTTTCGTAATTTCCTGTATTTCTTCCTCGGGTTCACTTTCCTCCTCGGGTTCACTTTCCGGGTTCCCTATAGTTGGTTCATCCGGAATTTGTGAGTCTTCCCCAAAGATATCATTTTCGTCATCGGATAGGTTAATGACTGGAACACCATCTGAAGATTCTGGTTCAGAGTCGCTGAATGTGATAATAAGTTTCGAGCCCGACATCTATCACATAACAACTAACCCATTAGTACTACATAATATTTACATATAAATTTTAACCAACAATGATAAGCAATGGTTTTTAAATCAGACCCGGTCAAAGTCCAGACTTACTAATGTATCCTAACGACTTATCAGTTAGACACACTAATGCAAACCTGGTTCGCTAAGACCACCGCTCTGATACCACATGTCATAACCCGTCCTTAACCATAAGAACGTGTTAGATAACGTATGATTTCATAGCGAGGTATTGACCTCTATATGCGACATTTTTAAAAGAACAACTGCATATATTTTACATTACAAACCATAATTCTTATTTTTGATACAAGCTTTAGACAATAAAAAGATGATTATCGTTTAGCGATAATCTTAGACTTACAAACTTTACATGTGATGATAACAATACGATTTCTAGCATATTTTACATTACAATTCCTCGGATATGCAGTTTTATTTTTGACACAAATATGCATACTCAAGATCTTGCTTAAATTCAACATGTTGCAGCGGAAGCTTCTAATTATCACCTGAGAATAGACATGCTTAAAACGTCAACATAAAGTTGGTGAGATATAGGTTTAATGCCGGCAGCGATATAAATATAGACCACAAGATTTCATATGTAAACATTTTAATAAAAATATTCTAAGTGGTTGAGCACTTGATAACCATACTTAACATTTAATCACGTCGTATATTCCCTTTATTATGAAATCTTACTACACCGTACCAAGTGTAGTCACGAAACGAAGTACTGTGCAACCGTTGAATACTGGTCGTCCAGTCCGGTTGGGGTTGTCAGGCCCGATAGATCTATCAACAGGATTCGCGTTTACAATTCCGCTGTAAATAGTAGTTACCAAGCTACAGGGAAGTATGCCAGTGGTACAACTCAACGTAGAATATATTTTTCAGTTACTTGTGTCCATATCGTAAAACATAAAATACATGTATTCTCATCCCGAAATACTTAGAGTTTAAAAGTGGGACTATATACTCACTTTCGTCTTGAAGATATGTAATTTTGACTTGGTCTCCGATTGATATCACGAACCTATCCATATATAGTTTATCAATATATTTCCATTTTAAACAATCGTCACATATATATACTTATTATACTTTTAATAGTTTTAATAATTTCTTAGTCCGTAGTTAGCAGTCCGATGTTAGTAATTCAATTTTAATGGTTCATATTTAGGTGTTTAATAAACCCCCAATGAAATAAATAAAAACCCCCAATGAAATAAATAAAAACCCCCATCGTATATGTATTGGTCGAGATTAATCTTGACCCACGGTACCGGTGTTGTCAAATGACGTGTTGCGTACATAAAGTACCGGTGTTGTCAAATGACGTGTTGCGTACAATCATGGGATCTTATGATTAATCTTCTCGTATTGTTTACGGGTGATCCTGAACCATATAAAATTAAATTATGAGTACATTTATATAAAATATCATGTTATTTTAAAAAGATGTGATTTATTTAATTTTCTCCAATTATTTTCGTAGCTAAACTAGTCTTAGATATCCGATCTCGTTTTGGTCATAGTTTCTTCGTTACAACTCCGTTTTCGTTGATTCAACTTGCCACTTCCTTGGATCGAGTCCCTCTTTAAGACTATGAACTGTAAATACCTTAGTTTGTATTCGAAATCACAGGTCATAGGTCAAACTTTAGTAAAACTTATGAAGTTAATCATTTTCCATCATGTAAACAACCTTAAATGATTATTTTTCTAAAAATACTTATACTTTGAGTTAACTCATGAAATTTTTATGTGTTATCATATTCATAGTAAAAATCATTTTTTTTCCAGAAAATAAACCTCCAATTCAAAGTTTAAGATGGTTTTTAATTATCCAACCCAAAACAGCCCCCGGTTGCACTCCGACGTCGTAAAAACAGTTTTTAAGGTGTTCTTTGAAAAACCAAATTATACCTTGTTAAATTAGCATATATTTAAGTTATATTACAGGTCTTGAAGTATTTTAAAAGTTAAGTTAGAAGGATCTATTTAGTTTGCAAACAAGTTTGAAAACATTCAAACTATGTTCTTGTTGTTAAAATTTTATACCACAAAATAAGATAGCTATATATATATGAATCGAATAAGGTTATGAACAAAGTTACTACCTCAAGTTACTTGGACAAGATTGCTGTAAAAGAGGAGTAAGAACCTAGAACCAAAAGGGTGATGGAATTGGATGAAAGATTGGATGTAAGTTTGTGTTCTTGGAAGGATTCTTGAAGTGTTTTTGTAAGAGTTTTCTTATGGTGATTAAGTGATGTTTTTATGACTAGATCTTCATGGATATTAGCTGAATGGTTATGGAGTTTAAGACTCTTAAAAGTGTGTGTGTTTTTAGCTAGAGGTTTGAGGTAAAAATGAATCAAAAATTGAAAATGGATGGAGTATAAATGGTGATGTAAAAGGTGTATAAGTTTGTAATTTTGTGAAAAAATCTTTTAATCATGTGAAATTGTCATACTAGATTACAAAAGTAGTTACCTTATACATAAGGCATTGAACAAGGGCTGGTTGGTGGTGATTTGATGTGTATATACCAATAGTAAATATGTATAGAAGCTAGGTATGATACGAGTACATGTACTCTAGATATACGTATAGAAATTTTGTGAAAAATGGAATGAGAATTCAAATATAGCTATCTTTTGTGAATACACTTATATTGTTTTATGTATTTAAGTCCTTAAAAGTGATTAAATACATTACTTATACGATATATGTATAAACATTACAGGTCATAAGTATTTATGTCAAATAACGTTACGTATGGTTATCGTTTTGAAAACTTAAGTTAGTAGTTTCAAAATATACTTATAACTTATTGTTATTAATACAAAATGAGGTATTAAAACATCCTTAGATCATGTTAAATATGTATATATACATATATATACACAAACGTATAATTATCATATATTGTATAGTTCGTGATATCATCGGTCAAACTAGACGGTCAAACGTTGTGTAAAACTCATTTCAAAAACATAAGTCTCAACAATTTGGATTGCTTATCATGTTGGTAAGGTTTAATTTATGTAAATATTAATCTTATAAGTATAGAACGATCGAAAAAGTGCGGGTCATTACAGTTCTGTCAGACCCCGTCCAAGTCCCCCTGGACGGAATCATCAATATCTGGTTCCATTGCGATGATCGACTCCAAATAAGGTCCTTAGTATGAGCTAATGCACTGCGGAAGACTTAATTCGTACCTGAGAATAAACATGCTTTAAAAAGTCAACATAAAGTTTGTGAGATATATAGGTTTGATGCTAGCAGCGGTATAACAATGGACCACAAGATTTCATATGTAAACATTTTAATAAAAATATTCTAAGTGGTTGAGCACTTGGTAACCATACTTAACATTTAATCACGTCGCATATTCCCTTTATTATGAAATCTTACTACACTGTACCAAGTATAGTCACGAAACGAAGTACTGTGCAACCGTTGAATACTGGTCGTCCAGTCCGGTTGGGGTTGTCAGGTCCGATAGATCTATCAACAGGATTCGCGTTTACAATACCGCTGTAAATAATAGTTACCAAGCTACAGGGAAGTATGTCAGTGGTACAACTCAACGTAGAATATATTTTTCAGTTACTTGTGTCCATAACGTAAATCATTTATAAAAACAGCGCATGTATTCTCATCCCAAAAATATTTAAAGTTCAAAAAGGGACTATATACTCACCTAATGTATTTTGTAGTAAAAATACATGAAACACCATTAATCAATTATAAGGTTGGCCTCGGATTCACGAACCTATATCATTTATACGTATATTAATACATATAATTGTAATCAAACAATTTGTATATTAATATTAGTGTTATAATTTATATGTTTATATATAGTTGTTGTCATAATAAGTTTCTCATTAAAATATTTATGTGTAATATTATGTAAATAATACTTAATATATTAGAATATAATAATGGATACTATATCTGTATCTAATTAGTATTTGTTGTAACAATAATAGTGATACTATATAATAATAATAATATAAGTGATAATCAAAATAATGATAATATTTATTATAAATATGAGAACTACCTTAAGAGACTTAAAAAGAATTAAATTGCCAGAGCAGGGACTCGAACCCGCGATCTCTAGGATACAGACACGCCACCCTTAACCACCAGGCTACTGCCTGTTTTTATGTTTTAAGATCCCACTCAGTTTTTATATACGTGTTTCTGCATAGCCTAATTCTTCTTCAACTTATAACCCGTCCACCAGGCCCAACAAGGAAGTTTGTGCTCAGCCCAGCATCTTAAATATTTACACGGCCCATTTACAAATCCATGTAATCATTTATCATATGACTCGCCAGCGAGATGAAAGAAAAAAAAAATATAACGGCTTAAATTATAAAATTTTCCTTCGGTCCATGTTCTAACATCTCAATTAATTCAATAGCGTTCAAGAGATGGTTTTGTTTATTTAAAACAGAAAATGCGAACAGCACTAGAGTATAATCTAATAAAGTAAAACAAGTGCTTTGTTTGTTTATTTGTTATGTCGATTCAAAAAAAACAAAGGGAAAAGAATCCCGTATTCTTTGCTTTTAACCTTAATAAATTAACATTTCTCAAGTAATCCACTACCTAACATTATTGAGAAGTGGGGTATCTTGCAAAAAAATCTCGGTCGGCCATATCAAAAAAAATATAAAAAAAAAATATAGGATGTGAGTAAAATGGAGTAGGCCATCGGTTTTATCAAGTAGTGGTTTATATATCTATTAGTCTATGTGTTAGTAAAAAAATGAAAAGAGATAGGACTTGGAAACAGACGTGCACAAGCTGGAAGAGAAGAAAAAAATTTATTTGATGGTTTTTGGTCTTGTAACGATTCGAATCACAAGGCAGCAAAGATTTGGGTTCTATGTTTGTTTTGCAGAAGAAGGATACTATATGAGTATTGGTTCATAGCAACTATATGAAGATGATGGTTTGGTTTGAAGAAGGGTTAGAGAGACGTAGAGAGTGAAGGAGAAAGATGGAGAAAGGTGGTGATCAAGTGTCGGGTTTATTGTGGTGATGGGTTTGGTTATGGTGGTTCAAAGGAATTAAGTAATGGTGTGAAGGTGATGGTTTTGAAACCTGTCTTCGAATATTAAACACAAAAGGAACAACATAGCAGTTGTGTTGGGATGTGTTGAAAGGAATGAAGATAGTAGTTGGTTCTATACCTGGTGGTCTTGGTTTCAGATGATAATGATAATTGTTGGTATAGGGTTGGTGAAGATGATTAGAAGGTGACAGAGGTCATGGTTGATCAAGATAACCGAAGGTGTGGTTGTTCTTAAATGGTGTTCTTGCTTTGATAAAAAAAAAACAGAAAGCTAATGGACGAATTCCTATGTTAAATTGTGATTGAAAAAGACTTGCAACTAATTCGTACAAATCATCTGACACAAATTTTGTTTTGATTCTGTGTAGGGATTGACAGAATCATCTAGAGCAGGGAACAAACAAAATAAAGCAGATATGAGGACAAATTAAATCAAAAAAAAAAAAAATACACAAAGAAAATCAAATAGAATATAACTGATAGGGAAAGGAAATTTGATTGTACGTATATATAATTTTATATAAATAATACTATTAATAAATATAATCATATTAATAATAATTTCTAATAATAATATAATTAATAAAATCAGTAATATTATCTTTAAAAAAAATATATATGATTTTTAATAATATTATTGATAATAATAATTGTATTATTTTCTATTCACTAAAATATTGATAATGATAATAATTTATAATAATAATAATAATAATCATAATATCTATTAACAAATAATAGTAGAAATACAGATTTTAAATGCTAATATTAATATACATATTAATAATAATGAATGTAATAATACTAGCGTTCAATTATATAATAACGTGTAATTCTTATAACAAAACCAACTAATATATATCTAATACCTTATTAACGTTATCAAATAAGTATATATCATATATACACATAAATGTTCGTGAATCGCCAGGCTTGGTCAACGGGTAACTAATCATCCGAATACAAATTTCAAACTTTCTAGACTCAACATTAAGGTTTTTGCTTATCGTGTCGGAAACATATGGAGATTAGAGTTTAAATTTGGTCGGAAATTTCCGGGTCGTTACAGTACTCACCCGTTAAAGAAATTTCGTCCCCGAAATTTGGTAGAGGTCGTCATGGCTAACAATAAAATTTGTTTTTATGACGAATAAGAGTTGATAATTAAAGTTTTATCATTATTGATTAATATGAATAAAACGATCCGATTATGTGAAGCGTACGAGTGAAGCTGTCACAAAAGTGTGAAATGAGTAAATAAATATATTCATTTCAACCGATGATGTAATTACTATTGACTTTCGGAATTTTAGGAATTTAAAAGAAAATCTTGGAAATCTAAAAGATTTGATTCTCCGACGAATAAGGAAATTATGATCTTCTTTGATTTAATGCGCCAATCTGTTTCGATTTCTCTGTCGAATATTTCACTATAAATCCACTCCTTTTGTTTCTTTATTTCCATATCTCACATCCTATTCTTTCTCCTCAGTTCATACCTTAAAGCATTCTTCAAAATGCTTCATCCCGTTCTTATTCTTGTTACACTTCTAACTTTCATATCTTTCATTCTTCTCTTTCAATTGCCGCCAGAAGAATCTATTCACTTCTATCATTTCCTTGGAATTATAATGTTTTTAATTCTCCCGTGTCTTTACGTGGCAATACGTATTAATATACACAGTTTGTAATTTCTGAGGATTGTTATCGGCTTTTGTATTCTTCATTATTTTTCAAAGCCTCTTGCTTTTGTTTTCCTTTCCCGACTTCGAGTTAAGCGAGTAATGATCCGGAATTTGTGAAATTCGGAATGGATATAGCTAATGTTCTTAGAAATAAATGGTAATGGCACGATTCTGATTTGTCAAATTACCAGAATATCCAGGAAAATAGAACTATCAAGATGATATGTTCCTAATACGTTTCGGAATTGGATAGAATGTAAGAGCCGTGTAACATGGCACATGATGACGGTACTGTGAATCATCATGCTTCATTAGAAACTCAACATGAGTTACTGTAATATAATGAAGTTGATCAAGTTTCATTATATTATACTAATTCATGCATCAGTTCACAACACTACTTCAAAACATTCATATTTTAATCTCTAAGGTTTCAGAATTTTAGAAACTAACACAGTTTCTTTTATATTATAACGCAGATATTACGAAGAGGTAAATGATTGCAGATAAGAATAGTTGTGAAAATATTTCCAAAAATATTGAGGATATGAAAGATACGATGATATCTTGGAATTTCTAATATCAAGGATGATGATGAAGATTTACCCGTAAGAGTTTAGATTCGGAAGCAAGGTGTTCACTAAAGATTTCATCAGAAACAGAATCATCTGGATTCTTTAAATACAGAGTTTGGTCCTTGTATTTGTCCTTGGTCTCTTTCATGGTTAGCTCAATTCGATTTTTAATACCAAATTTTTCCATCAGGTGTTCCCAACACCTCCTTCTTTATCATCAACTTTTGGTCATTAAGACCATCTACAACATGCTGCTTCGTCAGCATTTTCAAAGTTAACAAATTTGGGTCTTTGGTTTTCAAACCGAGGTGATTTTAAGAGATTTGTGTTTTTAGATGATTAAACGCTGATGGTAGTATGGTGGAATATAAAAGGTTCTCCAGTAACGGCGGCGAAAGGATACGTATATATTGAGATTATAATAAAAGTAGTCTTACTGAGAAGTCGAAGTGGAGCTGTGGCAAAATCAGCTTCTTGAAAAGGAATTGTGAGATTGTTTTTGCTAATAAATGATAAGGAATTCGACGCGGATACGTTTTAACTATAATTTTGATTTCGTAAGTCTTTCAGGTGCATAATGTATGCATAAATCTTTCTTCCGTAGACGAGGTGCGGCTGGTTCAACTTCTCGATCGAAGTGTTTTCAAGAATCATGAAAAGATTTGAACGCGGATTGTAATTGTCGAGGTACCAATGAGGTTTAAAATGAAATCAAGTGGCAAGCTTGAAGAATTATTTAGTTTCATATGTTATAATCAATATTTTAATTTAATTCATTTTAATTGTCCAAAGTTAGCAGTCCAATAGTCCGATGGTTCAATGATTCATATATAATTTAATATATAATATTCAAATTAAATAATACATATCGTGACCCGTGTACCGGTCTCGGTGTAGATCACAACTCAAAGTATATATATATTTTGGAATCAACTCCGACCCTGTATAGCCAACTCCCACCTTCACATATAGAGTGTCTACGGTTGTTCCGAAATATATATATAGATGGGTCGATATGATAAGTCGAAACCTTGCATACGTGTCCCGTTATTTAAAGTGCGTAAAAGTAAATAACAGAAATTAAATGACGATAAATAAAATTGCGAGAATGTAAATTGCGATAAATTAAATGTTAATCAGTTAGCTGGGAACAGTTAGCCGGAACAGTTAGCGTGAAATCCTATCACAATTCCAATTAATTAATTCGTTTGTTTCTAACACTTTTTATTTTTGTCCAATGTTTTCTTCTTTATGCCACTTGTTGGATTCGGATAGGTAAAAATCCAAATATGAAATTTAAATGGAGGTGGTTAATCTGGGGTGAACGGATGCGTATCTTGGTGATTGTAAATAGAATAGCAATTGACCGTTTAATCAGATTCGAAGAATGTACAGTGTAACTTATTGATGTGAATTCTAAATATTCCTTGGGTACAACCCACCCGTTAAAATATTTTCATCATTAACAGTTTGTACGAAATAATTTTTAATTACAATCTTTATGAAAATATACCTGCATATATATTTTCTTCAGATGTAATTATGGATTTAATGAGTCAATAAGATTTTATACTCATTTGATTTATTGTTAGCACTTGATTACATGATCTCTAAAACTTTAGAGATTACATAATTGCCATGCCGGACAAAGGTAAATGAGGTAGAACAATGCGTAGAACGAAATTAATCGATGTAGAATGATATGTAAAACAAGGAGTATACTTGAAGTACAGATGATGATATTGAAGCATATGATGTTGATATCCGAGGTACAGATCGTGACGTTGAGATTTATGACGTGATTGTGGTTGGTGTGATAAGAGTATTGTCGGCGTTGATAATGATTATAGAAGACGGAAGCAGTGAGTTTGAAATATAAGGGAAGATATAAAGCCCAGCGACAACCCAAATATTATAAACCATATATATCGATACATATAGCAATATAAAGACACGGGAGAACTAAAAACACTATAAAACCAAGAGTATAGTAGAAGTAGATAGATTCTTCCGGTGGCAGATGAAAGAAAAGAATGACAGATATGAAAGTTAGGAGTATAGCAAGGATCAGAACGAGATGGAGCATATTGACAAATGTTTTATAGTATGAATTGAGGGAGGAAGAATAGAAGGAGTGAGTTGTGGGAATAAGGAAATGAAGAGGGTGTATATATAGTAAAATATCTGACACGGCAATCAAAACAGATTATTGCATTTAATCAAAGCAGATCCTAATTTCCTTAATTATCGAAGAACCAAATCTTATTACGAAGATTTTCTCTAAATCCCTTGAATTTCGGATATCAACCGTGACTACGTCGCCGGTTAAAACTAACCTACATTTACTTATTTCACTCTTTTGTGATAACTTCACTCATACTCTTCACATAAACGGATTGTTTTATCCATATTACTCAATGATGATAAAAATTCTATTTATCAACTCATAATTGTCATGAAAACATACTTATTGTTACCCATGACGATCTCGATCAAATTTCGAGGACGAAATTTCTTTAACGGGTAGGTACTGTAACAACCCGGAAATTTCTGACTAAATTTAAACTTTATCTTTATATTATTCTGACACGATAGGCAAAGTTTATTAAGTTAAATCTCAAGAATTTTAAAATTTTGTTCCATACATTCATTTAACCTCGACCAAACTCTGACGATTCACGAACCATTATATAAATGGATATGATTGTGTATATATATATATATATATATATATATATATATATATATATATATATATATATATATATATATATATATATATATATGTATATATTATAACTTGAGAATATTAACAAAGTATTAAATGTATAATACTTTGCACGAATGTATTTGTTTCAATATGATTATCGATGGAAGTAGAAGATAATATCAAATGATTGATTTATCAGATACATTGTATGATTACAAGTCTCTGTTGAGAGGTCCACTTTGATTTAGAAAACCTATCCTTTTTAACGGTATTCGGAATAATTGGTAAAGTGAATTACAAGTAAGAACAAATGTGTCAATTAACGGAAACTAGACAAGGGTTAGTGCAGATTCCTGTTTGAATTTCAATTCATGATTTACAGTATTATCCTAGTGACTTTTAATATGGTAATTATTATCTTTCATAATATTTAATGTGAAAATAATATTATGGAATATAGATAACCTAGAAAATAAATATCGACGTTTTATTATAATTTCATACGTTCCTTTAACCTCTTAACTTTATCTCACACTTCATCATCAAATGGTAATTTAAAAACTTGAAACCTATTATGAGTATTTATAATTTTATTTTCCTAATATGTTTTATGATATAACAATTTCCATTATTTTAACTTTTAAACAAAATGATTCTTAAATACAGTTAGCTTTGGAAAACAAAATCTTTATATTTATTTGATATAGTTTCAAACGTACAAAACGTTTTCAGTTTAAAAAGAACGCTATTATTAAAACATTTTATAAGATAATTTGTTTATGAATTTTGAAGGATTTTAATTAAAGCTTATATTATAAATTACAAGTATATATATATATATATATATATATATATATATATATATATATATATATATATATATATATATATATATATATATATATATATAGTATTTCAAAAATGAAAACGAAATACGACATAATGTAGTTCCTATTATTTAAACGATTATAAATGAACTTCGAAATATAATTATTATTGAAAAACTAAAATATAATATCTTAATTCTATATGATATGTACAAATTGATATATATATATATATATATATATATATATATATATATATATATATATATATATATATATATTATAAAATGATTAATTATAATATTAACTTAATACAAAACGTTTTGGATTTAAATTAATACTATCATGTGTATATATAACGAGACGTCGATTTATAGAAGCAAATGACCATAACACTTATACATTCAAGTTACATTTTGAGTGATATAGTTTATTAATAACTTAAGTTATATTTTGTTAAAGGTACACGTCGCGAAACGTAAAGCACTAGTTTTCTAAGCGTACAAAAACGCGTTCGAGAAACCGGGACCGAGACATAGGTCGAGTGACAACGTACGAGTCATTGGAACTAATTTTACAAGTCAACTAAGCATGAGAATATAATATAATATTTATATAATTATAAAGATTTAATATATATATATATATATATATATATATATATATATATATATATATATATATATATATATATATATATATATATATATATATATATAATTATTATTAAAACTGTCGGCAGCCCTTAAATAATTGATTGTGAGCTGGATACACTAGCCATGCGATCGCATGGCCAAGTGCCTTCAGACCCATGCGATCGCATGGAATGTTGGGTCAGGCAAGGTCTATAAAGTCGAGCGATTTTCAGGCTTAATCACACATACATATCAATATTACTCCGTAGTATTATTACTTACATTATTAAATATATTATTTATATTATTATTATTATTATTAAGGTTAATCTTATCATTAGTAGTATTAGTATTGTTATTATTTATACATAAAATACTACGACGAGGTTCTGCTCGCGTGTTTTCAAAACGAGTTTTTCAAACGGGATAGAGCTAAGGAAATTATGAATTATAGCTATGAAGATTATGGGTATGGTTCAGGGGTATACTCGCGAGGTCATTCTAGTGTTTATCATCTCCGTTGCGTCTACGTACTTTCCTGCAATATTGAATCACAATATTGATACGTGAGCATTCATATCCTATCTTTTATATATAAATAGTGTATCCTTGACTAGTGCTCGAGTATATATATATGATCATGCATGCTTGTATGCTTAATTTCATCGTTAGATAGTTTTGATGAATTATGAACTTGATACATATGCTACTGAGATAAGGTATATTATATGCATGTCGTTGGAAAGCTGGCGAAAAATTAATAACTTTTCATTTAGAAAGCGTATGGTTTCGATGAACGGATTAAAAGATATAGTCAATTGAATTATCTTTAATTTTAAGTATTATTGTTAAAATGATTATTATTATTGTTATTGTTATCGTCATCGTCATCGTTATCGTTATCGTTATCGTTATCGTTATTGATATCGTTATCGTTATCGTTATCGTCGTTATTATCGTCATTATTATTATTATTATCTAATAATCAATATTATTATTATTATTATTATTATTATTATTATTATTATTATTATTATTATTATTATTATTATTATTATTATTATAAAAATAATTAATATTTTTATTAAAACTATCATTTTATTATTTTTATCGTCATTATTATTAAAAGTATCATTAATATTAAAAATGTCATTTTTATTAAAATTATGATTTTAATAGAAATATCATTTTTATTTTTAAATATCATTATTATTATTATTTTAGTGTTATTATTATTAAAAATTATCATTTTGAATAGAATTATTATTTTTAAAATATTGTAATTATTATAGTTAATAATAAAAAATATCGTTATTATTAAAATTATCATGATTAGAATAATCATTTTATTATAATTAATATCATCATTAGTAAATATAAATATTTTTATTATTATTAGTAGAATAATAATAGTTATTATTATTATTACAAAACAATACAACTTTTACTCATTATTATTATTATCAATATTATTTTTATCGAATAAATATGAGATACAAAGATATTTTTACCACACGTAATATAATTATATTAATAATACATACCACTATATTTTTATGATATTAAGTGAACTTAATAAATTTTATTACTTGAGATATATAAAAATATATTTTTATCATATATAAATTTTAATATAAATTTTATTAATAAATGACTTTTATTAATTACTCTAATAAAATCCGATAAATATATGTAAATACATATAACGACTATATTTAAATTATATAATAAACATGTATAGATTTTGGAAGCTATTTTGGGTCAAGTTGACTTTTGTTGACTTTTGCATGATAATCTCGAGCATTAGGATTGTGATACACTATGACTTGACCTAAATTGTTAGACATATATTGACTAACATGTAAATATATATAATTAATACAGGTTCGTGAATCCGAGGCCAAACCTGCACTTTTTCAGTGCCGTCATTTGCATTATTGCTACAAAATACAGTTTTGTGAGTTTCATTTGCTCCCTTTCTAAATGCTTTTACAATATATATTTTTGGGACTGAGAATACATGCGCTGCTTTTATAACTGTTTTACAAAATAGATACAAGTACTGAAACTACATTCTATGGTTGAATTATTATACCGGATATCACCCTTTTTAGCTTGGTAGCCTAAGAATTTGGGAACAGACCCCCAAATTGACGCGAATCCTGAAGAAAGATCTATGGACTTTGACACGTCCCATCCAGGTTATGGATGCTTTAGTACTTCGATTTTTATATATACAGATGAGTGTACCTGTATACTTGGGGATATTCTAGATGCATTTGTTAATGTCGGTTACCAGGTATTCACCATATGAATGATTTTTGCAGATGAGTGTTCCTGCATTTAACTATGTAAATGAAATCTTGTGGTCTATTAAAATTATGGAAACGATTGATTATGATAAACTAATGAACTCACCAACCTTTTGGTTGACACTTTTAAGCATGTTTATTCTCAGGTATTAAAGAAATCTTCCGCTGTGCATTTGCGCATTTTAAAGATATTGCTTGGAGTCATTCATGACATATTTCAAAAGATGTTGCATTCAAGTCGTTGAGTTCAATAAAGATTATTATTAAATAAAGGACATATTAGGTCATTTATAGTTTGTATATTATGAAATGGTATGCATGCCTGTCAACTTTCAATGTAATGAAAGGTTTTCTTTTAAAAATGAATGCAATGTTTGTAAAATGTATCATATAGAGGTCAAATACCTCGCGATGTAACCGTATGTTATTGTATTCATCCTTATAGATTAGGACGGGTCATTTCAGTTGGTATCAGAGCTAATAGTTGGTATTAGAACTAATTGTTGTAGGGATATAGAATTTGCATTAGGGTGTCATACCGAGTCATAGGACGCATTAGTGAGTCTAGACTACAACCCGACTTAAAAATACAATGTGATATTACATGATAAATATGTATACTTTTGATACATTGTGATAAAATGTACTAATGTGAGGTGTTGTTCTGTGTGATAGATGTCTACTTATTATATTATATGATATATATATATATATATATATATATATATATATATATATATATATATATATATATATATATATATATATATATATATATATTATATCTATTTACATATATTTATACAGATATTGACTTGAACTAAAACATACTATATCACAAGCGTATATACACACTCGACACGAGATTTAGATTTGATTAAGTTGTTTACGCTATGTTGACCTTATGGAGTAATGTCAAATGGAGATATGAGTTAGGGTAATATAATGACTGGGATTATATTACGGTAACTCATAGAGTTCCAACATCGTAACATAAGGAATTGGAAGCGAGTAAAAGAATTCTTTTTGACAAATACCGCTTAGAATATAACCTTGATAGTCCAAAATATAATTAAAGACGTACACCATGAAGATTAATCATTGTTATAATCTATTGTTAGTACGTATACCCGTCATAACTCGTCACTAATCGACACTGCTTGTCATTACCTATCACTACTTGGCACTAGGAAGACACTGCTTGGACATACTCATCTTATCATACCACTACTCTTTACTATTTACCGCTGCTCACCACTACTCAATACTACTTTTCACCGCTTGTCACTACTGATCACTACTTAACAATACTTACTATTATTCGGCACAACTAAAATCTCTATTATTTACTACTCGTTACTATGCATCACTACTGGTTGCTAGTGTACTTTTACTTAAGCTTTATATCTAATGAGTATTACGTTAATTCCATAACACCTTCTACCGGTGCGAACCAAAATTTCGGGAAGCAATTTTCTATAACGGGTGGGTAATGTAACAACCCGAGTTTTTCCGTTAAATAATAGACGATGGTTAGTTAAATCATATGATTTTCATACGGCGATTTTTTTTTTAAAATGCATTCAAGAATATTCAACGGTGATTACTTGAACTCTACTTGTTGGATTGTGTGAATTCATAATTGATCCTTAAAGGATGACTAAAATTAAAATGTGTGACTGATATAGGCTAAAAAGTCGCGTTTTCACCCCGATATTAAGGGCCAAAAATAATAAAATTCCAAACTTTATCGCCAAAATAATCGCTTTATCGGTTAAATTTGAAGATCAAGTAATTACAAAGGCGATGCAAAAAGAATCAAGTGAAACGGAGTTAAAACGAAGATTTTAGAGCGAAAACGCTGAAAGACAAGTTACGACCCCGGAAACCAAGTTACGATCCCGGGAATGAGGAAGACGATCCAAGCAAAACAGCAAACCAGTGCCAACACCGGCCTGCCACACAGGCTTTCCACGCTAGTGTGGCACCGGCTTGCTAGATCAACCCTACATCGGACAAGGGAAACGGGCTAGGCAGTCAGCTTGCCTGGCAACGGTCACCCACGCCAGCCTGTGGTGCCGGCTTGCGAGGCCGGCTTGCCAGCCGTGTCCAGCCAAACTCAAATCTATAAATTGGGCCATTTGTCATCCATTTTTCACACACTTCAATTCACTCCTCTCTCTCTCTCTCTCTCTCTCTCTCTCTCTCTCTCTCTCTCTCTCTTTCTCTTTCTCTCTCTTTCTACAATAATTAGTCATACTTTCAAGGTCTTTGACTCCGAGCCGGAAAATTAGTACCCGGAAAATTAGTACCCAGAGAAGAACGTCGAAGATTGTATTAGGAGCGGTCTGGAGTTTGAAGTTGTACTTTTGTATTTTCAGAACTCGTTTAATCTACTGGTTCATCTATTCTTTGTCTTTACATAATGTCTTCCATTATTATGATTTATGATATTGTTACCATGATTAGCGAGTAGTTATCTTTAATGTATGCTATGATGTAGTTAGTTATAATGTTGTAATAATATTATGATTTGTGTATGTTGTTGAGATGCTTTCCGTTTATGCTTTACACTCAATCGCTTTTCCAACTAATAGAACGTAATTATTGGCTCTGTTATAGGGAAGTCGTGAACCCCGATTCAGAGTCACTATCTGTGTCACGCCTTGTTAAGAGAATTCTATCGGATACAACGCAAGCTTGACTGAGGCACACCAGTTGTAGTAAGTCCACTAAGCTTTGGATTCCGACTGAGGACCCTTCTGTAGTGAAACATCTAACTTGGCCCATAGTACATTGTCGGTCCTAGACCATGCTAGTGTAGTCACCAAGCATATAAACTTCGTACGTGCATGCTAAAGCTCAACGGTTGTTGTAAGCTATACCTTTGCTAAGTAAGGCCATGGAACTCGGTCACTGCTGATTAGTACACTTCACCATAATGTGCTCTCAATCATTTCACCTCGCTTGAGGGATTCATAGTTATCTAAGGAACTATTTGTATAAACTCATAAAGGATTGGACAGTTAGGATAACGTGTTCATGGAAGTCGCACCGACTTGGCCATGGTGTTATTTTTGGTTAAACTCTTTTTAAGGGCCTAACTATCTTTTAAAACCAATCATTAACGAAAGCATCAACACACATCGCGTCTCTCAGATATGGATTACCTTGTACCTTATTATGATTAAGAAAGTTCAGACCTTTTAGAACGTTAATACGTCACCTAACCGAGTCACTCAGTTGGATGAGCCGTTTGAACGTGTATGCCTGTAGTCAAGCTGCACGGGGGTCGGGGGTGTGGGACATTGCAGTCTATTCAGAATATTCAAGCCTAACGCATTAACCAGTGACATGTCTTATGACAGGGGTGGTAAGACCAGTTTAATCAATACAAGGTCACTACCTATTCATGAGTCACATTCCATAATCTCGGCAAAGTAACTAACGAAATCATAGCATGCACTTGCTTTAACCTTATCTGAATTACAAACTTTATCGCATTTACTCTATTTTTTCTTATAAACTAGAAAAACCAAAATTAGGTAATTTATAACTACTCCGCTACTTTAGGATTATATAAGTTAAATAGGTTCGATTCTACCGAGTTTTTAAAAATTCGAACCTAGGTCATACTTCCCTTACTCACCATAATAAGGAGTATTCCGATTTAGGCCTCGCTAAATATAAATTTAAAACTATTGCTCCTCTCATGATAGCTAATTCCAACGTCTTGCGACCTAATGACACCGCATAAATAAAACTGTCCGTTTCGGTCATATCAAGAGAGGTGTGAGTTTTTAGCGCCGCTGCTGGGGAACTGGTATCAAACAATACTAATACTGGTTATATCAAACCTATTTGCAAGCTTTGATGGTGTCTAAGAAAGACAATTATAAACGAACTTGGTTGTTGGATTTTTCGAACAGTCGCCAATTATATTGGGACCAAAAGGATCATGCCTCTCCGTAGTCGATTTATCCACTTAGTTTGTCAAATCGTTCGTGCGAAGCTCTGTTATCAAAATACTAGAATCAATAGCAAGAACCAAAAACAAATTAAACTTAGAATAATTATTTTAGAATTCCTTAAATTACCATAGATTACCCTAGATTAGGATTACTTTAGACTAAATTAGGAACTTAGAATATCTACCTTCAATTTAAAAACAAAGGGCATACTTTGTGTATGACCCATACCCGATCTAGACCAGGGCCATTGTTATTTCTACCTGATCCAAACTTAATAATATCTAAAGCACACAAGGAAGAACGAATCAGAAACCAAATGGCTTTATGTGTTACTCTAGCAGAAAACATCAAACCCTCTATTAAAGTTCGAGGAGGACCAATCAGATTCCCAGAGATCCAAGGACACTCGTTCGAGTTAATACATCATATTATACAGCTCATCCAAAATATATGTCAGTTTCATGGATTACCGAATGACGATCCTAACTCTTTCCTTGACAAATTCATATCTCTTTCGAACTCCTACAAACAGCCAGGGATAAGACAAGATATAGTCAGGCTATACTTGTCCCCTATTCTCTCACTCATAATGCGCAAACATGTTTTGAAGGATTAGAAAATGATTCCATCACGTCATGGATGGAGATGGCAACTAAATTCCTAACCAAATATTTCCCTCCTTCTAAACAAACCAAGCTCAAGAATGACATCATTAACTTTAAACGAAGTTATGATGAATCTCTTTACACCGTATGGGAGTGATTCAAAACCTTGCTAAATAAATTCCCTAATCATCAGCTGGAACGTTCAGCTCAAATATGTACCTTCTACAATGGTCTTACGATAAATCATAGGATGACGATCGATGCAGCAGCTAAAGGAAATTTGATGAAGCAAACCGCAGACGAAGCATGGGAGTTTCTCGAAAATATGACAATGCATCATCATGGCTGCAACAGTGGTGAAACAACTTCATCATCTGCTCCACTCTTCGCACTTAATAATCAAACGGAGGCCATCAAATCCCTCACGGACACGGTTGACTCTCTTGCCAAACAACTTGGAGAATTGAAGACGTAACCGCAGCATGTTAACCAGGCTCAGTCCTGTACTAACTGTACCAACCCCGCCACTTATAGAAGAATATCAAGTTGAGTATGAGAATCCTGACGGTTCAGTCTGTTACGTTAAATACCCTGCTCGTCAACCAAATTTCATATTCAATCAACAATCCAGAGTTAACCAATTCCAAAGAAATAATCAACTTTTTCGCTATCGTTACCCACCTTATCCGTCACAACAACCTCAATTAACCTACGATCAACCACTTCCACTCACTGGACCACCAGCTAAGGAAAACTCTCCAACCACCCAAATTACAAAAGTAGCCAACCCTGCTCTCGGGACTGATGATTAGTTGACTTAGTTCATTCAAGGACAACAACAGGTAAATCAGAGAAGCGCTTCTAGACAAGACCAGGCAGAGATACTCATGTGAAACCAGTTGGCTCTGGTCAAAAGTCTAAAAACACAGCTAGAATAGTACAACGCCTTGAAACCCGACCACAAGGAAGATTACCTAGTAATACTATCCAAAATCCACACATAAAAGAAGCAAAGCAAATGGATTCCATAATCCCAAAGGAAGAACCAAGGAGGAGGTCAGCTAGGGTCAAGAACAAATCAAAAAATACTCAAAAGCTGCCCGCTCAGAATCCAGTTCGTGTACCTTATCCTGGAAGACTAATGGAAGAACCATCCAAGCTTGATACCTACAAGCTTGACGGAAGATTCCTGGACACCATGTCCAAAGTCCCCAACCATTAGAGATATATACGAAGGCTTCTCTCTACAAAGGAACGGATAACAGACTCCAACAAAATTCCACCTTGTGAAGAATGCTCAGCATTACTCAGAAACTCTCTACCCAAGAAGCTAGGAGATACGGGCCGATTCATTTTTCCTTGTTCAATTTACCAATCTGAAACCATTCATGCACTACTAGATTTTGGAGCAAATATCAACCTCATACCCTATTTTCTCTATAAGAGATTAGAGCTAGGAGACTTAACACCAGCCAAAATGACAATCCAACTTGTCGATCACACAATTAGATATCCTAAGGGCATAGTTGAGAACGTCTTGGTGAAAGTCAACAAATTCTTGTATCCTATGGAAGATTTCGTAGTGATGGATATTAAGGAAGACCTACATGCGTCAATAGTATTAGGAAGACCTTTCATGAACACGGCCAGAACTATCATTGATGTCTACAATTAAACCTTGATCTTACGATCACATGGGGAGAGCGTTACCTTCAATATTGACCGACCTACCGATCTTTCTGGACAACCAGAGATGTTTGCTATTTCCACTAGACGGATCACTTCCGATGATGAGTCCCCACCACCAGCCGATGATATCGAAATGGGTATCGAATCACAGTCTGCTAACGACCTAGAAATGGAAGAACAGGATCCCGGTGAAGAAATAGAGGAAGAGGAAGAGTTTGAAGAGGTACAAGAAATGGGAGACATAGAGAAAACTGCGACAATATCCTCTCTCAACTCAGAAGCAATTCACAAACGTCATGAAGCAATAATGAGGCTACAGACTAAAGATCACAGTTAAATAATTCGTTTTAAGAAGAAAGCTGATAAGCCTACCGAATTTAAGGATATAGAGATTGACCCAGCCAGTGTAGAAGTGAAACACCAGAATACTGAAGAAGACCGTTCATCAGACGATTCTATAGAAGAAAGCTATACCGATGATGAGGAAGAAGAAAAAAATGAAGACATTATGGGCGATTCATATTCTTTACCAGCAGCATCAGATGAAGAGGAGCAGAACTCTTCTTCAGATCACTCAGAGATACCGGTCATATCTAATCACGCCGATATAATAACCTTCATCAATGATACCGATGAGTTTGAAGATATTCTCGAAGCCATCCGTAGATCAACAATCACTTTCACACCTCGTTTAAAGGAGCAAATCAAGGCTATCGAAGATGAATACAACCTTTATCTACCAAGAGAAGATGATAATGTGGAACTCTTAGAAGGGCGCATTCAAGACTTTATCACTACTCTTCACGATCATATCTACCAGGAAAAAAGGCTACGAGAGCACAATTTAGTGGTTCGCACTATGCTCGAGACAAGATTTTGTCGAGATCAGAAGATCATTTTCTCTAAGGTTTACAACGCCTTAGCCGGATCTGCACTTCCGTTCTCAACAAACTAATGAGCACTACTGACTCTCAACCGGAAGCATATGGATCTTTCCACTGCCCGACTTATCACTCTGATTCTCAAATGATCGAAGATATTTACAGCCTCTTCGTTCTCTTGGAAAAAGATAATTTCAAAAGCACACCAGACAAACTAGTGATCTACGTAACAATAGATCACCATGTTGATCTAATTATCAAGGAATTACAGGACATAGTAGTAGAAGAAGGAAGACGCAACAATCCATTCTCGCATCTGGAGCCAGACCGAGTCAACATTTCCACCTTTGTTACATAGCAAGTAGCACGTATCTTTCACGAATCCACAGATCCTAATTTCACATTTAAAGCTGGATGCCGGTAGATATATTCCATGACGGTGACGTTAATGCTTGGGTCAGGATTGCTTTTCACTTCTTTCCAGCTTCGCCGCTTAACAAATCCGTGTCGAGCTACATTCTCCTTCTATGGAGACCACCGTTCAGAAGATTTTGAGATATTAGATACAATTTTTGACACTATTCGAAGACCTCCAAAATGAACACCCAGTTAGAGAAACAATCACCACACACACAGCCTTAATGATTGACATTAATGGATCAATCAGCAAAGCTGTAGATCGTGTTCTCTTCAGACTCCAAGATTTGTCACGAGCTGAAACCGCCCATTATCTCGCCTTCAGAAAATCTTCAAGAGAAATACCGGATCTTGTACCACTTTTGGTCCGGCATTTTCTCAGAATCTATCCACCAAGACTCACGTTCCCTCAAGAAAACTAAGATTACAACTACCAGATGGGAATGTCTGCTTTTCAACAGTACATGTCATCATGGTCGAGCCAATGACCCTAAACAAAAGTGCTTCTCGGGAGGTAACCCGTGCAATAAAGTAGATTAGAATATAATAAAGGATGACAAAAGCGCCAATCAATAAAGGATGTAACTTCCAACCTGCCTTCACAACCAGCCAGTTTCTTCACAAAGCAACCTCGACAATCCATTGGGGAGTACTCGTTCCTTTCCACTCATTTTTAGCTCTGAATTATCATTATGCCACATCCTAGCTTATCACTAAGTGTGGGATTCCAACCCAATAAACACTAGACAAATAATCCCAAAAATCTTTAACTAAAACTCCTAAGTGTGGGATACACTATGAACATTCGGGACAATGTTCGTGTAAGTGTGGGATGATGGTTTAACCTTTTAAATTCCATATTACAATAAACCCATTACAGAGATTCTTAGTTTTTAAGCTAAATTTCAAAAAAATTTAAACAAAAGAAAGCCTTTTCGAAAAAGTACTTTCAAAAACCAAAAACGTTTGTAAATAAAAATTAAGGCTTAACTAAGGTAGAAATCTTGTTCGGACTAACCGAATCTCTAATAGAGCACAGCATGACTAGGCATTATCGACCTAAATTGATTATGGTGAGGCACTTAAAATTAGACAATATAAGCATTTATCTTTAAAGCTTCGCTATTTTCCGTTAGGAGTGCCGATGTATGTGCCCAGAATCAGAACCTACTCTAGATCTGCATTTCTGAGTAACAAAATGTGATATAGGTATAATCAAAAGAGCTAGCCATTTGTCAAAAAAACCCTACACACCTACACCACCACCTGTACCACATCAAACCATCATCCACATCATTTACATCTTCGCTATCACCCGAAAACCCAGAAAATAAGATTTTCTCTAAAAAACCCGATGTCATAAACTTTTCAAGTATCACGGCAAAGGTCTTGCAAAAAGTTTACCGGCATAAAGTTTCTTGAGATAAAATCTCCAAAAAAAATAAAAAATAAAATAATATTTTTTATTCAAAGTTCTGAAAAAGGAGCAGAACTTATAAACAAAAAAATTGGAGAAACACCGAAGGAGAACTCGACTGAAAAATGCCTGTGAAAAATCACTAAAAAAAAGTTCAAAGAACTCAAAAGTGCTTCTCAAAAATATCAGCACTCCTATCTATATTTCCTTTCCGAAATACAGAATAAAAGTCTTTAAAAAAACTGTTTTATCCCTTCACACCTTTAAACAACTTCACCACCACTCCAAAATTCCTTTTTCACCCTTCCAGACAAATGACCTAGAAGCTATGGTTATTACCACCTTCACATTAGTAACAAGGATTTGAGTCTTTCCCAAGCCTATGATAATGGGTGCAACATGACTGGCTATGAGTGAATTTATTTCTTAGATCAATAAGGAACCCTAAACACTTGTGTGAATTGAGTGACCCGTGAAACCTAGCCTAAATCATGTAACCTCCTCGCATGCTTGCAGAGATAGTTTCAACCCTAACATAGAGGACTCACCTTATTTTTACTCTTATAATAAAAAAGCAAACCGCTTAGGCCAATAGAACGGAAACTTTGAAATGATTTCTTAAAGTTAAAAACGAGAAGTTTACTTGAGGACAAGCAAAGTCTAAGTGTGGAATATTTGATTTCAGCTAAAAAGTCACTTTTTCACCCCGATATTAAGGCCCAAAAATAATAAAGTTCCAAACTTTATCCCCAAAATAATCGCTTTGTTGGTTAAATTTGAAGATCAAGTAATTACAAAGACGATGCAAAAAGAATCAGGTGAAACGGAGCTAAAACGAAGATTTTAGAGCGAAAACGGTGAAAGATAAGTTACGACCCCGGAAACCAAGTTACGATCCTGGGAATGAGCATGACGATCCAAGCAAAATAGAAAACCAGTGCCAACACCAGCCTGCCACACCGACCACGCCAGCTTGCCAGTGTGGCATCGGCTTTCCAGATCAACCCTGCACCGGGCATGGGAAACGGGCTAGGCAGTCGGCTTGCCTGGCACCGGCCACCTACGCTGGCCTGTGGCGCCGGCTTACCAGGCTGGCTTGCTATCTGTTTCCAGCCAAACTCAAATCTATAAATTGGGTCATTTGTCATCCATTTTTCACACACTTCAATTCACTTCTTTCTTTCTCTTTCTACAATAATTAGTCATACTTTCAAGGTCTTCGACTCCGAGCGGGAAAATTAGTAACCGGAGAAGAACGCCAAAGATTGTATTAAGAGCGGTCTGGAGTTTGAAGTTGTCACTTTTGTATTTTCGGAACTCGTTTAATCTACTGGTACTTCTATCCTTTGTCTTTACATAATGTCTTCCATTATTATGATTTAGGATATTGTTACCATGATCTGCGAGTAGTTAGCTTTAGTGTATGCTATGATGTAGTTAGTTATAATGCTGAAATAATATTGTGGTTGGTGTATGTTTTTGATATGCTTTCCGATTATGCTTTAAACTGAATCGCTTTTCCAACTAATTGAACGTAGTTATTGGCTCTGTTATTGGGAAGTCTTGAACCCCAATTTAGAGTACACTATTGATAATGCTAAAAACAAACATATATTTCAGAGAATTATCCTTCAAGAAAGACAAGCTTTTGGTTGCAATTGTTCTATTTACAAGTGATATTCGTTTAAATAATAAAAGGTAAAGACAAAAGACAGATTCGACGATTTGAAGATGCAAACGACCAAAAATCTAATAAGTACAAAGTACAATCAAAGTGGTTCAAATTATTGATGAGAAACGTCTAAAAATTACAAGAGTACAAGCCGCGAAACGCAAAGTACAAGATATTAAATCGTACGAAAGGACGTTTGAAAATCCAGAACCGGGACATGAACCAACTATCAACGCACGACGCAACGGACCTAAAATTACGAGTCAACTATGTACAAGAATATAATATAATATATATATAATTATATAAAATTATATATATTATATTATATATTATTAAATAAAACATCGGCAAATAAGCAAACAAAAGTATGTGAGCTGTCTCAGGTGGCCATACGATTGCATGGCCAGGTAGTGTTAAATCCATGCGGTCGCATGGAACACTGTAGCTACCCAACTCCTATAAACTGGAACGTTTTCTTGCCGAGTTTGAGCACCCCCTTTTCTACTTCATACTCTCAATATATATTTATATTTATATTTATATTTATATTTATATTTTAATTTTAATTTTAATTTTAAGTTAATAATAATAAGGTTATAGTGGCGAATGTTTTAAGTTGTAAGTCGAAATTCTGTCCGTGTAACACTACGCGATTAATACTCATTGTAAGTTATGTTCAACCTTTTTAAATTAATGTCTCGTAACTAAGTTATTATTATGCTTATTTAAGCCGAAGTAATCGTGATGTTGTGCTAAATATTAAAGAAAGTGTAATTGGGCTTTGTACCATAATTGGTGTTTGGACAAAAGAACGACACTTGTGGAAATTAGACTATGGGCTATTAATGGGCTTTATATTAACTAAACGATGCCTCGTTAATTTAATATAAAGGTTACAATTTGACGTATCTATAAATAACCACATACGCTTAATCGGGTACGGTGGGCGGGATATTTATAAATACAAATTATTGTTCATTTGATCGGACACGAGGATGGATTAATAGTTAATGGACTCATTAAAATAGGGGTGGATTACATTCAAGGGTAATTGGTGTAATTGTTAATAAAGTAGTAAAACCTTGGATTACACGCAGTCGATAACCTGGTGTATTCATTAAACAAAGTATTAAGACCTTGTTATAGTTCGAATCCCCAATTAGTTGGAATATTTGACTTCGGGTATAAGGATAATTTGACGAAGACTCTCGCACTTTTTAATTATGACTGATGGACTATTATGGAAAAAATCGTATGGACATATCGAATAATCCAGGACAAAGGATAATTAACCCATGGTAATAAATTAAAATCAACATGTCGAACATCATGATTACGAAAGTTTAAATAAGCATAATTCCTTTATTTTATATCTCATCGCACTTTTATTTATTGTCATTTTATTTATTGCACTTTTAGTTATCGTACTTTTAATTATCGCACTTTTATTTATCGTCATTTACTTTACTCTTTAAATTAAGTTGTATTTATATTTAATATTTTACATTAGGTTTTAACTGTGACTTAAGACATAAAATTGACAAACCGGTCATTAAACGGTAAAAACCCCCTTTTATAATAATAATAATATTACTTATATATATATATATATATATATATATATATATATATATATATATATATATATATATATATATATATATATATATTTATACAAATATAGTTTAAAATAAATATAGCGTTAAACTTAGTTGTATCCCTGTGAAACGAACCGAACTTACTAAAAACTACACTACTCTACGATTAGGTACACTGCCTATAGTGTTGTAGCAAAGTTTAGGTATATCTATTCTATAAATAAATAAATAACTTGTGTAAAATTGCATCATATTTAATAGTATTTCGCAATAAAAATATAACTATTTCGTATACACCTCGCATAACATCAAGTATTTTTGGCGCCGCTGCCGGGGAACATCTTAAACGCCGAAGCGAAACGCTATTAAAAGAAAAAAAATATTTTTTAATTTATTTTTTTAAAAATACGTTTTAAATTTTAAAAACACAAAAATATAAAAAACAAATATATATATATATATATATATATATATATATATATATATATATATATATATATATATATATATATATATATATATATATATATATATATATATATATATATATATATATATATATAAGAGTTTGTTTAAAATATATAAAATTATAAAGTATTCCTATTTCTATTTTAGTTTTTAAAATATAAATTTTTATTTATATAAATATTTTATATAAGTTAAAAACAGAAGAAAAAAAAATAAGTAATCGGGCCACATTACTGTAGCAGCCCAACAATTGGCCTAGTACCCGAAGCCATGCGACCGCATGGACTCATAACAGGATACTCATGCGATCGCATGACTTGATTTGACAGGACCTGTACCTTTAACTGTCGATTAGGGTTAAGTTTTAATAATAATTATAATTAATTAAATATAGATTAGGGTTTTATATTTAATAATAATTTGTTTTAGTTTTATTTAATTTGTAATTTTAGTTTTAATTAGTTTTATTAAATATAAAATTGATACTTTTATAAAATAAGTAATATAAAAATAATATTTTTATAAAAATTATATTTTTATAACTTTAAGTTTTATTTTTAACTTTTGTATCTTTTTATTAGTTTAATTTGTAATTTGTATATTTATCGTTCGTACTTAGTTTTAAATTTAGTATTTGCCGTAGTTACTTTATTTCTAGATTTTTAGGCTTTGCCGTAAAATCCCTTAAGTGCTTTTTTCTTTAGATTAAGATTTAGGCGCTCTAGAATTCTACGAGGTCACTTATCGCTTTTATATTTAATAAACTTTAGTGCCTTTTTAAGTAATTGCCGTTTTGGATATAGAATTCCTATAAGCTTTAATACCTTTAGACGTAAGTTTTAATTCTTAGTTTTTAGGCTTTTAAGTTTCGACGCTTTACTTTCTTTTTCTTATTTTTGATGCTTATTTTTTTCGACCTTTTATTTTTCGACGTTTTTTGACGCACTCTTTTTCTTTCTTATTTCTCGACGCTCTAGTTTTTAGGGCAAAGAATTTTCTTTATCTTCTTTAAACTTCCACGAAAAATTATTTTAAGTGGTTAAATTGATAGACATCCAAAATTTTCTGATTCGTAGTAATAGTTGGATTTGTTACTGGCGAGTTGTGGGCTTCCGATTTAAAGGGTCCTGGCTATCTGCTGCATCTATTGGCTATTCGAAACGTGGGCAAAATCAGAAAAGTCTATTAATTTGATAGCTTATATAATTCTTATCTTTTATAACTAATAGGACATTCTGTGAATGCACCGAGCAAAACGTTCACCACCTGTAACTCGATCAAAACATCTAGCCAATATTGTCGCCGTTGATTTTTCTTTAGAATCGTCATCTAGTCGACCAAGTACTCCAATTCAAATTTCTGATAATCTATTTTTTGAACCCGACCTCACAATTGAGAATCCGGAGGATATTCAGGGACAATTCAGAGATCCTGAACCACTAATTATTCCTCCTGAACCACAAATCACTCATCCAGAGATTGTCGAGGAAGAAACCATTAAATCAGAATCCTCTAATGATTCAGATTCAACAATTTCAATCATGGAAAATCTGGAACCTCTAAGTATGGAAGATCGAATGAGAGCTAAACGCACTGGCCAAGGTCATGCAGTTACTCAACCAGACATTAATGCGCCATATTATGAAATCAAAGGACAAATCCTACACATGGTAACTAATCAATGCCTATTTATTGGTGTGCTGAAGGAAGATCCAAAGGAACATCTTCGTACCTTTAATAGGATCTGTACTCTATTTAAAATCAGAGAAGTTGAGGATGAACAGATATATCTCATGTTATTTCCCTGGACTTTAAAGGGAGAAGCCAAAGATTGGTTAGAATCGTTACCTGAAGGGGCGATTAATACATGGGATGTTTTAGTTGAAAAATTTCTTAAACAATTCTTTCCGGCATCTAAAGCCGTGAGACTTCAAGGAGAAATAGTTACGTTCACGCAAAAGCCAAATGAAACACTATATGAGGGTGGACAAGATTTGGAAAGTTATTGAGAGGATGTCCGCAACATGGTTTAGACACTTATCAAATAGTACAAATATTCTACCAAGGATCTGATATTACTACACAAAAAGACATCGACATAGCAGCTGGTGGTTCCATTATGAAGAAAACCGCAACTGAAGCTTACAAAATTATTGATAACACTGCTTCCCACTCACATGAGTGGCATCAAGAAAAAGACATTGTTAGGTCATCTAAAGCGGCTAGAGCCAATTCTAGCCATGACTTTGATTCCATTTCCGCAAAGATAGATGCTTTCGAAAGACGAATGGAAAAGATGACGAAAGATATTCACGCAATACGAATTAGTTGTGAGCAGTGTGGGGGACCACATTTGACAAAAGATTGTCTCAGTATTGAACAAACAATGGAACAAAGAGAGAATGTTTCATACATGAACCAAAGGCCTGAAAATAATTATCAAAATAATTATCAACCGCCAAGACCAAACTACAATCAGAATTATAACCGAAATGTTCCATACAACAACCAACAAGGTCCTAGCAATCAACAAGTATCTAATAATACTTACAACCAGCAAAGACCTATTTTTCCAATTAAACCACCACAAACCGATGATAAAAAGCCCAATTTAGAAGATATGATGTCGAAGCTAGTTGAATCTCAAACTCAGTTTCTCACATCTCAGAAACAAACGAATGAACAAAATGCTCAAACATTTAGAAATCAACAAGCTTCTATTCAAAATCTGGAACAAGAAGTGAGTAACCTAGCAAGGCATAGAATTTTCTTTATCTTCTTTAAACTTCCAAGAAAAATTATTTTAAGTGGCTAAATTGATAGACATCCAAAATTTTCTGATTCGTAGTAATAGTTGGATTTGTTAGTGGCGAGTTGTGGGCTTTCGATTTAAAGGGTCCTGGCTACCTGCTGCATCTATTGGCTATTCGAAACGTGGGCAAAATCAGAAAAGTCTATTAATTTGATAGCATATATAATTCTTATCTTTTATAACTAATAGGACATTCTGTGAACGCACCGAGCAAAACGTTCACCACCTGTAACTCGATCAAAACATCTAGCTAATATTGTCGCCGTTGATTTTTCTTTAGAATCGTTATCTAGTCGACCAAGTACTCCAATTCAAATTTCTGATAATCTATTTTTTGAACCCGGCCTCACAATTGAGAATCCGGAGGATATTCAGGGACAATTCAGAGATCCTGAACCACTAATCATTCCTCCTGAACCACAAATCACTCATCCAGAGATTGTCGAGGAAGAAACCATTAAATCAGAATCCTCTAATGATTCAGATTCAACAATTTCAATCATGGAAAATCTGGAACCTCTAAGTATGGAAGATCGAATGAGAGCTAAACGCACTGGCCAAGGTCATGCAGTTACTCAACCAGACATTAATGCGCCATATTATGAAATCAAAGGACAAATCCTACACATGGTAACTAATCAATGCCAATTTATTGGTGCGCTGAAGGAAGATCCAAACGAACATCTTCGTACCTTTACTAGGATCTGTACTCTATTTAAAATCAGAGAAGTTGAGGATGAACAGATATATCTCATGTTATTTCCCTAGACTTTAAAGGGAGAAGCCAAAGATTGGTTAGAATCGTTACCTGAAGGGGCGATTAATACATGGGATGTTTTAGTTGAAAAATTTCTTAAACAATTCTTTCCGGCATCTAAAGCCGCGAGACTTCAAGGAGAAATAGTTACGTTCACGCAAAAGCCAAATGAAACACTATATAGGGCGTGGACAAGATTTGGAAAGTTATTGAGAGGATGTCCGCAACATGGTTTAGACACTTATCAAATAGTACAAATATTCTACCAAGGATGTGATATTACTACATGAAAAGACATCGACATAGCAGCTGGTGGTTCCATTATGAAGAAAATCGCAACTGAAGCTTACAAAATTATTGATAACACTGCTTCCCACTCACATGAGTGGCATCAAGAAAAATACATTGTTAGGTCATCTAAAGCGGCTAGAGCCGATTCTAGCCATGACTTTGATTCTATTTCCGCAAAGATAGATGCTTTCGAAAGACGAATGGAAAAGATGACGAAAGATATTCACGCAATACGAATTAGTTGTGAGCAGTGTGGAGGATCACATTTGACAAAAGATTGTCTCAGTATTGAACAAACAATGGAACAAAGAGAGAATGTTTCATAAATGAACCAAAGGCCTGGAAATATTTATCAAAATAATTATCAACCGCCAAGACCAAACTACAATCAGAATTATAACCGAAATGTTCCATACAACAACCAACAAGGTCTTAGCAATCAACAAGTATCTAATAATACTTACAACCAGCAAAGACCTATTTTTCCAATTAAACCACCACAAACCAATGATAAAAAGCCCAATTTAGAAGATATGATATCGAAGCTAGTTGAATCTCAAACTCAGTTTTTCACATCTCAGAAACAAACGAATGAACAAAATGCTCAAGCATTTAGAAATCAACAAGCTTCTATTCAAAATCTGGAACAAGAAGTGAGTAACCTAACAAGGCATAGAATTTTCTTTATCTTCTTTAAACTTCCAAGAAAAATTATTTTAAGTGGCTAAATTGATAGACATCCAAAATTTTTTGATTCGTAGTAATAGTTGGATTTGTTAGTGGCGAGTTGTGGGCTTCCGATTTAAAGGGTCTTGGCTACCTGCTGCATCTATTGGCTATTCGAAACGTGGGAAAATCAGAAAAGTCTATTAATTTGATAGCTTATATAATTCTTATCTTTTATAACTAATAGGACATTCTGTGAACGCACCGAGCAAAACGTTCACCACCTGTAACTCGATCAAAACATCTAGCCAATATTGTCGCCGTTGATTTTTCTTTAGAATCGTCATCTAGTCGACCAAGTACTCCAATTCAAATTTCTGATAATCTATTTTTTGAACCCGACCTCACAATTGAGAATCCGGAGGATATTCAGGGACAATTCAGAGATCCTGAACCACTAATCATTCCTCCTGAACCACAAATCACTCATCCAGAGATTGTCGAGGAAGAAACCATTAAATCAGAATCCTCTAATGATTCAGATTCAACAATTTCAATCATGGAAAATCTGGAACCTCTAAGTATGGAAGATCGAATGAGAGCTAAACGCACTGGCCAAGGTCATGCAGTTACTCAACCAGACATTAATGCGCCATATTATGAAATCAAAGGACAAATCCTACACATGGTAACTAATCAATGCCAATTTATTGGTGCGCTGAAGGAAGATCCAAACGAACATCTTCGTACCTTTACTAGGATCTGTACTCTATTTAAAATCAGAGAAGTTGAGGATGAACAGATATATCTCATGTTATTTCCCTGGACTTTAAAGGGAGAAGCCAAAGATTGGTTAGAATCGTTACCTGAAGGGGCGATTAATACATGGGATATTTTAGTTGAAAAATTTCTTAAACAATTCTTTCCGGCATCTAAAGCCGTGAGACATCAAGGAGAAATAGTTACATTCACGCAAAAGCCAAATGAAACACTATATGAGGCGTGGACAAGATTTGGAAAGTTATTGAGAGGATGTCCGTAACATGGTTTAGACACTTATCAAATAGTACAAATATTCTACCAAGGATCTGATATTACTACACGAAAAGACATTGACATAGCAGCTGGTGGTTCCATTATGAAGAAAATCGCAACTGAAGCTTACAAAATTATTGATAACACTGCTTCCCACTCACATGAGTGGCATCAAGAAAAAGACATTGTTAGGTCATCTAAAGCGGCTAGAGCCGATTCTAGCCATGACTTTGATTCTATTTCCGTAAAGATAGATGCTTTCGAAAGACGAATGGAAAAGATGACGAAAGATATTCACGCAATACGAATTAGTTGTGAGCAGTGTGGAGGACCACATTTGACAAAAGATTGTCTCAGTATTGAACAAACAATGGAACAAAGAGAGAATATTTCATACATGAACCAAAGGCCTGAAAATAATTATCAAAATAATTATCAACCACCAAGACCAAACTACAATCAGAATTATAACCAAAATGTTCCATACAACAACCAACAAGGTCCTAGCAATCAACAAGTATCTAATAATACTTACAACCAGCAAAGACCTATTTTTCCAATTAAACCACCACAAACCGATGATAAAAAGCCAAATTTAGAAGATATGATGTCGAAGCTAGTTGAATCTCAAACTCAGTTTTTCACATCTCAGAAACAAACGAATGAATAAATTGCTCAAGCATTTAGAAATCAACAAGCTTCTATTCAAAATCTGGAACAAGAAGTGAGTAACCTAGCAAGGTTTATAGGTGAAAGAAAACTGGGGAGTCTACCTAGCGATACAAATGCTAACCCCCAGAATGAAACAGCTAAAGCCATTACCACAAGAAGTGGTATTACACTTAAACCACCTAAAATACCTGTAATTTCTGATGACTCTGTTACTACTCCACAAGAACCACAACCTGAACAAGATAAGGAAACAGAACCGGTAGTTGAAAAAGTTAATGAAGATAACACAGTTAAGGCTAAACCTTATGTTAAACCATACCAACCACCGCTTCCTTACCCAAGTAAAATGAGAAAAGAAAGACTTGAAGCCGAGCAATCCAAATTCTTGGATATGTTTAAACAAATAAATGTCAATCTTCCTTTCATTGATGTGAAATCAGGAATGCCAAGATATGCTAAATTTCTGAATGATCTAATCACAAATAGAAAGAAAATGGAAGAACTTTCGGCTGTTACTATGAATGCAAATTGTTCTGCAGTACTGTTGAATAAGATACCAGAAAAATTATCAGATCCAGGAAGTTTCACAATTCCATGTTTTCTGGGTAGTCTTAGTTCAATAGAAGCATTGGCAGACTTAGGTGCTAGTATAAATTTAATGCCATATTCATTATACGCTAAACTAGACCTCGGAGAATTGAAACCAACACGAATAAGTATACAACTAGCCGATCGATCAGTAAAATATCCTAGAGGGATAATGGAAAACATGCTAGTTAAATTTGGTACTTTAGTATTTCCAGTAGATTTTGTTATTCTGGACATGGAAGATGATTTTGTTAGGAAGACCATTCTTAAACACAACTAAAGCAATAATAGACGTGTTCGGTAAGAAACTGACCCTAAGTATAGAGGACGAGAGTGTTACCTTTTCTATTGATAGAGCCATACAACAACCGCAATCCGCAGATGATACATGTTATTATATTCAAACTATAGATTCACATGCAGAATTGTTAGAAGAATTTTCAGAATTACAAGGAACAGAAGAATGTTCTTTAGGAGAAGGAACTGAACCAATTGATGAAGCTGAAATGTTAGCTACACTTATGGCTAATGAATACGAACCAACCACAGAAGAAATTCAAATGCTAAAAGAAGAAGACAGATATCGATTCAAATCATCAATAGAAGAACCACCGACATTAGAGTTAAAGCTACTTCCAAACCATTTGGAATACGCTTATTTACATGGTGAATCTGAATTACCTGTAATAATATCGTCTTCTCTTACGGAAAATGAAAAATCCCAACTCATTTCTGTGCTAAAAGCTCATAAACCAGCTATTGCATGGAAGATTCATGACATTAAAGGAATAATTCCTTCGTATTGCACACATAAAATCCTTATGGAAGAAGGTCATAAAACCTATGTGCAACGCCAACGAAGACTAAATTCTAATATCCAAGATGTTGTTAAGAAAGAAATTATTAAACTGCTAGATGCAGGTTTAATTTATCCAATTTCTGATAGTCCATGGGTAAGCCCAATTCAATGCGTACCTAAGAAGGGTGGCATGACTGTCATCAAAAATGAAAAAGATGAGCTTATTCCTACTAGGACTGTAACAGGATGGCGTGTTTGTATTGATTATAGAAAATTAAATGACGCCACCAGAAAAGATCACTTTCCATTACCTTTCATTGATCAAATGTTGGAAAGATTAGCCAGGAATAGTTACTATTGTTTTCTTGACGGTTTCTCCGAATACTTTCAAATTCCAATCGCACCCGAGGATCAAGAGAAAACCACATTCACGTGCCCTTATGGTACTTTTACTTACAAACGCATGCCATTTGGACTTTGCAACACCCCTGCAACCTTTCAAAGGTGCATGATGGCGATTTTTCACGACATGATAGAAGAATGCATGGAAGTTTTCATGGATGACTTTTCAGTCTTCGGTAATACATTTGAAACATGTCTAGTTAATCTTGAACGAATGCTTATTAGATGCGAGCAATCAAATCTAGTTCTTAATTGGGAGAAATGCCATTTCATGGTCAAAGAAGGCATCGTTCTTGGTCATAAAATTTCAAAGGAAGGAATTGAAGTAGATAGAGCTAAAGTAGATGTAATTGCTAAACTTCCACATCCCACCAATGTTAGAGGAGTTAGGAGTTTTCTAGAGCATGCCGGTTTTTACCGACGTTTCATAAAAGATTTTTCTAAAATTGCCACTCCTATGAATAAACTCCTTGAAAAAGATGCTTCATTCATATTTTCAGATGAATGCATCAAATCTTTTAATAGTCTTAAATAAAAACTCACTAATGCGCCAATCATGATAACTCCAAATTGGAATCTACCATTTGAACTCATGTGCGATGCAAGTGATTTTGCAATGGGATCCGTTTTAGGACAAAGAATTGAAAAACGATTTCAACCTATCTATTGCGCAAGTAAGACGTTACAAGGAGCACAAACGAATTACACAACTACTGAAAAAGAAATCCTTGCTATTGTCTTTGCTTTTGACAAATTTTTTTCATATCTCGTTCTAGCAAAAACGGTGGTCTATACTGACCATTCTGCTCTTAGATATCTATTTTCGAAACAAGATGCCAAACCATGATTAATCCGTTAGATCTTACTCTTACAAGAGTTCGATATTGAAATCCAAGACAAAAAGGGAGCAGAAAATCTCGCCGCTGATCATCTTTCTCGTCTTGAAAATCCTGAATTAGAAGTTCTAAATGAATCGGCTATACAAGATAACTTTCCTGATGAATATCTATTGAATATAGATTATAATGAAATTCCATGGTTTGCAGACTATGCAAACTACTTAGTATGTAGATTCCTTGAAAAAGGGTTGTCGTACCAAAAACGAAAGAAATTCTTTAGTGATATAAAACACTATTTTTGGGAAGATCCACATTTGTTTAAAAGTTGGCCCGATGGAATAATACGCCGATGTGTATTCGGAGATGAAGCTAGTTAAATCTTAAACCATTATCACACAGGACCAACAGGAGGGCATTATGGGCCTCAACTCACAGCAAGAAAAGTTTACGAAGCTGGATTCTATTGGCCTACAATTTTCAAAGACGCACACCTTCCCTGTAAATCCTGTGATGCTTGTCAAAGGGCCAAAAAAATAAGTCAACGTGATGAAATGCCACAAAATGTCATTCAAGTATGTGAAGTATTTGACGTTTGGGGTATTGACTTTATGGGTCCATTTCCAAAATCTCATAATAATCTCTACATTCTCGTTGCCATTGATTACGTATCTAAATGGACGGAAGCACAAGCTCTCCCAACTAACGATGCACGAGTTGTAGTCAAATTTTTAAAACGTCTTTTTGCAAGGTTTGGAACACCGAAAGCTTTAATGGCAACGATCGGGGTACTCATTTCTGTAACAATCAACATAAGAAAATTCTCAAAAGATATGGAGTGACTCATAAAATCTTAACCGCTTATCATCCACAAACAAGTGGACAAGTTAAAAATACCAACCGAGCATTAAAACGTATTCTAGAGAAAACCGTAGGATCAAATCCAAAGGAATGGTCCATGAAATTGGAGAATGCACTCTGGGCTTTTAGAACAGCCTACAAAACTCCAATTGTCACCACACCTTTTAGACTTGTTTACAGAAAAGCATGTCATCTTCCAGTAGAAATTGAGCACAAAGCATTTTGGGCTTTGAAGACATGTAATCTTGATTTACATGAAGCCGGACGTCTACGGTTAAGTCAATTAAACGAATTAGAAGAATTGAGACATGAAGCATATGAAATTCGTTAATCTATAAGGAAAGAACAAAGAAATGGCACAATAAAAGAATCAGAAGTTCAAAAGAATTTAAGGAAGGAGATAGAGTTCTTCTTTTCAATTCAAGATTCAAGCTATTTCCTGGAAAATTGAAATCTAGATGGTCTGGACCATTCATAGTCAAAAGAGTTTTCCCATACGGAACAATAGAGTTAATAAATTTAAATGGGATTGAATTTAAAGTTAATGGTCACAGAGTTAAACATTACATACATGGTCCGATGGAAGTTGACAATGAAGTCAATCATAATTTCACCACTCAAGAAAACCCTCGGAATGAAAACATAAATATGTTATCAACAACATATGAAAAACCAAAATTGGAAGACAGGGAAGCTTCAAATTGGAGTGATGAAGAAGAATTCCTATACAAACCTCCCATTCCAAGAAATGAAGAAAAATGTGAACAAGAAGTTTAAGTAGAAGTGAAAGTACCAAGAAAAGATCACTTGGAAAAGGTTAACAAACCAACTCTACTTACTAAAGTAGGAGACCCTGGTGAATTTATCATTTCTTGCTTGCTTAATGATGGTGCTATGTATAATGGACTCGCAGATTAAGGAGCAAGTGCAAATGTTATGCCTCTTTCCTTATACAAAAGATTAGGTGTGGGTAAATTAAGACCAACCAAAATAGGTGTTCAATTATTTGATCAAACCATTATACACCCGGTTGAAATAAAAAACAATTTACTTATTAAAGTGGAAAGTTTGACCTTTGTTGCAAACTTTATAGTTATTAATATAGAGGAAGACCTTGATATTCCTCTAATTTTAGGTCGCCCATTTTTAGCAACCACCGAAGCATTCATTGATGTAAGAGAAGGTATAATGACACTTAGGGATGGTGACAAATCAGTTACCTTTGTGAACCGAAAGTTTAGATCTCCACCAACCAAAACTGTTGAACCCATAAAAATGCCTATGTGTGGGGAAGATGAAGAAACACCTAATGATAAACCGATAACAAAGAACCCCATTATTGATACAAAATTAGATGAACCCATTTTCAACAATTCAACGAAGAAACTTTATAAATGGATTCAAGATGCTAGAATTATGGGGAACTTTAAGTTATGTAACCGATTAGTATCCAATTTGTTGCCTAAAGAAAAAGAAATGTTAGTTTAATTTGTTAAAGTTACAGAGAAAATCAACAATTGGCTTGAAGCAAAAGTCAGAGATATACAAGTTGTTGATAGTCCAATTGAAAACGAAGTTAATCACAATTTCGACACCACGGCTAACTAAGTGTGGGGAGAATCAAATCTTTTAAGGATAATATATATTTTTGTTAGAGTTAGATTTTATGTTTTTGTGTAGTTCTCAAGAATGGAATCCGAATGGTCTTTCCCTAGCAGACCCTAAAGAACTAGTCTTCTCCCCCCATTCTGAATTTTTATTTCTTTTAGGTTTTACGAGATGAAGAATTTCTTTGATCTGAACCATGGTCTACTACTACACGCTATGATTACTAAACATAATAATAACATCTTCCCGAGTGAACTAGTATCATTCATAAGAGGAAAAATGGACGAAGTAAGGAAAGAACTCAGGAAAGATCATCATAAGATACATTTTGGTAAAGGAAAATCAAAATCCGTAACAAAAAGAAAAGCACGACACCTTGAAAGATGTCATAAATGCGGAAAATGGTCACACGAAGGTAAATGTTAGAACAATCAAACATATTCAAATATCGAATTTGTTACTCTATGCAGAGAAGGACCGTTCATATGTTTAGAAGAAAAGTTATTGAAGAATCGAGGTTACGCTTATGTAGCTATGGAAAACTAAATCACACGACTCTCCTATGAGTCGGCTAAAGCAGGTCTCTGAGAATTCTATCTCATAGGTAAGTATGTACAGTTTTTATTTTATTTTATTGCTTTTAACCTTTTGATAATAAACGCTGAATCGTTCGCTATAAAGTATTAAATTGATATTAAATAAAATTAGGTATGCGAAACCGAAATTATTGATATCATACAAAAATTTATTACATCACTGCGAAATTTACTGTTTATTCATAAGGTATAAATATCTTTAATCAATCAATCCAAAATATTTCAGAAATTCGTCAGGAGTAAAACTAGGTAAAATAGCCGAAATTACTTTACCCAAAAGAGGAACGTATATTTTTGATAATATTTGATCGATTAAAGTGGGATAAAAGACCAAAAAGATTTTTCATTTTAATTTTTACCTTGTTTTTAAATTAGTATTAAATTATTATTGTAAATTTTTAAAACCAATATATTTAAGTTTTTTTTATATTTTAAAAAAATAATATTTTCAATATAAAGTTTGTAAAATTAATGTATAAAAATATTAATAATAATATTAATATGAATTTTTAATTTTATGCATTTTAAATTTAAGTTTGGTGTGAATTAATAACTAAAATTTACTTTATTTCATTAAGTTAAAAATTTGATATTTAAAATTCGTTGTAAGTTGAAGACTAGGTCATTGAATCGAAATTGCTTTGCCCAAGGGAAGGACGAGAAATTTTATTATCATTATTTTTAATCTCATTGATCTAAAGTATGCAAAAACATTAAAAAAACTCAAAAATCTTTGCTTTTAAAACAACGCTTTAAAGTGACAAATTTTAAAATTTTGTCGAGAGACGAACTAGGACAAAGATCCGAAACGCCCTCATTCTAAAAGAAAACAAAATTTTAAAATTAATTAAGTGTTTTATAAGTAAAAGGTTTTATATATAAAAAAATACAGGGTAAATCCCATGCGATCGCATGAGGTCCCTGATCTTTTTTTTTAGATTTTTACAGGGTAAAGTACTATAGCTTTTAATAAAGATGTAGATAGGTTAGATGATAAGAGTTTTCTTAGATTTTTACTTGGCCGTAGTATGTACAGGATGTCCATGCTGGACATGGCCAGGGCTTTACAGATTTACACTCCCGCTGAATTACTATCACCTGATTGTACAAATTTGATTTATCATGGTGAATGAGTAGATAGAAATTTTGATGCTAACCCCATCTGGATGCGTATGTCAAATTTTAATGTGTTTACGCGGGGAGGAAGACACTCCTATTTAGATATTAATAAAGCCGAGATTCGTATAATACATAGATTCTTAGCAAACTCGATTACACAAAGAGGTAACAACAAGGAAAAAATGACCTTACACGATTTATTTTACCTTAAGTGCATTCGAAACACTAGAAACTTTGTTAATATCCCCTACTATGTTGGTTTTTATCTGTCCAAAATGGTGGAAGGAATACATGAAGGGGGAATAATAGGAGGAGGCATTTTTTTACTCTCATTGGAGAGTATTTAGGTGTAGATAGGGATCAAGGGGGTCCGATGATGGTATGTAGGGAACAGGACGAGACTTTAGGTATGCAAGTCTATCAAGGTGCAAAGGTATTGACTAGAAGACGCAATCATGCAATACCATATCAGGGCCGCCATCCACAGGTAGAGAGGGGTTCGGATGAGGTAATGGAGGAAGCGAATGACATTAGGGATGTCATTAGGGATAGTGCTACTGACGTTTTCCAGCGTATAGATGAGGTAGAAATGACTAATGAGGATAGGCATCGTCGGTATGAGCAGTGGCAAGCCGCGAATGAGTATGAGACTTCTAGGCGACGCCAACACGATAGCGGGCAAGTTCATCAGCACCAAATCATGAGCCAGCTATCATATCAGGTACCAAATAACTACATCCTGACTCGACCTGCTTACTATCCACCGCATCAGCCCGACATGCGACCACCCTATGACTTGTACGATCCCAATCAAGCCTACCAGAACACCTATCACCAACCATGGAACCCGAATGATGATATGAACTGGAACCCTTATCCAAATCAATAGTGTTCCATTGGTGATGTCTTCTCTTTTATTATCTATTTATGCTAAACATTTAACATTTTGATACTTTAATGTAATGTTTAATATTTTTATTATTTTGTACTAATATTTTATTTTTATAATTTGAAAGTGGGATATCAAGTCCCATTTCAAAATACCATGCATGTTTATATTTGTATTGTATGTATTTTATCTCATTTACACAACAGGGTAAAACAGCGCATTTTCAAAGACTGACATTAAGTTCAGCAAAAGCTATTAATTTTGACGATAAAATGAAAAACAAGTGAGATGTAACAACAGACGGATTGAACAAATGAAGTGCACCATTTATCATTCAACACAAACAACAATATGTTTGGAAACCTTGGTAAAATTTAATCATTTTTCTACGCTAATCACCCTCAATAATTTAAATTGTTACTGATTTCTTGCAAATGAGGGCATTGCAATATCTTAAGTGTGGAAAGGGGTTAAATTCTTTCGGATTTTTAAAATTTTAATTTAAACACTTGGTTACCAATAAAAATACTAGTAACGAAGTAGTTGTATTAGAATCTAGTGCTCTCTGATAATAAAGAACAACCCTAGTCTTATATACCGACTACCCAATTCTAGTAAAAAAATTTAAAAATTTTCAAATAAATGAATTCAAAATCATGTTTATACATATTTATGAACGATAAAACTAGGTGTTAACACCGAAATTATTGTTACCTCGGAAAGGACATAAATTGAGAAACAACTCAAAATGCTTTAATTCATTTAAAATGGAATAGAGGAGAATAAAAAGGCAAAGAAAGGAAAATAAAAGTCAAGTGTGGGAAAAATTTACCAAGTTATTTAGAACATATATCACATATTTTTGTACAAATAATTGAAGATACTTTTGTTTTAGACGATATTAATCAGTTTTACCCAGTTTATTGTAATATAAATGGAATTTATAAGGAAGTACATACTTTCGAGGAAAGACACGTGCTTTTTGATTTAGGTCAGGAAGTTGTCGTCCAGACCAGTTGTAGAGTCTACGAAAAACTTGAAAAGTTTTCTCGAAAATCAGCTGGAAATCCACGGACCTCAGCATCAAACAGGGTCGCCATGTGGTCAGACTTATCCTAACCATGAGAGGATCTGTCTCGTACAATGGGGGGGGGCACCGTGCAAATTAGCTTATAAGACTAATGAATTAGATCCCCAGAAAGGATAATCTCCTTAAAGATTAAAAATCAGCTTTTAAGCCTGATATTACTCAATCCTTGGGATTGACCTTAAAGATTGAGAATTACAAACTCATGAATTTCGATGATATCTAAACTCGTGCTTGAACGAAAAAATATTTTGATTAAATTACAAACCGATTTGTTTTCTGAAAACCCATTTTCAATGCGTTCATTACTATTGAACGTAAAATCCTAAGAATTCACCAAAATTCATTAGGTCACCTGAACCAAATCGGGTGTCAACCGTAAGAACGGTGGTTACATAGCATGGTCAAAGATAGGACCGTGTGCCAGACCCAAAAATTATAGGGTGATCTTTACTATTGCTCCTACAAAGGATAGCAATAGCATCCGACACGCTTTCGACCATAATTATCTGCATGTCACGGGACATTGCCTTAACAGTTGCTTGTTCAACGCTTTCCTTTACAACCGGACGGTAGTTTACCGAAAGGTAATATACGGAGCAAGTAAACTGGATGTGTTGCTTTCCCAATATAAGGTTACCAAGTGGGTGACACAAAACTATAAGTTTTGAGCTAAAATTTTCAAATCTGAAACCCAGAAAACCCACAAAAATAATTTCCAAACACCGGTGAAGCGTTATTCCGGAAAACTTGTCTAGGTTAAAATCTAGCATGTATTTTCAAAAGATCAAATGTTTTTCATAAAGATCTAATTTCCTAAAGGATCTAAATTTTTATAGTCATGTGGGACTGTAAACCACATCATTACTATCATTGTTCATACCGCCATATAGAAATCACTGATGTACAAAGTGTGAAGAATAAAGAAGTGATTCTAGTAAAGTTATATTCAAGTTCTATATTGCTTGAGGATAAGCAATGCTCAAGTGTGGGAATATTTGATAATGCCAAAAACGAATATATATTTCATAGCATTATCCTTCAAGAAAGACAAGCTTTTGGTTGCAATTGTTCTATTTACAAGTGATATTCGTTTAAATAATAAAAGGTGAAGACAAAAGACAAATTTGATGATTTGAAGATGCAAACGACCAAAAAGATAAAAAGTACGAAGTACAATCAAAGTGGTTCAAATTATTGATGAGAAATGTCTAAAAATTACAAGAGTACGAGTCGCGAAACGCAAAGTACAAGATATTAAATCGTACGAAAGGACGTTCGAAAATCCGAAACCGGGACATGAACCAACTATCAACGCGCGATGCAACGGACCTAAAATTACGAGTCAACTATGCACAAGAATATAATATAATATATATATAATTATATATATTATATTATATATTATTAAATAAAACATCGGCAAATAAGAAAACAAAAGTATGTGAGCTGTCCCAGGTGGCCATGCGATCACATGGCCAGGTAGTGTTAAATCCATGCGGTCGCATGGAACACTGTAGCTGCCCAAGTCCTATAAATTGGAATGTTTTATGCCGAGTTTGAGCACCCCCTTTTCTACTTCATACTCTCAATATATATTTATATTTATATTTTAATTTTAATTTTAATTTTAAGTTAATAATAATAAGGTTATAGTGGCGAATGTTTTAAGTTTGTAAGTCGAAATTCTGTTCGTGTAACACTACGCGATTAATACTCATTGTAAGTTATGTTCAACCATTTTAAATTAATGTCTCGTAACTAAGTTATTATTATGCTTATTGAAGCCAAAGTAATCGTGATGTTGGGCTAAATATTAAAGAAAGGGTAATTGGGCTTTGTACCATAATTGGGGTTTGGACAAAAGAACGACACTTGTGGAAATTAGACTATGGGCTATTAATGGGTTTTATATTAACTAAACGATACCTTGTTAATTTAATATAAAGGTTACACTTTGACGTATCTATAAATAACCACATACGCTTAATCAGGTACGGTGGGCGGGATATTTATAAATACAAATTATTGTTCATTTGATCGGACACGGGGATGGATTAATAGTTAATGGACTCATTAAAACAGGGGTGGATTACATTCAAGGGTAATTGGTGTAATTGTTAACAAAGTAGTAAAACCTTGGATTACACGCAGTCGATAACCTGGTGTATTCATTAAACAAAGTATTAAGACCTTGTTATAGTTCGAATCCCCAATTAGTTGGAATATTTGACTTCTTATAAGGATAATTTGACGAAGACTCTCGCACTTTATAATTATGACTGATGGACTATTATGGACAAAACCATATGGACATATCGAATAATCCAGGACAAAGGACAATTAACCCATGGTAATAAATTAAAATCAACACGTCGAACATCATGATTACGGAAGTTTAAATAAGCATAATTCCTTTATTTTATATCTTATCGCACTTTTATTTATTGTCATTTTATTTATTGTACTTTTTATTATCGTACTTTTAATTATCGTACTATTATTTATCGTCATTTACTTTACGCTTTAAATTAAGTTGTATTTATATTTAATATTTTACATTAGGTTTTAACTGTGACTTAAGACATAAAATCGACAAACCGGTCATTAAACGGTAAAAACCCCCTTTTATAATAATAATAATACTACTTATATATATATATATATATATATATATATATATATATATATATATATATATATATATATATATATATATATATATATATATATATATATATATATATATATATATATATATATATATATTTATACAAATATAGTTTAAAATAAATATAGCGTTAAACTTAGTTGTATCCCCGTTGAATGAACCGGAATTACTAAAAACTACACTACTCTACGATTAGGTACACTGCCTATAGTGTTGTAGCAATGTTTAGGTATATCCATTCTATAAATAAATAAATAACTTGTGTAAAATTGCATCGTATTTAATAGTATTTCACAATAAAAATATAACTATTTCGTATACACCTCACATAACATCAACTATCTGTGTCACCCCTTAGTATGAGAACTCTATCAGATACAATGCAAGCTTGACTGTGGCACACCGGTTGTAGTAAGTCCACAGAGCTTTGGATTTCGACTGAGGAATCTTTCGTAACCTAACAGAGTTGCTCAATTGGATGAGCTGTTTGAATGTGTATGCATGTAGTCAAGCTGCACGGGCGTCGGGGGTATGCGACGTTGCTGTGTATTCAGAATCTTCAAGCCTAACGTATTACTCAGTGACATTTCTTATGAGAGGGGCGGTAGGACCAGTGTAATAGAAACAAGGTCACTGCCTATTCATGAGCCAACATTCTATAATCTCGGCAAAGTAACTAACGAAATCATAGCATGCACTTGCTTTAACCTTATCTGAATCACAAATTTTTTCGCACTTACTTTATTTTATCTTATAAATTAGAAAAATCGAAATTAGGTAATTTACAACTACTCCTCTACTTTAGTATTATCTTAAGTTAAATAAGTTAGATTCTACTGACTTCTTAAAAGTTCAACCCTTGGTCATATTTTCCTTACTCACCATAATAAGGAGTAGTACGATTTAGGCCACGCTAAATATAAATTTAAAACTGTTGCTCCTCTCCTGATAGCTAATTCCGACGTCTTGCGACCTAACGACACCGCATAAATAAAACCGTCCGTTTTGGTCATATCAGTGACATATCTTAGAATAATATGCTTCGGTTTATGAAATGCATAAAAAATGGCACAATTTTGAAAACTGTGGATAACGTCTTTCGGGACAACGAAAAACATGAATAACGTTCTAATAATTATTTTTTAATAATATTAACTTTAAAATTATATTTAATTTATTACAATTAAAATAAAATAAAAACATGAGAATATCGGCTAACGCTCAAGTGACGTCCCAGTTTTACGGGTACATTTATCGACATTAGGCAACGTAACGAATGATAATTCACTTTTAATAATAATTATATATAATTATTACATTTCAAAAACACTTTTAATTTATTACATTGTTTTTATAAATTATAAGCGTGTCGTTAAACGTTCGGTTAACGTTCCGGTTTATGGTTTCGGTTAACGGCACCTAACGAGCTACATAAGGAATTCATCAACTAGTTATCAAAAAATATATGCTCACTATATAGCGTGTTTCAATTTACGTTTAATTCTAAAAAATATTAATTTTACATTTAGATACAGCATGTTTAAAAAAATATATGCTCACTATTGAAAGCATGTTTCAATTTACGTTTATATCAAAAAATATATGCTCACTATTGAATAGCTTTTAATAAATATTAATTTTACGATTAGATATAGCATGTTTCGATTTACGAATCAAAATTTAGGATTAAAATGATTTCGGTAAAATAATGTGTGAAATTAATTTTCTGGAATTGCATGCTTGGGAATTAAATCAAGAGATGTTAATAAATGAATTCCTTATAAAAAAAACTAATAGGTTTGCATCTAGATATTACTTGATTTTGATTTGTAAACTCAAGTGAGGAACAAGACAACATTTTGTAAGATTTACTCAACGTTTGCATGAACAAAATGTGATTGTGACTAATTGCTAAAATGAATTGCCATGATTTTCTAGAATATGAATTAGAACATGATTAGGAAGACTTTCTAAATAGCGGTATATTGGTTTGATGTGTTATGTGGCGGTAATGCTTTACAATATAACATGCTTCCAAAAGTATTTTGAAAACTGAAGGACTGACTTACACGAATAAACTGTACCAATTGGCTAAACAAAAAATTACTCCCCCCGTCCCAGATTAATTGTCCCCAGACAAAAAACACACAGTTTAAGAAATGTCATTATCACACTGTCCTTTTTATGTACTTTTTTCTTACTTTATTGTTTTACCCTCAACTAATTAAATAGAAATCTCTCTCACCTTTGTAATTTAATTAATTCATTAGGGACAATATTGTAAACTTTATCAAATTTACTTTCCATATTTGGAAGTGAACAATTAATCTAGGACGTCCCAAAAAGGAATACTGGACAATTAATCCGGGACGGATGGAGTATCATTTATTTACAGTAGGCAGAGAAACTTGTTTTCAAAATTCTTCAAATGGCCTTGTGGTGTTTGAATTTTAATGCTTAATTTATAGAATTTTTGCTCTGACTGCGCGTGCAGATATTGAACTCGTGAAAATTGTATATATATATCTTGAGTTCTAGAAATCATATGATAGCATGGTTAGACTTTTTAGAAATCTAATAACCTAAGCTACTGATATGGAAAAAATCATTTTCCCATGTTGTTTACTTTGTGATTTATGTGCATTCATTTTCGTATCGTATGCATGAAACGGTATGACAAATTTACTAGAAACACCGAAAAGATAAATTGAACTCTGAAATTTGTTTATTGACTTAGATTTGAATATTTTTACCTTTATGTTATCCCCTACTAATGTTTTTGAGTTTGGTTGACCATATTGACCGAATTTGACTTTGCTTGACTTGCTTTGACTTATGCTGTCTAATTGTTGACTTTTACTGTATTTTGAGCCGGACATGAGCACTAGGACAACATGTACACTATGGGCTGACCTAGTGTGACAAGATAATTTATTTAAACAATCTAAATGTTGAGGTTGTATATCATGGTAGTTACGTCCAGTACTTACGTGCGATTATTTCATTGTCGAGCATTCAAAGGTGAATCTTCAGTCCCATTATACTTATATTTTTGGGAGGAGAATACATGCAGATTTCTAAATCGTTTTACACTTTAGACATGAGTACAAAATATTTATACACATGAGTTGATGCCTAAGAAATCCCTTAGCTTGAATACTTTAGTTACTTGGTAAGAGCGAATAGTAAGAACAGATTTCTTAGGTTTGACGAACCTCACCATACATACTGCGGTGCTTATTACTTCGTATAACGTACAATAAGGCAATTGTATACTAAGATAAGGTAAAAGAAAATGTGTAGGATGCTACGCGTGGAGTTAAGCTTTGTATTCAAGTGCTCATGATATTGTTTATACTTTTACAACTATTTTTTATGAAATCTCGTGGTCTAATACTGATAACTGATAACTTAAACCTGTTGATTAACCAACTTTTTGTTGACGTCTTTTGCATGTTATTCTCACGTCCATAGCCGACTAGCTTCCGCTAATACTAGAAGGTATAGTAGCTGGAGTCAAGCATGATTTTCTTTGATGACATTATCATCCATTCGCATTTCAAACTATTTCAAATATTATTAATGTTGGTTATTTATTTCATTTTACTGTCATTTTTTACTTATGATTGAGACTTGTTTAAAGTCAAAAGTTTTGGAATAAAATATATGTGAATGTTGTTGAAAAATGTCTTATATAGAGGGCGTAACTGTTACTGTGAGACCATATGATTAACACGCCGTCAAATGAATTTGGTAAACCCATAAATCATATGAAGTCACTGCTTCTAAAATGATTTTTGGGTATCCATGATCGTCCCTGGTATAATGGCCTTTGTATTTATATGGGAAATTTTTCCATGCCCTATGCATGCAATCTAGACTACCCAACATTCCCGAAAAACCATGTATTTCTGCATGTGCGGTTACAAGATGTTGTACATCTTGCGGAGTCGGTTTTCTCAGATATTCAAAAGCATACAAATAAAAAATACTTTTACAAAAATTATTCAAACAATTGTATGATGTTTGTTGGCCCATATGTAAATATTCATCAAAAGCATCAAGGGGTAGTACCGTATGCTAATTTTCGTATCAGGGGCAGTACCGTATGCTCATCGAGTGTGCCAATATTAAAATGCGAACTCACTATTACAATTGCATGTTGTGTAAGACTATTCAATTTTTTTGGAGGTATTTTTGTTGTTAATGAAATAGCAGGTATATAATTGTGATAAAGAATTAAGATTTTAGAGTGATATTGATTGAAGAAGTGTGATATAAATTGAAATGGTATAGGAGTATATATGTAGTGTGAAGAATTTGTAAAAAAAAAATAAAAATTAAATGAAGTGTAATGGCTATATAGCTGTTTGTTGTGAATGAAATCAACCAAACCCCTCGTGCTCACTTATGCTTCTAAAAGAAATGTTTCAGGGCGAAATGGATAGAGGCTTTCGATGGCGACCCAGGGTAGGGAGATTTCCAACGGCGCCCTCGCTAAAAACGTTTGGGGGTGGCTAAGAATGTGGACCGTCGGGAGTGGTCTAATAGAATTATTAAAATGGCCTTTAACAAAACGGCCCATTTTTCAACAAGCTATAATGATTCACCCTTAATCTAGAAAGTTTGAATAACAACCCTCACTTTTTCACTTCTAAATTGACTAATATATCCCTAGGGTTTTCTGTGTGCTTGTAATTTAACTGTAAACTTTGCTTTAAAAAACCTTTGACCAAATGGTAATTTTTAGTCAACACTTCATGTTAACTAAAGTTTATACATTTTCCAATTATAGCAAATATTAATAATACTAGTAATAATAATAATAAATGTGTCATTTTTATAAACTATAAAAATATAAGAAAACAAATAAAATTAAATGACAAAGTTATATAATTAATTAAATTAAATATAGTTAATGGTTAATTATAAAAAAAAAGGGAGGGGGGGGGGGTGGGGAAGAAAAAATAAATAAATAAAACTTGAACTTAAATCTTTATCCTAATTTAATTCCAAGACTAATCCGAATCCTGATTCAAAGATAAAACCTAATCCTAACTTTAACCCAATTGTAATCTAATCCTAACACTATGTATCTAGAATTTTCCAATAGATTAAATTTAATTATTTTGTTAACATGATAATCACCAAAATAAATTTTATCTTAATCTAATACTAACCCATAATCTATCTCAACTCTTGAAACCACAACTATAAAAACCCACCCAATCACCAATACTTCCATTCACAACTTACAAAAAAATATATATATAATTGTGCCTTGTTCCAATGTGTTGTCGATGAAACCATCAGCACCCAAACAATCATCTTTTATTGACTACCACAACCAAACCACACACATCTTCAACTAGTTGCTCCCATGTTCAAGTTGCAACAAAAACCGAAACACCCTTTGTTGGCTACCTGCTGCTGCACATGTAACCCAAACCAAATAACCCCTCTTCCATGCTGCATATTGTCAACTAAACTCACCCATATCACCACCCTTTATTTGGCTACCTGTTTAGCTAAAGAACCGCCACAACACCACACCACCTTCGGCTGTTGGAGCCGAGAACCCCCACACACCACCATCACTTTCGAGCTTTTGTTGTTTATTTAATATCACCACCTACACACTACCGTACGCACCACCGTAGCTTGCCTAAGGGCTGCTACTGCTCGATGTTAACTGCTCCTGTTCGGGGCTATTTTGCTCGAAGAACGCAGCCAAAAGTGAAGCTTGGCTGCTGTTCAGAGCTGCGTCTGTTTGACCACCGATCACCACTATTCGCCACCGCAAACCGCCATTGTTGGCCGCCGGTTTTCTGCTGTTTTCCTGCTCGTTTTATGCATGAACCAAAGCACCTTCGGTTGCGTTCTTGCTGCTGCTCGTGTGCTTATTTGCGGGCCAATAGAGCGACACACACACACCACACACACTCATTTTTTTCTCTACTGCTGCTCGAACCATTCTTTGTTGCTACTACTGGTTGCTATTCGACTTACAACACTAACCGAACCCACGTTAGTATCCCGAAACCAATCTTCTATTTATTATTTATTATTTATATACAAACACCAAATTCCTCTATTAAGCATAACTCTCGTCGTTTAATCATTTGATAAATCGAAATCTAATCTCACACTATTAGCTCAACATTTAAAATCGCAAACCCACGAAAGGAACACAGAAACATAGATCAAACTAAGGTGTAAAAATCTAACACGAGATGAAGGTTTACTTCCTCTATTAAGCATAACTCTCTTGACTTACTTGATAGCACAGATGTTCGGGAGAAGTTGTACAACATCTAAACATGATTATAGTGGACACAAACTTGTTAAAAAAAACTTAATAACTCATAAGTTACTTATGAACTCATACTTGTCGGATTGAACAAACTAATGACCAAACTTATATCTCTAGGTTGAGATCCCATTCATTTACTCTCGTTCATTTACATCCGTGGAATAACTACATCTACTGTTAAGGTGAACTTCATAGCCCCACTTTTTAACTTTCTCTATTTACTTATTTTAAACTTTGGGGTGAGACACATGCTTGCTTTTAAAACTGTTTTACGCTTAGACACAAGTACTCGAAACTGTTTAACTGTGCTGCCATGCTATGTTTCATGCTAAATCCCTACCATGATATCGTTAATTGCTTAGTGTAACGCAAGCTTAGTTAATGTGATTAGGCCTACTGAGAGCGATGTCTCTATCTAGTTGACCGTTGGTCAATGGATACATATTAATGATTCAACGACACGAACATGATGTGTTTAGGTTAACTTATGTTTAGTCTCGATATCATAACTTCGGCACTTACTTTTGAACGATGTTGCTACATCAAACTTTATAACTAAATCTTGTGGTCTAAAACACTTTACTGGTTATTATTGATAAACCAATGTTGTTCACTCAACCATTTTTGGTTGACATTTTTAACCATGTTTTGTCTCAGGTACTTATATATTATGTTTCCGCTGTAGAACTTTGCTGTTACTTAGAAGTTAAGCCATGCACTGGGACCAGAGTTAACATATGCGTCAATAGCAATTTTGACGGCGTGTTAAAGTTGGTATCAGAGCGGTGGTTTTAGGGAACTAGGCAGTCTTAATGTGGACAACCCTGATTAATAGGGTGCATTAAAGTCTAGTCTACAACCTGACTTATAGCTTTAGAATATTATTACTTGCATCATATAAATACAATCTATTACTCTCTGACTCTGGGAGGAACTCCCATTGTGATTTAAGGTATTCTTTAACTCACGCGGATTATCTTTATAAGACCACCTCGGTTAGTGAAACCGAGAAATGTTACTCATGACTTCTGAAATGCTCGACCCTCCAACGTCAACTATTGAAATTTTATCACTAATATGACCTTATGGAGTGAGAATGGAATGGAAGTATGAATTAGTGAAATGTAATGATGCCTGATCAACGTGATTACATTACGGTAATTCATATAAAAATTCCAATATCATGACATGAGGAATAGAAAGTGAATCAAAGAAAATTCTGATAAGATTCATTCAAAAATCCCAATGTTATTATATAATGGGTGAAAAATAATCATCTTCTTATTAATAGAACTAGTTTTAACCAAATATCTATCTCATACATATGAGTAGATTGACAATCTCTCTCACGCTATAAAGGTTGTGAACCAAGGAACCTTGAAACTTTACATTCATTTCTCCTAACGACATATCTTTTTATCCTTGACGTTTAATCATCACTTGTTGTATCCGGGTTCACTCTATTATTACACCCTGGTGTAAACTTGCATATAGTTTTCAAGAACCAATTTCATTCGAATTCTCAAAACGTTGATCTTATAAACACCACATTCACTATCACGTTCTCTATGCCGAGATGGTAAATATCTCACAGGCATAACCTTTTAAAGAATAGAACCTTCCTGTGGGTATCTTTTTGATTATCAAGAAAATTTTCACGCTCGATTCCTTTGAACCATGCGAGTAATGATGTCATACCTAAATAATAATCGATTACCGTCAAATCAAAATCTAAGGTGAGCTACACCATCTGAAGTTTCTCCTTTTGCCTGTGGGCTATGGCATGAGCCAAATTCATCCTAATCACATCTGGAAACTACGATAGCAATTCCATCCTAACGTAACCTCCCCTCGGGCCGGTAAAGGCTACAGTTTAGATATGTGTTCTATCACTACATTGGAATCAGGTGATCCTTCACACGTTCAATATGATCAAGGGTAGCATTGATGTGATTATCATTATGTTACCTAAGGTCAAACATCACGTAATTTGTTGTACCTAAATAATAAATCGCGACCTTTAAATCGTTAACCACTTCCTGAAAAACTTACGATACTTCATTTCGCCTCAGTGTTAAAATCATGACTTTCTCTAATTAATCACTATTCACTCTATAGGAGTGTAGAGCTTACGTTTAGTAATGGATATATCATTCACAACACCTCAGTCTCATTAGATTGCATTGCCTAACCTCACATTGAGATTGGCACTTACTCATTAACAATAATGTGTGTTGAATATCATATTCTTCTCACACAAACTTCCACATAGATAAAAGTTCCAATCGTCAATTTACTCACCATCCGAACACTTTAGTAAGTGAACCTTATGCTTCTTGATACATAAGAGCTGCGAGGTTTACTCATCACTATAGACCTATCCACACATGTTAGTGGTGCATGACATCATGTCTTTACATCACCCTTAACCATTGGGAAATTCATACCATCCTGGAAATAATCATAGCTTCATTAAGAATGTGATAATTTGAATTTTCAAATCATCACAAAAGCCATTGCTTTAGCATGTCCTTATACTTGTCTAAGAGGACATCGGATTATTCATATCCAAGTAAGCGATTCATGACACGTCGTACAGAGCCCTCAGACATCAACTATCACTTGAACGATTCAAATTCTAAGTTACAGACTACCCAAGGATCTTATTTTCCATGCCTATTGGAATAATACTCTTTGTTACGTAACTCTAAATCCCAACTTATTCCAAGAGACTACTCCTTTGGTGATATTAACACTACCAGTTTTTTCCAGCCCAATTATTATTCATAACCAATTTGGCATTTGGAAAAATTAATATGTAACAACCCTCACTTTTCGACTTCTAAATTACTGAATTAACCCTAGGGTTATATGTCTGACTATATGTATTAAGGGTTGTTATATACAATTAAATATTGACCGAATAGTAATTTTTAGTCAACAATGTACGCTTAAATAAATAATATATTATTAATTTATATAATTTGAAATAATTTAACTAAGTATATAAACTTTGTATCACTTTTATTATTTAGTTAATGTATTATATATTTAACTATATAATAAATCCAATTATATATAAATGTAATAATATTTACAAACTTACTAAAGCTATAGTTTAATAATTAAAATCATAATTATTATTAAAAATATAAAATACCGAATTATTTATTATTTTTATGCAAAATTTGTATTTATTAATTAAATAAAAAAAATAAAATAAAAATAAAATAAAATATTATAGACAAATATTCTTGGAAAAACATTAAATCAATTTGTTTATTTATATAAAAAAAATCCTTAAAATAAATGAATTTAAAAAATAAATAAATAAATAAATAAATAAATAAATTACTTTTAATTAAAAAATGATAATGGAAAAACTACTTTTATTATTTTATTTTGTGCATTATCCCATGACCTAACATTTAATACTTTTAAATTTTAAAAATCCCATTAAGAATTAAAATATTTTTTCTTTTAATTATTTTATTCTTTTTACCTAATTTTTTTCAAGTATAAATACCCCTCATTTCTCATTCAAACTCACACCAAAATTTCTCTCATTCTCTCTTTGAAGAATTAGTACTAGTAAGTATTCTTTTCTTACTTTTTATTTTTACTTTTTACTTTTTACTTTTACTTTTTACTTCAGTTATTTTTTTCCGAAATATGTAAATAATGTTATAAATTATATGCAATTAAAAATAAAATAAATAACATGTATACACTATTACTATTACTAGCACCTATAACCTACTACTTATATTGTAACATAAAAACATTTTGGGATATGTATTAGAGACGTATAGATCTTTGAACTTTCTTGACGAATGGCTTCTACGAGATTCTAGGCAGAGGGTTTGGATTTCCGATTTAAAGGGTCCTATGGCTCAAGCCCCTAGATTTAAATTAGCCATTCGAAGGGAAAGGGGTGATTAGAAGCTTACCTAATACGGCAAGTATCCTAAAATGAAAAACATTCATAAAAGTAGAAACTCTCTAGTCATAGAAACTTAGTAAAATAAGAAACTTTCTAAAAATGGAAACTTTATAAAAATAGTAACGTACTAGGAATAGAAACTTAGTAAAACAAACTATACTTAAACACATACTTAAACTTAAACATGGGCAAAACACTTAACTACTCTTAAATGTCATAGGTTAACTTTCCTGCTCACTCGTTCAACTCTCTATTCCGAGGAATAACTCTTTCTCTCTACTTACTAAGGTGAATTCATAGCCCCTCTTTATTGCTAGCAAACTTACTTACTTTACTTGGGGTGAGACACATGCTGTTTTTACTTTTTACAATTTAGACACAAGTACCAAACTGTTAAACTATGCTATACCCGGCTATGTCCGACTAAGTCCCTACAGTGATATTTTTAATTGCTGCTGCATGCTTAATTATTAGGGGTAGGCCTATCGGGAGTAACGTCCCCGATACATTTGACTAAGTCTTTGTATCACTTGATAATGAAATTAAACCGACAAGGACAGACACAACTTGTCATGGGGCAAACTTGAACGTTTAGTCTAAATATCACGCATTGGCATAACTTTTTGATCCTGCGGGAGATCAACTTTACAAATTAAATCTTGTGGTCTAAAACAACGGTCAAACTTTTTGTTAAATCTATGAACTTCACTCAACCTTTTTGGTTGACACTTTAGCATGTTTTGTCTCAGGTGCTGTTTGATTCAAGCTCTTATACTTACTGCTTATGTGATGCTACTTGGACATAGGATCAAGCGATATTGCATTTATTACTTCTGCATGTGAACATTTACGTTATTGTTATTCCTGTCATTGTAACGACATTTCATTTTCCGCTGCGTACTCATTAAAGTTAAATTCATCATTTAGTATTGTTCTCGTTATTTATAATATGTTGGTATGTTTTGATATTAGTGACGTTCCTTCCAGACCCTATTGGGAGGACGTTACAGATTGGTATCAGAGCATAACCAGGCTGTTATAGAGAACCAGGATTGCATTTTTATGTGTGCCTTACTTGTTAGCTAGGGTGCCTTAGCAATCTAGGAAACTATAACCTTTCCTGCCTTAGACTTAAAGCACTTAGGATTACCTTATAATCTTAACAACCTTGCTTTGATAATCTTGGCTTAAAATGCTAATCAAAGTCTCTTTCCTAATGTTAGAATGTCTAATTTTTATCAAGCGAACAAAATGACTCTTTTCAAGCCGACCGAAGAAGATACTAAAGGGTCTTCCACTGAAAGACCAGCCCAAAGTCTACCTTATGGCTTTGGTGGTCCTCGTTCACCAAACTATAGTCCGGATACTTTACCTAATTCTCCTGATCACTACCTGACCCCGAAAACTGAAGACAAGGGGAAACATCCTGAGGAAACTGGTCCGTCAAGGAAAAGAGTCCGATCTTCTTTTTATAATGATGCTGCTAAGTATGAGGGTTTGCTTCACCACATGGCGAGAGTGGAGGTCCGTATGGATGAGAAGAACCGCGAAATTAAGAAGTTGGTGGAGGAAAATGTTGAACTAAGAAAAGAATTAAGGCTCCTAAAGTACGAGGAAGAATGCAACACTCGTTGGGGAAAGCAATCACTTGCTCATCTCCAGGAGGATGTTAACTTCCGAATGAAAATGGAGAGAAGTCGAGTCGACAAGCAACTTGCCCTAAGGGAATACGACATCAATGCCGTTAACAGTCGTGTTACCAACCTTTATGACAATCTCGAATATCTCTACGAAAAGGAAAAGGGGAAGAACGAGCGATATGATAAGTTTATCAAAGAGTCTCTCGACTCTCAAACCGAAAGGTTAGAGAAACTTGTGAAGAATAACATGGAAAAAGTGATGAAGCAGTTTGAGGACGAAAAGAAGAGATATGGAGATTATTTCAATCTTAATAATCTTTAGTTATCTTTCCTATTTTTCCATCTATGTAAAGGCTATGCCTTAAAACTATTTCTAATTCCGAATCGTGTATTAAGGCTTATTTAATGCCTAGTTCCTTAATAAAATAAAGTGTTTTATTTATATCATGTGTTACGATAAAACTGTTCATGTTCCATTGGGAAATAGAGAGACTCTCGTCATCTAAGGTGAAAATAGTGGTTCCAATCTCAACATCATCTCATGTATTAAAACTCGCAAATACCTTAAGAAAGGTTATCCAGCTATTCTAGCTCACGTTAAGATGATTGAATCGAAAGAGAAGCGTATTGAAGATGTACCAGTGGTAAAAGACTTTCCCGATGTGTTTCCTGAAGATCTTCCTGGTCTTCCACCTCCTCGACAAGTTGAATTTCAAATTGATTTAACTCCTGGTGCTGCTCCTATTGCTAAAGCGCCGTATTGTTTAGTACCCTCCGAGATGAAGGAACTTTTCAACCAGCTCCAAGAACTATTGGATAAAGGTTTCATTCGTCCAAGCTTGTCCCCATGGGGAGCTCCTATTCTATTTGTTAAAAAGAAGGATGGTACGTTAAGGATGTGCATTAATTACCGCGAACTTAACAAGCTTACTATCAAGAACCGTTATCCGTTGCCACGTATTGATGATCTATTCGACCAACTTCAAGGGTCAAGTGTTTATTCAAAGATTGATTTGAGGTCCGGATATCACCAACTTAGAGTTAAGGAATCTGATATTCCTAAGACTGCTTTTTGCACTCGTTATGGGCACTATGAATTCTGTGTCATGCCTTTTGGTTTGACCAATGCTCCTGCCATTTTCATGGATCTCATGAACCGTGTCTGCAAACCTTATCTCGATAAATTCATCATTGTTTTCATTGATGACATTTTGATCTACTCCAAGAGTGAGAAGGAACATGAGCAACATCTACGCGTGATTCTTGAACTCTTATGAAAGGAACAACTCTACGCTAAGTTTTCTAAGTGCGAGTTTTGGCTCAAAACCGTACAATTCCTTGGACACGTTGTTGATAGTAATGGAATACATGTCGATCCAGCTAAGATTACCGCTATCCAGAACTGGGAGATACCAAAGACTGCGAAGCATATTCGTCAATTTTTGGGACTTTCCGGTTATTATTGGAGATTCATAAAGGATTTTTCCCTTCTTGCCAAACCTCTTACGAAGCTAACTCAAAAAGGGAAGAAGTTTGAGTGGTCCGAAGAACAGGAATCTGCTTTCAAGATTCTGAAAGAGAAGTTGACCACAGCCCCGATTCTATCTTTACCTGAAGGTACTGACGATTTTGTTGTTTACTGCGATGCCTCAAAGCAAGGCTTTGGTTGTGTTTTAATGCAACGTGAAAAGGTTATTGCCTACGCATCTAGACAGTTGAAGAAACACGAGGAGAACTATACCACACACGACCTTGAGTTAGGTGCCGTGGTATTTGCATTAAAGATATGGAGACATTATCTATATGGTACCCAGTTTACGGTGTACACTGACCATAAAAGTCTTCGACACATCTTTGATCAAAAACAGCTGAATATGAGGCAAAGCCGATGGCTCGAGTTATTGAACGATTATGACTGTAAGATGGAATATCATCCTGGCAAGGCAAACGTAGTTGCTGATGCCCTTAGTCGAAAAGACGATGTTAAACGTGTTCGTGCCTTAAACCTGAAAATCAAATCAAATCTTATATCACGAATCTGCGAAGCTCAACTGGAAGCTATTAAACCAACACTTATCAAAGGTGAAGGACCTATCGGTTTCGAGAACCAACTCCAAGTGAAAGCTAATGGTACACGGTACTTTGGCAACAGAATTTGGGTTCCTCGCTTCGGTAATCTCCGTGAACTAGTCTTGAATGAAGCTCATAAGACTAGGTATTCTATTCATCTGGGTTCCAGTAAGATGTACCACGATGTGAAGGAATTCTACTGGTGGCCTAATATGAAAGCTGACATTGCTACTTATGTTAATAAGTGTCTCACTTGTTTGAAAGTCAAGGCTGAACATCAAAAGCCTTCTGGTCTGTTGACACAACCCGATATTCCGCAGTGGAAGTGGGAATGTATCACTATGGACTATATTACTAAATTGCCCAAGACTTCTAGTGGCAATGATACTATATGGGTCATAGTAGATCGTCTTACTAAATCTGCTCATTTCTTACCGATCAAGGAGACCGGCAAGATGGAGAGATTGTTACAACTGTATATCAAAGAAATTGTCTCTCGTCATGGTGTTCCTATATCAATAATATCCGATCGCGATAGTAGATTCACTTCCAGATTCTGGAAATCCTTACAATCTGCTCTTGGAACTCAACTCGACATGAGTACTGCTTATCATCCGCAAACCGATGGTCAAAGTGAACGAACCATTCAAACATTGGAAGATATGCTTCGTGCTTGTGTTATCGACTTCGGCAAAGGCTGGGATAGACATTTGCCTTTGGTTGAATTCTCTTACAATAATAGTTACCACTCAAGTATTAAGGCTGCACCTTTTGAGGCCTTATACGGACGAAAATGTAGATCCCCACCCTGCTGGGATGAATTAGAGGACAGACAGTTAACTGGTCCTGAAATCATACACGAGACAACCGAAAAGATAGTTCAGATTAAGAAACGAATAGAAACTACCCGCAGCCGACAGAAGAGCTATGCTAATAAAGGTCGGAAAGATTTGGAATTCCAAGTTGGTGACAGTGTCATGTTAAAAGTATCCCCTTGGAAAGGCGTCATTCGTTTTGGTAAACGAAGCAAACTAAGTTCGCATTTTGTTGGACCCTTCAAGATTACTGAAAGGATCGGACCCGTCGCTTATCGATTAGAATTACCTACTGAACTTAGCAGCGTACACAACGTATTTCATGTCTCGAATCTTAAAAAGTGTCTCGCTGATGACACTCTCGTTATTCCTTTGGATGACATTCGCATTGATGATAAAATGCACTTCATAGAGGAACCCGTAGAAGTCATGGACCGATCTGCTAAACGCTTAAAACAAAGCACCATACCTATTGTTAAGATCCGTTGGAATTCACAACGTGGCCCCGAGTATACCTGGGAACGTGAAGACCAAATGAAACAGAAATATCCCCATCTCTTCTCAATCGCTGATGCATCCGAGAAGTCTACCTAAAACTTTGGGACGAAGTTCTTATTAACGGGGAGGTACTGTAACAACCCTCACTTTTCGACTTCTAAATTACTGAATTAACCCTAGGATTATATGTCTGACTATATGTATTAAGGGTTGTTATATACAATTAAATATTGACCGAATAGTAATTTTTAGTCAACAATGTACGCTTAAATAAATAATATATTATTAATTTATATAATTTGAAATAATTTAACTAAGTATATAAACTTTGTATCACTTTTATTATTTAGTTAATGTATTATATAATTAACTATATAATAAATCCAATTATATATAAATGTAATAATATTTACAAACTTACTAAAGCTATAGTTTTATAATTAAAATCATAATTATTATTAAAAATACAAAATACCGAATTATTTATTATTTTTATGCAAAATTTGTATTTATTAATTAAATAAAAAAAATAAAATAAAATATTATAGACAAATATTTTTGGAAAAACATTAAATCAATTTTTTTATTTATATAAAAAAAATCCTTAAAATAAATGAATTTAAAAAATAAATAAATAAATAAATAAATAAATTACTTTTAATTAAAAAATGATAATGGAAAAACTACTTTTATTAGTTTATTTTGTGCATTATCCCATGACCTAACATTTAATACTTTTAAATTTTAAAAATCCCATTAAGAATTAAAATATTTTTTCTTTTAATTATTTTATTCTTTTTACCTAATTTTTTTCAAGTATAAATACCCCTCATTTTTCATTCAAACTCACACCAAAATTTCTCATTCTCTCTTTGAAGAATTAGTACTAGTAAGTATTTATTTCTTACTTTTTATTTTTACTTTTTACTTTTTACTTTTACTTTTACTTTTTACTTCAGTTATTTTTTTCCGAAATATGTAAATAATGTTATAAATTATAGGCAATTAAAAATAAAATAAATAACATGTATACACTATTACTATTACTAGCACCTATAACCTACTACTTATATTGTAACATAAAAACATTTTGGGATATGTATTAGAGACGTATAGATCTTCGAACTTTCTTGACGAATGGCTTCTACGAGATTCTAGGCAGAGGGTTTGGATTTCCGATTTAAAGGGTCCTATGGCTCAAGCCCCTAGATTTAAATTAGCCATTCGAAGGGAAAGGGGTGATTAGAAGCTTATCTAATACGGCAAGTATCCTAAAATGAAAAACACTCATAAAAGTAGAAACTCTCTAGTCATAGAAACTTAGTAAAATAAGAAACTTTCTAAAAATGGAAACTTTATAAAAATAGTAACGTACTAGGAATAGAAACTTAGTAAAACAAACTATACTTAAACACATACTTAAACTTAAACATGGGCAAAACACTTAACTACTCTTAAATGTCATAGGTTAACTTTCCTACTCTTAAATGTCATAGCCCCTCTTTATTGCTAGCAAACTTACTTACTTTACTTGGGGTGAGACACATGCAGTTTTTACTTTTTACAATTTAGACACAAGTACCAAACTGTTAAACTATGCTATACCCGGCTATGTCCGACTAAGTCCCTACAGTGATATTTTTAATTGCTGCTGCATGCTTAATTATTGGGGGTAGGCCTATCGGGAGTAACGTCCCCGATACATTTGACTAAGTCTTTGTATCACTTGATAATGAAATTAAACCGACAAGGACAGACACAACTTGTCATGGGGCAAACTTGAACGTTTAGTCTAAATATCAAGCATTGGCATAACTTTTTGATCCTGCGGGAGATCAACTTTACAAATTAAATCTTGTGGTCTAAAACAACGGTCAAACTTTTTGTTAAACCTATGAACTTCACTCAACCTTTTTGGTTGACACTTTAGCATGTTTTGTCTCAGGTGCTGTTTGATTCAAGCTCTTATACTTACTGCTTATGTGATGCTACTTGGACATAGGATCAAGCGATATCGCATTTATTACTTCTGCATGTGAACATTTACGTTATTGTTATTCCTGTCATTGTAACGACATTTCATTTTCTGCTGCGTACTCATTAAAGTTAAATTCATCATTTAGTATTGTTCTCGTTATTTATAATATGTTGGTATGTTTTGATATTAGTGACGTTCCTTCCAGACCCTATTGGGAGGACGTTACATAATAGGTAATTAACTTCTCATTCCCCTACCTCACTTGTCAGCAACAGCTTCACACTTAAAACATTTTGGTCCAAAAACTTATGCCCTGATAATAGTCACCAACCACATTTAAATTCATTGGTTACATTTGTTGGTTAAATGTCATCCGAAATTTTCAAAGTCCTTCACTCGATTTTCCTCGACCCTTCTCCAACTCGTAACCTTCGAAATATGAATATTCTGTTTAACAAATTTTTACACACTATGATTGGATCACATTTCTTCTCATCCTCCGTGCAAGAATACAACATACCTCTTTGTGTTCCTCAACTATTCCTTTTAGGATCGGTCGTGGCATAATTGCGGGCTGAAAAATCAATGTCTAAAGTACGCTTAGTAATCACCCTAGTTATAGGAAATACACTAAGTGGGTTTCTACCCTAAGTGTTATTACAGTGGGTATCACATATATAGATTTCACTAAGCTCATTGAGAAGTTTCTACTTCTGATATTTCACGGCTAAACCACAACACCCTCGTAAACATCAATTCTATATTTTGTGGCACGAGAAATCATCTTTCGAAGATTTTCTCACCCGGTGTAAACTATTCTTTATAGCCATTGATTCACGTTCCTCTCATCCAAACCTAAACTTATGAGTAAGAATGAACCCTAGTACGACTCATCCGTCTGTGCGAGGGTGTCTCTCTCGTTAAGAGATCACACCTTTTATGCGGGTTCCTTTTGGAAATGTAATGTAGATTATTTTAAAAATATATGATCCTCGCTATCCTCTATGAAGGAGATACCTTAAACATTTATGATATTTATGTGTTTACTCTAAACATTTCTTCCTTCGTGGGTTACAACTAGATGTTATCCTAGTCGAGTTTCGACCTCTGTTTCGACATGTAACTGAAATCATGATCATAAAGTTACATTCTAATGTGCTTTTAAAAACTCTTTCCAAAGATAAGTTCGCATGTATTATAATATACTGAACGATATCTTTCATTAACCACTCAGACCATCTTGAGGGCATTTTTGCAATTATGGCTTGCTTTGCATATAAGCCCGATTAGTGACTCCTCAGCTAACATCTCGTTTCGTCTATTCACATTAGACATTTTTTGAAAACCAGAGACATCATGTCTATGGTCACCATCCGAAATTAACAGTTAATACTATCAGTAACAAACACAAGCCATGCAACAAATTTCATGATTGTGATCTCCACGTGTTCCTCTCGGTTTTGTCTGCCCTAGTATTGCGGCATAACCTCTCAAGGTTTTAAATGATCTCAATATTGTTCATAACACATTTCATGTGTCCAATTTACTTAAATGCTTGTATAGCAACATCATCCATTTTGAGGAAAACTAGTCAGATGACACTCTTGTTATCCCTTTGGATGACCTCCGCGTTGATAATAAAATGCACTTCCTTGAAGAACCTATAGAAGTTATGGATCGTGAGGTTAAACGTTTGAAACAAAGCAATATTCCTATTGTTAAGATACGTTGGAATTCACCCAAAGGCCCCGAGCATACCTGGGAATGTGAAGACCAAATGAAACAAAAATATCCCCATCGCTTCTCAACTGCTTGTGCTTCCGAGAAGTCTACCTAAAACTTCGGGACGAAGTTTTTATTAACGGGGAGGTACTATAACAACCCTCACTTTTTCACTTCTAAATTGACTAATATATCCCTAGGGTTTTCTATGTGCTTGTAATTTAACTGTAAACTTTGCTTAAACAAAACGTTGACCAAATGGTAATTTTTAGTCAACACTTCATGTTAACTAAAGTTTATACATTTTCCAATTATAGCAAATATTAATAATACTACTAGTAGTAGTAGTAGTAGTAGTAGTAGTAGTAGTAGTAATAATAATAATAATAATAATAATAATAATAATAATAATAATAATAATAATAATAATAATAATAATAATAATAATAATAATAATAATTAATAATAATAATAATAATAATAATAATAATAATAATAATAATAATAATAATAATAATAATAATAATAAATGTGTCATTTTTATAAACTATAAAACTATAGGGAAACAAATAAAATTAAATGACAAATTTATATAATTAATTAAATTAAATACAGTTAATGGTTACTTAAAAAAGGGGAGGGGGGAATAAATAAATAAAACTTGAACTTAAATTTTTATCCTAATTTAATTCGAAGACTGATTCGAATCCTGATTCAAAGATAAAGCCTAATCCTAACTTTAAACCAATTGTAATCTAACTAACACTAAGTATCTAGAATTTTCCAATAGATTAAATTTGATTATTTTGTTAACATGATAATCACCAAAATAAATTTTATCCTAATCTAATACTAACCAATAATCTATCTCAACTCTTGAAACCACAACTATAAAAACCCACCCAATCACCAATACTTTCATTCATAACTTACAAAAAAAAAATATAATTGTGCCTTGTTCCCATGTGTTGTCGATGAAACCATCACAACCCAAACAATCGACTTTTGTTGACTACCACAACCAAACCACACACATCTTTAACTAGCTGCTCCCTTGTTCAAGTTGCAACAAAAACCTAAACACCCTTTGTTGGCTACCTGATGCTGCACATGTAACCCAAACCAAATAACCCCTCTTCCATGCTGCATATTGTCGACTAAACTCACCTATATCACCACCCTTTATTTAGCTGCCTGTTTGGCCAAAGAACCACCACAACACCACACCACATTTGGCTGTTGGAGCCGAGAACCCCCACACACCACCATCACTTTCAAGCTTTTATTGTTTGTTTAATATCACCACCTACACACCACCGTACGTACCACCGTAGCTAGCGTGAGGGCTGCTGCTGCTCGATGTTAACTGCTCCTGTTCGAGGCTATTTTCTGCTCGAAGAACACAGCCAAAAGCGAAGCTTGGCTGCTGTTCGGAGCTGCGTCTATTCGACCGCCGATCACCACTATTCGCCACCGTAAATCGCCGTTGTTGGCCACCGGTTTTCTGCTGTTTTCTTGCTCATTTTATGCATGAACCGAAGCACCTTCAGTTGTGTTCTTGCTGCTGCTCGTGTGCTTGTTTGCGGGCTGATGGAACAACACACACACCACACACTCATTTTTTTCTCTACTGCTGTTCGAACATTTCTTTGTTGCTGCTACTTGTTGCTATTCGACTTGCAACACTAACCGAACCCACGTTAGTATCCCGAGACCAATCTTCTATTTGTTATTTATTATTTATTATTTATATACAAACACCAAATTCCTCTATTAAGCATAACTCTCGTCGTTTAATAATTTGATGAATCGAAATCTAATCTCACACTATTAGCTCAACATTTAAAATCACAAGCCCACGAAAGGAACAAAGAAACAGAGATCAAACTAAGGTGTAAATCTCTAACACGAGATGAAGGTTTACTTCCACGTTTTGGTGCACGACGGTTTCGTTTAAAAGGTATATCTTGATAAAATCTTGTAGATCAATCTTTTATTATGCTTAAATTGAAATGTCCCATTCATATCGATTATAAACGTTCCATATTAATTGATTTCGTTGCGAGGTTTTGACCTCTATATGAGACGTTTTTCAAAGACTGCATTCGTTTTTAAAACAAACCATAACCGTTATTTTATCGACAAGGTTAAAAAGACACCACCTAGATTATCCAGAAATGATAATCTAAAAATATCACACTTACACACTACCAATACATATTTATTTACAATATTAATATGTTACAACAAAATAAATCTCGAATGCAGTTTTAAACAATATTATACAAACATGCTGACACCAAATCTTGTCCATATATTAGCATGCAACAGCGAAAGCTCTTAATAATCACATGAGAATAAATATGCTTTAAACGTTAACAAAAATGTTGGTGAGTTATAGGTTTAACCTATATATTTATCAAATTGCAATAATAGACCACAAGATTTCATATTTCAATATACATCCCATACATAGAGATAAAAATCATTCATATGGTGAACACCTGGTAACTGACATTAACAAGATGCATATAAAAATATCCCCTATCATTCCGGGAAATCCATCGGACATGATAAAACAACATCGAAGTACTAAAGCATCCGCAACCATGGATGGGGTTCGTTAGGCCCAATCGATCTATCTTTAGGATTCGCGTCAATTAGTAGATCGGTTTACTAATTCTTAGATGACCAAGCAAAAAGGGGCGTATTCGGCTTCGATCATTCACCCATATAATGTAGTTTCATTTACTTGTGTCTATTTCGTAAAACATTTATAAAACTGCATGTATTTTCATCCCAAAATATTAGATTTTAAAAGTGGGACTATAACTCACTTTCACATATTTTTACTTCGTCGGGAAGTAAGACTTGGTCAGTGGTTGATTCACGAACCTATAACAAATATGTACATATATATCAAAGTATGTTCAAAATATATTTACAACATTTTTAATACGTTTTACTGTTTTAAGTTTATTAAGTCAGCTGTCCTCGTTAGTAACCTACAACTAGTTGTCTACAGTTAGATGTACAAAAATAAATCGATATATATTATCTTAAATCAATCCACGACCCAGTGTATACACTTCTCAGGCTAGATCACAACTCAAAGTATATAAATTTTTGGAATCAAGCTCAACCCTGTATAGATAACTCCAACATTACTGCATATAGAGTGTCTATAATTGTTCCAAATAATATATATACATGGGTCGATATGATATGTCAAAACATTTGCATACGTATCTATGGTATCCCAAGATTACATAATATATTAGAATACATGTATAATACAATATGAGTTAGCTAGGATATGATTAATATAGATTTGTTACCAATTTTCACGTAGTTACAACAAGCAAAAATATCCAATCTTGTTTTACCCATAACTTCTTCGTTTTAAATCCGTTTTGAGTGATTCAAGTTGCTATGGTTTCATATTGAACTTAAGTTTATGAATATAAATATAAAAAGTATAAGTTTATAGTCGGAAATACAGGTTAAAAGTTCTTTTTGTAAAGGTAGTCATTTCAGTCGAAAGAACGACGTCTAGATGACCATTTTGATAAACATATTTCCACTTTGAGTTTAACCATGATTTTTGGATATAGTTTCATGTTCATAAGAAAAATAATTTTCCCAGAAGAACAACTTTTAAATCAAAGTTTATCATGGTTTTTAATTAACTAACCCAAAATAGCCCGCGGTGTTACTACGACGGCGTATATCCGGTTTTACGGTGTTTTTCGTGTTTTCAGGTTTTAAATCATTAAGTTAGCATATCATATAGATATAGAATATGTGTTTAGTTGATTTTAAAAGTCAAGTTAGAAGGATTAACTTTTGTTTGAGAATAATTTTAGAATTAACTAAACTATGTTCTAGTGATTACAAGTTTAAACCTTCGAATAAGGTAGTTTTATATATATGAATCGAATGATATTATGAACATAATTACTACCTATAGTTTAGTAGGTAAACCTACTGGAAATGATAAAAAAATAACTTGAGCTTCAAAGGATCTTTGATGGCTTGGAAGTTCTTGAAATAGAATCATGACACAAAAACAAGTTCAAGTAAGATTATTACTCGAATTAAGATAGTTATAGTTATAGAAATTGAATCAAAGCTTGAATATGAATATTACCTTGATTTAGAAAGATAACCTACTGTAAATAGCAAAGGTTTCTTGATCTTAGATGATTGCTTGGAATGGATTACGAAACTTGGAAGTAAACTTGTAAACTTGGAAGTGTTCTTGAGTAATTATTTTTATGATGATTATGTGATGACCCAGAAATTTCCGATCAAATTTAAACTTAATTTTTATATGTTTCCGACACGATAAGCAAAGTCTGTAATATTAAGTCTCAAAAGTTTGGAATTTTAATCATGTAATCAATTACCCTTTTGACTATGCTCGACAATTAACGAACATTCATGTGCATATAGATATGTATACATATAATATGTAGTTATATTAATTGAAAACGTTAACAAACTATTAGATGTATAATACTTTACATGAACGAAATTGATTCAATATATGCTTAATATATTTATCAACGAAATTAAAAGATAATATCAAATGATTGAATTATCAGTTACATTGTATTATGATTACGGGTCTCGGTTGTGAGGTTCACGTTGATTGAGAAATATTTCCCTTTTAACGGTATTCGGAATAAATGGTAAGGTGATTTACAATTTGGAATATAATTGTGATATTAACAGAAATATCATTACTTTCATTATTATTATTATTATTAATGTTAATATTAATATTAACATTTATTTTACTAAATTTATTATTTCTAATATATATATATATATATATATATATATGAAATTGAATAAATGTAACTTGTTATATCTTTATATTACTTGTATTATTATTAGATATTATCATTTAGAATCATTATTATTAATATAGATTATCATTATTATAATAATATATAATTTATTAATATTATCATTAATAATATTGTTATTAACATTATTATTAACAATTATTGTTATCATTATTATTAATAGTACTATTATTATATTGATTATTATTAATATTAACTATATTATTATTTTTATTAATATATTATAAGTATTACTATTATTATTAATAGTATTATTAATATTAATATTATTATAATTTGTGATTGTTAATTATTATTCATGATATTTTATATAATGCCAGATATATACATGCATATCAGACATCTATCTGTCTTCCTCACTTTATTTTTCTGTATACTCGTGATATCAGGTCAAGAATCACCAACCCTACCTTTTGACTTGGTCGATTTTTTTTAGAATCAATCATTCAAATCACAACATATGTTTTTCTACTTCTGTAATTGGAAAGAAAAATGGGTTCTTCATATTTTGTTTTTTTCCTTTTTTTTTCTTCCTCTGTACGAGCTTCTTTTTGGCTATAATTTGATTTCGAACAAAATTTTAAAATCCTTAGATGTGGTCTTGTTAGGAATCAGGTACTTAATCTTTCTGCAAAAATCTTGTGCTTCAATTCTTTCAAACGACTTCGAATTTAGGAGTCAAAATTTATTTTTCAAAAAGTCAAACATATGAACAAAGATCAAATTTGAATTGGTTTTTGATGTTTCGAGTTAATTAACGATTCCATTAGTTTCTATATACGATTACCAAATTATTTTATGTTATAACCAAAGTCTAATACGCGTTCAAAGTTGAAAATCATTTTTTTTTATTTTATAAGCTGCGATAGCAGCAAATTTTTTTATTTAATTTTTTTTTCTTTCCAATTCATTTAAACAACTATATATTTGCTGGTTGTTATAAGCCTTTAATGATAAAAAAATTAAATTTTGTTATTTGGATACATTATGTTCTGGGCGATGGAGTTCATGAGGAAGAAGAAGGCACTGTAATTACGGATTATATATTTATGAGGGGTGTATTAAAACAGAAAGAGCAAGACAGATTGGTGGTTGTATGAGTGTTTGTTAAGCGAGAGGTCTTAGGTTCGAAACTAGGGCAAGACATTAAATTTTTTTTTTTTTTAAGTTGCGGTTGGGCCATTTTCCTAATGGGTGGTTGGGCCGAGATACAAGTAATTAAGTTGAGCCATGAATAAATTGGGACAAGGCAGATCATAAGTTAAATAAATTATGAAGAGGATATAAGTAAAAAAAACAGATAAAGAAGAGTGGTGAGGGGTGTTGTGGGTGAGCAGGAGGTCGCGGGTTCGAATCTTGTCTGGAACATTTCTTTTTAGAAAAAGCTTGGAGAGGGTATACACTTTTATTTTATTTCAATTATTTATTATTATGTTTATTATTGTTATTATTGTGATTCTTATTATTATTATATTTGTTAATACTAATTATTATTATTATTATTATTATTATTATTACTATTATTATTATTATTATTATTATTATTATTATTATTATTATTATTATTATTATTATTATTATTATTGTTATTGTTATTGTTATGACAAGTATTATTATTATTATTACCATGATCATGATTAAGGTTATAAATAAGTAAAATTATTAGTTAAGGCTATAATTATATACGTATACCGACTATAAATACAAAAAACGATTATAAAGATGATGACACATATAATTGAGTAACGACTTAAAATGAAGTATTATTATTATCAATATCATTATATTATTATTACTATGAACATAAGTACGATATGTATGATATAAATAGAGATAAAATTATTAGTATTAACAATTATGAATACGTGTAAAATCTAAATAAGTTTATGGATTGTATATGTATAACACATCTTTTATTATTGAAACTTTATTTTAATTATTACTAAATTTATGATTTTATCATTTGTACAATTATATTAATATTATAATTATTATCACTTTTATTATTACTACTACTATTATTACTATTACTATTATTATTGTTATTATCAGTATTATCTATAATATTATTATTATTATTAAAATAATTATGCCTACTAAAAGTAAAAGTTTCAATGACGTCATTAAGATTATAAGTATAAAAATAAAGAATATATATATACATAAATATATTTTGTACACATAACTTAACTATATTAACATTTATATATATATAAATATATATATATATATATATATATATATATATATATATATATATATATATATATATATATATATATATATATATATATATATATATATATATATATATATATATATATATATATAAATAATGAAAATATATAAATAAATAATAAAACTTATAAATTATCAAATATATAAATTACATCACTATTAATAATATATATATTTGTTCGATTACAAGTATATGTTTTAATATATATATATATATATATATATATATATATATATATATATATATATATATATATATATATATATATATATATATATATATATATATATATATATATATATATATAGGTTCGTGAATCCGAGACCAACCCTGCATTGTTCAATATAGTCATATGTATTTTTACTACAAAATACATTAGGTGAGTTTCATTTGCTCTTTTTACCCTTTATATTTTTGGGCTGAGAATACATGCGCAATTTTTATAAATGTTTTACGAAATAGACACAAGTAATCGAAACTACATTATATGGTTGAATGATCGAAGCCGAATATGCCTCTTTTGCTTGGTAACCTAAGAATTAGTAAACCGATCTACTAATTGACGCGAATCCTAAAGATAGATCTATTGGGCCTAACGAACCGCATCCAAAGTACCGGATGCTTTAGTACTTCGAATTCGTTTTTATCATGTCCGAAGAATTTCCCGGAATGATAGGGGATATTCTTATATACATCTTGTTAATGTCGGTTACCAGGTGTTCACCATATGAATGATTTTTGTCTCTATGCATGGGACGTATATTTATGAGAATTGGAAATGAAATTCTTGTGGTCTATTAAAATGATGGAAATGAATGTTTACGATAAACTAATAAACTCACCAACCTTTTGGTTGACACTTTAAAGCATGTTTATTCTCATGTATGAAAGAAATCTTCCGCTGTGCATTTGCTCAATTTAGAGATAATACCTGGAGTCATTCATGACATATTTCAAAAGACGTTGCATTCGAGTCGTTGAGTTCATCAAGATTATTATTAAGTCAATTATAGTGGGATGTATTATGAAATGGTATGCATGCCGACAACTTTCGATGTAATGAAAGTTTGTCTTTTTAAAAACGAATGCAATGTTTGTAAAATGTATCATATAGAGGCCAAGTACCTCGCGATGTAACCAAATGTAATGTATTCATCCAGATGGATTAGGACGGGTCGTTATAGGTGGTATCAGAGCGGTGGTCTTAGCGAACCAGGTCTACATTAGTGTGTCTAACTGATAGTCGTTAGGATGCATTAGTGAGTCTGGACATCGACCGTGTCTGCATGTCAAAATTTTTGCTTATCATTTTTGTCAGAAATTGCCTACTTATCACTCTTAGTCTAGACACATCTTATTTCATTGATTGCATGAATTGTGTAGAGACAAAATTCAGATTTTAGTGTATCTGTTACTGTAGACTTTGTCTGACACGTTTCCAATATTTCCTCCGTAATCTACGGGATCTCCTGTACTATACATAGATATTCTATGTAAATAGAATATCATCCGATATCCAAAAATCATTTCATAAAAATCCTTTACCTAACCGTTCAAGTTGAATTCCGCAACCAGTTCAAGTTCGTCGAATTCCGATAACTATTCCGATATGGATTTTCACTCGAGCTCCAAAAGCAGTGTAATCGGAATGGATCAACCGATTAGCCATAATCTATTCTGGATGAATTGGGGCTGGGTTCATAGCCTCCTCAATCATTGGAGGCAAGAAGAAGGTGATCCTTTTCATCCACCACATTGCCCTCTTGGCGAAGAACCTGAAGCACTTACCGGCGAACCTGTCTGAAACACCATTTTCTCTCTCATTTCCAGAGTATCTCGTCACGATTATATACTATACCCAATTCTAGATCATATTTATCCTCTCATCCGAACCGACAATCACCCCGGTGTAATAGAAGAAGTCAATGAGCTTCGCGCTCGGGTAGTGGCTTTGGAGAATATGGTGCAAAGGTTACAAACACCAGCAGCAGCACCAGCAGCATAACCTGTACCACCATCATCAACGCCAATAGTACCATTACCATCACCAACAACAACCGCATCGCAAACCTCAACTTCACAATTTATCACACGAACATCAATGTCACACGCACCATAGATACCAAGGAGTACCAACAACAATGAACGATGAAGTATTAATTCATAACTTCATTGAAGAAATATTCTGCGAAGAATATGTGGTTTCTAAAAGTTTTAGAGATTATTTATTCTAGCTCAAACTGAAAATCAAATGAGTTCAATATCATATTGACTCATTAAATCCATAATTACATCTGAAGAAAATATATATGTATATATATTTTCATAAAGATTGTAATTGAAAATTCTTTCGTACAAACTGTTAATGATGAAAATATTTTAACGGGTAGGTAATACCCAAGGAATATTTAGATTTCACATTAATAAGTTACACTGTACATTCTTCGAATCTGATTCAGCAGTCATTTACTAACCTACTTACAACCACCAATATAGGAATCCGTTCACCACAGAATAACCATTTTCATTTAATTTCATATTTGGATTTTGACCTATCAGAATCCAACAAGTGGCATAATTAAGAAAACATTTGACAAAATAAAATTTGTTAGAAACAAATAAATTAACTATGAGAAATTTTGTTAAGAATCCACGCTAACAAAATCCTAGCTAACTGTTCCTAGCTAACTGTTAATTCCGTATTACATTTTATTTATCGCAATTTATTTATCGCAATTTAATTATCGAAATTTATTTATCGAAATTTATATTCTCGCAATTTTATTTATCGTCATTTAATTTCTGTTATTTATTTTACGCACTTTAAATATCGAGACACGTATATAAGGTTTTGACATATCATATCGACACATCTATATATATTATTTGGAATAACCATAGACACTCTATATGCAGTAATGATCGAGTTCTCTATATAGGGTTGAGGTTGATTCTACAATAATATATATACTTTGAATTGTGATCGAGTCTGAGACATGTACACGGGTCACGATACGTATTAATTAATTCAAATATTATAAACTATATATGAATTATTGAATTAGTAACTGTGGAATGCTAACTGTGGACTACCAACATTGGACAATTCAAATGAATTAAAATATTGATATTAACAAATGAAACTGAACAATTCTTCAAGTTTGCCACTTGATTTCATCTTAAACCTCATTTGTATCTTGACGATTACAATCTGCGTTCAAATCTTTCATGATTCTTGAAAACACCTCAATTGAGAGATTGAACCATCTGAATCTCATCTACGGAAGGAAGGATTTATGCATATAGTTATGCACCTGAAAAACTCTCAGAAACTGAGTAAACGTTTAACACGTAGCTGTGCTAATTCCTTTAGTGTTATTATTACCCAAAATAACTTTGCAGTTCTTTTTCAAAATAGCCAATTTTGTCACAGCTCCAGCAAGACAACTTCGACTTTTCAACTAAAACGACCTTATTATAACCTTGATATATATGCGTGCTTATTTATTGTTACCAGAGAACCTTTTATATTACACCATATTACCATTAGCAAGTAATCATCTAAAAACACCATTCTCCTGAATTCACCTCGGATTGACAACCGATGATTCAGATATGGTAGCATTAAATGCAGAGGAAACAGCAAAATCATAGATGGTCTAAACGGCCAAAAATTTGATAATAAAGAATGGAGTGTTGGGAATGCTCGATAGAAAATTTGGTACTAAAAAACATATTGAACTAACCATGAAGAAGACCAAGGACAAATAAAAGGACCAAACCCTATATTCAAATATTTCAGGTAATCCTGGACCCGATGAAATCTTTAGAGAATATCCTACTCCGAAGTCATGTTAAAATCTTGAAGAAAATTTTTCCTTATCAACTTTCGAACATAAAAATTCCAAAATATCATCATAAATATCTTCGATAATTCTGAAGATATTTTCCTAAATATTCTCGTCCTAAATTATATACCTCTTCGTGCTATCTGTATTCCATTATATTGGAAACTTCTGTAAAAATCTAAGTATAAACTACGAATGAATTCTGAAGTAGTGTTGGGAACTGAAGCATGAGTTAGTATAATATAATGACACTTGATCAACATGATTATATTACAGTAAATCATGATGAGTTTCTAATGGGACGTGATGATTTACAGAATCATAACGTCATCATGTGCCATGTTACATAATGCTTTCATTCTACTTAACTTCTGAACATATCAAGAAAATATATTCTTGATAGTTGTATCCTCAGTAATTCTGGTAATTTGACAAATCAAATTGTGCTACTACCTTTCCTTTCTACCTGGTATATTATGATAATTCGAAACTCCATACCTATGAAGTCTGGACCATTACTTGCAAAAAGAAAACAAAAGCATGAAGTTCCGAAAGAGAAAGGGGGTATAAATCGCAGCAAATAGGAGAGAGCATTAACTATGGATGACAATGATTATAGGAGACAGAAGCAGGGACATCAAAATATAAGGGAAAATATAAAATCCAACAACAACGTAGAAATTACACACTGTGTATATCAATGTTTATCGCAACATAAAGACATGGGAGAATTAAAAACACTATAACCCCAAGTGCGAAGTAGAAGAAAGCAGATTCCTCTGGTAGAAGTTGGAAAAGGAGAATGATTGTTGCAAAAGTAAGGAGAAGGACAAGGATCAGAACTGGATTAAGCATTTTCACAATCTTTTGAATGTATGGACTAAGAAAGAAAGTATATGAATAGTGAGAAAAATGGAATGAAAGAGCTTGATTTATAATTGAAATATTAGACAGAGTAATCGAAGAAAATCACCGCATTTAATTATAGAGATCTTAATTTCTTTATTCGTCGAAGAATCAAATCTTTTAGATTTCGAAGATTTTCTTTAAATCCCTTGAATTCCGGAATCCAACCAAGACAACGTCAAAGATTAAGACGAAACTTTACATATTCACTTCACTCTTTTGTGATAGCTTCATTCGTGCTCTTCAAGTAATCGAATTATTTTATCTATATTACTCTATGGTAATAAAATTCTATTTTATCAACTCATATTCGTCATGAAAACATTTTTATTGTTATCCATGACGACCTCACTCAAATTTCGAGACAAATTTCTTTAACGGGTAGGTACTGTGACGACCCAGAAATTTCCGATCAAATTTAAACTTAATTTTTATATGTTTCCGACACGATAAGCAAAGTCTGTAATATTAAGTCTCAAAAGTTTGGAATTTCAATCATGTAATCAATTACCCTTTTGACTATGCTCGACGATTCACGAACATTCATGTGCATATAGATATGTATACATATAATATGTAGTTATATTAATTGAAAACGTTAACAAACTATTAGATGTATAATACTTTACATGAACGAAATTGATTCAATATATGCTTAATATATTTATCAATGAAATTAAAAGATAATATCAAATGATTGAATTATCAGTTACATTGTATTATGATTACGGGTCTCGGTTTTGAGGTCCACGTTGATTGAGAAATCTTTCCCTTTTAACGGTATTCGGAATAAATGGTAAGTTGATTTACAATTTGGAATATAATTGTGATATTAACAGAAATATCATTACTTTCATTATTATTATTATTATTATTATTATTATTATTAATGTTAATATTAATATTAACATTTATTTTACTAAATTTATTATTTCTAATATATATATATATATATATATATATATATATATATATATATATATATATATATATATATATATATATATATATATATATATATGAAATTGAATAAATGTAACTTGTTATATCTTTATATTACTTGTATTATTATTAGATATTATCATTTAGAATTTAGAATCATTATCATTAATATAGATTATCATTATTATAATAATATATAATTTATTAATATTATCATTAATAATATTGTTATTAACATTATTATTAACAATTATTGTTATCATTATTATTAATAGTACTATTATTATGATGATTATTATTAATATTAACTATATTATTATTTTTGTTAATATATTATAAGTATTACTATTATTATTAATATTATTATTAATATTAATATTATTATAATTTGTGATTGTTAATTATTATTCATGATATTTTATATAATCCCATATATATATACGCATATCAGACATCTATCTGTCTTCCTCACTTTATTTTTCTATATACTCGTGATATCAAGTCCAGAATCACCAACCCTACCTTTTGACTTGGTCAATTTTTTTTAGAATCAATCATTCAAATCACAACATATATTTTTCTACTTCTGTAATTGGTAAGAAAAATGGGTTCTTCATATTTTCTTTTTTTTTCTTTTTTGTTTCTTCCTCTGTACGAGCTCCTTTTTGGCTATAATTCGATTTCGAACAAAATTTTAAAATCCTTAGATGTGGTCTTGTTAGGAATCAGGTACTTAATCTTTCTGCAAAAATCTTGTGCTTCAATTCTTTCAAACGACTTCGGATTTAGGAGTCAAAATTTATTTTTCAAAGAGTCAAACATATGAACAAAGATCAAATTCGAATTGGTTTTTGATGTTTCGAGTTAATTAATGATTCCATTAGTTTCTATATACGATTACCAAACCATTTTATGTTATAACCAAAGTCTAATACGCGTTCGAAGTTGAAAATCAATATTTTTATTTTATAAGCTGCGACAGCAGCAAATTTTTTTTATTTAATTTTTTTTTTCTTTCCAATTCATTTAAACAACTATATATTTGCTGGTTGTTATAAGCCTTTAATGATAAAAAAAAAATAAATTTCGTTATTTGGATATATTATGTTCTGGGCGATGGAGTTCATGAGGAAGAAGAAGGCACTGTAATTACGGATTATATATTTATGAGGGGTGTATTAAAACAGAAAGAGCAAGACAGATTGGTGGTTGTGTGAGTGTTTGTTAAGCGAGAGGTCTTAGGTTCGAAACTAGGCTGATAGTTAAAGCTAAGGGGTATAAAATACTATTAAATTTTAGAAGGAAATACTATTAAATACGATACAATTTTATACAAGATATTTATTTATTTATAGAATGGATATACTTAAACCTTGCTACAACACTTATAGGCAGTGTACCTAATCGTACAGTAGTGTAGTTTTTAGTAAGTCCGGTTCGTTCCACAGGGAAATTCTTTAAACAAAGCTTAACGCTATATTAGTTTACTTTTATAAAAATACAAATATATATATAAGTAATATTATTATTATAAAGGAGGGTTTTTACCGTTTAATGACCGGTTTGTCGATTTTAAAACTTTAGTCGCAGTTAAAATCACATGTAAAATATTAAATAAAAGACTTAATTTAAAGCGTAAAGTAAATAACGATAATGAAATTACGAATAATAAAAGTGCGATAAAATAAACTTGCGATAATTAAAAAGTACGATAATTAAAAGTGCAATTAAATACAATAACAATAAATAAAAGTGCTATAATTAGAAGTGCAATTAAATATAAAATAAAGGAAATTAAATATGAAATAAAAGAATTATGCTTATTTAAACTTCCGTAATCATGATGTTTGACGTGTTGATTTTAGTTTTATGCCCATGGGTTAATTGTCCTTCGTCCTGGATTATTTAATATGTCCGTCTGGTTTTTGTCCATAACAGTCCATCAGTCATAAATATAAAGTACGAGTATCCTCGTCAAATTATCCTTATACCCGAAGTTAAATATTCCAACTAATTGGGGACTTAAACTGTAACAAGATTTTAATACTTTGTTTAATAATTACACCAGGATGTCGACTGAGTGTAACCCAAGGTTTTAATACTTTGTTAACAATTATGCCAAGTGTCCTTGTACATAATTTCACCCCTGTTTTAATAATTATAGTGGCTATTAATCCATTCCCGTGTCCGGTTAAATGAACGATTATTCGTACATATAAATACCCCGCCCATCGTGTCTGATTGAGTGTATATGGTAATTTATGGGTACGTCCAATTATAAATCTTTAGATTAACATTAACAAACTATCATTTAGTTAAACAAATATAAAGCCCATTAATAACCCATAGTCTAATTTCCACAAGTGTCGTTCTTTTGTCCAAATCCCAATTATGGTACAAAGCCCAATTACCCAATTTTAGTAATTAGCCCAACATCATGATTACTTCGAATTAAATAAGCATAATAATAACTTAGCTACGAGACATTAAATTAAAAAGGTTGAACATAACTTACAATGATTAAAAATAGCGTAGCGTTACATGGACAGAATTTCGACTTACACTCTTACAACATTCGCTAACATACCCTTATTATTAGGATTAAAATTAAAATTAAAATTAAAATATAAATTATAAATATAAATATTACGTATAGATATAGAGAGATTGATATATTGGATGGATTTTGCGATCAAACTGCGTTTGCTTTTATAGGGAATTGAGTCCAGGGGAACTCCGTGACTCGCGGCATTTTTTTCCTTCAAACTCCGCGAGTCGCGGAGTTTGAAATTCCAGCTCACCAGCTTCGGCTTCTTTCTTGCCGACGATTTTAAATATTAATATAATATATATATAATTTTTAAGAATTATTTATATATTATATTATATTCATGTGCATAGTTGACTTGTAATTTTTAGTCCGTTGCGTCGAGCGTTGAGAGTTGACTCTGGTCCCGGTTCCGGATTTTCGAACGTCCTTGCTTACAATTTAATATCTTGTACTTTGCGTTTTGAATCTTGTACTCTTGTAATTTAGAGACGTTTCTTATCAATAATTGGAACCACTTTGATTGTATTTTGTACTTTTGAGCTTTTTGGACCTTTGCGTCTTCAATTCGTCGAATCTGTCTTTTGTCTTCACCTTTTATTATTTAAACGAATATCACTTGTAAATAGAACAATTGCAACTAAAAGCTTGTCTTTCTTAGGGAATAATGCTATGAAATATATGTTCGTTTTTAGCATTATCAAATATTCCCACACTTGAGCGTTGCTTGTCCTCAAGCAATATAGTCTTGAAATACTAGAATCACTTCTTTATTCTTCACACTTTGTACATCAGTGATTTCTATACGGCGGTATAAACAATGGTAGTAACGATATGGTTTACAGTCCCACATGACTATAAAAATTTAGATCCATTAAGGAAATTGGATCTTTATGAAAACATTTGATCTTTTGAAAATTAAATCTAGTTTTTACCCTAGATAAGTTTTCCGGAATAACCCTTTACCGGTGTTTGCAAATTCTTTTTGTGGGTTTGGTGGATTTCAGATTTGAAAATTTTATCTCAAAACTTATGGTTTTGTGTCACCCACTTGTTAACCTTGTATTTGGAAAGCAACACGTCCAGTTTACTTGTCCCGTATATTACCTTTCAGTAAACTACCGTCCGGTTGTAAAGGAAAGCGTTGAACAAGCAACTGTTAAGGCAATGTCCCCTGACATGCTTTTAATTATGGTCTATAACGTGTCGGACGCAATTACTATCCTTTGTAGGAGCAATAGTAAAGCTCACCCTTTTAATTTGTCGGTCTGGTACAAGGTCCTGTCTTTGACCATGCTATGCAACCACCGTTCTTACGGTTGACACCCGATTTGGTTCAGGTGACCTAATGAATTCCAGGTGAATTCCTAGGATTTTACGTTCAATGGTAATGAACGCATTGAAAATGGGTTTTTAGAAAACAAATCGGTTTGTAATTTTGATCAAAATATTTTCTCGTTCAGGCTCGAGTTTAGATAGCATTGAATTCCATGAGTTTGTAATTCTCAATCTTTAAGGTCAATCTCAAGGATTGAGTAATATCATGCTTAAAAGCTGATTTTTGATCTTTTAAGGAGATTATCCTTTCTAGGGATCTGATTCATTAGTCTTATCCAGCTAATTTGCACGGTGCCCCCCCATTGTACGAGATAAATACTTCTCATGGTTAGGATAAATCTGACCACTTGGCAACCCTGTTTAATGCTGAGGTCCGTGGATTTCCTGCTGATTTTAGTGATGACTTTTCTAGATTTTTCTTCAACCTACAGCTGGTCTGGACGACAACTTCCTGACCTAAATCAAGAAGCGCGTTTCTTTTTCGGAAGACTTTACTTCCTTTTAATGATGGAATTGATTCATCGTGTAGATCCATCTTTCTTACAGTAAATCAGGTAAAACTTTTTAGTTTAGTCCAAAGCAAAAGTATTTTCAGTTATTTGTACAGAAATATGTGATATATGTTTAAAATATCTTGGTAAATTTTCCCACACTTGCCTTTTATTTTCCTTTTTATTGTCCTCTATTCCATTTTAAATGAATTTTAACATTTTAGTTTGTTTCTCAATTTATGTCCTTTCCGAGGTAACAATAATTTCGGTGTTAAAACCTAGTTTTATCGTTCATAAATATGTATAAACATGATTTTGAGTTCATTTAGTTGAAAATTTTGAAAAATTTTACTAGAATTGGGTAGTCAGTATATAAGACTAGGGCTGTTCTTTATTATCAGAGAGCACTAGATTCTAATACAACTACTACTTTACTAGTATTTCTAATGGTAACCAAGTGTATAAAGTAAAAATTTTAAAATCCAAAAGAATTTAACCCCTTCCCACACTTAAGATCTTGCAATGCCCTCGTTTGCAAGAAATCAGTAACAATTTAAATTATTGAGGGTGATTTGTGTGAAAATGATTAAATTTTACCAAAGTTTCCAAACATATTTGTGTTTGCTTGCTGAATAATAAATGGTGCATATCATTTGTTCATTCCTTCTTGTTGTTATTTCACATATATTTTGCATCTTGTAGTCAAAATTAGTTGCTTTTACTGAACTTAATGCCAGTCTTTGAAAATGCGTTGTTTTACCCTGTTGTGTACATAAAATAAACTGCAAACATATATACATATTTTTGAAGTTTGGTATATTACCCCACATTCAAAAATTATTAAAATCTAAGAATAAAAGTTAGAAAATTATAAAAACTATTACAATATTAACATAAGTATTAAACGTATCAACATTACAAATTACAAAATAAATAAAACTAAGTAGACTAGGGATGATACTGATACCAGTAGGGGTTCCATGCATAACCATAGGTGCTATAAAATGCTTCAGCTGGGTTATACGTAGGATACAGTGGTTGAATCTCTATAGACCAGGGAGGGAATATGAGCGATGGAGTAGGAATATAGTTTCTACCTATATGTTGGAAATAAGCTATGATTTGGTTTTAATGAACTTGCCAATCTTCAAATGCTCTATGTCTAGCATTTTCATACTCTTGTGAAGCTATAAACCTTTGCATTTCTGCCATTTCATTTTCCCCTCCTACATTACCTTGCTGTTGGTTTCTCTCAACCTGTGGATGTCTACCATGGTATTGTACTGCGGCATTATTTCGCCTCTTCAAAACCTTGGCACCATGGTATACATTTAAACCTATTGTATCGCGGGGTTCTAGTTCTTCGACTAATAATCCCCCCCGACTTATATCCACACCGAGATATTCAGCAATCAAAGTAATAAATATACCACCTCCTATTATGCTATGCGGTCTCATCCTCCTAACCATAGCTGATAAATAATAACCCACACAATAAGGTATACTTACAGCGCTTTGTGGGTCTCGAATACAAATGTGGTAAAACAAATCCTGTTCATTTACCTTTTCCTTGTTCTTACCTCGTTGTGTAATCGAATTGGCTAAAAACCTATGAATTACTCTTAATTCAGCTCTATCTATATCCAAATAAGAGTAATTTCCCCCTTTAAATCGGTGATGGCTAGTCATTTGACTCCATACACCATGCGTATCAAAATTTTCGTCTATCTTTCTACCATTTAGTATCAACCCTCTACAATCGGCAGATGCTAGCTCCTCAGGCATATATATACGTAAAGCCTGAGCCATGTCTAGTAAAGACATGTGGCGCATCGAACCTCCTAACAAAAATCTAATAAAAGATCGATCGGTTAAACTAGCTACCCGATCATTTAATTCTATACTACACAACAATTCTTCACACCATACTTTATATACAGGTCTACGCATGTTGAATAACCGTACCCAATTGTTAAAAGTAGAATTACCATATCTCTGTGCAAGTAATTCCCTAATTGGCCCGGCCAATTCTACAGCTTCTAATGGTCCCCATTCTATGACCCTAGGTACCTCAACAGCTTTAGAATGAAGAGTATGCAAACCCCTTTGGTATTTTGGATAATCTATCCAAAGTCTGTCAAATCTCAGGTTCGGGTGCAAATCTTCCAAGTGCATATCAGAAAATGTCATGACTGGATGAGGTATATCTTGTTTGTAGTAGTTATCCACCTCCTGTTGTTCCGCATTCTCAGCAGGAGCATTGCGAGCTTGGGATGAAGATTCACCCCTTTCAGTCTGCAAAACACATCAAACACAATTTTTGTGCATTCAAATATGCATTAGTGTCAGCAAAATCATCTATCAAAATAATTACAATGACATGATCAATTTATATCAAACTTAAGCTCATTTACATATTTTCATCAAATCTACACTTTTTCAAATAAGCATATACGAAAATGTTCGCAAAGTTCATAAGCATTCAACTCAAATAACATGTCAAAATAATCATTACTAGCAATTAAACAAGTTTCAAATGGCATTATCTCTCAAAAATCAAGTTCATGAATTTTAGACTTGAAAAAGTCCACTTTAATTCTCAAAATCATGTTTAGGCTCAAAGTTTGGATCATTTAACTACCTAAACATGTTACACTACTTAATTTAGCAACAATTCATGACAAAAATCGGCCATAACCTGTTTATATCAAAAAGCCCCAAATTTGCTCAAGAACACAAACCCTAGATTACTCAAAATTTGAAGTTTAAGGCTTCTAATCATGTTAAATAGCATCAATCTAGGTTATACAAGCATAATACATAAACAATTTAAGCATAATTACACTAAAAAGCATCAAAATCAAATTGAGTATAAAATTGCTCAAGAACACTAATTTTCGGATTAAATGGTGTTTAGGTGTAGAAATTTACCGTTTTTCTTGAGTAATTCCTTGATAGCATCCTTCTCAACATGATTTTAGTAAAAGATTTGATGATTATCGGTCAAAAATTGCGAATTTGGGAGGTCTTTTTCGGGTTTTTGCGCAGTATTTTCTGGTTTTATTTCGCAGAATTTGGTGTGGTAGTGTGCAACTGAGCTGTTCTTTATGTTTTTATTTTTTCTGTATTTTGGTCCCTCCGCGAGTCACGGTGTTTGACCCTTCAAACTCCGCGAGTCGCGGAGTTTGTATTTTTTTTTTTTTATATCTTATACTAATTAAAACAATTAAGTAATTAATTTTAAAATTTTGTTTCCCTTGTTATTTAGGACGAGGTCGTTTCGAATCGATGTCCTAGTCCGTCCTTCAACAAAATTTTAAAATTTGTCTTTTTCAAGCGATTGTTTTAAAAGCTTAGATTTTTGGTTTTTTTTTTTTTTTTATGTTTTTTGCATACTTTAATTCAATAAGATTAAAAATAATGATAATAAAAGTTCTCGTCCCTCCCTCGGGTAAAGCAATTTCGGTTCAATGACCTAGTCTTCAACTTACGACGAATTTTAAAAATCATATTTTTAACTTAATGAGATAAAGTAAATTTTTGTTTTTAAATTCACACCAACTTAAATTAAAAATACATAAAATTCAAAATTAATATTAAAAATTCACACTAAACTTAAAATTTGAAATGCATAAAATTAAAAATTCATATTTTAAAAATTAAAAATTCACACCAAACTTAATTTAAAAATTCATATTATAAATTCACACCAAACTTATATTAATTTTTCAAATATTTACAATTTTAAATATATTGATTTTACAAAGTTTACAATATTAATTTAAGATTTATATATTAATTTTAAAAACAAGGTAAAAATAAAATTAAAAATCTTTTTGGCTTTTTATCCCACTTTAATCAATCAAATATTATCAAAAATATGCGCCCCTCTTTTCGGTAAAGTAATTTCGATTCCAAGACCTAATTTAACTCATGACGAATTTTTGAAATATTTTGGGTTGATTGATTAAAGATATTTATACCTTAAGAATAAACGTTAAATTTCGCAGTGATGTAATAAATTTTTGAATGATATCAATAATTTCGGTCGCCAAACCTAATTTTATTCAATACCAATTTAATACTTTATAGCGAACAAATTAGCGTTTATTATCAAAAGGTTAAAAATAAAAATAAAAACAAAAAACTGTACAGACTTACCTGTGAGATAGTATTCTTAGTTATATGATCTATCCCATTCATAAGATAGTCTGTTTAATTGGTTTTCCATGGCTGCATAGGCGTAACTGTAACGACCCGGAAATTTCCGACCAAATTTAAACTCTAATCTCTATATGGTTCCGACACGATAAGCAAAAACCCTAAAGTTGACCCGCACTTTTTCGATCGTTCTATACTTATAAGATTAATATTTACATAAATTAAACCTTACCAACATGATAAGCAATCCAAATTGTTGAGACTTATGTTTTTGAAAAGAGTTTTACACAACGTTTGACCGTCTAGTTTGACCGATGATATCACGAACTATACAATATATGATAATTATACATACATATTTAACATGATCTAAGGATGTTTTAATATCTCATTTTGTATTAATAACAAAAAGTCATAAGTATATTTTGAAACTACTAACTTAAGTTTTCAAAACAATAACCTACGTAACGTTATTTGACATAAATACTGATGATTTATAATGTTTATACATATATCGTATAAGTAATGTATTTAATCATTTTTAAAGGGTTTTTATACATAAAACAATATAAGTATATTTACAAAAGATAGTTATATTTGAATTCTCGTTCCGTTTCCTCAATAATCCTATACGTATATCTAGGGTACTATACACAGCTTCTAGAAGTATTTACTATTGGTATATACCAATAGAAATCTTCAATTATTGGAATAATATGTCATTCATGACATAATAAATTTTAACTTATCTTAGATATTTTTACTAAAAACCAAATTTTCAAGCCTATAAATAAGCACCATTTCTAAATCATTTTTACACATTCATTTTCCAAATTTTACTTCCAATTTTCACACATACTTGCAAGAACTCTCTCAACTTTTATTTTACTACTTCTTTCCAGCAACTTTACATTTTAAACTTGAGGTAAAAACTCTACTTCAACTCTTTTTCAATTCATATATTTAAAGCTATATATATAAGAGTTTATAAACTAGAACATAGTTTGAATGATTTCAAACTTGTTCGCAAACTAAATAGATCCTTCTAACTTAACTTTTAAAATACTTCAAGACCTGTAACATATCTTAATTATATGCTAACTTAACAAGGTATAACTTGGTTTTTCAAAGAACACCTTAAAAACTGAATTTACGACGTCGGAGTGCAACCGGGGGCTGTTTTGGGTTGGATAATTAAAAACCATCTTAAACTTTGAATTGGAGGTTTATTTTCTGGAAAAATGATTTTTACTATGAATATGATAACACATAAAAATTTCATGATTTAACTCAAAGTATAAGTATTTTTAGAAAAATAATCATTTGAGGTTGTTTACATGATGGAAAATGATTAACTTCATAAGTTTCACTAAAGTTTGACCTATGCCGTGGGATTTTGAATACAAACTAAGGTATTTACAGTTCATAGTCTTAAAGAGGGACTCGATCCAAGGAGATGGCAAGTTGAATCAACGAAAACGGAGTTGTAACGAAGAAACTATGACCGAAACAAAATCGGATATCCAAGACTAGTTTAGCCACGAAAATAATTGGGAAAAAAATTAAATAAATCACATCTTTTTAAGTTAACATGATATTATATATATATGTACTTATAATTCAATTTTATATGGTTCAGGATCACCCGTAAACAACACGAGAAGATTAATCATAAGATCCCATGATTGTACGCAACACGTCATTTGACAACACCGGTACTTTATGTACGCAACACGTCATTTGACAACACCGGTACCATGGGTCAAGATTAATCTCGACCAATACATATACGATGGGTTTTATTTATTTCGTTGGGGGTTTTATTTATTTCATTGCGGGTATATTAAACATCTAAAAATGAACCATTAAAATTGAATTACTAACAACGAACTGCTAACTACGGACTAAGGAATTATTCAAAGTATTAAAAGTATAACAAGTATATATATGTGACGTTTGTTTAAAAAGAAAAGGTATTGATATATTATATATGGATAGGTTCGTGATATCAACCGGAGACCAAGTCAAATTATATATATCTTCAAGACGAATGTGAGTTATAGTCCCACTTTTAAACTCTAAATATTTCGGGATGAGAATACATGTATTTTATGTTTTACGTTATGGACACAAGTAAGTGAAAAATATATTCTACGTTGAGTTGTACCACTGGCATACTTCCCTGTAGCTTGGTAACTAATATTTACAGCGGTATTGTAAACGCGAATCCTGTTGATAGATCTATCGGGCCTGACAACCCCAACCGGACTGGACGACCAGTATTCAACGGTTGCACAGTACTTCGTTTCGTGACTACACTTGGTACAGTGTAGTAAGATTTCATATTAAAGGGAATATGCGACGTGATTAATTGTTAAGTATGGTTACCAAGTGCTCAACCACTTAGAATATTTTTATTAAAATGTTTATATATGAAATCTTGTGGTCTATATTTATATCGCTGTCGACATTAAACCTATATCTCACCAACTTTATGTTGACATTTTAAAGCATGTTATTCTCAGGTATGAATTAAGTCTTCCGCTGTGCATTATCTCGTACTAAGGATACTACTTGAGGCCATTAAGGACTTATATCATAAGGCGTTGCATTCGAGTCATTGAAGTTCATAGAGACTATTATTAAGTAAATGGCGGTTTAGGTCATTTGAATATTATGAAATGTCAGGCGAATATGTCAATTATGGATGTAACTATAGATTGCCTTTTAAGAATAAATGCAACGTTTGTAAGATGTATCATATAGAGGGCAAGTACCTCGCAATGTTATCAACTATTGTAATTCGTTTGTAATCAATATGGACAACGTCCGGATGATTAGTTTCGGATCCTTTCAGTTGGTATCAGAGCGTTGGTCTTAGCGAACCAGGCCTTGCATTAGTGTGTCTAACTAGTAGTTGTTAGGATACATTAAGTGAGTCTGGACTTTGACCGTGTCTGCCTGTCAAAAGTTTTGCTTATCAATCCTAGTCGGAAATCATCTGCTTATCATTCTTAGGGAACTGCCTGCTTATCATTCTTAAGTCTAGACACGTCTTACTGCATTTAGTGCATCGATAGTGTATAGACAAAATTCATATCCTAGCGTATCTGTTACGATAGACTTTGCCTGACGTATTTCAAAGATTCTCCGTAATTCATGGGATTTTGATATTATATATACATATGTAAATTATGTATTGAAGAGTACCAAACCCAACTCCTATAATCTATTCCAAACCAAAAATTCATTTCTCCGACCATACAAGATGGATTCTTCATCCAGCTCAAATTCCTCCGACTTCGATAGCTTCGCCTATATGGATTTCCATTCGAGCTCCGAGAACAGCGTTACCGGAATGGATCAACCAATTTCCCATCATCTATTCTGGATGAATTGGGGATGGGTTCGTAATATACTAAATTTCTGGAGGCAAGAAGAAGGTGATCCATTCCATCCACCAAATTGTCCTCTTAACGATGAACCTGAAGCACTTACCGGCGAACCTATTCGAAACACCATTTTCTCGCTCATTTCTAGAGTATCTCGTCATGATTACATACTATCTCATATTTCAAATCTTGTTCATTCGCTCGTTCCAACCGTCAATCATCCCGGTATAATAGAAGAAGTCAACGAACTCCGTGCTCGGGTAGTGGTTTTGGAGAATATGGTGCGAAGGTTACAAACACCAACAGCAGCACCAGCAGCATAATCCGTACTACCATCGTCAACGCCGACAGTACCTTTATCACCCCAATCACAACCGCGCCTTAAATCTCAACATCACAATCTGTATCTCGAATATCAACATCACACGACTCAATATCTGTACTTCGAGTATGATCTTCGTTCTATATATCGTTCTACATCGATTATCTTCGCTTTACGTATCGTATGACGATTATGTAATTTCTAAAGTCTTAGAGATTATGTAATCTAGAATTAACGATAAATCAAATGAGTTTAATATCATATTGACTCATTAAATCTATGATTATCTCTGAAGAAAATATATATGCAAGTATATTTTCATAAAGATAGTAATTAAAAATTCCTTCGTACAAACTATTAATGATGAAAATATTTTAACGGGTGGGTAGTACCCGAGGAATATTTAGAATTCACATTAATAAGTTATATTGTACATTCTTGAATCTGATTCAACGGTTATCTATTATCTTACTTACAACCACCGATATTCGTATCCGCTCACCCCAGAATAACCATTTTCAATCAAATTTCATATTCGGATTTTGACCTACCAGAATCCAACAAGTGGCATAAAGAAGAAAACATTTGACAAAATAAAAAAAAAATTGTTAGAAACACACGATTTAACTAATTAAAAATCTATTAAGGATTCCACGCTAACTGTTCCGGCTAACTCTGGACAATTAAAATGAATTAAAATGTTGATTGTAACATATGAAGCTAAACAATTCTTCAAGCTTGCCACTTGATTTTATCTTAAACCTCATTCGTAACTTGACGATTACAATTCGCATTCAAATCCTTTCATGATTCCTGAAAACACCTCGACCGAGAAGTTGAACCCGCCGCACCTCGCCTACGGAATGAAGATTTATACATACAGTTATACACCTGAAGAACTCTCGAACCCAAATTCATAATTTAACACATAACGTATTGAATCCTTTGCCATTTATTAGCAAGAACAACTCTACAATTCCTTTTCAAGAAGCTAATTTTGTCACAGCTCCACTTCGACTTTTCAGTGAGATTATTTCTATTATAATCATGATATTTATACCTTGTCCTTTCGCCGTCATTACCGGAAAACCTTTTATATCCCTCGACAACATCAACAGGTGCACCAGCAGATCGTTATCCTTTTGGCGAAATCAACAATCAGTATTTTGAAAATCTCGCGGAACTTCTTCCATCATATCTATAATGTCTATCCCTAAGAATTTCATAATCTGAACGTGAAGTTTCTGAAAAACACCCGGGACTATGAAATAGTTCTTGAAATGCTAACGAAGCAGCAAAAACTGTAAACGACTTTAACGGTCAAAAGTTTGATGACAAAGAATAGTAAGGTGGTAAAGCTGAAAAAAAAAAAAAAGTTTGGAACTAGAAAACGGATGAAGCAAAGTATGAAAGAGGCTGTGGATAAATCACAGGGACTGAACCTGCTCTCAAAGAATACAAACGATTCCGTACCTGCTGAAACCGTCAGTAAGAACCCTACTCTTTATTCAAAACCTTGCCCGGATGATATTTTTCATCATCATCTTATCTTAGATATTATAAGATATCTTCATATCATTCGTTATACATATTTTTCATATTTCTGGAGATATTTTTACAACTATTCCTATCTGCGATCATTTATCTCTTCGTAACATCTGCGTTACAATATAAAAGAAACTGTGTTAATTTCTAAATTCTGAAACCTCCGAGATTAAAATATAAATGATTTGAAGTAGTGTTGGGAACTGATGCATGAATTAGTATAATATAATGAAACTTGATCAACTTCATTATATTACAGTAAGTCATGTTAAGTTTCTAATGGAATGTGATGATTCACAGTACCGTCATCATGTGCCATGTTACACGGCTCCTACATTCTATCAAGTCTCCAAACATATTAGAACGTATCACCTTGATAGTTCTATTTTTCCGGAATATTCGAGTAATTTAACGAATCAAGATCGTGCCATTACAATTTCATTCTAAAACCAATAGCTAGGTTCATTCCAAATTTCCTACCTACGAATTTCGGACCATTGTTCGCTTGGCTCGAGGACCGGAAGAAGAAACGAAGGGACAAAACCTCAGAATAGAAATAGGAACATAAACCACAGCAAATAAGAGAGAGCATTAACTGTGGATGACAATGATTTTAAGGGACGGGAGTAGGAACATCGAAATATAAGGGAAGGTATAAAACCTAACAACAACCCCGAAACTACAAACCATGCATATCAATACGTATTGCAACGTGAAGGCACGGGAGAATTAAAAACATTATAATTCCAAGGAAAGGATAAAAGAGAATATATTCTTCTGGTGATAGATGAAAAAGAAGAATAAAAGATATGAAAGTTAGAAATATAACAAGGATTAGAATGGGATGGAGCATATTAGCGAATGTCTTAAAGTAGGAACTAAAGAGAAAGAATAGAAGATGTGGGAAGAAAGAAAGGGAAGGAGGTAAATTTATAGTGAAATATCCGACAAAGAAATCAAAACAGATTGCCGCGTTAAATCAAAGAAGATCCTGATCGCCGCAAAACTAAATCTTATTACATAAGATTTTCTTTAAAACCCTTAAATCCCGGAAATCGATCATAATCACGTCATCGGTTACAACAATTCTATATTTACTCATTTCACTCTTTTGTGATAGCTTCGCTCGTGCGTCTCACATAACCGAATCGTTTTATCTAAATCTTTCAATAATGATAAAATTTCATTATTACCTCATATTCGTCATGAAAACATTCCTATTGTTATTTATGACAACCTCTACCAAATTTCGAGGACGAAATTTCTTTAACGGGTGGGTACTGTAACGACCCGGAAATTTCCGACCAAATTTAAACTCTAATCTCTATATGGTTCCGACACGATAAGCAAAAACCCTAAAGTTGACCCGCACTTTTTCGATCGTTCTATACTTATAAGATTAATATTTACATAAATTAAACCTTACCAACATGATAAGCAATCCAAATTGTTGAGACTTATGTTTTTGAAAAGAGTTTTACACAACGTTTGACCGTCTAGTTTGACCGATGATATCACAAACTATACAATATATGATAATTATACATACATATTTAACATGATCTAAGGATGTTTTAATATCTCATTTTGTATTAATAACAAAAAGTCATAAGTATATTTTGAAACTACTAACTTAAGTTTTCAAAACAATAACCTACGTAACGTTATTTGACATAAATACTGATGATTTATAATGTTTATACATATATCGTATAAGTAATGTATTTAATCATTTTTAAAGGGCTTTTATACATAAAACAATATAAGTATATTTACAAAAGATAGTTATATTTGAATTCTCGTTCCGTTTCCTCAATAATCCTATACGTATATCTAGGGTACTATACACAGCTTCTAGAAGTATTTACTATTGGTATATACCAATAGAAATCTTCAATTATTGGAATAATATGTCATTCATGACATAATAAATTTTAACTTATCTTAGATATTTTCACTAAAAACCAAATTTTCAAGCCTATAAATAAGCACCATTTCTAAATCATTTTTACACATTCATTTTCCAAATTTTACTTCCAATTTTCACACACACTTGCAAGAACTCTCTCAACTTTTATTTTACTACTTCTTTCCAGCAACTTTACATTTTAAACTTGAGGTAAAAACTCTACTTCAACTCTTTTTCAATTCATATATTTAAAGCTATATATATATAAGAGTTTATAAACTAGAACATAGTTTGAATGATTTCAAACTTGTTCGCAAACTAAATAGATCCTTCTAACTTAACTTTTAAAATACTTCAAGACCTGTAACATATCTTAATTATATGCTAACTTAACAAGGTATAACTTGGTTTTTCAAAGAACACCTTAAAAACTGAATTTACGACGTCGGAGTGCAACCGGGGGCTGTTTTGGGTTGGATAATTAAAAACCATCTTAAACTTTGAATTGGAGGTTTATTTTCTGGAAAAATGATTTTTACTATGAATATGATAACACATAAAAATTTCATGATTTAACTCAAAGTATAAGTATTTTTAGAAAAATAATCATTTGAGGTTGTTTACATGATGGAAAATGATTAACTTCATAAGTTTCACTAAAGTTTGACCTATGCCGTGTGATTTTGAATACAAACTAAGGTATTTACAGTTCATAGTCTTAAAGAGGGACTCAATCCAAGGAGATGGCAAGTTGAATCAACGAAAACGGAGTTGTAACGAAGAAACTATGACCGAAACAAAATCGGATATCCAAGACTAGTTTAGCCACGAAAATAATTGGGAAAAAAATTAAATAAATCACATCTTTTTAAGTTAACATGATATTATATATATATGTACTTATAATTCAATTTTATATGGTTCAGGATCACCCGTAAACAACACGAGAAGATTAATCATAAGATCCCATGATTGTACGCAACACGTCATTTGACAACACCGGTACTTTATGTACGCAACACGTCATTTGACAACACCGGTACCATGGGTCAAGATTAATCTCGACCAATACATATACGATGGGGTTTTATTTATTTCGTTGGGGGTTTTATTTATTTCATTGCGGGTATATTAAACATCTAAAAATGAACCATTAAAATTGAATTACTAACAACGAACTGCTAACTACGGACTAAGGAATTATTCAAAGTATTAAAAGTATAACAAGTATATATATGTGACGTTTGTTTAAAAAGAAAAGGTATTGATATATTATATATGGATAGGTTCGTGATATCAACCGGAGACCAAGTCAAATTATATATATCTTCAAGACGAATGTGAGTTATAGTCCCACTTTTAAACTCTAAATATTTCGGGATGAGAATACATGTATTTTATGTTTTACGTTATGGACACAAGTAAGTGAAAAATATATTCTACGTTGAGTTGTACCACTGGCATACTTCCCTGTAGCTTGGTAACTAATATTTACAGCGGTATTGTAAACGCGAATCCTGTTGATAGATCTATCGGGCCTGACAACCCCAACCGGACTGGACGACCAGTATTCAACGGTTGCACAGTACTTCGTTTCGTGACTACACTTGGTACAGTGTAGTAAGATTTCATATTAAAGGGAATATGCGACGTGATTAATTGTTAAGTATGGTTACCAAGTGCTCAACCACTTAGAATATTTTTATTAAAATGTTTATATATGAAATCTTGTGGTCTATATTTATATCGCTGTCGACATTAAACCTATATCTCACCAACTTTATGTTGACATTTTAAAGCATGTTATTCTCAGGTATGAATTAAGTCTTCCGCTGTGCATTATCTCGTACTAAGGATACTACTTGAGGCCATTAAGGACTTATATCATAAGGCGTTGCATTCGAGTCATTGAAGTTCATAGAGACTATTATTAAGTAAATGGCGGTTTAGGTCATTTGAATATTATGAAATGTCAGGCGAATATGTCAATTATGGATGTAACTATAGATTGCCTTTTAAGAATAAATGCAACGTTTGTAAGATGTATCATATAGAGGGCAAGTACCTCGCAATGTTATCAACTATTGTAATTCGTTTGTAATCAATATGGACAACGTCCGGATGATTAGTTTCGGATCCTTTCAGTAACCTCGAGCATTCAGTGTTTTTTCTTCTAAACATATGAACGGTCCGTCTCTGCATAAAGTAACAAATTCGGTATTTGAATAGGTTTGATTATTTGAACATTTACCTCCATGTGACCATTTTCCGCATTTGTGACATATTTCTAGGTGTCGTGCTCTTCTTTTCGCTGCGGATTTTGATTTTCCTTTACCAAATTGTAACTTATTATCTTCGCATCTGGATTCTTTTCTTACTCCGTCCAATCTTTCTCTGATTACTGATACTATTTCACTCGGTAGTGTGTCATTATTACGTTTAGTGATCAAAGCGTGTAGCATTAGACCATGGTTTAGTTCACAGGCAGTCTTCATTTCTTAAAAACCTAAAAAAATAAAAATTCAGAATGGGGGGAGAAGACTAGTTCTTTAGGGTCTGCTAGGGAAAGACCATTCGGGTTCCATTTTCGAGAACTATACGAAAACAGACAATCTAACTCTAACAGTAATACATATTATCCTTTAAAGATTTGATTCTCCCCACACTTAGTTAGCTGTGGTATCGAAATTGTGATTAACTTCATTGTCGAATTCCATTGGACTATCTATGTAATGTTTAACTCTGTGACCATTAACTTTAAATTCAATCCCATTTGAATTTATTAATTCTACTGTTCCGTATGGGAAAACTCTTTTGACTATGAATGGTCCAGACCATCTTGATTTCAATTTTCCAGGAAATAGCTTGAATCGTGAATTGAAAAGAAGAACTCTGTCTCCTTCTTTAAATTCTTTTAAACTTCTGATTCTTTTATCATGCCATTTCTTCGTTCTTTCTTTATATATCAACGCATTTTCGTATGCTTCATGTCTTAATTCTTCTAATTCATTTAGTTGACTTAACCGTAGACGTCCAGCTTCATATAAATCAAGATTACATGTCTTCAAAGCCCAAAATGTTTTATGTTCAATTTCTACTGGAAGATGACATGCTTTTCCGTAGACGGGTTTAAAAGGTGTGGTTCCAATTGGAGTTTTGTAGGCTGTTCTAAAAGCCCAGAGTGCATCCTCCAATTTAATGGACCATTCCTTCGGATTTGATCCTACAGTTTTCTCTAGAATACGTTTTAAAGCTCGGTTGGTATTTTCAACTTGTCCACTTGTTTGTGGATGATATGCGGTGGAGATTTTATGAGTTACTCCATATCTTTTAAGAACTTTCTCAAGTTGATTATTACAGAAATGAGTACCCCGATCACTTATTAAAGCTTTCGGTGTTCCAAACCTTGCAAAAAGACATTTTAAAAAGTTGACTACAACTCGTGCATCATTAGTTGGGAGGGCTTGTGCTTCCGCCCATTTAGATACATAATCAATGGCTACAAGAATATAGAGATTATTATGAGATTTTGGAAATGGACCCATAAAGTCAATACCCCAAATGTCAAATACTTCACATACTTGGATGACATTTTGTGGCATTTCATCACGTTGACTTATTTTTCCGGCCCTTTGATAAGCATCACAGGATTTGCAAAGAAGGTGTGCGTCTTTGTAAATTGTAGGCCAATAGAATCCAGCTTCATAAACTTTTCTTGCTATTAATTGAGGACCATAGTGCCCTCCTGTTGGTCCTGTGTGACAATGGTTTAAAATTTTACTAGCTTCATCTCCAAATACACATCGGCGTATTATTCCATCGGGACAACTTTTAAACAGATGTGGATCTTCCCAAAAATAGTGTTTTATATCACTAAAGAATTTCTTTCGTTTTTGGTACGATAATCCTTTTTCAAGGAATCCACATACTAAGTAGTTTGCATAGTCTGCAAACCATGGGATTTCATTATAATCTATCTTCAATAGATATTCATCAGTAAAGTTGTCTTGTATGGCCGATTCATTTAGAACTTCTAATTCGGGATTTTCAAGACGAGAAAGATGATCAGCGGCGAGATTTTCTGCTCCTCTTTTATCTCGGATTTCAATATCAAACTATTGTAAGAGTAAGATCCAACGGATTAATCTTGGTTTGGCATCTTGTTTTGAAAATAGGTATCTAAGAGCAGAATGGTCGGTATAGACCACCGTTTTAGCTAGAACGAGATATGATCGAAATTTGTCAAAAGCAAAGACAATAGCAAGGAGTTCTTTTTCAGTAGTTGTGTAATTTGTTTGTGCTCCTTGTAACGCCTTACTAGCATAATATATAGGTTGAAATCTTTTTTCAATCCTTTGTCCTAAAACGGCTCCCATTGCAAAATCACTTGCATCGCACATTAGTTCAAACGGTAGATTCCAATTTGGTGTTATCATGATCGGCGCATTAGTGAGTTTCTCTTTAAGAATATTAAAAGATTTGATACATTCATCTGAAAAGCTGAATGGAGCATCCTTTTCTAGGAGTTTATTCATAGGAGTGGCAATTTTAGAAAAATCTTTTATGAAACGTCGGTAAAAACCGGCATGCCCTAGAAAACTCCTAACTCCTCTAACATTGGTGGGATGTGGAAGTTTAGCAATTACATCTACTTTAGCTCTATCCACTTCAATTCCTTCTTTTGAAATTTTATGTCCAAGAACGATGCCTTCTTTAACCATGAAATGGCATTTCTCCCAATTAAGTACTAGATTTGATTGTTCGCATCTAATAAGCATTTGTTCCAGATTAACTAGACATGATTCAAATGTATCACCGAAGACTGAAAAGTCATCCATGAAAACTTCCATGCATTCTTCTATCATGTCGTGAAAAATCGCCATCATGCACCTTTGAAAGGTTGCAGGGGCGTTGCAAAGTCCAAATGGCATGCGTTTGTAAGCAAAAGTACCATAAGGGCACGTGAATGTGGTTTTCTCTTGGTCCTCGGGTGCTATTGGAATTTGAAAATATCCGGAAAATCCATCTAGAAAATAATAGTAACTATTTCCGGCTAATCTTTCCAACATTTGATCAATGAAAGGTAAGGGAAAGTGATCTTTTCTGGTGGCGTCATTTAATTTTCTATAATCAATACACACACGCCATCCTGTTACAGTCCTAGTAGGAATAAGCTCATTTTTTTCATTTGTAATGACAGTTATGCCACCCTTCTTAGGCACGCATTGAACTAGGCTTACCCATGGACTATCAGAAATTGGATATATTAGACCTGCGTCTAGCAGTTTAATAATTTCTTTTTTAACTACATCTTGCATATTCGGATTTAGTCTTCGTTGGCGTTGCACATACATTTTATGACCTTCTTCCATAAGGATTTTATGTGTGCAATACGAAGGAATTATTCCTTTAATATCATGAATCTTCCATGCAATGGCTGGTTTATGAGCTTTCAACACAGAAATAAGTTGTGATTTCTCATTTTCAGTAAGAGAAGATATATTATTACAGGTAATTCAGATTCACCATGTAAATAAGCGTATTCCAAATGGTTTGGAAGTGGCTTTAACTCTAATCTCGGAGGTTCTTCTATCGATGATTTATATCGATATCTGTCTTCTTCTTTTAGCATTTGAATTTCTTCTGTTGTTGGTTCATATCCATTAGCTATTAGTGTAGCTAACATTTCAGTTTCATCAATTTGTTCAGTTCCTTCTCCTAAAGAACATTCTCCTGTTCCTTGTAATTCTGGAAATTCTTCTAATAATTTTGCATGTGCATCTATAGTTTGAATATAATAACATGTATCATCTGCAGATTGTGGTTGTTGCATTGCTCTATCAACTGAAAAGGTAACACTCTCGTCCTCTATATTTAGGGTCAATTTCCTACCAAACACGTCTATCATTGCTTTAGCCGTGTTTAAGAATGGTCTTCCTAATATGAGAGGAACTTGAGAATCTTCTTCCATGTCCAGAACAACAAAATCTACTGGAAATACTAAAGTACCAACTTTAACTAGCATGTTCTCCATTATCTCTCTAGGATATTTTATTGATCGATCGGCTAGTTGTATGCTTATTCTTGTTGGTTTCAATTCTCCAAGGTCTAGTTTAGCGTATAGTGAATACGGCATTAAATTTATACTAGCACCTAAGTCTGCCAATGCTTCTATTGAACTAAGACTACCCAGAAAACATGGAATTGTGAAACTTCCTGGATCAGATAATTTTTCTGGTATCTTATTCAACAGCACTGCTGAACAATTAGTGTTCATAGTAACAGCCGAGAGTTCTTCCATTTTCTTTCTATTCGTGATCAGATCTTTCAAGAATTTAGCATATCTAGGCATTCCTGAAATCACATCAATGAAAGGAAGATTTACATTTATCTGTTTAAACATATCCAAGAATTTGGATTGCTCGGCTTCAAGTTTCTCTTTCTTCATTTTACTCGGGTAAGGAAGTGGTGGTTGGTATGGTTTAACATAAGGTTTAGCCTTAACTGTGTTATCTTCATTAACCTTCTCAACTACCGGTTCTGTTTCCTTATCTTGATCAGGTTGTGGTTCTTGTGGAGTAGGAATAGCTTCATCAGAAGTTACAGGTATTTCAGGTGGTTTAAGTGTTGTACCACTTCTTGTGGTAATGGCTTTAGCTTTTTCATTCCGGGGGTTAGCATTTGTATCACTAGGTAAACTTCCCGGTTTTCTTTCACCTATTAACCTTGCTAGGTTACTTACTTCTTGTTCCAAGTTTTGAATAGAAGCTTGTTGATTTTTAAATGCTTGAGCATTTTGTTCATTAGTTTGTTTCTGAGATGTGAAAAACTGCGTTTGAGTTTCAACTAGCTTTGTCATCATATCTTCTAAATTTGGCTTTTTATCATCGGGTTGTGGTGGTTTGTTTTGAAAAATAGGTCTTTGCTGATTGTAAGTATTGTTGGATACTTGTTGATTGCTAGGAACTTGTTGGTTGTTGTATGAAATATTTCAGTTATAGTTCTGATTTTGATTGCAAATAGGTCTTGGCGGTTGATAATTATTCTGATAATTATTTCCAGGCCTTTGGTTTATGTATGAAAAATTCTCACTTTGTTCCATTGTTAATTCAATACTGAGACAATCTTTTGTCAAATGTGGTCTTCCACACTGCTCACAACTAATTCGTATTGAGTGAATATCCTTAGTCATCTTTTCCATTCATCTCTCCACAGCATCTATCTTTGCGGAAATGGAATCTAAGTCATGGCTAGAATCGGCTCTAGCTGCTTTAGATGATCTAACGATATCTTTTTCTTGGTGCCACTCATGTGAGTGGGAAGCAGTGTTATCAATAATTTTGTAAGCATCAGTTTCGGTTTTCTTCATAATGGAACCACCAGCTGCTATATCTATGTCTTTCCTTGTAGTGATGTCGCATCCTTGGTAGAATATTTGTACTATTTGACAGGTATCTAAACCATGTTGCGGACATCCTCTTAATAACTTTCCAAATCTTGTCCACGCCTCATATAGAGTTTCATTCGGTTTTTGTGTAAACGTAACAATTTCTCCTTGAAGTCTTACGGCTTTAGATGCAGGAAAGAATTGTTTAAGAAATTTTTCAACTAAAACGTCACATGTATCAATCGCCCCTTCAGGTAACGATTCCAACCAATCTTTGGCTTCTCCCTTTAAAGTCCAGGGAAATAACATGAGATATATCTGTTCATCCTCAACTTCTCTTATTTTAAATAGAGTGCAGATCCTATTAAAGGTACGAAGATGTTCATTTGGATCTTCCTTTGGCGCACCACTAAATTGGCATTGATTAGTCACCATGTGTAGAATTTGTCCTTTGATTTCATAATCTGGCGCATTAATGTCAGGATGAGTAATTGCGTGACCTTGGCCAGTGCATTTAGCTCTCATTCGGTCTTCCATACTTAAAGGTTCCAGATTCTCCATAATTGAATTTGTTGAATCCGAATCACTAGAGGATTCTGATTTAATGGTTCGTTCCTCAACAATCTCTGTTTGAATGATTGGTAGTTCCGGAGGAAAGTTTAGTGGTTCAGGATCTATGAATCGTCCCTGAATATTCTCAGGATTCTCAATTGTGAGGTCGGGTTCAAAAAATGGATTATCAGAAATTTGAACTGGAGTACTTGGTCGACTGGATGACGATTCTAAAGAAAAATCAATGGCGGTAATATTTGCTAAATGTCTTGATCTAGTAACAGGTGGTGAACGTACAAAAGGTGGTGAACGTCTTGCTCGGTGCATTCACTGAATATCCTATTAGTTTTTAAAAGGAAAGAAAAATTATATAAGTTATCTAATTAATAGACTTTTCTGATTTTGCCCACGTTTCGAATAGCCAAAAGATGCATCAGAGGGGCAGGATTCGTTTGGTCTCAATATAATTGAGGACTGTTTGGCTCCAATAACCCGGTCCACGTACAAATTCAACTATTACTACGAACCAGAAAATTTTGATGTCTATCAATTTAACCACTTAAAATAAATTTTCGTAATTTCAAGAAATTTAGATAAGAAGTAGAATAAAAATCTATGTCTTAAAAACTAGAATAGAGAGAAATAAGAAAGAAAAAGAGCGCGTCGGAAAAAATCGAAAAATAAAAATAAGAAAGAAAAAGAGTGACTTATAGAACTTAAAAACACTCGACTAACCCAACCTTATTACTATCACTAACTTAAAATTATAATCGCAAATTGAGATTACTAATTGGAATGATAATTGATACATAGGTAAAAGGTGTCTAAAAATATTAAAGCTTACAAGTAAAACTATATCCCAAATGGAAATAACTTAAAAAGAAACTAAAACTTAAAAAGGCGTCGCAAAATTCTAAAGCACCTAAATCTTAGTCTAAAGAAAAAGCACTTAAGGGATTTTACGGCAAAGCCTAAAAATCTATAAATAAAAAATAACTATGGCAAAAACTATGAATTAAAACTAAATACGAGCGAAAAATACAAAAGTTACGCTAAAACTATTAAAAAGGGACAAAATATAAAAATATACAAAAAGTTGTAAAAATTACAATTTTTATAAAAATATTATTTTTATATTATTTATTTTATAAAACTATTAATTTTTATATATAATAAAACTAATTAAAATTTAAAATACAATTTAATTTAAAAACTTAAACTAATTATAATAATAATTAAGTAATTAGGGTTTATTAATAATAATAATAATTATCTGTAATAAATGCTGATTAGGGTTTCTGTCGGTGACAGGGTGGCTCCGCGAGTCGCGGTATTCGAAGCTGCAAACTCCGCGAGTCGCGGGGTTCCAAAATTCAAATGACAGGTTGATTAAAATTCGACGCGTTTTTATTTTTTTATTTTTTTATATTCTGTTTTATATTTTCTGTTTAAATAAAAATATTTATATAATAAAAACTTATATTTAAAAACTAAAATAAAAATAGAACTACTTTATAATTTTAAAAATATCTTAAAAATAGATTTATATATATATTAATTAATTTTTTTCGGTTTTTTTTATTATGTTTTAAATAAAAATATTTAAATAAAACATATATTTTTATAAAATAAAAATAAAGAAACTTTATAAAACTTAAATATTTAACAAACTCTTAAAAATATTTATATTTTTGTTTTTCTTTTAATATTTTTGAATATTTAAAACGTATTTTTACAAAAGCATATTTTTTTTTATAAAAGTAAACTAAAAAGAAAAATCTTTTTTTATATATATATTAGCGTTGCGCTTCCGGCTTTTAAGCTAGATATTTCCCCGGCAGCGGCGCCAAAAATACTTGATAGTTAAAGCTAAGGGGTATAAAATACTATTAAATTTTAGAAGGAAATACTATTAAATACGATACAATTTTACACAAGATATTTATTTATTTATAGAATGGATATACTTAAACCTTGCTACAACACTTATAGGCAGTGTACCTAATCGTACAGTAGTGTAGTTTTTAGTAAGTCCGGTTCGTTCCACAGGGAAAATCTTTAAACAAAGCTTAACGCTATATTAGTTTACTTTTATAAAAATACAAATATATATATAAGTAATATTATTATTATAAAGGGGGGTTTTTACCGTTTAATGACCGGTTTGTCGATTTTAAAACTTTAGTCACAGTTAAAATCACATGTAAAATATTAAATAAAAGACTTAATTTAAAGCGTAAAGTAAATAACGATAATGAAATTACGAATAATAAGAGTGCGATAAAATAAACTTGCGATAATTAAAAAGTACGATAATTAAAAGTGCAATTAAATACAATAACAATAAATAAAAGTGCTATAATTATAAGTGCAATTAAATATAAAATAAAGGAAATTAAATATGAAATAAAAGAATTATGCTTATTTAAACTTCCGTAATCATGATGTTTGACGTGTTGATTTTAGTTTTATACCCATGGGTTAATTGTCCTTCATCCTGGATTATTTAATATGTCCGTCTGGTTTTTGTCCATAACAGTCCATCAGTCATAAATATAAAGTACGAGTGTCCTCGTCAAATTATCCTTATACCCGAAGTTAAATATTCCAACTAATTGGGGACTTAAACTGTAACAAGATTTTAATACTTTGTTTAATAATTACACCAGGATGTCGACTGAGTGTAACCCAAGGTTTTAATACTTTGTTAACAATTATGCCAAGTGTCCTTGTACATAATTTCACCCCTGTTTTAATAATTCTAGTGGCTATTAATCCATTCCCGTGTCCGGTTAAATGAACGATTATTCGTACATATAAATACCCCGCCCATCGTGTCCGATTGAGTGTATATGGTAATTTATGGGTACGTCCAATTATAAATTTTTATATTAACATTAACAAACTATCATTTAGTTAAAAAAATATAAAGCCCATTAATAGCCCATAGTCTAATTTCCACAAGTGTCGTTCTTTTGTCCAAACCCCAATTATGGTACAAAGCCCAATTACCCAATTTTAGTAATTAGCCCAACATCATGATTACTTCGGATTAAATAAGCATAATAATAACTTAGCTACGAGACATTAAATTAAAAAGGTTGAACATAACTTACAATGATTAAAAATAGCGTCGCGTTACACGGACAAAATTTCGACTTACACCCTTACAACATTCGCTAACATACCCTTATTATTAGGATTAAAATTAAAATTAAAATATAAATTATAAATATAAATATTACGTATAGATATAGAGAGATTGATATATTGGATGGATTTTGCGATCAAACTGCGTTTGCTTTTATAGGGAATTGAGTCCAGGGGAACTCCGCGACTCGCGGGATTTTTTTCCTTCAAACTCCGCGAGTCGCGGAGTTTGAAATTCCAGCTCACCAGCTTCGGCTTCTTTCTTGCCGACGATTTTAAATATTAATATAATATATATATAATTTTTAAGAATTATTTATATATTATATTATATTTATGTGCATAGTTGACTTGTAATTTTTAGTCCGTTGCGTCGAGCGTTGAGAGTTGACTCTGGTCCCGGTTCCGAATTTTCGAACGTCCTTGCGTACAATTTAATATCTTGTACTTTGCGTTTTGAATCTTATACTCTTGTACTTTAGAGACGTTTTGTAGTGACCCGAACTTTTCCATGTTTATATATATTAATTGAGATTGATATTTACATGATTAAATGTTTCCAACATGTTAAGCAATCAAACTTGTTAAGACTTGATTAATTGAAATATGTTTCATATAGACAATTGACCACCCAAGTTGACCGGCGATTCACGAACGTTAAAACTTGTAAAAATGACATGACGATATATATATGGATATACATATGGTTAACATGAGATTATGATAAGTAAGTATCTCCATAAGTATATTAACAATGAGTTATATACATATAAACAAGACTACTAACTTAAGGATTTCGAAACGAGACATATATGTAACGATTATCGTTGTAACGACATTTAAATGTATATATATATCATATTAAGATATATTAATATATCATAATATCATGATAATATAATAATTTAACATCTCATTAGATATAATAAACAATGGGTTAACAACATTAATTGAGATCGTTAACTTAAAGGTTTCAAAACAACACTTACATGTAACGACTAACGATGACTTAACGACTCAGTTAAAATGTATATACATGTAGTGTATTTAGATGTATTAAAATACTTTTGGAAGACTTCAAGACATATATCAAAACACTCATACTTAACGAAAATGGTTACAGTTACTTTCCCATTCTTTTCTTTCATCAAGAATTCTAGTCGTATTCTTACCCGTATTATACACAGCTTCAAAACGTACTTACTATGGGTATATACCAATAGGAACTAGCATGGGATTCCAATCTTGATTATTTCATGTATGACTAATCAATTTTAACTTCTACCATGAGCTAGTCAACTAACTAGAACTCCTTTTAACCCCACTCACCACTCACCAATTACCACTCATCATTCACTCCATTTCACTTCCAATTCTCTTTCTAATTCTCTCTCAACACACACTCACACTATTATGAACGTATTTTTCTAGTAGTTAATCATCATCTTCATCAAAAATCACTTCAAGAATCAAGCTATAATCATCATAGGAAGAACACTTCAAGAACACTTCAAAAATCCCTTCAAGTTTACTAATTTACTTCCAAGCTTTCTAATCCATTCCAAGTAATCATCTAAGATCAAGAAACTTTTGTTATATACAGTAGGTTATCTTTCTTATTCAAGGTAATATTCATATTCAAACTTTGATTCAATTTCTATAACTATAAACTATCTTAATTCGAGTAAAAATCTTACTTGAACTTGTTTTTGTGTCATGATCCTACTTCAAGAACTTTCAAGCCATCCAAGATCCTTTGAAGCTAGATCATTTATTGTCACTTCCAGTAGGTTTACCTACTAAACTTGAGGTAGTAATGATGTTCATAACATCATTCGATTCATATATATAAAACTATCTTATTCGAAGGTTTAAACTCGTAATCACTAGAACATAGTTTAGTTAATTCTAAACTTGTTCGCAAATAAAAGTTAATCCTTCTAACTTGACTTTTAAAATTAACTAAACACATGTTCTATATCTATATGATATGCTAACTTAATGATTTAAAACCTGGAAACACGAAAAACACCGTAAAACCGGATTTACGCCGTCGTAGTAACACCGCGGGCTGTTTTGGGTTAGTTAATTAAAAACTATGATAAACTTTGATTTAAAAGTTGTTATTCTAAGAAAATGATTTTTATTATGAACATGAAACTATATCCAAAAATTATGGTTAAACTCAAAGTGGAAGTATGTTTTCTAAAATGGTCATCTAGACGTCGTTCTTTCGACTGAAATGACTACCTTTACAAAAACGACTTGTAACTTATTTTTCCGACTATAAACCTATAATTTTTCTGTTTAGATTCATAAAATAGAGTTCAATATGAAACCATAGCAATTTGATTCACTCAAAACGGATTTAAAATGAAGAAGTTATGGGTAAAACAAGATTGGATAATTTTTCTCATTTTACCTACGTGAAAATTGGTAACAAATCTATTCCAACCATAACTTAATCAACTTGTATTGTATATTATGTAATCTTGAGATACCATAGACACGTATACAATGTTTCGACCTATCATGTCGACACATCTATATATATTTCGGAACAACCATAGACACTCTATATGTGAATGTTGGAGTTAGCTATATAGGGTTGAGGTTGATTCCAAAATATGTATAGTTTGAGTTGTGATCAATACTGAGATACGTATACACTGGGTCGTGGATTGATTCAAGATAATATTTATCGATTTATTTCTGTATATCTAACTGTGGACAACTAGTTGTAGGTTACTAACGAGGACAGCTGACTTAATAAACTTAAAACATCAAAATATATTAAAAGTGTTGTAAATATATTTTGAACATACTTTGATATATATGTATATATTGTTATAGGTTCGTGAATCAACCAGTGGCCAAGTCTTACTTCCCGACGAAGTAAAAATCTGTGAAAGTGAGTTATAGTCCCACTTTTAAAATCTAATATTTTTGGGATGAGAATACATGCAGGTTTTATAAATGATTTACAAAATAGACACAAGTACGTGAAATTACATTCTATGGTTGAATTATCGAAATCGAATATGCCCCTTTTTATTAAGTCTGGTAATCTAAGAATTAGGAAACAGACACCCTAATTGACGCGAATCCTAAAGATAGATCTATTGGGCCTAACAAACCCCATCCAAAGTACCGGATGCTTTAGTACTTCGAAATTTATATCATATCCGAAGGGTGTCCCGGAATGATGGGGATATTCTTAAATATGCATCTTGTTAATGTCGGTTACCAGGTGTTCACCATATGAATGATTTTTATCTCTATGTATGGGATGTATATTGAAATATGAAATCTTGTGGTCTATTGTTACAATTTGATATATCTAGGTTAAACCTATAACTCACCAACATTTTTGTTGATGTTTAAAGCATGTTTATTCTCAGGTGAATACTAAGAGCTTCCGCTGTTGCATACTAAAATAAGGACAAGATTTGGAGTCCATGTTTGTATGATATTGTGTAAAAACTGCATTCAAGAAACTGATTTCGATGTAACATATTTGTATTGTAAACCATTATGTAATGGCCGTGTGTAAACAGGATATTTTAGATTATCATTATTTGATAATCTACGTAAAGCTTTTTAAACCTTCATTTATAAAATAAAGGTTATGGTTTGTTTTAAAAATGAATGCAGTCTTTGAAAAACGTCTCATATAGAGGTCAAAACCTCGCAACGAAATCAATTAATATGGAACATTTTTAATCAATAAGAACGGGACATTTCACGTTTCTTATCAATAATTGGAACCACTTTGATTGTATTTTGTACTTTTGAGCTTTTTGGACCTTTGCGTCTTCAATTCGTCGAATCTGTCTTTTGTCTTCACCTTTTATTATTTAAACGAATATCACTTGTAAATAGAACAATTGCAACTAAAAGTTTGTCTTTCTTGGGGAATAATGCTATGAAATATATGTTCGTTTTTAGCATTATCATAGGCCAAGACATTAATTTTTTTTTTTTTTTAAAGTTGCTGTTGGGCCATTTTCCTAATGGGTGGTTGGGCCGAGATACAAGTAATTAAGTTGAGCCATGAATAAATTGGGACAAGGCAGATCATAAGTTAAATAAATTATGAAGAGTATATAAGTAAAAAAAAATAGATAAAGAAGAGTGGTGAGGGGTGTTGTGGGTGAGCGGGAGGTCGCGGGTTCGAATCTCGTCTAGAACATTTCTTTTTAGAAAAAGCTTGGAGAGGGTATACACTTTTATTTTATTTCTATTATTTATTATTATGTTTATTATTGTTATTATTGTGATTCTTATTATTATTATATTTGTTAATACTAATTATTATTGTTATTATTATTATTATTATTATTATTATTATTATTATTATTATTATTATTATTATTATTGTTATTGTTATGACAAGTATTATTATTATTATTATTACCATGATCATGATTAAGGTTATAAATAAGTAAAATTATTAGTTAAGGCTATAATTATATACGTATACCGACTATAAATACAAAAAACGATTATAAAGATGATGACACATATAATTGAGTAACGACTTAAAATGAAGTATTATTATTATCAATATCATTATATTATTATTACTATGAACATAAGTACGATATGTATGATATAAATAGAGATAAAATTATTAGTATTAACAATTATGAATACGTGTAAAATCTAAATAAGTTTATGGATTGTATATGTATAACACATATTTTATTATTGAAACTTTATTTTAATTATTACTAAATTTATGATTTTATCATTTGTACAATTATATTAATATTATAATTATTATCACTTTTATTATTACTACTACTATTATTACTATTACTATTATTATAGTTATTATCAGTATTATCTATATTATTATTATTAAAATAATTATGCCTACTAAAAATAAAAGTTTCAATGACGTCATTAAGATTATAAGTATAAAAATAAAGAATATATATATATACATAAATATATTTAGTACACATAACTTAACTATATTAACATTTATATATATAATGAAAATATATAAATAAATAATAAAACTTATAAATTATCAAATATATAAATTACATCACTATTAATAATATATATATTTGTTCGATTACAAGTATATGTTTTAATATATATATGAATAATATAGGTTCGTGAATCCGAGGCCAACCCTGCATTGTTCAATATAGTCATATGTATTTTTACTACAAAATACATTAGGTGATTTTCATTTGCTCTTTTTACCCTTTATATTTTTGGGCTGAGAATACATGCGCAATTTTTATAAATGTTTTACGAAATAGACACAAGTAATCGAAACTACATTATATGGTTGAATGATCGAAGCCGAATATGCCCCTTGTGCTTGGTAACCTAAGAATTAGTAAACCGATCTACTAATTGAAGCAAATCCTAAAGATAGATCTATTGGGCCTAACGAACCCCATCCAAAGTACCGGATGCTTTAGTACTTCGAATTCATTTTTATCATGTCCGAAGGATTTCCTGGAATGATAGGGGATATTCTTATATGCATCTTGTTAATGTCGGTTACCAGGTGTTCACATTATGAATGATTTTTGTCTCTATGCATGGGACGTATATTTATGAGAACTGGAAATGAAATTCTTGTGGTCTATTAAAATGATGGAAATGAATGTTTACGATAAACTAATGAACTCACAAACCTTTTGGTTGACACTTTAAAGCATGTTTATTCTCAGGTATGAAAGAAATCTTCTGCTGTGCATTTGCTCAATTTAGAGATAATACCTGGAGTCATTCATGACATATTTCAAAAGACGTTGCATTCGAGTCGTTGAGTTCATCAAGATTATTATTAAGTCAATTATAGTGGGATGTATTATGAAATGGTATGCATGCCGAAAACTTTTGGTGTAATGAAAGTTTGTCTTTTTAAAAATGAATGCAATATTTGTAAAATGTATCATATAGAGGTCAAGTACCTCGTGATGTAACCAAATGTAATGTATTCGTCCAGATGGATTAGGACGGGTCGTTATAGATTATAGGTAATAACCAAAGCTTGTATTTGATGATTTTTGCTGGAAAATAGTAACTTAGACGTTCATGGAAGAGTGTGTGTGTTTTGAGAGAGAATTGGGAAGAAAATTGGAAGTGAAATGGAGTAGGTGGTGAGTGGTGAAGGTGAGTAGGGTTAAAAGGAGTTCTTGTTTTTGTTTCCTTGCTCATAAGTCATGCTAGTTGTCTAATTGTTGGTTCCACATGTTTTTTGACTATCTAGGGCTGCTAAGAGCTTAATTATTATGTGTATATACCAATAGTATATACGTCTAGGAGCTGGGTATTGTACGAGTACGAACAAAGTTGCATACGAGTAGAATTGTTGATGAAAATGAATGAGAATGCAATTGTAAGCATTTTTGTTAAATAGAAGTACTTTGATATGTGTCTTGAAGTCTTTCAAAAGTGTACTAATACATCTAAATACACTACATGTATATACATTTTAACTGAGTCGTTAAGTCATCGTTAGTCGTTACATGTAAGTGTTGTTTTGAAACCTTTAAGTTAACGATCTCATTTAATGTTGTTAACCCATTGTTTATTATATCTAATGAGATGTTAAATTATTACATTATCATGATATTATGATGTAGGAATATATCTTAATATGATATATATACATTAAAATGTCGTTACAACGATAATCGTTACATATATGCCTCGTTTCAAAATTCTTAAGTTAGTAGTCTTGTTTTACATATGTAGTTCATTGTTAACATACTTAATGATATATATAATTATCATTTTATCATGTTAAATATAGTATAACAATATCTTAATATGATACATATGTATTTAGTAAGACGTTGTAATAACGATAATCGTTATATATATCGTTTCGAGTTTCTTAACTTAGTAATCTCATTTTTATGCATAGAACTCATTGTTAATATACTTATGGAGATACTTACTTATCATAATCTCATGTTAACTATATGTATATCCATATATATCGTCATGTCGTTTTTACAAGTTTTAACGTTCGTGAATCGCCGGTCAACTTGGGTGGTCAATTGTCTACATGAAACTCATTTCAAATAATCAAGTCTTAACAAGTTTGATTGCTTAACATGTTGGAAACATTTAATCATGCAAATATACTTTTCAATTAATATATAATCATGGAAAAGTTCGGGTTACTACAGTACCTACCCGTTAAATAAATTTCGTCCCGAAATTTTAAGCTGTTGAAGGTGTTGACGCATCTTCTGGAAATAGGTGAGGGTATTTCAGCTTCATCCGATCTTCATGCTCCCAGATGAATTCGGGTCCTCTACGAGCATTCCATCGAACCTTAACAATTGGTATCTTGTTTTGCTTAAGTCTTTTAACCTCACGATCCATTATTTCGACGGGTTCTTCAATGAATTGTAGTTTTTCGTTAATTGTAATCTCGTCTAATGGAATGGTGAGATATTCTTTAGCAAAACATTTCTTCATATTCGAGACATGAAAAGTATTATGTACCCCGACGAGTTGTTGCGGTAAGTCAAGTCGGTAAGCTACTGGTCCGACACGATCTATAATCTTGAATGGTCCAATGTACCTTGGATTTAGTTTCCCCCGTTTACCAAATCGAACAACACCTTTCCAAGGTAAAACCTTAAGCATGACCATCTCTCCAATCTCAAATTCTATATCTTTTCTTTTAATGTCCGCATAGCTCTTTTGTCGACTTTGGGCAGTTTTCAATCGTTGTTGAATTTGGATGATCTTCTCGGTAGTTTCTTGAATTATCTCCGGACCCATAATCTGTCTATCCCCCACTTCACTCCAACAAATCGGAGACCTGCACTTTCTACCATAAAGTGCTTCAAATAGCGCCATCTCAATACTCGAATGGTAACTGTTGTTGTAGGAAAATTCTGCTAACGGTAGGTGTCGATCCCAACTGTTTCCGAAATCGATAACACATGCTCGTAGCATGTATTCAAGGGTCTGTATCGTCCTTTCACTTTGTCCATCAGTTTTTGGATGATAAGCAGTACTCATGTCTAGACAAGTCCCCAATGCTTGTTGCAATGTTTGCCAAAATCTTGAAAAAAATCTGCCATCCCTATCTGAGATAATAGAGACTGGTATTCCATGTCTGGAGAGAACTTCCTTCAAGTATAATTGCGCCAACTTCTCCATTTTATCATCTTCTCTCATTGGCAGAAAGTGGGCTGACTTGGTAAGATGATCGATTATTACCCAAATTGTATCATAACCACTTGCAGTCCTTGGCAATTTAGTAATGAAATCCATGGTAATGTTTTCCCATTTCCATTCTGGGATTTCAGGTTATTGAAGTAGACCTGATGGTTTCTGATGTTCAGCTTTGACCTTAGAACACGTCAAACATTCTCCTACGTATTTAGCAATATCGGCTTTCATACCCGGCCACCAAAAGTGTTTCTTGAGATCTTTGTACATCTTCCCCGCTCTGGGATGTATTGAATATCTGGTTTTATGTGCTTCCTTAAGTACCTTTTCTCTCACATCTCCAAACTTTGGTACCCAAATTCTTTCAGTTCTATACCGGGTTCTGTCTTCCCGAATATTAAGATGTTTCTCCGATCCTTTGGGTATTTCATTCTTCAACTTTCCTTCTTTTACAACTCACTGCTGCGCCTCCTTTATTTGAGTAGTAAGGTTAGTACGAATAATTATATTCATAGCTTTTACCCGTATAGGTTCTCTGTCCTTTCTACTCAAAGCGTCGGCTACCACATTCGCCTTCCCCTGGTGGTAACGAATCTCAAAGTCGTAATCATTCAATAATTCAATCCACCTATGCTGCCTCATGTTCAGTTGTTTCTGATTAAATATGTGTTGGAGACTTTTGTGGTCGGTATATATAATACTTTTGACCCCATATAAGTAGTGCCTCCAAGTCTTTAATGCAAAAACAACGGCGCCCAATTCCAAATTGTGAGTCGTATAATTTTGCTCGTGAATCTTCAATTGTCTGGACGCATAAGCAATTACCTTCATTCGTTGCATTAATACACAACCGAGGCCTTGCTTTGAGGCATCACAATATATCACAAAATCATCATTCCCTTCAGGCAATGACAATATAGGTGCCGTAGTTAACTTTTTCTTCAACAATTGAAACGCTTTCTCCTGCTCATCCTTCCATTCAAATTTCTTCCCTTTATGCTTTAATGCAGTCAAGGGTTTTGCTATTTTGCAAAAATCTTGGATGAACCTTCTGTAGTAACCAGCCAGTCCTAAAATTTGGCGTATATGCTTCAGAGTTTTCTGGGTTTTCCACTTTTCAACGGTTTCAATCTTTGCCGGATCCACTTGAATACCTTCTTTGTTCACTATGTGACCAAGGAATTGAACTTCTTCCAACCAAAATGAACACTTTGAAAACTTAGCGTACAGTTTTTCTTTCCTCAACAACTCTAGCACTTTTCTCAAATGTTCTTCGTGCTCTTGATCATTCTTTGACTAAATAAGTATGTCATCGATGAAAACAATGACAAGCTTGTCAAGGTATGGTCCACACACTCGGTTCATGAGGTCCATGAACACAGCTGGTGCGTTAGTCAACCCAAACGGCATAACCATAAACTCGTAATGACCGTAACGCATCCTGAAAGCAGTCTTCGGAATATCATCCTCCTTCACCTGCATTTGATGATACCCGGAACGTAAATCGATCTTCGAATAAATCGACGAGCCTTGTAGTTGATCAAATAAGTCGTCGATTCTCGGTAGTGGGTAACGATTCTTGATGGTAAGTTTGTTCAACTCTCGGTAGTCGATACATAAACTGAATGTACCATCCTTCTTTTTGACAAACAAAACAGGAGCTCCCCATGGTGATGTACTTGGTCGTATAAAACCACGCTCTAAAAGTTCTTGTAATTGGCTTTGGAGTTCCTTCATTTCGCTGGGTGCAAGTCTGTATGGAGCACGAGCTATTGGTGCAGCTCCTGGTACGAGATCTATTTGAAATTCAACAGATCGGTGTGGAGGCAGTCCCGGTAATTCTTTCGGAAATACATCAGGAAATTCTTTTGCAACGGGAACATCATTGATGTTCTTTTCTTCGGTTTGTACTTTCTTGACATGTGCTAGAACAGCATAGCAACCTTTTCTTATTAGTTTTTGCGCCTATAAATTACTAATAAGATTTAGCTTCGCATTGCTCTTTTCTCCGTACACCATTAAGGGATTTCCTTTTTCTCGTACAATGCGAATTGCATTTTTGTAACATACGATTTCTGCTTTCTCCTTTTTCAACTAATCCATGCCGATTATCACATCAAAACTCCCTAACTCTGCCGGTATCAAATCAATCTTAAATGTTTCGCTAACCAAATTAATTTCTCGATTCTGACATATATTATCTGCTGTAATTAATTTACCGTTTGCTAATTCGAGTAAAGATTTGTTATCCAAAGGCGTCAGTGGACAATTAGGTTTAGCACAAAAATCTCTACTCATATAGCTTCTATCCACACCCGAATCAAATAAAACATAAGCAGATTTATTGTCAATAAGAAACGTACCCGTAACAAGCTCCGGGTCTTCCTGCACTTCTGCCGTATTAATATTGAAAACTCTTCCGCGGCCCTGCCCACTAGTGTTCCCCTGATTCGGGCAATTTCTACTAATGTGGCCCGGTTTTCCACATGCAAAGTAAACTATGGCGGCATTATCTGTTCTGACATTATTTGTTCTTTTAATTTTGTTAAACTTTGGTTCGTAGGCCTCACACTTTGCCGCACTATGACCATTTCTTCTACACCTAGTGCAAAATGTCGTGCAGAACCCCTGGTGATTCTCTTCAAACCTTTGGCATGACTGTTTTTGGTTTTTGTTGCCATTGTTGTTATTGCGATTGTTTTTGGGATTGTTATTGTTGTTATTGTTGTTGTTATTGTTGTTGGGACGGTTATTGTAGTTGTTGTTAGGACGTTTGTTGAAGTAGTTGTTGCGATTGATGTTGCGGTTATTGGGATAGTTATTGTGATTGTGGTTGTGATTGTTGTTGTTGTATTGGTGACTCTTGTCAGTGGTTTCTTCCCACTTTCTCTTGACTTGTTTCATGTTAGCCTCTTCAGTCATCTGCTCTTTAATCCTTCCTTCGATCTGGTTTACTAATTTGTGAGCCATTCGATTTGCCTTTTGTATGGAGGCAGACTCGTATGAACTCACATCTTCTTGAATCCTTTCCGGTAACCCTTTTACAAATGCGTCGATCTTCCCTTCTTCATCTTTGAACGTTCTGGGACACAATAGGCACAATTCGGTGAATCGTCATTCGTACGTGGTGATATCGAAACCTTGCGTTCGTAATTCTCTAAGCTCTACCTTAAGCTTGTTGACCTCGTTTCTGGGACGATACTGCTCGTTCATCAATTGATTGAATGCTAACCACGGTAGTGCGTAAGCAGCATCTTGTCCTACCTACTCGAGATAGGTATTCCACCATGTTAGCGCCGTACCTGTGAAGGTATGCGTAGCGTACTTTACTTTGTCTTCTTTATTACATTTACTTATGGTAAACACCGATTCAACCTTCTCGGTCCACCATTTCAATCCAATTGGACCCTCGGTTCCATCAAATTCCAAAGATTTGCAGGCAGTGAATTCTTTGTAGGGGCATCCTACACAATTTCTTTTGAAATTAGTTCCACTGCTAGATCCAGAGTTATTGTTATTTTGCATCGCAGCCTATACTGCGGCTATGTTTGCTGCAAGGAAAACACGAAAGTCTTCCTCACTCATGTTCAAATTCTGACGAGTCACCGGTGCCATTTCCTTCAAAAATAGCCCAAAAGAATAAAGTTAATCATATAGAATTTTAAGAGTAGTCAATAGTATTTCATGGCATAGTATGAACTTATTTATAAAAGCTTTTTCTTCATATTGGCGTTTTATAGTTTTTAATTGGGGTAGTACCTACCCATTAAGTTCATATTTAGTAGCTAATATACAATTCTACTACTGCAATTCTATATGAAAAACTGATTATAATAAAATTTCGCGTTCAAATTTTATATAATATTTTACAAACTTACAATACCGCTATTATACATATAGGATGAAATATAGCACATAATAACTTTGCTACTCAGCAGCTATAAAGGCAATTCTAGTTAATACGCAAGTTGTTCAGCAAAAGAAATAAAGACACGTAATTCATAAGTCCAGAAACAAGTCATGCATTCTGGTTTTACTAAGACGACTTCCCATCCTTGGTCTTGTAGAAAGTAACCGTTATGACCATTGGCTAGGAAGCATGTTGTAATGTCGTTAAAAGGAAGAGGGTTTCGTAATGTCCAACAACCCCGTAATAATCTAAAAACCTTGTTTCTCACCCCAACTACTGAATCCGTCACCTGTGGGAATGTTTCATTTAATAGTTGTAATCCGATGTTCTTTTTATCACTTTGGTGAGAAGCGAACATCAATAACCCGTAAGTATAACATGCTTCTTTATGTTGCATGTTAGAAGCTCTTTCTAACTCATGAAATCCTATGTTGGGATATGTTGAGTCAAAATAGGTTCTTAACCCGTAGCGTAAAATTGCATTTGGGTTCCCCGCATTTAATGCTTTAAAGAAAACACGGCGTAACTTACGGTCTCCCCAATGCGATATACCCCACCTATCAAAGGAAAGCCTTTTATAAACTAAGGCATTTCTGGAAAGTCTTTAAAATGTTTGACAAGTTAATTTCGCCATAACTAATTGTGCTGATGAATTCTGATCGACTCTAGACAAGATTTTCTCAATCATATCCTCTGGTAGGTCTTCTAAAATATTCGGTTGTCTACCCTTAACGTCCATTTTGTTTTTATACTGTAAAATAGACAAGGATTAGATTCATAAAAGATAATTAACAAACAATACAAGCAATTTTTACATAGAACATAAAAGTACAAGCACACTACAGTACATATAATACACAACATGATTACAACTCCCTAATCTGAATCACTGGTTTCTTCTTCTTCGGACTTGGTTCGTTTTCCTAATTTTCTAGGGATATATGGTGTTCCTCTAATACGAGCTGTCGTTTTCCACAATGGTTTAGAATAACCTGGTGGTTTAGAGGTTCCCGGGTTATTGTTACAATTTACGAAATACGGAGGTTGCCGATACATATAAAGCTCATCGGGGTTGGAATCAGGTTTCTCTATTTTTATACCTTTTCCCTTATTATTTTCTTTTTCTTTGTTAAATTGGGTCGAGGTAATTTCTATAACATCATCGGAATCCTCATCGGGATCCGATTCATCAGAAAATTGGTAATCTTCCCAATATTTTGCTTCCTCGGTGGAAACACCATTGACCATTTTTAACTTTGGTCCGTTGGTTAATGATTTTCTTTTATTTAATCGATTTACTGTAGGTATCAATATTTCTTCCTCCGAAACCTCTTCTTCTTCCGGTTCCTCCTCTTCCGGTTCCTCCTCTTCTGGTTCCTCCTCTTCCGGTTCCTCCTCTTCCGGTTCCTCCTCTTCCGATTCCTCTTCGGGAATTTGTGAATCTTCCCAAAGTATATTCGACTCTTCATTATTATTAGGTGAGTCGATGGGATTTGTACTAGAGGTAGACATCTATCACACAATATCAAATACGTTAAGAGATTAATATATTTACATGTTAATAATATATAGTTTCCAACAAAAAATGTTAAGCAATCGTTTTTGAAGAAAAACACGGTCGAAGTCCAGACTCACTAATGCATCCTAACAAACTCGGTAAGAAACACTAATGCAAAAATTCTGGTTCTCTAAGACCAACGCTCGGATACCAACTGAAATGTCCCGCTCATATCGATTATAAACGTTCCATATTAATTGATTTCGTTGCGAGGTTTTGACCTCTATATGAGACGTTTTTCAAAGACTGCATTCGTTTTTAAAACAAACCATAACCTTTATTTTATCGACAAGGTTAAAAAGACACCACCTAGATTATCCAGAAATGATAATCTAAAAATATCACACTTACACACTACCAATATATATTGGTTTACAATATTAATATGTTACAACAAAATAAATCTCGAATGCAGTTTTAAACAATATTATACAAGCATGCTGACACCAAATCTTGTCCATATATTAGCATGCAACAGCGGAAGCTCTTAATAATCACCTGAGAATAAACATGCTTTAAACGTCAACAAAAATGTTGGTGAGTTATAGGTTTAACCTATATATTTATCAAATTGTAATAATAAACCACAAGATTTCATATTTCAATATACATCCCATACATAGAGATAAAAATCATTCATATGATGAACATCTGGTAACCGACATTAACAAGATGCATATAAGAATATCCCCTATCATTCCGGGAAATCCATCGGACATGATAAAACAACATCGAAGTACTAAAGCATCTGCAACCATGGATGGGGTTCGTTAGGCCCAATCGATCTATCTTTAGGATCCACGTCAATTAGTAGATCGGTTTACTAATTCTTAGGTTACCAAGCAAAAAGGGGCATATTCGGCTTCGATCATTCACCCATATAATGTAGTTTCATTTACTTGTGTCTATTTCTTAAAACATTTATAAAACTGCATGTATTCTCATCCCAAAATATTAGATTTTAAAAGTGGGACTATAAATCACTTTCACAGATTTTTACTTCGTCGGGAAGTAAGACTTGGCCACTGGTCGATTCACGAACCTATAACAAATATGTACATATATATCAAAGTATGTTCAAAATATATTTACAACATTTTTAATACGTTTTACTGTTTTAAGTTTATTAAGTCAGCTGTCCTCGTTAGTAACCTACAACTAGTTGTCCACAGTTAGATGTACAAAAATATATTGATATATATTATCTTGAATCAATCCACGACCCAGTGTATAGACGTCTCAAGCTATATCACAACTCAAAGTATATATATTTTTAGAATCAATCTCAACCCTGTATAGCTAACTCCAACATTACTGCATATAGAGTGTCTATGGTTGTTCCAGATAATATATATACATGGGTCGATATGATATGTCAAAACATTTGCATACGTGTCTATGGTATTCCAAGATTATATAATATATTATAATACATGTATAATACAATATGAGTTAGCTAGGATATGATTAATATAGATTTGTTACCAATTTTCACGTAGTTACAACAAGCAAAAATATCCAATCTTGTTTTACCCATAACTTCTTCGTTTTAAATCCGTTTTGAGTGATTAAAGTTGCTATGGTTTCATATTGAACTTAATTTTATGAATCTAAACAGAAAAATTATAAGTTTATAGTCAGAAATACAGGTTAGAAGTTGTTTTTGTAAAGGTAGTCATTTCAGTCGAAAGAACGACGTCTAGATGACCATTTTGAAAAACATACTTCCACTTTGAGTTTAACCATAATTTTTGGATATAGTTTCATGTTCATAATAAAAATTATTTTCCAAGAAGAACAACTTTTAAATCAAAGTTTATCATAATTTTTAATTAACTAACCCAAAACAGCCAGCGGTGTTACTACGACGGCGTATATCCGGTTTTACGGTGTTTTTCGTGTTTTTAGGTTTTAAATCATTAAGTTAGCATATAATATAGATATATAACATTTGTTTAGTTGATTTTAAAAGTCAAGTTAGAAGGATTAACTTTTGTTTGCAACAAGTTTAGAATTAACTAAACTATGTTCTAGTGATTACAAGTTTAAAACTTCGAATAAGGTAGTCTTATATATATGAATCGAATGATGTTAAGAACATCATTAATACCTCAAGTTTAGTAGGTAAACCTACTAGAAATGATGAAAAAATAACTTGAGCTTCAAAGGATCTTTGATGGCTTGGAAGTTCTTGAAATAGAATCATGACACAAAAACAAGTTCAAGTAAGATTATTACTCGAATTAAGATAGTTATAGTTATAGAAATTGAATCAAAGCTTGAATATGAATATTACCTTGATTTAGAAAGATAACCTACTGTAAATAACAAAGGTTTCTTGATCTTAGATGATTGCTTGGAATGGATTAGGAAACTTGGAAGTAAACTTGTAAACTTTGAAGTGTTCTTGATGTGTTCTTGAGTAACTATTTTTATGATGATTATAGGTAATAACCAAAGCTTGTATTTGATGATTTTTGTTAGAAAAATAGTAACTTAGACGTTCATGGAAGAGTGTGTGTGTTTTGAGAGAGAATTGGGAAGAAAATTGGAAGTGAAATGGAGTAGTTGGTGAGTGGTGAAGGTGAGTGGGGTTAAAAGGAGTTCTTGTTTTTGTTTCCTTGCTCATAAGTCATGCTAGTTGTCTAATTGTTGGTTTCACATGTTTGTTGACTATCTAGTGCTGCTAAGAGCTGAATTATTATATGTATATACCAATAGTATATACGTCTAGGAGCTGGGTATTGTAAGAGTACGAATACGGTTGCATACGAGTAGAATTGTTGATGAAAATGAATGAGAATGCAATTGTAAGCATTTTTGTTAAGTAGAAGTACTTTGATATGTGTCTTAAAGTCTTTAAAAAGTGTACTAATACATCTAAATACACTACATGTATATACATTTTAACTGAGTCGTTAAGTCATCGTTAGTCGTTACATGTAAGTGTTGTTTTGAAACCTTTAAGTTGACGATCTCATTTAATGTTGTTAACCCATTGTTTAGTTCATTTAATGAGATGTTAAATTATTACATTATCAAGATATTATGATGTATGAATATATCTTAATATGATATATATACATTAAAATGTCGTTACAACGATAATCGTTACATATATGCCTCGTTTCAAAATTCTTAAGTTAGTAGTCTTGTTTTACATATGTAGTTAATTGTTAACATACTTAATGATATATATAATTATCATTTTATCATGTTAAATATAGTGTAACAATATCTTAATATGATACATATGTATTTAGTAAGACGTTGTAATAATGATAATCGTTATATATATCGTTTCGAGTTTCTTAACTTAGTAATCTCATTTTTATGTATATAACTCATTGTTAATATACTTATGGAGATACTTACTTATCATAATCTCATGTTAACTATATGTATATTCATATATATATCGTCATGTCGTTTTTTCAAGTTTTAACGTGCGTGAATCGCCGGTCAACTTGGGTGGTCAATTGTCTACATGAAACTCATTTCAAATAATAAAGTCTTAACAAGTTTGATTGCTTAACATGTTGGAAACATTTAATCATGCAAATATAGTTTTCAATTATTATATAATCATGAAAAAGTTCGGGTCACTACATAAATAATCCTTTTGTGTTCATATATTTAATCGTAACAGACCAAAACCAATTGTCGAATCTATCGTGTTCGGTTACAATATCAAGTAGTTTGTGCCTCAAAATAAATTGATTTTTAACTAGATGGAGTCGAAGATACGTTAATATTAACCTTATACAAATTATGATATGTAATAACCAATGGAATCAAATGGAATAAACGAAAGATTATATATATATATATATATATATATATATATATATATATATATATATATATATAGATACATACATACTATGTTTCTTATGAATTCAAGTAGAAAGGAGATGAAGTGATAATCATATGAATTTTCATACTTAGCCCCTAAAGTTTTAGCATATTTACAAAACTAAATATGCAGAATTCTTTATTTACATGTCAAACCCTACACTATATATAATTTTACAACTAGATAATTAAGTTTGCTATAATTACTGTTTGACCCTTGAAATTAATGTAAATGATCATATGTTTTTGTAAACCGTAAATGTTTAATGAATTTAATATTAAATAATATATAACAACATATTAAAAAAATGAGCGGTCAATTTAGTAGCTAGTAGCGAAATATGTATACACAAGTATTCACATATTCACATATATATTTATAATAAAAGGTATTTATAAAATTAGTAATCTAAAAAAAGTTATATATATATATATATATATATATATATATATATATATATATATATATATATATATATATATATATATATATATATATATATATATATATATATATATATATATATATAAATGGTATACATATATACAAGAACAAATGTCTATATTATAAATAGATCTATTTATATACGAGAAGTATATATACATACAAGTATAACTTACATATATATGTTATATAAATATAAACATGTACAAATATATATTATATAAGATTATATAATATACACATAAAATATATATAAGAATATATACATATAAGGCAAGTATAACATACATTATATGGAGATACAATATACAAAGTGGAACAATGATCACAAACGTATAACTTATAAGAACTTCACTGCTACTTACGGTCATGTGGGTGATGTCTCAGAGGCTTATGGGAATAAGGTTTTGGATTAAATGAAAGGTTGTAGACTTATAGTCCAACTGAAAGTTCCTGACCCTCGCATCTGGTCATCTCTTGACTTACTTGATAGCACCGATGTTCGGGAAAAGTTGTACAACATCTAAACATGATTATAGTGGACAAAAAGTTGTTAAAAAAAGCTTAGTAACTCATAAGTTCTAACGACCCGTCCTAATCCATCTGGACAAATACATTACAATTGGTTACATCGCGAGGTACTTGACCTCTATATGATACATTTTACAAACATTGCATTCGTTTTTAAAAGACAAATTTTCATTTCATCAAAAGTTGACTGCATGCATACCATTTCACAATATCTTCAACTATAATTGACTTAATAATAATCTTGATGAACTCGACGACTCGAATGCAACGTCTTTTGAAATATGTCATGAATGACTCCAAGTAATATCTCTAACATGAGCAAATGCACAGCGGAAGATTTCTTCCATACCTGAGAATAAACATGCTTTAAAGTGTCAACCAAAAGGTTGGTGAGTTCATTATTTTATCATAATCAATCATTTTCATCATTTTAATAGACCACAAGATTTTTATTTTCATTTCTCATAAATATACGTTCCATGCATAGAGACAAAAATCATTCATATGGTGAACACCTGGTAACCGACCTTAACAAGATGCATATAGAATATCCCCTATCATTCCGGGACTCCCTTCGGACATGATGAATTCGAAGTACTAAAGCATCAGGTACTTTAGATGGGGCTCGTTGGGCCCAATAGATCTATCTTTAGGATTCGCGTTAATTAGGGTGTCTGTTCTCTAATTCTTAGATTACCAGACTAAAAAGGGGCATATTCGGTTTAATAATCCAGCCATAGCGATTACTTGTGTCAATTTCGTAAAACAGTTATAAAAGCAGCGCATGTATTCTCAGTCCCAAAAATATATATTGCAAAAGCATTTAAAAAATGAGCAAATGAAACTCACAATACTGTATTTTGTAGTAAAAATACATATGACGACATTGAACAACTGAAGAATGCAGGGTTGGCCTCGGATTCACGAACCTATATCATTGGTATATTTATTAATATACATAGTTGTAATCGAAAAATATATATATAATTATTAGTTATACTTTTTATATTAATAATATATATGTTTTCATATATTTATTTTGTTATATAAAATATTACTTTTCGTTATGTTATATGTATTAAATATATTTTTATATATGTGTATCATTTGTTTGTTTAAAAAAATAATTTTAGTAATATTACGATAAAAATGATAATAATCATAATACTTAATATTACTAAATAAGGTATTATTGTTAATAATTATATTAATGATATTAATAATGATATTTATAATAATACTGTAAAATATAAATTTTTCGGTTAATGATACTTATAATAATGATTTTAGTAATTAAATATTAATAACACTCATTATAATATAAATAATCATACTTGTAATGATAATAATAATAATAATAATAATGATTTTACTAATGATAATAATAATAATAGTTTTAATAATAACTATGATATCTATAAAAAAATACTTTTACTGATAATGATATTAATAATGATAATCATAATAATAATAATAATGATGATACTTAAGTTGTATACATATATTTATATTTTTATCTTTGTCACTTATAACTTAATTATAATTTTTAGTCATTTTTAATATAATATTCGTTTTCATAAAACTATCTTTTACTATACTTATTTTTATTTCATACAATAGTTTTAGTCATACTTTTGTTAAATTTACTTTCATATATTAACAAAGATATATCCCTAATACTTCAATATTTAATTCATAATTATAATCATAGTCAAAATAATAATGTTTAATGATAATACTAGTAATTTTAATAATAATAACAATAATCATAATAATAACAACAACAACAATAATAATAATAATAGTAGTAATAATAATAATAATAATAATAATAATAATAATAATAATAATAAAAATAATAATAATAATAATAATAATAATAATAATAATAATAATAATAATAATAATAGCAATAATAATAGCAATAATAATAGCAATAATAATAATAATAAACATAATAAGAATAATAAATGATAAGTAATAATAAATGTATATACCCTTGAAGCTTTTTCTAAAAAAATTCCGCCATGAACCGGGCTCGAACCCGTGACCTCTCGCACACCCGACAACACCCTCTGCCATTCATCTATGTTTTTTTTTATTAATACCCAAGTGAAAAACTAATAACCCGTATCTTTTTCTATTCTATTTGCTTCTTCTTCACAGACTCGATTGACCAGAGTAATTCTAAATCAATATGGTGAGTTTAAGTTTGAATCAAATTGTGTAATTAAAATAGAAATGGCTAGAATGAGAGTGGATTAATTTATCAAACCAGAAAAAAAAATAAAAATCAAAGCTGTAGCAGGTCGTCAAGAACACCATGAACTTCGAATTTGATTTTGAAATCTAGACACTTGTAGCTAACTATTATAACATGAAAAATGTTTTAAATCTCTCATAGAAACTTTAGGGATCATCAATTTGATTTAAATCAAAACAGAAACTTCGAATTTAAATGAAGAACAGAAGTTGACTTTTAAAAACCAAATCTTTGACTCTTAAATTCGAACTCAATTTGAAGAATTGACTGTTGAATCATTCCAGATAGTTTAAGTAGACGATTTCTGACAAAGTTGCATTATTACCTTTTGAGGTTTCATACAATTTTGTGAATTGAATAAAAAAAATTTCAAGAACAGAGTCGTCGACTCAGTTCTTCAATTTCTTTGTGAAATTCAATCGAATAAAAAGCTGTAACAGATAATTGTAATTGATAATTGAAAGTGTAAGTCGTATGATATCCCTTAACGTCTTGTAATGATCATATTATATCATGTTTGGGTGTCGACAGAATTTAATGTCAATGACAGAAAAAAATAAAAAAAAATTTAAAAGGTGAATGTGATTGCTAACAGAATTTTGGCAAGTTATGTGAATTAATTCATGTTGCGTACTGGATTTAGAGACAGGAACATAAAGCAGCTACAGATTGACAATGATTTGAAAAAGAAAACGTATTTACTTATATATATATATATATATATATATATATATATATATATATATATATATATATATATATATATATATATATACATAATATCGTATATTCACCTATATATAACTGTATATGTATATTTATACGTATAGTTGTATTTTGTGTATGTATATGTATCTATATATATATATATATATATATATATATATATATATATATATATATATATATATATATATATATATATATATATATATATATATATATCTGTAGTTTATATATGTTTATATACCTGCATTTATAAATTTATAACTTATAATTAATATTATCAATTAATAAATATATATGTAATAATAATTATTCTAATGAATAATAATTATATTAACAATACAAATTAATAATAATAGAGATACTAATAATGATGATATTAAAAAATGATAATAATTAATGATAATATTCATAATATTATTATAATAATTATTTATATTATTAATGATAATAATTTTATTAGTAATAATAATAATATATCAATTTATATATATCAAGTTTCACATTCGCATATTATATTTATAGTACTAACTTTGATATTAATATTGAAAATAACAACAATATTACTATACCATTTATTTTAACTTATAATTTCAATTTAATATATTACAATTACATATTTTTAACTATGTGATATATAATAACATATATTCAATATTTAATATTCATTCATTTTATATATGTGTTACAATATACATATAATATTAATTATGTTTAAGAATCATATATGTGTATATATATATATATATATATATATATATATATATATATATATATATATATATATATATATATATATATATATATATATATATATATATATATATATATATATATATATATATATATATATATATATATGTACATATTTATTTACAAACAATTGTTCGTGAATCGTCGAGAATAGTCAAAGGGTAAATGAATATATGAACACAGTTCAAAGTTTTTGAGATTACAGACTTTACTTATCATGTCGAAATCATATAAAGATTAAGTTTAAATTTGGTCAGAAATTTCAGGGTCGTCACAGTACCTACACGTTAAAGAAATTTCGTCCCGAAATTTGATTAGGATCGTCATGGTTGACAATAAGTATGTTTTCATGACGATACAAGCTGATAAATAGAGTTTTGTAATTATTGATTAATATAGATAAAACGATTCGATTATGTGAAGCATACGAATGAAGCTATCACAAAATAGTGAAATGAGAAAAACAAATTTCATCATAACTTTTGACTTGTATGGTTGAATTCCGGAATTCAAGGGATTCAAAAGAAAATCTTGGAAATCTATAAGATCTGATTATTCGGTAATTGAGGAAATTAGGATCCCTTTAATTAAATGCAATGATGTGCCTCGATTGTTCTGTTGGATGTTTCCATTATAAATTTACCTCTTTCGTTTTATTATTCTCACAATTCCTATACTTCCTTCCTTAATCCATACTTCTAAATATTGTAAAAATTCTTAATCCGGTACTGATCCTTGTCTTTCTTCTGTCAATCACTTCTGTCTTCCTCCTTTTTCATCTACTACCGGAGGAATCTGCTTTCTTCTACTTCGCCCTTGGGGTTATAGTATTTTTAATTCTCCCGTGTCTTTATGTTACGATAAACATTGATATACACAGTTTGTAATTTATGTGTTGTTATCGGGCTTTATGTTCTCCCTTATATTTCGAAGCTCTATGCTTTTGTTTTCTCTTCCCGACTTCAAGTCAAGTGAATAATAGTCCAGAATTTGTAGATATAGAGTTTCGAATGATTATAATGTTCTAAGCAGGAAGGAACATGATAGCACGATTTGATTTTCAACTTTATCAACATCACGGAAGATAGAACCATCAAGAATACATTTTCTTGATATGTTCAGGAGTTAAGTAGAATGAAAGAGTTATGTAACATGGCACATGTTGACGTTATGATCTGTGAATCATCATGTTCCATCAAAAACTCAGCATGACTTACTGTAATATAATCACGTTAATCAAGTGTCATTATATTATACTAATTCATGCATCAATTTCTTTACATTTCTCCAGAATTCATTCATAAATTAAACTTAGATTTTACAGAAGTTTCCAATATAATGAAACACAGGAAGCACGAAGTGGTATATAATTTTGGATGAGAATATTTATGAAAATATCCACAAAATATCGAAGATATTTATGATGATATTTTGGAATTTCCAAGTTCGAAGGTTGATGAAGAAAAATTTTCCGCAAGATTTTAACATGATTTCGGAGCAAGATATTCTCTAAAGATTTTAACGGATTCAGAATTACCTGGATTCTTTAAATATAGGGTATGGTCCTTGTATTTGTCCTTGGTCTCCTTCGTGGTTAGCTCAATCCATTTTCCAGTTCCAACTTTTCTGAGCTTTTCCAACATACTATTATTTATCATCAAACTTCTGACGATTAAGATCGTTTATAGTTGTCTACAGTTTCTGCTGCTTCATTCAGCTTTTTAAAAGTTTAATGTATTGATTCGTAGGCTGGGTGCTTTTCAGAATTTCAGAATGGAAGATCATAATTCTATGAGATAAATGTTATATGTATACATATAACTGTTGATGTAGACATGCTGCGAAATTTCAAAATACTGATTGCTGATTCTCGGTAATTGGTATGGCAATTCTCGTTATCAGATGTGGATTAGTACATGATAGGGTTTTAACGAACAATTATAATGATTCTTCGGTAACGATGGCGAAAGGGTAACGTATATATTGAGGTTATAATAAGGCTGGTCCGAACGAAAAGTCGAAGTTGACTTGCTGGAGCTGTGACAAAACTGGGTATCTCAATTAGGGGTTGCAAAGTTATTTTTGGTAATAATAACACTAAAGGAATTAGCACAGCTATATGTTAAACGTTTACTCAGGTTCCGAGTAGTTTCAGGTGCATATCTATATGTATCAATCTTTTCTTCCGTAGATGAAGTGTGGTTGGTTCATCCTCTCGATTGAGGTGTTTTCAAGAATCATGAAAGGTTTGAACACAGATTGTAATCGTCAAGATACAAACGAGATTTAAGATGAAATCAAGTGGCAAACTTGAAGAATTGTTTTTAGTGTCATATGTTATAATCAATATTTTAATTCATTTTAATTGTCCAATGTTGGTAGTCCACAGTTAGCAGTCCAATAATTCATATATAGTTTAATATATAATATTCGAATTAATTAATACGTATCGTGACCCGTGTACATGTCTCAGACTCGATCACAACTCAAAGTATATATATTATTGTAGAATCAACCTCAACCTTGTATAGCTAACTCTATCATTACTACATATAGAGTGTCTATGGTTATTTCAAATAATATATATAGATGCGTCGATATGATATGTCAAAACCTTGTATACGTGTCCCGATATTTAAAGTGCGTAAAATAAATAACAAAAATTAAATGACGATAAATAAAATTGCGAGAATATAAATTGCGATAATTAAATTGCGATAAATAAAATATAATCAGTTAGCTAGGAACAGTTAGCTAGGAATAGTTAGCGTGGATTCTTAACAAAATTTCTCATAGTTAATTTGTTTGTTTCTAACAAATTTTATTTTGTCCAATGTTTTCTTCATTATGCCACTTGTTGGATTCTGGTAAAACAAAATCCAAATATAAAATTGGATGAAAATGGTTATTCTGCGGTGAACGGATACGTATATCAGTGGTTGTAAGTAGGATAGTAAATGACTGTTGAATCAGCTTCGAAGAATGTACAGTGTGACATATTAATGTGAAATCTAAATATTCCTCGGGTATTACCTACCCGTTAAAATATTTTCACCATTAACAGTTTGTACAAAAGAATTTTTAATTACAATCCTTATGAAAACATATATACATGTATATTTTCTTCAGATGTAATTATGGATTTATGAGTTAATATGATATTAATCTCATTTGCTTTTTGGTTTGACCTAAAATAAATAATCTCTAAGACTTTAGAGATTACATAATCGCCGCCTAATAGTTCTCCAATGAAGTTATGAATCAATACTTCATCGTTGATTATTATTAGTACTCCTTGGTATCTATGGTAAGTACAATGTTGATGCTCGAGGTACAGATTGTGATGTCGAGGTGTGAGATGCGGATGTTGCTGTTGGTGGTGGTGATGGTACTGTTGGTGTTGTTGCTGGTAGTACTGTTGCTGCCGGTGCTGTTGCTGGTGCTTGTAACCTTTGCACCATATTCTCCAAAACTACTACCCGGGCGCGAAGCTCGTTGACTTCTTCTAATACACCTGAGTAATTGTCTGTGATGACCCGGAAATTTCTGACCAAATTTAAACTTTATCTTTAAATGATTTAATGTTTCCGACATGATAAGCAAAGTCTATGAAGTTGAATCTTAAAATTTTAGAACTGTTTCATGTATTAAATTACATTTGACTGCTCTCGACTATTCATGAACAATTATATGTATGTATATATATATATATATATATATATATATATATATATATATGTACAAGTAAAAACGACTTTCCTATCGTAAAACAGTATTTGCTACAGTAAAATGACTTTCCTACCGTAAAACACTATTTGCTACAGTAAAACACTATTTGCTACAGTGAAACCGTATTTTGCTACAGTGCTACAGTGAAACTGTATTTTGCTACAGTTCTACAGTAAAACACTATTTGCTACAGTAAACACTATTTGCTACAGTAAACACTATTTGCTAAAGTAAAACACTATTTGATGTCGACGAACTAGCAAACAAAAACAGGATATGGCGGCCATGCGATCGTATGGCAAAAACACTGAAAACTCATGCGATCGCATGAGGTACTGTAGCAGGCCACATACTATAAAAGCTCGATTCATTCCTCTGTATTATTATTTTTTTTATATTATTATTATTATTATTATTATTATTATTATTATTAAGATTAATATTATTATTATTAATCTTATTATAATATTATTATTAGTAGTATATATACCTGAAATACTACGACGAGGTTATGAGCGTGTCACCTTCAAAATGGGTTTTTGAGCGGGATAGAGCTAAGGAAATTATGGGTTATTGTCAAAGAGGTTATGGGTAATGTTCGAGGGTATATTTGTGAATCAAATCTAGTGTTTATCATCTCTGTTGCGTCTACATACTTTCCTACAATATTGAATCTCAATATTGATACGTAAGCACTCATATTTTATCTTTTATACATTAATTGTGTATTCATGTCTAGTGCTCGAGTATATATATTTATGAATGCTTGTATGCTAAATTTTGTCGTTAAATAGTTATGATGAATCACGAAGTAAATACATATATTACTGGTAAAAGGTATATGATATACATGTTTTTGGAAAGCTGGCGAAAAATCAATAACTTTTCATTTAGATATCGAATAATTTCGATGAACGGATTAAAAGATATGATCAGCTGAATTATGATTAACGTTAATTGAAATTGCTTTTGAATCTACAATTAAGATTTAAGCAACTTCTTTACGAGATTGATAAATTGGATTTTTGAATATTACCAACCGAGTAAATGAATCCTTATATAAGGTATGTCTCGTTTTGTTGAACTATTGTCAAAATTGACTTTTTGAAACGACTTTGGATAACTTTTGTATGTCGATCTCGAGCATTAGGATTGTTATACACTATGACCTGACCTAGCTTGATATACATTTATTGACCAACATATGTTCTCTAGGTTGAGATCTACGGTTATTTGATATTCCGAGTTTCAGTCACGTTTTGGTGAACAACTTTATGTGCTGCTAAGGTGAGTTTCATTGATCCCTTTTTAATTGCTTTTGCAATATATATTTTTGGGCTGAGAATACATGCACTTTATTTTAAACGCAATGGATACAAGTACATACTAAATTCTACACTGAGTTTGAACCGAAAATCCCTTAGCTTTGGTAACTGTTAACTGCCAGTTATAAGAACTGGTGGGCGAGTAGTAGTATATGGATCCATAGGGCTAGATATCCCCAGCCGAGCTAGAGCACTAGCCTTTTAACGGACATATGCTATTTGAGAAGTGTACACGTTGGTTTGCGTGTACTATTAAGATGATTATACAAAGGGTACAAATTATATATACGTTAAGTTTAGTTACCAGGGTGCTCAATCTTGTAGAATATTTTGATAAACGTTTCTGGATGAAACAACTGAAATCTTGTGATCCACCTTTATACACAGATTATGCGAAACATTAAAACTATGAACTCACCAACCTTTGTGTTGACACTTGTTAGCATGTTTATTCTCAGGTTTCCTAGAAGTCTTCCGTTGTTGCTTATATGTTAGACAAGCTATGTGCATGGAGTCTTACATGACATACTTTTCAAGGAAACGTTGCATTCACCAAATTATCACCATGTATCTTATTTTGACTGCATTGTCAACGGAAGTACTATTGTAAACTATTATTTACGGTGATTGTCTATATGTAGAAATCATCAGATGTCGAAAACCTTTGATTTAAATATTCATTTATGGTGTGCCTTTTCAAAAGATTGCAATGTTTACAAAACGTATCATATAGAGGTCAAATACCTCGCAATGAAATCAATGAATGACGTATTATCCATATGGATTTGGAGCGATCGTCACAGTTGGTATCAGAGCGTTGGTCCTAGTGAACCAGGTCTTGCATGAGTGTGTCTAACTGGTTATTGTTAGGATGCATTAGTGAGTCTGGACTATGACCGTATATGTTTTTACCAAGTTTTGCTTACCATTTATCGTCGAAAATTACTTGCTTATCATTCCTAAGTCTAGACACGTCTTACTGCATTTACTGTATAGATAGTGTGCCGACAAAATTCATATCTTAGCATATCTGTTACTGTAAACTTTTCCTGACATCTTCCGAAAAATTCTCCGTAATTTACGGGATTTTGGTATTATATATACATATGTAAATTATGTATTGAGGAGTACCAATCTAAATTCTATAATCTATCTTATATCAAAAATCAATTCCCTGATTACACAAGATGGATCACGTATCTAGTTCAAATTCCTTAAATTCCGACAGCTATTCCGATATGGATATTCACATGAACTCCGAAGACAGTGTAACCGGAATGGATCAACCAATTAGCCATCATCTATTCTGGATGAATTGGGGATGGGTTCGTAGTTTACTTAGTCATTGGAGACAAGAAGAAGGCGATCCCTTCCATCCACCACATTGCCCTCTTGGCGAAGAACCTGAAGCACTTACCGGCGAACCTGTTCGTAATACCATTTTCTATCTCATTTCCAGAGTATCTAGTCATGATTATATACTATCTCACATTCTAAATCTTATTCGTCCGCTCGTCCGAACCACCGATCATCCCGGTATAATAGAAGAAGTCAACGAGCTTCGCGCTCGGGTAGTGGCTTTGGAGAATATGGTGCGAAGGTTACAAATACCAGCAGCAGCACCAGCAGCATAACCAGTACCACCATCATCAACAACAACAGTACCATTACTACCACCAACAACCACATCCGCATCCCACACCTCAATATCACATCTAAAAACTGTTCTTCAGATATCAACATCATACGCACCGTAGATACCAAGGAGTGCCAACAACAATAAATGATGAAGTACTGATTCATAACTTCATCGAAGAAATATTCTACGGTGATTATGTAATCTCTAAAATCTTAGAGATTATTTATCCCAGTTCTAACCGTAAATCAGATAAATAGAAGGAAGAATAGAAACCCTGACAAGAATGATGCATAAGGTACAAGCTAGACTTGTTTTACCAACAGCATCAATAGTACCCTTAGCCTCACCAGCACAGTTAGTGCTGTCAACATCATTAGAATCATCAGCACCTCTAACATCACAAGCTCCGCCAGTTCAAGAAAGCACCGTGGATATTATTACAAGTCAACAACGCGTATATTTGTATCAACGAGTTATGAAATATTAACTCATTCCCTCTGAAGAATTTATATGTATATCTTATATATATATATATATATATATATATATATATATATATATATATATATTTTAAAACCATCATAAATCTTTTCGTACTAAGCTATTAAGTATGAATTGAAAAAGGGTAAATACAACTAGGTTAAATTCATATTACTAATATGCTATGATGTACATCCTTCGTTAACAACTTAACCTTCGTTAACTACAATCTCTGTTTCAATCCAAAGAACTCCGTTTCATAATAAACCAAGTGTATTATTCAATAATATGGTTGATTTTACACTTTCATCTTCGATGCACTCGAAACTTTCTAGAAAACATCATTTGCACCTTGCGAAGTTTGCAAGAATTCCACGAATATCAACACCCTTCACCAAGGAATATCAATAAGAATAAATAATGAAGTATTGATTTCATTAGCGAAATACTCCGCAAAGATTATGTAATCTTTAATATTTTAGAGATTATTCATTTCTAATTCAAGCCGAAAATCAAATGAGCTTAATATGATATTAACTCATTAAATCTGTATTACATCTGAAGAAAATATACATACATATATTTTCATAAAAACGGTAATAAAAATTCTTTTGTACAAAGTATTAATTGTGAAATCTTTAACGGGTAGGTAATACTCGGGAAATATATAAGTTCACAATTAATATGTTATATTGTACATTCTTCAACTTTGATTCAAAAATTATTAACTATGCTCACAGCGATATACAATCGTTTTTATATAAATTCAATTACATATTCTGATATTGACGGATCAGAATTCAAGTCATAACTCTGAACCGGTGAAATCATTCTTAGATCTCTACATCTTTCAAAGCTATACTTTGATTTCAAAACTGTGAAAGATCCTTTGGTATTGTTTTTACCAAAAATAACCTTGCAATTCCTTTTCAAAGTATCCAGTATTATCAACCATTCAACCAGTCAACAACAACCTTTCAGACTTGTAATTTTATACGTTTTCGTTACTGGGGAACCTTTCATGTTCCACCACATTAGCAGTAAATTTACCAACAACTTCATTGATCTTTGACCTTCCGAAAAATCCTTATACTCATTGAAACTGTATCATGTACTCATCCACATCTTGTAACGGCAATTGCCATACCAACTATCGGGAATTAGCAATCAGTATCTTGAAATCTTGTAGCACGTCTACGCCAACAGTTATATGTGTGCATATAACGTCTACCTCCTGGACTAACATACTTCGAATGTGAAGTTTCTGAAAATCACCTTAAACTACGAACTAGTTCTCGAAATCTTAAAAAAAAATGCTGATGAAGCAGCCAAAAACTGTAAATGACCTTATCAGTAAAAAGTTTGATGATAAAGGATAGTGTGCTGGCAAAGCTCGGAAAAAGAGAAAGTTTGGAACTGGAAAACGGATTGAGCAAAGTATGAAAGAGGCTGTGGATAAATCACAAGGACGAAATCTGCCTTTAAAGAATCCAAATGATTCAGTATCTGCTGAAGCCATTAATGAATACCTTGCTTCCGAATCTAAACCCTTGCGGACAATATTCTTCATCATCATCTTATCTTAAATATTCTAAGATATCATCGTATCTCCCATTATAAATATCCTCCATATTTCTGAAGATATTTTTCGAAACCATTCTTATCTGAAATCATTACCTCTTCGCGCTATCTGTGTTGCATCATAAAAGAAACTATTTTAGTTTCTAAAATCTGAAAAATTCGAAAAAAAATGGATGTTTTGAAGTAATGTTGGGAACTCAAGCATGAGTTAGTATAATATAATGACACTTGATTAACGTGATTATATTACAGTAAGTCATGTTGAGTTTCTAATGGAACGTGACAAAGGTTCACAGATCACACCCTCATCATAAACCATGTTACATAACTCTTTCATTCTATATAATCTCTAAATATATCAAGAAAATATATTTCTTGATGATTCGGTCTTTTCCGGATATTCTGGTAATTTGACAAGTCGGATTGTGCCATTACCGTTTCTTTCTTAGAACATTAATTATGTTTATTCTGAAATTCATACCTACGAATTCTGGACCATTATTCGCTTGACTTAAGGTCGGGAAGAGAAAACGAAAGCATGAAGCTCCAAAATATAATGGAAAATATGAAGCCCGAAAACAACCCCGAAATTACAAACCGTGTATATCAATGCGTATAGCAATATAAAGACACGGGAGAATAAAAAACAATATAACCCCAAGGTAATAGTAGAAGAAGATAACCTCCTCTGGTGGCAGATGAAAAAGAAGAATGAATGATATGATAGCCAAGAAAATATCAAGAATCAGAACTGGATGAAGCATTTTCACAAATCTTTTGTAAGTATGAAATAAGGAAGAAGATTATAGGAATGGTGAAAATAAATGAAATGGAAGTGGTCAATTTATAAGCGAAATATCAGACATAGCAATCGAGGCAGATTACGCATTTAATCAAAGAAAATCCTAATTTCCGCAAATTCCGAAGAATCAAATCTTATTCCTTAAATTCCGGAAATCAATCGTAACTACGTCAAAAGCTAAGACGAATCTCTATTCTTTCATTTCACTCTTTTATGATAACTTCTCTCATACGCTTCGAGAAATCGAATTGTTTTATCCATATAATTCAACGATGATAAAATTCTATTTATCAACTCATATTCGTCATGAAAACATTTCTATTGTTAGCCATGACGACCTCACTTAAATTTCGGGACGAAATTTCTTTAACGGGTAGGTACTATGATGACCCGAAAATTTCTGACCAAATTTAAACTTTATCTTTAAATGATTTAATGTTTCCGACACGATAAGCAAAGTCTATGAAGTTGAATCTTAAAATTTTAGAACTGTTTCATGTATTAAATTACATTTGACTGCTCTCGACGATTCATGAACAATTATATGTATGTATATATATATATATATATATATATATATATATATATATATATATGTATAAGTAAAAATGACTTTCCTACCGTAAAACAGTATTTGCTACAGTAAAATGACTTTCCTACCGTAAAACACTATTTGCTACAATAAAATACTATTTGCTACAGTGAAACGTATTTTGCTACAGTGCTACAGTGAAACTGTATTTGCTACAGCACTACAGTAAACACTATTTGCTACAGTAAACACTATTTGCTACAGTACGCTATTTGCTACAGTAAACACTATTTGCTAAAGTAAAACACTATTTGATGTCGACGAACTAGCAAACAAAAACAGGATAAGGCGGCCATGCGATCGCATGGCAAAAACACTGAAAACTCATGCGATCGCATGAGGTACTGTAGCAGGCCACATACTATAAAAGCTCGATTCATTCCTCTGTATTATTATTTTTTTCTATATTATTATTATTATTATTATTATTATTATTATTATTATTATTATTATTATTATTATTATTATTATTATTATTAAGATTAATATTATTATTATTATTATTAATCTTATTATAATATTATTATTAGTAGTATATATACCTAAAATACTACGACGAGGTTATGAGCGTGTCACCTTCAAAATGGGTTTTTGAGCGGGATAGAGCTAAGGAAATTATGGGTTATTGTCAAGGAGGTTATGGGTAATGTTCGAGGGTATATTTGTGAATCAAATCTAGTGTTTATCATCTCTGTTGCGTCTACATACTTTCCTACAATATTGAATCTCAATATTGATACGTAAGCACTCATATTTTATCTTTTATACATTAATTGTGTATCCATGTCTAGTGCTCGAGTATATATATTTATGCATGCTTGTATGCTAAATTTTGTCGTTAAATAGTTATGATGATTCACGAAGTAAATACATATATTACTGGTAAAAGGTATATGATATACATGTTTTTGGAAAGCTGGCGAAAAATTAATAACTTTTCATTTAGATATCGAATAATTTCGATGAACGGATTAAAAGATATGATCAACTGAATTATAATTAACGTTAATTGAAATTGCTTTTGAATCTACAATTAAGATTTAAACAACTTGTTTACGAGATTGATAAATTGGATTTTTGAATATTACCAACCGAGTAAATGAATCCTTATATAAGGTATGTCTCGTTTTGTTGAACTATTGTCAAAATTGACTTTTTGAAACGACTTTGGATAACTTTTGTATGTCGATCTCGAGCATTAGGATTGTTATACACTATGACCTGACCTAGCTTGATAGACATTTATTGACCAACATATGTTCTCTAGGTTAAGATCTACGGTTATTTGATATTCCGAGTTTCGGTCACGTTTTGGTGAACAACTTTATGTGCTGCTAAGGTGAGTTTCATTGATCCCTTTTTAATTGCTTTTGCAATATATATTTTTGGGCTGAGAATACATGCACTTTATTTTAAACGCAATGGATACAAGTACATACTAAATTCTACACTGAGTTTGAACCGAAAATCCCTTAGCTTTGGTAACTGTTAACTGCCAGTTATAAGAACTAGTGGGCGCGAGTAGTAGTATATGGATCCATAGGGCTTGATATCCCCATCCGAGCTAGAGCACTAGCCTTTTAACGGACGTATGCTATTTGAGAAGCGTACACGTTGGTTTGCGTGTACTATTAAGATGATTATACAAAGGGCACAAATTATATATACGTTAAGTTTAGTTACCAGGGTGCTCAATCTTGTAGAATATTTTGATAAACGTTTCTGGATGAAACAACTGAAATCTTGTGATCCACCTTTATACACAGATTATGTGAAACAGTAAAACTATGAACTCACCAACCTTTGTGTTGACACTTGTTAGCATGTTTATTCTCAGGTTTCCTAGAAGTCTTCCGCTGTTGCTTATATGTTAGACAAGCTATGTGCATGAAGTCTTACATGACATACTTTTCAAGTAAACGTTGCATTCACCAAATTATCACCATGTATCTTATTTTGACTGCATTGTCAACGGAAGTACTATTGTAAACTATTATTTACGGTGATTGTCTATATGTAGAAATCATCAGATGTCGAAAACCTTTGATTTAAATATTCATTTATGGTGTGCCTTTTCAAAAGAATGCAATATTTACAAAACGTATCATATAGAGGTCAAATACCTCGCAATGAAATCAATGAATGACGTATTGTCCATATGGATTTGGAGCGATCGTCACATTGTCGGTTCGAACGAGCAGATAAATAAGATCTAGAATTTGGTATAGTATATAATTGTGACGAGATACTCTGGAAATGAGGCTGAAAATGGTGTTTCAGATAGGTTCGCCGGTAAGTGCTTCAGGTTCTTCGCCAAGAGGGCAATATGGTGGATGAAAGGGATCACCTTCTTCTTGTCTCCAATGATTTAGTAGACTACGAACCCATCCCCAATTCATCCAGAATAGATGATAGCTAATTGGTTGATCCATTCCGATCACACTGCTTTCGGAGCTTGAGTGAAACTCCATATTGGAATATGAGGGACTTGAACTATTGACGAGTTCCATTTCGTACGATTAAATAAAGAATTTTTTGATATGAAATGATTTTCGGATATCGGATGATATTCTATTTACATAGAATACCTATACGTAGTACAAAAGATCCCGTAAATTACGGAGGAAATTAAGGAAACGTATCAGATAAAGTCTACAGTAATAGATACGCTAGGATATGGATTAGCAGATACGCTAAGATATGAATTTGTCTATACACTATTCATGCAATCAATGTAGTAAGATGTGTCTAGACTAAGAATGATAAGCAGGTAATTTTTGACACGAAATGATAAGCAAAACTTTTGACATACAGACACGGTCGAAGTCCAGACTCACTAATGCATCTAAACAACTATCAGTTAGACACACTAATGCAAGACCTGGTTCTCTAAGACCACCGCTCTGATACCAACTCTAACGACCCGTCCTAATCCATCTGGATGAATACATTACAATTGGTTACATCGCGAGGTACTTGACCTCTATATGATACATTTTACAAACATTGCATTCGTTTTTAAAAGACAAATTTTCATTTCATCGAAAGTTAACGGCATGCATACCATTTCATAATATCTTCAACTATAATTGACTTAATAATAATCTTGATGAACTCGAAGACTCGAATGCAACGTCTTTTGAAATATGTCATGAATGACTCCAAGTAATATCTCTAATATGAGCAAATGCACAGCGGAAGATTTCTTTCATACCTGAGAATAAACATGCTTTAAAGTGTCAATCAAAAGGTTGGTGAGTTCATTAGTTTATCATAATCAATCATTTTCATCATTTTAATAGACCACAAGATTTTCATTTTCATTTCTCATAAATATACGTTCCATGCATAGAGACAAAAATTATTCATATGGTGAACACCTGGTAACCGACCTTAACAAGATGCATATAGAATATTCCCTATCATTTCGGGACTCCCTTCGGACATGATGAATTCGAAGTACTAAAGCATCCGGTACTTTGGATGGGGCTCGTTGGGCCCAATAGATCTATCTTTAGGATTCGCGTCAATTAGGGGGTCTGTTCCCTAATTCTTAGATTACCAGACTAAAAAGGGGCATATTTGGTTTAATAATCCAGCCATAGAATGTAGTTTCGATTACTTGTGTCTATTTTGTAAAACAGTTATAAAAGCAGCGCATGTATTCTCAGTCCCAAAAATATATATTGCAAAAGCATTTAAAAAAGGAGCAAATGAAACTCACAATACTGTATTTTGTAGTAAAAATACATATAACGACATTGAACAACTGAACAATGCAGGGTTGGCCTCGGATTCACGAACCTATATCATTGGTATATTAATTAATATACATAGTTGTAATCGAACAATACATATATATAATTATTAGTTATACTTTTTATATTAATAATATATATGTTTTCATATATTTATTTTGTTATATAAAATATTACTTTTCGTTATGTTATATGTATTAAATATATTTTTATATATGTGTATCATTTGTTTGTTTAAAAAAATAATTTTAGTAATATTACGATAAAAATGATAATAATCATAATACTTAATATTACTAAATAAGGTATTATTATTAATAATTATATTAATGATATTTATAATAATGCTGTAAAATATAAATTTTTCGGTTAATGATACTTATAATAATGATTTTAGTAATTACATATTAATAACACTCATTATAATATAAATAATCATACTTGTAATGATAATAATAATAATAATAATGATTTTACTAATGATAATAATAATAATAGTTTTAATAATAACTATGATATCTATAAAAAAAAATACTTTTACTAATAATGATATTAATAATGATAATCATAATAATAATAATAATGATACTTTAGTTGTATACATATATTTATATTTTTATCTTTGTCACTTATAACTTAATTATAATTTTTAGTCATTTTTAATATAATATTCGTTTTCATAAAACTATCTTTTACTATTCTTATTTTTATTTCTTACAATAGTTTAGTCATACTTTTGTTAAATTTACTTTCATATATTAACAAAGATATATCCCTAATACTTCAATATTTAATTCATAATTATAATCAGAGTCAAAATAATAATGTTTAATGATAATACTAGTAATTTTAGTAATAATAACAATAATCATCATAATAATAACAACAACAACAACAACAACAACAACAACAACAACAACAACAACAACAACAACAACAACAACAACAACAACAACAACAACAACAACAACAACAACAACAACAACAACAACAACAACAACAACAACAACAACAACAACAACAACAACAACAACAACAACAATAATAATAATAATAATAATAATAGCAATAATAATAATAATAATAATAAACGTAATAAGAATAATAAATGATAAGTAATAATAAATGTATATACCCTTGAAGCTTTTTCTAAAAAAATTCCGCCACGAACCGGGCTCGAACCTGTGACCTCTCGCACACCCGACAACACCCTCTGCCATTCGTCTATGTGTACTTTTCTGATTAATACCCAAGTGAAAAACTTATAACCTGTATCTTTTTCTATTCTATTTGCTTCTTCTTCACAGACTCGATTGACCAGAGTAATTCTCAATCAATATGGTGAGTTAAAGTTTGAATCAAATTGTGTAATTAAAATCGAAATGACTAGAATGAGAGTGGATTAATTTATCAAACCAGAAAAGAAAAATAAAAATAAAAGCTGTAGCAGGTCGTCAAGAACGCCATGAACTTCGAATTTGATTTTGAAATCTAGACACTTGTAGCTACGATTATAACATGAAAAATGTTTTAAATCCCTCATAGAAACTTTAGGGATCATCAATTTGATTTAAATCAAAACAGAAACTTCGAATTTAAATGAAGAACAGAAGTTGACTTTTAAAAACCAAATCTTTGACTCTTAAATTCGAACTCAATTTGAAGAATTGACTGTTGAATCTTTCCAGATAGTTTAAGTAGAGGATTTCTGACAAAGTTGCATTATTACCTTTTGAGGTTTCATACAATTTCGTGAATTGAATAAAAAAAATTTCAAGAACAGAGTCGTCGACTCAGTTCTTCAATTTCTTTGTGAAATTCAATCGAATAAAAAGCTGTAACAGATAATTGTAATTGATAATTGAAAGTGTAAGTCGTATAATATCCCTTAACGTCTTGTAATGATCATATTATATCATATTTGGGTGTCGACAAAATTTAATGTCAAGGACAGAAAAAAAATAAAAAAAATAATTTAAAAGGTGAATGTGATTGCTAACAGAATTTTGGCAAGTTATGTGAATTAATTCATGTTGCGTACTGGATTTAGAGACAGGAACATAAAGCAGCTACAGATTGACAATGATTTGAAATAGAAAACGTATTTGCTTATATATATATATATATATATATATATATATATATATATATATATATATATATATATATATATATATATATATATATATATATATATATATATATATATATATATATATATATATTGTACATAATACCGTATATTCACCTATATATAACTGTATGTGTATATTTATATGTATAGTTGTATTTAGTGTATGTATATGTATATATATATATATATATATATATATATATATATATATATATATATATATATATATATATATATATATATATATCTGTAGTTTATATATGTTTATATACCTGTATTTATAAATTTATAACTTATAATTAATATTATCAACTAATAAATATATATGTAATAATAATAATTCTAATGAATAATAATTATATTAACAATACAAATTAATAATAATAGAGATACTAATAATGATGATATTAAAAAAAAGATAATAATTAATGATAATATTCATAATATTATTATAATAATTATTTATATTATTAATGATAATAATTTTAATAGTAATAATAATAATATATCAATTTATATAAATCAAGTTTCACATTCGCATATTATATTTATAGTACTAACTTTGATATTAATATTGAAAATAACAACAATATTACTATGCCATTTATTTTAACTTATAATTTCAATTTAATATATTACAATTACATATTTTTAACTATGTGATATATAATAACATATATTCAATATTCAATATTCATTCATTTTATATATGTATTACAATATACATATAATATTAATTATGTTTAAGAATCATATATTTTTATATATGTATATATATGTGTATGTGTGTGTATATATATATATATATATATATATATATATATATATATATATATATATATATATATATATATATATATGTACATATTTATTTACAAACAATTGTTCGTGAATCGTCGAAAATAATCAAAGGGTAAATGAATATATGAACACAGTTCAAACTTTTTGAGATTACAGACTTTGCTTATCATGTCGAAATCATATAAAGATTAAGTTTAAATTTGGTTTGAAATTTCTGGGTCGTCACATAAGTTACTTATGAACTCTTACTTGTCGGATTGAACAAACTAATGACCAAACTTATATCTCTAGGTTGAGATCCCGGTCGTTTACTCTCGTTCATTTACATCCGTGGAATAACTTCATCTGCTGTTAAGATGAACTTCATAGCCCCACTTTTTAACTTTCTCTATTTACTTATTTTAAACTTTGGGGTGAGAGACATGCTTGCTTTTAAAACTATTTTACGCTTAGACGTAAGTACTCGAAACTGTTTAACTGTGCTGCCATGCTATGTTTCATGCTAAATCCCTACCATGATATCGTTAATTATTTAGTTTGACGCAAGCTTAGTTAATGTGAGTAGGCCTACTGAGAGCGACGTCTCTGTCTAGTTGACCGTTGGTCAATGGATACATATTAATGATTCAACGACACGAACGTGATGCGTTTAGGGTAACTTATGTTTAGTCTTGATATCATAACTTCAGCACTTACTCTTGAACGATGTTGCTACATCAAACTTTATAACTAAATCTTGCGGTCTAAAACACTTTACTGGTTATTATTGATAAACCGGTGTTGTTCACTCAACCATTTTTGGTTGACACTTTTAAGCATGTTTTGTTTTAGGTACTTATATATTATGCTTCCACTGTAGAACTTTGCTGTTACTTAGAAGTCAAGCCATGCACTGGGACCAGAGTTAACATCTGCGTCAATAGCGATTTTGATGGGGTGTTACAGTTTGTGAAAATGTCTTCCCAAATTGCAAGGCCAATTTTCGAACTTACGAAATAGAAGTTTTCTGTCATGTCCGAGAAATCTATAGTCATAATCAAGTCACAAGTAGCCTTCGGTTTGCGAATCTATAGTCGTAATCAAGTCAGAAGTTGTCTTTGGTTTGCGAACTTGCAAGTTGTGAATGCGTTTGGTTTTTTTTACTTATAACACAATTCAAACCTAAATCAAAAAACCACGTAAACCACCTGCTCTGTTCTATATTTGGCGATTCGAGCTTATTTGTAAGCCAAACTCCACAACAAAAACACGTATTTGCAAATATTTTCCACAATAAAATTTTAGAAAACGGATAGTTTTACACGAAAAAGATTAAGATTGAAGCCGTGAAAATAACATGAGATCTAGAGAGTTTACTGGCCACAACAACCATACAATGAAAAGATACGAGGTAATCACAAACTTTTTTATGTTTTTACTAGCATTTCATCTAACAGTTGGTGTGAAGATATATCTTAGTATTATCGATTATGATCGATAGTTTTATCAGTCATGAGCAAGTTGCAGGATGTCGAGTTCAACGTTTAGAACGTCCTTTGCATTTACTTATCGGTATGGTACTCAAGAGCTTTACCTTGCATGGTGATGATGATTTACATGAATACAACGCTACCAAATTTTTATTTATTTATATAGACTGTATAACTACCAATTTTTTTTTATTTATATAGACTGTATAACTATATACTAATGAACGATGAAGATGATTTTCACCAGAATTATCATAACATCAAATAAATGATCCAAATAGAATGAATGTTCCTTCTTATGCAGCGATTTAGATTTTTCGAGAAGCATTTCGATCCAAACCGTCATTAAATCTGAAGAATCGTTGATTGAACATTAGCGAGTTCTTCATAAGCTTCAAAATTAAAAATAGAAATCGATTTTATTTTTGATGATGATTGCTACATGAAAAATGTTCAAACTTCTTTCACAAACACACGAGAGTCATCAATTCCTCCTGAAACTAACAGAATTACTCGAATCAAATTGTTGACCAAAAAGTTTCATAGTTTGACTTTAAGATTTGGACGAATTGGTTATATCTCAATCTGATTCGAAGCATCACATAGATTCACGAAGTGATTTCATAACTTGAAAACACATTTAGTTCGCTCAGAGACCCTCTGAATCATTTCGGAGACCAAATCGTTGACTTTTTTGATAAACGAGGAACACAAATCAGATAGGTGAAAATCTGTTATTGTTTATGTGTTATGATGATTCCCGAGACTTCGGATTTGATGTGGGTCCAGTTAATGAATGTCGGGGATTCCTTGAAGGATTCATAATACTTTTTGTGAAGGAATCATTAGCTGAAACAATCTAGTTTTTGAAACTAAATTTTCTGGTGCTCATTAACTCATGTTATTGTTCGTCATAAAAATCTGATTTGAATGTGTTTATCGATGAACCCAATCACATGTGATAGTAAAACCCAATCACATGTGATTCTGCATGTCAAATTCAATCACATGTGATTGTAAAATTCAATCACATGTGATGGAAATTTCGTTTAAGGGTTGAGATTTGTCCCTTGGATCTTAACTTAAATTACGGATGCAAATGAATACATTTTGATAGATATGTTTGTGGTTTCAAGAGAGCTTTTTTTTTTTTTTTTTTGAGGGTATCACCCGGTGAATATATATTGATATAAAATAGAATACAATATATCACAACGACTATAGGTGAGTCCTATAGTCTCTCAAACAACCTAGCTATTACAACTCAAAATAGCACCATGAGCAAAAGCTCACAAACAAAACACGAAAACAACTCAAGAGATTTTCCAATCGGATTTAAGCCGGAGGACTTGAGGAGAACTCTTCCATCTAATGCTCATGATCTTTAAATGAATTGTGCAATAGATAAGGTCATAAATTTGCTTACAGGAGCTCTTCCTTTTCTTGAAAAATCTAGCATTACGCTCATTCCATATACAATAAACTGAGGCGGCAAATAAAAGTTTCACAATAATTATACGAGCGATGTTGCGATCAGCAAAAGGGGAAAGGATAGCTCTAAAATCACGCCATCCATCATAGACAATCGGAAAGTCCATGTGCCTTGAAACTAAATTCCAAACCTGCTTTGAAAAAGAACACATAAAAAATAGGTGATCATGAGAATCGGCTACCTGTTCACAAAGCGGACAAACCAAAGAGCTACCCGGGCAAATCTCCCAATGGTTCAATTTATCTTGCGTTTTCAACTTCTCACCCATTAGGAGCCACAAAACAAAAGCATGCTTCGGGATACAATTAGAGAACCAAACCACAGAATACCAGTCCACGCATGGAGCACGAGGGCGAATAGTTTCCCATACAACATTTACCGAGAATTCCCTCATCTCCCCATTAGTTGCTTTCCATTTAACAAGATCAATTGATTCAGACAAGACAAGAGGATCAACATTATTTAAAATAGGGAATCTAGAGAACCATTCATGAGGCCAATTCCATGCATTACCATCAACAATCTCATGAACAAATTCTCTACCTGAGTAACCTGTTTGGGACAAAACACGGCGAGAAATAACAGCAGACAACGGACCTTGCGAGCACCAATAATCAAACCAAGCTGATGTGATATTACCATTACCAACTTCATGAAAAAATCTACCTCTGATTACCTCACGAATACATAGGATATTCCGCCAACTCCAACTCGCATTCGCAGGAGTCTGAATATCCTAAAAATTTCGTCCCATTAACCTGTACGAGTGAACCCAACGAACCCAAAGAGATTCCTTGTTGGACAAAAGACGACAGATATGAGTTGAAAGAAGAGCAACATTCCATACTTTAAGTCTTTTAATTCCAAGCCCACCTTCAATCTTAGGAATGCAAATGTCTTCCCATTTAACCTTCACCTTACTCTTCTTAAAATTTCCTTGGCACCAAAGAAAACCCCGTATCAAAGCTTCTATGTCATTTATAATGGCACTAGGAAGAAGAAAGACAGACTGCCAATAGATTTGCGTAGACGATAACACCGAATTAATCAACTGAAGACGCCCTGCAAAAGATAGAAATTTATTTTTCCAGTTGTTAATCCGAGAGCTCACAACATCCACCAATTCTTTACAATCTCTATAGTGCAACTGGGTAGACACTAAAGGGACACCCAGATATTTCACAGGAAGGGAGCCTTCCTCAAAAGGTAACATAGCCAGAATATGAGATTTCAATGCATTCGAAACATTTGAAAAGTATGCAATACTTTTCGGCATACTTGGAACCAAACCCAAGCATGCCTTGAACTCATCCAAAGCCCTGCTTATAACATCAATAGAATACAAATCAGCATGAGAAAACATAAATAAGTCATCTGCAAAGCAAAGGTTAATAATCTCCTGATCTTCACACTTCGGGTGGTATCGGAAATCATTACAATCCCGAGCATTACGCACCAGCAACATAGATAAAACTTCCATAACAAGAGTGAACAAATAAGGAGACATAGGATCTCCTTGCCTCAACCCTCGGTTTCCTTTGAAATATCCATGAAGTTCTCCATTTATATTTAAGGAGAACGAAACCGAAGTCACACATTTCATAATCCATCTAACCATAACCCTATGGAAACCAAAACGAAAGAGAATGGATTCCAAAAAACTCCAACTAACAGTATCATACGCCTTTTGAATATCCACTTTAAAAGCACATCTCGGCGTACCCTTCGACAAATGATAATTTCTCATCAATTCTTGAGTGAGAAGAATGTTATCCGAGATACGTCGTCCTGGGACAAACGCTGACTGATTAATCCCCACAATATCATCAAGACTATCTTTAATGTGATTAGTAATAATTTTACTATTGCATTTATATAGAACATTACAACACGCAATCGGGCGAAAATCAGTAACTCTGCAAGGAGATTGGACTTTCGGTATAAGAGAAAGAACTGTGTGGTTCAGCTCCGTTAACAGCTGCCCATTCACAAAGAAGTCTCTAACAGCCTCCGTAATTTCACCTCCTACAATATCCCAAGCCGACTTAAAAAATTCAGCCGTATATCCATCTGGCCCTGGGATTTATTATTCCCAATATCAAAGATTGCACTTTTAATTTCCTCTGAAGAAACAGGACAGATCATATGGAAAGCTTTGACATGTGACAACCTTCTCGTGAAAATTCCATCCGGGTTCTGCAACTCTGTGACCGGATAGTTAGTACCAAGGAATTCCATATAGTGATTAACAAATAAATTCGCCACAGCAGGCCCCTCAACTGAAATCCCATCTCTATCGAACACTGTAGCTATACGAATTCTGTGTATTTTTCCTTTGACAACTTTGTGGAAGTATGCCGAGTTACTATCACCAACACGTAGCCACTCAATTTTTGCTTTCTGTTTCAAGAAACGCTCCTCATCTAGAACCGCATTATTATAGGCACATAAGAGTATACTTTGATCCTCTCTAGCTTCTATTGAATTCGGGTTTCTATCCAAATTCTGTTGTGCCTCATCTAGTTCCTCCTTTAATTTTATAACCCGCGTATGTAAATTACCTGTTTGCCACATGAGACGCCATAAAGGTTTCTTTAAATCACGCAATTTTTTTACCACTCGAAACACCTTGTAACCAATCAATGGCCGACACCAACCTTTAAGCACAATATCATCAAATCCCTCCTTGTAAACAATAAAGTTGGAAAATTTAAACGATTTTGGTCTAGTAGTGGTAACTGAGGGAATTTTTAGGATAGCCGGGCAATGATCCGAAATCCGATACGGTTGAAAGATGGCATAAGCGTTGCCAAAGTCTGAGATAAAGACATCATTAGCCATAATCCTATCAATTTTTTTTAAGATGCCATCAAGAGAATTAGGACGCTGGTTCCATGTAAAATGCATACCTGAGTGGTTGATGTCATAACCCGTCCTTAACCATAAGAACGTGTTAGATAACGTATGATTTCATTGCGAGGTATTGACCTCTATATGCGACATTTTTTTAAAGAAAAGCTGCATATATTATACATTACAAACCATGATCCTTATTTTTGATACAAGCTTTGGACAAAATAAAGATGATTATCGTTTAGCGATAATCTTCGACTTACAAAATTTACAAATGATAATAACAACCCGATTTCTAGCATATTTTACAACACAAGTTCTTGGATATGCAGTCTTATTTTTGACACAAATATGCGTACGCAAGATCCTGCTTAGATTCAACATGATGCAGCGGAAGCTTCTAATTATCACCTGAGAATAGACATGCTTAAAACGTCAACATAAAGTTGGTGAGATATAGGTTTAATGCCGGCAGCGATATAAATATAGACCACAAGATTTCATATATAAACATTTTAATAAAAATATTCTAAGTGGCTGAGCACTTGGTAACCATACTTAACATTTAATCACGTCGCATATTCCCTTTATTATGAAATCTTACTACACCGTACCAAGTGTAGTCACGAAACGAAGTACTGTGCAACCGTTGAATACTGGTCGTCCAGTCCGGTTGGGGTTGTCAGGCCCGATAGATCTATCAACAGGATTCGCGTTTACAATACCGCTGTAAATAACAGTTACCAAGCTACAGGGAAGTATGCCAGTGGTACAACTCAACGTAGAATATATTTTTCAGTTACTTGTGTCCATATCGTAAAACATAAAATACATGTATTCTCATCCCGAAATATTTAGAGTTTAAAAGTGGGACTATATACTCACTGTTGTCTTGAAGATATATATAATTTGACTTGGTCTCCGGTTGATATCACGAACCTATCCATATATAATATATCAATACCTTTTCTTTTTAAACAAACGTCACATATATATACTTGTTATACTTTTAATACTTTGAATAATTCCTTAGTCCGTAGTTAGCAGTTCGTTGTTAGTAATTCAATTTTAATGGTTCATTTTTAGATGTTTAATATACCCGCAATGAAATAAATAAAACCCCCTAACGAAATAAATAAAACCCCATCGTATATGTATTGGTCGAGATTAATCTTGACCCACGGTACCGGTGTTGTCAAATGACGTGTTGCGTACATAAAGTACCGGTGTTGTCAAATGACGTGTTGCGTACAAACATGGGATCTTATGATTAATCTTCTCGTGTTGTTTGCGGGTGATCCTGAACCATATAAAATTGAATTATAAGTACATATATATAAAATATCATGTTATCTTAGAAATATGTGATTTTATTTAATTTTTCCCAATTAATCCCGAAGTTAAACAAGTCTTAGATATCCGATCTCGTTTTGGTCATAGTTTCTTCGTTACAACTCCGTTTTCGTTGATTCAACTTGTCACTTCCTTGGATCGAGTCCCTCTTTAAGACTATGAACTGTAAATACCTTAGTTTGTATTCGAAATCACAGGTCATAGGTCAAACTTTAGTGAAACTTATGAAGTTAATCATTTTCCATCATGTAAACAACCTTAAATGATTATTTTTCTAAAAATACTTATACTTTGAGTTAAATCATGAAATTTTTATGTGTTATCATATTCATAGTAAAAATCATTTTTCCAGAAAATAAACCTCCAATTCAAGGTTCAAAATAGTTTTTAATTATCCAACCCAAAACAGCCCCCGGTTACACTCCGACACCGTAGATTCAGTTTTTAAGGTGTTCTTTGAAAAACTAAGTTATACCTTGTTAAGTTAGCATATAATTAAGATATGTTACAGGTCTTGAAGTATTTTAAAAGTTAAGTTAGAAGGATCTATTTAGTTTGCGAACAAGTTTGAAATCATTCAAACTATGTTCTAGTTTATAAACTCTTATATATATAGCTATAAATATATGAATTGAAAAAGAGTTGAAGTAGAGTTTTTACCTCAAGTTTATAATGTAAAGTTGCTGGAAAGAAGTAATAAAATAAAAGTTGAGAGAGTTCTTGCAAGTGTGTGTGAAAATTGGAAGTAAAATTTGGAAAATGAATGTGTAAAAATGAGTTAGAAATGGTGCTTATTTATAGGCTTGAAAATTTGGTTTTTAGTGAAAATATCTAAGATAAGTTAAAATTTATTATGTCATGAATGACATATTATTCCAATAATTGAAGATTTCTATTGGTATATACCAATAGTAAATACTTCTAGAAGCTGTGTATAGTACCCTAGATATACGTATAGGATTATTGAGGAAACGGAACGAGAATTCAAATATAACTATCTTTTGTAAATATACTTATATTGTTTTATGTATAAAAGCCCTTTAAAAATGATTAAATACATTACTTATACGATATATGTATAAACATTATAAATCATCAGTATTTATGTCAAATAACGTTACGTATGGTTATTGTTTTGAAAACTTAAGTTAGTAGTTTCAAAATATACTTATGACTTTTTGTTATTAATACAAAATGAGATATTAAAACATCCTTAGATCATGTTAAATATGTATGTATAATTATCATATATTGTATAGTTCGTGATATCATCGGTCAAACTAGACGGTCAAACGTTGTGTAAAACTCTTTTCAAAAACATAAATCTTAACAATTTGGATTTCTTATCATGTTGGTAAGGTTTAATTTATATAAATATTAATCTTATAAGTATAAAACGATCGAAAAAGTGCGGGTCATTACAGTACCTACCCGTTAAATAAATTTCGTCCCGAAATTTTAAAATTGTACCTATTTTGCGTCATCGGAAAACAAGTGTGGATATTTTTGTTTCATTTGATCCTCTCGTTCCCAAGTAAACTCGGGACCCCTTCGAGCATTCCAACGAACCTTAACGATCGGTATGTTGCTCTGCTTGAGCCGTTTAACTTCACGATCCATGATTTCGATTGGTTCTTCGATGAATTGTAGTTTCTCGTCGACATGGATTTCTTCAAGAGGAATGGTGAGGTCTTCCTTTGCAAGACACTTCTTAAGGTTTGAGACGTGAAAGGTATTATGTACTCCGGCGAGTTGTTGCGGTAACTCGAGTCGATAAGCTACCGGTCCAATGCGTTCGATGATCTTGAACGGGCCTACATACCTTGGGTTTAGTTTACCCCTTTTTCCAAAACGTATTACACCTTTCCAAGGTGACACCTTTAACATAACCATGTCACCGATCTGAAACTCTAATGGTTTCCTTCGAACATCGGCGTAGCTCTTTTGGCGACTACGGGCTGTTTTCAATCTCTCCTTGATTTGTACTATCTTCTCAGTCGTTTCGTGTATGATCTCGGGACCAGTTAATTGTCGATCTCCTACTTCATTCCAACAAATAGGAGATCTACACTTCCTTCTGTACAATGCTTCGAATGGCGCAGCTTTAATGCTCGCATGATAACTATTATTATACGAGAATTCTGCTAATGGTAGATATTTATCCCATCCGTTTCCAAAATCGATCACACATGCCCTGAGCATGTCTTCAAGAGTCTGAATCGTTCTTTTACTCTGCCCGTCGGTTTGCGGATGATACGCGGTACTCATATCCAAACGAGTTCCTAGGGCCTCCTGTAGTGATTGCCAGAACTTTGATGTAAATCTACTATCACGATCGGATATAATGGAAATAGGTATTCCATGCCTTGAAACAACTTCCTTTATATACAATCGTAATAGTTTCTCCATTCTATCCGTTTCCTTTATAGGCAAGAAGTGTGCAGACTTGGTGAGACGATCAACAATCACCCAAATGGTGTCGTATCCCCAGGCAGTCTTTGGTAACTTCGTGATAAAATCCATGGTAATACCGTCCCATTTCCATTCTGGAATTTCTGGTTGTTGAAGTAACCCTGACGGCTTCTGGTGTTCTGCTTTGACTTTGGAACAAGTTAAACATTCCCCAACATATGTTGCAACGTCTGTCTTTAAGTTAGGCCACCAATAATGTGTCTTAAGATCTTGATACATCTTTCCAACTCCAGGATGTATCGAGTATCTTGTCTTATGTGCCTCGTTCAATATCAACTTCCTTAATCCACCCAACTTCGGTACCCAAATACGATTTGCAAAATATCGAATTCCATCTTCCCGCATAACGAGTTGCTTCTCATACTTCTTCATTATTTCATTTCCTATATTTTCTTTAGTAAGTGCTTCTCGTTGAACTTCTTTGATTTGTGAGTTGAGATTCATGCGAATTTTTATGTTCATCGCTCGTACTCGAATTGGTTCTCGTTCCTTTCTGCTTAGAGCGTCGGTCACCACGTTCGCTTTCCCGGGATGATAACGAATTTCACAATCATAGTCATTTATTAACTCAACCCACCTACGTTGCCTCATGTTCAGCTGTTTTTGATCGAAAATATGTTGAAGGCTTTTATGATCAGTAAACACAGTGCATTTAACCCCATACAAGTAGTGTCTCCATATCTTCAATGCAAACACGACTGCTCCCAGTTCTAGATCATGCGTCGTATAATTCCGCTCGTGAATCTTCAATTGTCGGGATGCGTATGCAATAACTTTCTTCCGTTGCATAAGAACGCAACCAAAACCTTGTCGCGAAGCATCACAATATATTTCAAAATCATCGCTCCCTTCTGGTAACGATAAAATAGGCGCCGTAGTCAACTTCTTTTTCAGTAACTGAAATGCACTCTCCTGCTCAGAAGTCCATTCATATTTCTTCCCTTTTTGCGTTAACGCTGTCAACGGCTTAGCTATTCGGGAAAAATCTTGAATAAACCTTCTATAATAACCGGCTAAACCCAAAAATTGGCGTATCTGTGTTGGTGTCTTAGGAGTCTCCCATTTTTCAATGGCTTCAGTTTTTGCTGGATCAACCTGAATTCCTTTGCTACTAACAACGTGGCCAAGAAATTGAACTTCTTTCAACCAAAAAGCACACTTAGAAAATTTAGCATATAGTTGTTCTTTTCTCAACAACTCTAATATCAACCTTAAATGCTCTTCATGCTCTTGCTCACTCTTGGAATAGATAAGAATATCATCAATGAAAACGATAACAAACTTATCTAAATACGGACTACAAACTCGATTCATGAGGTCCATGAATACAGCTGGCGCATTCGTCAATCCAAACGGCATAACCAAAAATTCGTAATGACCATAACGTGTCCGAAAAGCAGTTTTCGGTATATCTTCTTCTTTGACACGTAGTTGATGATAGCCCGATCTTAGGTCGATTTTTGAATAAACACATGATCCTTGCAGTTGATCAAATAAGTCATCAATTCTCGGTAGTGGATATCGATTCTTGATAGTTAACTTATTTAATTCACGATAATCTATACACATCCTAAAGGATCCATCTTTCTTTTTAACAAATAGAATCGGAGCTCCCCACGGTGAAGTACTTGGTCGTATGAATCCACGGTCCAGTAATTCTTTTAACTGACTTTGAATTTCTTTTAACTCGGACGGTGCAAGTCTATATGGCGCATGAGCCACTGGTGCAGCTCTTGGTACTAAATCTATTTGAAATTCTACAGATCTAAATGGAGGTAATCCCGGCAACTCTTCCGGAAAAACTTCAGGAAAATCTCTTGCCATAGGCACGTCATTGATACACTTCTCTTTCTTTTCGACTTTATTAACATGTGCTAGAATAGCATAACATCCCTTTTCTAAACACTTCTTGGCTTTCAAACAGCTAATGAGTTTTAGCTTTGAATCACCCTTCTCTCCATAAATCATCACCGGCATTTTATCCTTACAAGGAATGCGAATTGCCTTCTTGGCACACACAACTTCAACTCCTACTTTGGACATCCAGTCCATGCCGACTATTACATCAAAACTTCCTAATTCTACGGGTATTAAGTCGATTTTAAACGTTTCTCCGGCTAAATTTATTTCACAATCACGACAAATTTTATCGGCTTTAATTAGTTTACCATTAGCTAACTCAATCATATACTTAGCATCTAGAGGTAATGATGAACAATTCAATTTAGTGTAAAAATTTCTACACACGTAACTTCTATCGGCACCAGTATCAAATATAATAGATGCTGATAAGTTATTAATGGTAAACGTACCCGTAACAAGCTCCGGGTCTTCACGTGCCTCTCTAGCATTAATGATAAATGCTCTCCCACGTGCAGGTCCGACATTCTTCTCTAGATTCGGGCACTGGCTCTTATAGTGGCCTTGTTTTCCACACCCAAAACAAGTAATGGTAGCCAAAGCAGTTCTATTTGCGTTGGTGGCAGGAGTCTTGGCACCATTTGTATTCGTAACGAGAGCCCTACAATCTTCAGCAAGATGACCCTGTCGATTACATTTGTTGCATACCACACTACAGTAACCAAAGTGATGTTTGTGACATCGGTTGCATAAAGGACTTTGTCCTTTGTAACCAAAACCTGAACCACTACCCGCACCTTTCGGGGTTTCTTGTTTCTTAAAAGTTTGTTGTTGATTACCTCGATCATAGCTTCCATTCCACTTTCTCTTGTTACCTGATACCTTCACATCAGTATTGAATGCTTTCTTATCCATGATGACCTGATCCATTAGCTCGTTTGCCATGGTTATAGCTTCATGAATTGTCTTAGGTTTCGATGCTGTAACATTTGCCTTGACCTTTTTGGGCAAACCATCTTTGTATATTTCAATCTTCCGTTCTTCGGTTGGAACCAATTCAGGACATAGCAAAACTAATTCCATGAATCGCTGATTGTAGTTGGTGATTTCAGTACCAATAACCTTCAGACTTCGTAACTCATCTTCCAACTTCCTAACCTCGTTCCTTGGACAATATTCGTTGATTAACATTGTTTTGAATTCTTCCCACGGAGTATCATAAGCTACATCTCCTCCTACAGCCTTCACATAATTTTTCCACCACGTGAGTGCACTATCTTGTAAAGTGCACGATGCATACTTGGTCATGTCCTTTTCAACACAACCACTGATTTTAAACACAGTCTCCATCTTTTCTATCCACCGGGTTAAACCGATTGGTCCTTCTGTTCCACTGAATGATGAGGGCTTGCAAGCTTGAAAAGTTTTGTAAGTGCACCCCATACGAGGATTTGGGTTAACTGCAGCACCTCTTGCAGCCTCGACCCATAACATTCTGTCGTTCACTCGCTGATTGATGAGTTCCTGGATTTCTTGTTCCGTCATTCGATTCAATCGCGCCATTTCCTAATGAAAGAAAATAATTATTCACATGGATTATTATAGATGTAGTGTGTATTTACAGTACATTATAGCTTATTAATAATATGAACCAGGTATTATTATAAAAGCCTTTTCTTCTTATTAGCGTTTTATAATTATATCTAGGGTAGTACCTACCCGTTAATGTCCATACTTAATAGTTTAGTACAGAATCAATTACTACCATCTAAATAATACTTAACCATGGAAAATTATTGCATTTCATACTTCACTATTTTACATATGCTTATCTTTCATCGAACATTAAGCAAACCACACTAATAATATTATACAAAACATTATATGATCCCATGTTTTAATACGGCAGCGCATCGTTTGGTCTATTTTCTAGGACGTTTAGGTTCAAAGAATCGCTTAACGCTTATCCTGGCTGTCTGCCTATATTTTGGCTGTGGGACTAAAGAACTGGATGCCGGGATAGAACGAATAGGAATAGCGAGAATAGGGGTGGTAGTGTCTAGTGGAGTTGGTGCCACATCATCCTTACTAAACTCGGGATTTGAATTTTCTAATTCATTAGCCTTTCGTTTCTTTCCTAGTTCGAACTCGTCTTTTGTAATTTCCTGTATTTCTTCCTCGGGTTCACTTTCCTCCTCGGGTTCACTTTCCTCCTCGGGTTCACTTTCCTCCTCGGGTTCACTTTCCGGGTTCTCTATAGTCGGTTCATCCGGAATTTGTGAGTCTTCTCCAAAGATATTATTTTCGTCATCGGATAGGTTAATGACTGGAACACCATCTGAAGATTCTGGTTCGGAGTCGCTGAACGTGATGATAAGTTTTGAGCCCGACATCTATCACACAACAACTAACCCATTAGTACTACATAATATTTACATATAAATTTTAACCAACAATGATAAGCAATGGTTTTTAAATCAAACCCGGTCAAAGTCCAGACTTACTAATGTATCCTAACGACTTATCAGTTAGACACACTAATGCAAACCTGGTTCGCTAAGACCACCGCTCTGATACCACATGTCATAACCCGTCCTTAACCATAAGAACGTGTTAGATAACGTATGATTTCATTGCGAGGTATTGACCTCTATATGCGACATTTTTTTAAAGAAAAGCTGCATATATTATACATTACAAACCATGATCCTTATTTTTGATACAAGCTTTGGACAAAATAAAGATGATTATCGTTTAGCGATAATCTTCGACTTACAAACTTTACAAATGATAATAACAACCCGATTTCTAGCATATTTTACAACACAAGTTCTTGGATATGCAGTCTTATTTTTGACACAAATATGCGTACGCAAGATCCTGCTTAGATTCAACATGATGCAGCGGAAGCTTCTAATTATCACCTGAGAATAGACATGCTTAAAACGTCAACATAAAGTTGGTGAGATATAGGTTTAATGCCGGCAGCGATATAAATATAGACCACAAGATTTCATATATAAACATTTTAATAAAAATATTCTAAGTGGCTGAGCACTTGGTAACCATACTTAACATTTAATCACGTCGCATATTCCCTTTATTATGAAATCTTACTACACCGTACCAAGTGTAGTCACGAAACGAAGTACTGTGCAACCGTTGAATACTGGTCGTCCAGTCTGGTTGGGGTTGTCAGGCCCGATAGATCTATCAACAGGATTCGCGTTTACAATACCGCTGTAAATAACAGTTACCAAGCTACAGGGAAGTATGCCAGTGGTACAACTCAACGTAGAATATATTTTTCAGTTACTTGTGTCCATATCGTAAAACATAAAATACATGTATTCTCATCCCGAAATATTTAGAGTTTAAAAGTGGGACTATATACTCACTGTTGTCTTGAAGATATATATAATTTGACTTGGTCTCCGGTTGATATCACGAACCTATCCATATATAATATATCAATACCTTTTCTTTTTAAACAAACGTCACATATATATACTTGTTATACTTTTAATACTTTGAATAATTCCTTAGTCCGTAGTTAGCAGTTCGTTGTTAGTAATTCAATTTTAATGGTTCATTTTTAGATGTTTAATATACCCGCAATGAAATAAATAAAACCCCCTAACGAAATAAATAAAACCCCATCGTATATGTATTGGTCGAGATTAATCTTGACCCACGGTACCGGTGTTGTCAAATGACGTGTTGCGTACATAAAGTACCGGTGTTGTCAAATGACGTGTTGCGTACAAACATGGGATCTTATGATTAATCTTCTCGTGTTGTTTGCGGGTGATCCTGAACCATATAAAATTGAATTATAAGTACATATATATAAAATATCATGTTATCTTAGAAATATGTGATTTTATTTAATTTTTCCCAATTAATCCCGAAGTTAAACAAGTCTTAGATATCCGATCTCGTTTTGGTCATAGTTTCTTCGTTACAACTCCGTTTTCGTTGATTCAACTTGTCACTTCCTTGGATCGAGTCCCTCTTTAAGACTATGAACTGTAAATACCTTAGTTTGTATTCGAAATCACAGGTCATAGGTCAAACTTTAGTGAAACTTATGAAGTTAATCATTTTCCATCATGTAAACAACCTTAAATGATTATTTTTCTAAAAATACTTATACTTTGAGTTAAATCATGAAATTTTTATGTGTTATCATATTCATAGTAAAAATCATTTTTCCAGAAAATAAACCTCCAATTCAAGGTTCAAAATAGTTTTTAATTATCCAACCCAAAACAGCCCCCGGTTACACTCCGACACCGTAGATTCAGTTTTTAAGGTGTTCTTTGAAAAACTAAGTTATACCTTGTTAAGTTAGCATATAATTAAGATATGTTACAGGTCTTGAAGTATTTTAAAAGTTAAGTTAGAAGGATCTATTTAGTTTGCGAACAAGTTTGAAATCATTCAAACTATGTTCTAGTTTATAAACTCTTATATATATAGCTATAAATATATGAATTGAAAAAGAGTTGAAGTAGAGTTTTTACCTCAAGTTTATAATGTAAAGTTGCTGGAAAGAAGTAATAAAATAAAAGTTGAGAGAGTTCTTGCAAGTGTGTGTGAAAATTGGAAGTAAAATTTGGAAAATGAATGTGTAAAAATGAGTTAGAAATGGTGCTTATTTATAGGCTTGAAAATTTGGTTTTTAGTGAAAATATCTAAGATAAGTTAAAATTTATTATGTCATGAATGACATATTATTCCAATAATTGAAGATTTCTATTGGTATATACCAATAGTAAATACTTCTAGAAGCTGTGTATAGTACCCTAGATATACGTATAGGATTATTGAGGAAACGGAACGAGAATTCAAATATAACTATCTTTTGTAAATATACTTATATTGTTTTATGTATAAAAGCCCTTTAAAAATGATTAAATACATTACTTATACGATATATGTATAAACATTATAAATCATCAGTATTTATGTCAAATAACGTTACGTATGGTTATTGTTTTGAAAACTTAAGTTAGTAGTTTCAAAATATACTTATGACTTTTTGTTATTAATACAAAATGAGATATTAAAACATCCTTAGATCATGTTAAATATGTATGTATAATTATCATATATTGTATAGTTCGTGATATCATCGGTCAAACTAGACGGTCAAACGTTGTGTAAAACTCTTTTCAAAAACATAAATCTTAACAATTTGGATTTCTTATCATGTTGGTAAGGTTTAATTTATATAAATATTAATCTTATAAGTATAAAACGATCGAAAAAGTGCGGGTCATTACAGTTGACATCAGTCATTCGCATAGTATCAACACAATCTCTAAATTCCCTCATGGCTATAGTGACTTTCGAACCCCCGGCAGAAGAGTCATCCAAATCCAAAGAGACATTAAAGTCCCCCATAATCACCCATGGATGGTTACCCACAAAGTTAGTATGCATAAACAAATTATCCCAAAGAGATCGACGATGAATATAGTAATTTTTAGCGTACACAACCGAAACATAGAAGCGTTTATTATTGTTAACCAAGGTAACTAAACAGTGCACAACCTGCTCAAGGGCATGAATAATCACAACATTAATAATAGCGGGGTTCCAACCAATAATGATACAAGTACCACTTTCACAAACCGAGTTATTAGATACCCATGACCAGTGGCGAAAAACATTATAACACACATTACTCAACTTACTTACATCCACATGAGACTCAAGAATAGCACAAAAACACAACTTATTCTCATTCACAACATCTTGAACCTCATTTTGTTTAGGGGTTCGATTCAAACCCCTTATATTCCATGTGGCGAGGCTATACATTGACAACCTTTTCTACGGGAGTGCTTGCCCCCTCCGTTTTGTTTTCATTACTCGAATCCTTATCATGCGTTTCCAAGTCACTTTCCTCATCATCTAAAACCCGCTTGTCATTTTCAGCATGTTCAGGAACAGACTCATCAAGATCCTTCAAGGCATCAAACGAGTTTGCATCTGATATCTTTTTAGGAATAGAACCGGTAGTCGTAGGCTTGGGATCCACTGCACCTTTTTGAAGGTAAACTAGCTTAGTTCGTGGCTTACCAACCACAAACCCATTACCATTGGCTGTACTCTGCTTCACATTTTTACCCACCACTGTAAAACCATCCTTATCCACCTGAATATTAGCAACCTTTGGAACAATATTTTTCGAACATTGCGCATTCATATGACCAAAAATCAAGCAAGCTGAACACCTCGGCGGCTTCCATTCATATTCAATCTTAACAACACTAGGAATCGCAACTTTGACAGTTTCTTTGAAATCAGTGTCCGCCTTAACCTCAATCATGGCTCTTGCATAGTTAGGACGACCCCATGATTCATTACACATTGTGCTAGTATATGAATCTAACATCATCGGGGTCCCAATATTAGAGGCAATAACACTTAACCCGTCAGCCGTAAAACCAGCTAAAGGGACGTCATGTAACTTTATCCAAACCGGAACACTACCAAGTTCCTCTTTCGTGAGAACTATGTCAGGTGACCATTCATTCAAGATAATCGGAATAGATCGAATGATCCACGGGCCATTTTCAAGAACACCATGCATGCCCATCTCGGTTGCAAATTTAAAGAAGAAGAATCCCTTCGAATTCATCATAACATTCTCAATTCCAAATTTCTTCCACACATTTAAACCATAATTCCTAACAACCGGATAAGCAATGCGTTTACCAAGAAAATAACCATACAGAGTGTTATTGTACCTCTTCTTTGCTTCAAGAACAGATGATAATGGAATCTCAACGTCAATACCATCTTCTAGATCCTTAACAGGTTCAACATACCTAAAATTAACCTTTTTAGCATCCTGTGACCCACCCAAAATCTTAGCATATGAGACCTGATTTGCTCCATCCTGGTTGACTGCATGTTCTTGTATATCTTTATGATTGCTACCTTGCAAAGAAGATGAGGCCCTAGTTAGTGATTTTAGAGCAGGCAACTCAGGAAACACATAATCCATGTTCACTGTCTCTTTCACACTCATATGAGTCTCCTCATCATCTGACTCCTTTGCAGAATAAACACTAACATGATCATCATCTAAACACTTATCTTGCACAGTAGGAGCCCCAGGTGTATTCGATTCATAATTTTCCGATTTACTGAATTCACCTTCTGTAAAAGTATTACCAGTATCACGTGTAGAAGATTGGGTAGAAGACAAACCATCAGTAACCGCCTTATCCTTGCCTTCATCTTCAAACCCTATCTTCCTGTTTCTCAAAGCCCTAGGATTTGTTTTAGGAACTGTTTTCTTTTTGGTACCTCCAGAATTCTTACCCATCGTCCCTTGAATTTTAGGGTTTATGAGAAAGCCCCAAATCTACAAGGAAGATGATGAAAATAATATAACCCTTCTCAGATTCGATGTTGAAGATTACAAGATAATTAATTTGAAGAGATGTAGATTAATTTTGTAGAAGGGATTGAGAGATGAAATTTCTTTCTCTTTGGGAGACACTATTCATGATGTGAGTGCTAATAGGATTTAAATGGTGAGGACATTTTTTCGAGCACGTTAGACGTTCAGGATAAACCACCACTATCATTAGCTTCCTGATTTGATTAATATTGTTTAGAAACATTGTAATTTTACATTAACTATTGAATATGTTAGTATTGAATATATTTTGGATTTTATAATTTTATATTAATATTGTTAATTTAATACCGAGTATCAAATACTGAAAAAATGTACTCAATAATATACATTTCATTCTGGAAACTGAGATTTACCAAACTAACAACATTTTATTCGATAATAATGCGATATATAAAACTAGCAAGAGTCAAAATACGTTTATGGCTTATTCATAGGAGTCCTAAGGGTCACAAGGGCTTCTTGCGACTCGCTTAACATGAGATCACCTGTCAATGCAAGGCTACTAATTGACTAACCATATATGCATTCAGTTCGTGACCTTAAATGTGTCGGTTACGATTGAAAGCTTAGGTTTCGCAAGTTTGCAAATTGACATTGCAACTTGTTTGGGCGTTTTTAAAAACCTATTATTTTAATGGTGAATCGTTATAGTTTGTCGGAAAAATTATATGTTCGTGATTGACTCATATTAGAAAACCTTGTGTTGTAGTTCATGTGGTAGTGACATGCTTCTCTTAGCGAGAGGTCAGGAGTTCGACTCCCGTGGGGTGCAACATTGCACACAAGGTTGCCCATTAACCCTTGAATTCTTACCAAGGGTGCCTCACATCGCGTTGCGGGGGCAGTGGGGGAAGAGGTTTTTACCGCTCATGCTCTCAGATTAGGCAGAGTTTTCTTCTGTGCAGCAGTTGAGGACGGGTTATGCAACTGCAGGAGATGATCGCGTGAGTGGTTTAGTCCCCCTAAGTAATCTTAAAATGGTGTAAAAAAATTAATAAAAAATCTCTTATTAGAAGAGTGACTATCATTTTGCCGTTAAAAAATCAATAATGACTATCAAAGGGTTAGTCTCAGTGTTGTAAAAGTCGTCTGACTTGACCGACGCGTCGGCCGATGCGTCATTTTTTTGGGTTCTCCGTCCCGTTTTTTCTGAAAACGACTCAAAAGACGGTCAGAGCTAAAAGTTCGGTCAAAGTCTGTCAAACACGGTCAAAAACGGTCAAAGTCAGTAAAATTTTCGTCAAGATCTGATATATTTTAAAATTAGGGTTTGTTTTCATATTTTGGGCCGCTCTTTTCTCTGTGTCCTTACTGATTATGTACTCGGTAACATTAATTGAGTTTGAAGTTTGATTGTTTTTTAAATTCAAGTTCTTATTTAAGAAATTTATGGTAGATAATCAACTATTTTACATATATATAAATATATATTTAAGAAATTATTAATAAAGTCAACGTTGGTCAACAACCGATGCGTCCTCGACGCGTCCCCCGACTAGGCCGACGCGTCCTTTTTAAGTCTCGACCGATGCGTCCCCGACTCGCTACTTTTACAACCTTGGTTAGTCTTGCATAATACATCATTTTTTAGCCCAATTTACGGTTATTTGTGCTACTTGTATAAAAATATATATACTTTTAAGTTTAATTGTGTTTATCACCAACGATATTATGGTTAACAAAACCTGGTCCGCCACTAATACCGGGTTGCTCATACTTAACCCGAATACACTCGTTGACTATTTAGCAATAGATAGTCAAAATACACACAAATTTGGGTATTTCTAAAATTAGGGCAAAACCTTAATCTGTTCAAATTCGTGTATATCTGATCTTGCTGTTAATACAAATCGTGATCGTTTAAATTCCAACTCAAATCAATTCAGAAGCTGGCTGAAACCCTAACGTAAGCTTCCTTTTTTGTTTATGTTCTCCAATGAATCTTATCTTATATAACCTAATTTCCCGATTATATGTTTATAAACTTTGTATCACAGACGTACTTCTTGATCAAGCTTCATAGCGAAACATAATGCAGACACTTGGTGAACTTAAGCTGCCCCAGTTCTTTAATTATCCGCCCTATTTCACGTAATGACTTGTTTGATTCAATGTTTTTACTGTATATGCATGATCAAATTAAATTGTATTACTTTCATGTATTGTAATTTGGGATTCAATTTTGTATAGAAATTGATTTTCTTATAACTGTTAATTAGTCTGCAGCCTGTGAGAGAAACAAGAGAGAAGCAAATACAGTTATGGAAGGAACTTATTCTCGATTATTGTCGAACTCAAAAGATATTTGTAATCGGATTGGAACAAGACTTTCCTTTGTTCTCCAATCCTGCAATCGAAAGTAATCATTTTTTTTTCTTCTCAATTGTTATTTAATTTTATTCATTTATTTGGTTATTCTGAAGTATTTATTGAATCTGCAATGTGCAGGATCTTTGAATTATGAAGCACGAGAAGCGTTTCTATCGGCTATTGTCTCGGATGGTTTGTGTCCTTGTTACTCTCTTCATTTTCCTCATCGTTTTTGTTTGTAATAACAATACAAAAGTTAAGACGTATTGCTTATTTGATTTAGTAATTTGAGCACATCCTGGTTCTAGGTATATAATTTGTTATAACTCCTAATCGTTTGGAATGACCATTTATAAAACAGATTGGTTAGATTACTTGTAGTCATTAATTATGCATGAACCGACTACAAATTGATCACCCAATAAGTTACTCAAAACACTCTTCATCTTATAAATCATGGTCACTTTTTATTTTTCATTTGCAGGACGTGCAGAATGGATGGACAAGAATCATAGGCAGTGTCTTATTCTTTGGCACCGAATAAAAGATTGGGCAGACATCATACTACACTTTGTGAGTAACATCTAACAGGCCAACACTGCAATGAACATTATGTGCAATTTGGACGGGTTGGGTCGGGTCGACTTCTTTTGTTTAAAAAATATAAACTGTTGATAAACAATTTGTATATGGCTATACTAAACAAGATTAAAAAAAGGTTATAGTTAATAGAAGTAAGTTTATGCGTTTAAAACTACACTAGGGCAAACCTTCATCCCATTTGACCATTTATCTTTTGAGCTATATTTGTTCTTAATTAACCCACTGGATTTACAACATACCCCGAATTGACATGCTCATTACTAAATAGGTCGAACTCTGTTTCTTATAATAATTGTTTTTGATTAGGTCAAAGAGAATGGGTTAGAGGATAGTGTAATGACAGTGGAGGAAATACGCACAGGCGTTGAATCCAGGGGAACAGGTAAACAGAGACCATTTCTTATCAAATACATAATCTAAAGAATCATATAAATCCTTCTAAAAGATCTGAAAAGAAAAAAAGAAAAAAACGCTTTGCTGTTTTCATTTGTATATTCTCTCAAACTGAAAGCTATAACGTCTTCCAGATATCCATGGAATGGACGCTACGGTTCTAATGAGAGCACTAAAGCTTTTGGAAAACAAGGGAAAACTTGCTATCTTCAAAGAATCTTCAACGGACTTGGGTGTAAAATTTTCTGTGTGACATTTTTGCATTGCCAATTTTTTGGTAAGATCATTGATATGATATGTACTTGATGCATTACATTTTGTAACTATCCTAATCTGTTCAAAGTTTCAATTTAATTTAAGAATCAGACCAGCTTGGACTATCAGTCTTTATCTGACATTCAATGTGATGTTATACTATATTTATATTTCTCTAATAATATCATAGTTTGACATAGTTCATGGCATTTATATTTTCCCTCTTATGAAACAAGTTTCCCTGTCACAGGTTGCTTCAAAGAATACTTGCATATACATATACATAACCTAATATTTGATGTTCAAAATCTCCCTAAGCATGTTAGGAAGAAATATGTCTTATTTCTCATAATAATTTGTAACTTCCTCCATGAATATTGCTTTTATAAATGTGAGGGTAATTAGTACTGTATATAAGTATTAAGTATATATATATATAAGTGATATGTTATAGTATAATGGGGGAGATCAAGGGATAAGTGGTATTTTTGGGATAAGGGGATAAGTAAAATGATATTTTTATATCTTTTACATTAGAGCTTCAATTTTAAAAGAAAAAATTTCCTTGATTAACTGACATTCTGTAGATTCATAATATTTTTTTTAATTTTTTTTATTTTTTTATTTATTATTATTTTTTTTAACAGGAGCTTAAAATGCATGTGATGTATGTTAACGTGTTTTGAGGTTTTTTTGAGTTTTTTTTTTTTAGGATTTAGCCTGATTTAGAGTTTAGGGTTTAGGGGTTAGGGTTTAGGGTTGAAGGTTTCTAAACCCTAAACTCTAAACCGTTCATATTAAAAACTCCTTCTAAAACCCTAATTTCTAAACACTAATTTTTAAACCCTAATTACTAAACCCTAAACACTGTTTTTTTAATCAAGAGTCATTTTTTCTTTGTTTTTTGTTAAGATGCATCTGATGCATGAAAAGCAGTTAACATACATCAAACAGCGGATAACATGCATCAGATGCATCTTAACGCTCCAGTTAAAAACAAATTTTTTTTTTTTTTTTTTTTAATCGGAACTGTAGAACTAAAGATATAAAAATCACAAAATCACTTATCCCCTTATCCCAAAAAAGCTACATAGCGCTTGATCTTCTGCCATAGTATAATAAGAGGGAATAATAAATAAACCTACAAAGCAATGATCTTTAGCATAAGCTACAGTGACATTCCTATTGTCGTATTGTAAAAAAAAAAACACCTTTATCCACCTTCAACTTGCATCTTTAACTGTATTCAAGATTACCGTTCCATTAACTTACATCTAGGATTCTCCTTTCGCTGCTTTGGACGAGATGATGGCTAATTCGGGTGTCGAGGAGGTTAATGCCATTCTTATCAATTTGGACGACTTGCCCAAGAAACCGGGTAAAGTCAAGACCAAGAAGAATGTCGGTTCAAGGAGCCGAGATAAAGAATTTTGCCTAGTCTGTTAAGGATATTTAAAGGTTTTCTTGTTGTGGTTCCCCCTCGTTTTTTTTTTTTTTTTTTTTTTTTTTTTTTTTTTTTTTTTTTTTTTCCAGTTTTTTGTGTTATGTTGCCCCTTAGGTGGTTTCTAATCTTTCGGTCCTTGTTTAATTGATTACGTACCCTCCAGGAGGATGTTGAGTTTATTGGTGTTTGTTTTTGGTCTTATGTGTTTAGGTTGCGTTGTTGGCTAGTTTTCGTGGTTTGTTGTGAGCTTTTGTTAGATGGTTGTTCTTGTTTAACTCGGTAGCTCTGTTTGTTTGTTTTTCGGAGTTCATTTACTTGATGAGTTCCAATTTGATTTATATACAACAACAAAACTCAAATTTCACATAAGTTGGGTATGGGGGAGGTAAGATGTAGACAATTCTTTCTCTATCTTAGAATAAAGAAAAGTCACTTCTCCACTAAGAGTGAAACACCCTAACAGCAGAGAAAGTCCCCTCTCAATGTTCTACGGATAAAAAGATTGCTTCCGAATTGACCTCCAACCAATAAGTAGGTTAAAAAAAAAAGGTGTGAGACGCCATGGAAATTGTAGCATCAAACTTTCATAGGTTTTAAGCCTGTCTGAAGTTCAATTTAGGCACTAAGCGGCAGTCAAGTCGCTAATAAATCGACGTTTGATGTTGACTCGATTAAAAAAGCCATGCTATTTGATTTATATAGTTATAGTTATTCGTTTTTTGGAAAGAAAAAAACAGTTATTCTCGCAACATCTTGCAAATGAGGAAGGAATTGCGAAAAAATAGAAAACATAACCATTACATTCACGAATCTATTCACTACATTATCACACATAGTTTCATGTAATCGAACCGATTTTAAAACGAAAAGTCGAATTCAAAATAGATATTTCATGATTATTTTAGTTAGATTATAATTTTATTGGGTCATTCGGTTTTAACCAAAACCGAAAGAATTATAACTTGATTTCAGTTGGTTTCGGTTATGAAATTTAATTTGTTTTCGGTTCAGTATTCGATTCGGCCTCCAAAATTTTTAAAATTGAACCGGATCTATAGATTTAGAGTTCACATCCTGCTTCATATCCATCTAGTAGTGTTTAAATTAAATGTTACTCGTACATTGCAAGACTTAGGAATATAAATAAACCATCACTGTAAAATTATGTATTAATCTTGCCTGGATCAATTCTTGTTGAGCTTATTCATGTCTATATGTTTGCAGGACCTTTGTTGTTATGTTTATTATGTTGATATGCTTTCTGGATACTGTGAAAGAGTGGATGGACTACTGGTGACAAGTTTGAATTTAGAAGGGCTCATTTACAACCTGGAAAGTTGGAGGACTTAAGTTGAAGATTTTTTGAAGAGAAATATAAAAGCCAATTTTAATTTTTATTTGATTTTAACAAACAAAATTCATCTTTCTGTGATTTTATTCTCTCCCGTTTTGAGTTCTAGGGTTTTGATATCTTCATCTGATTCATCATCTTGATCAAATTTCTCTGATTGTTTCTTTATTCTTCTCGAACAACTATTTGAAATTATTGTTAGTGTATGTCTATCTTGTTATTCTGAAGACTTGTATTCTGATTCTCTGAAGTTTTGGTATTAAATTGGTTATGGTTTATTCTATATTCTGGTTGAGATTCTATAAATTCTGAGCTTGAACGGTAGATCTTGTTCTTGTGCTTCATTATTTTCTTCTCTTGGTTTTAGGGTTTTCTCTGGTTGAAGGTTATCTTAAATTTTCTATAATCTCTGGCGTTGTTTTTTCACTATTTGGGTTACGGTTGTGTTGGTTAGTAATCTAATATTAATATTCAAATGTTAAGCACTTTGTTTTGATGATGACACCAAGTCTTGTGTGCTTACAACAACGTATAAAACAACACAAGTTCATAAGCCTACACTATCTCTAGCAAACGACTAATACATAAAACCGTTAAGTCAAAAGAGTCATTTGAAAAACACTAAAGAAAGCACAGTTGGGTCCACGATCGACCGTAGGTCTAATCGTAGATATCATGTACCTTTGTTCTTCGAAACAAGGTACACGGTCGACTCCACGGTCAGCCGTGGGTCGACCGCATTTTCTCCTACCCAGATTTTTGATCGAAAAATGTTTGACTACTTCGGGACATCTATAATTTACAAAACTTGTTTAAACATACTTAGAATAGTTGCCCCCTTCATATTCAAATGAGTTTTGGTCACTAAAACACTAATCTTGGTTAATCACACTTAATGACACCTTAATGACACTTTTAGCTTATGATTAATATTAAACATTCAAGTATGGCTAAAAGTTCTTTTTCAAAATGTATTTTTATAAATCTAAATTAAAAGTAATAAAACTTAAAGATGGTCATTAAGTCCCAATTAAAGATATGCTCTCCACTTGATTAATCATTAAGCAATAATCATGTGTTTAATAGGAGTTTAGTGTGAACTCCCAAAAGTCTTCATAGAAAAACAAGTTAGTCTAATTTGGAAGCTTGCAAGTAACCAGTGAGAGTACATACTTGCAATACTAATGTTGACAAAAGAGTTGAAGACTTGTGACTTGAAGTTTGGAAGCTTATGGTTGTCAAAGGATCAACATTCTGCATTTGACTTAGAAGAAAATCAATGACACACCTCTAGTACAAAGTGACTTACCTCTTTCAAGTCAAGGTCAACTTCAAAGAATGCTTCCATGATAAAAGGGGTAATGCAGGTCTTTTCAGATGTTTTTGGCATCTAATTGCAGCCATCTAATAAGGGAAAAAGAAAAAGTTAAAGATCTCAAACGGCTACAAAGTTCAGAGATCAGAGCTGCACGGTCGACTCACGGTCGACCGTAGGGTGAGCCGCAGACGTCCAGGTTTGAATTTCTCTTGCCTATAAAAGCCAAACCTTGGAGCACTTGAAGACTCACCTCTTGCACTTACATTTCCATACATTTACTGATATCATTCAAATTTTATTGTAATCAAATTAAAGTGATTCAAGCAAGAGTGATTGTAAACTTAGTTGTGAGTTTACTTGTAAATTATCTTCTTAAAGGGATCTAGAAGATAAGTGAGATTTCACTTAGTGGTAGCATTAGGATCTTGTGGTAAGAGCATTTGGTGATTGTGAATTCTTCAACGGGACGTAAGGGTTCATAAGTTGCGGCTTATCAAGGAGCTAGTGTTGTATCCGGACACTCCACCGAGTTTGGAGCATCATAGTGAAACTAACTCTCAAATTGTTAGAATTGAGGAGTGGATTAAGGAAGATTAGTTAACATCCAACCGACCCCCAAAAAATCTCCGTGTTTGTTCTCTTATTATTTATCTTCTTATTTTTTATACTTGTGAACAAACTATTCAAATCACACTATAGTAATCTCAAGTTCTAAATAGGAAAAAGTTTTTAAAATTGCCCAAAGTAACTATCCACCACTCTCTAGTTACTTGCAATTGGTATCAGAGCGGTTGCTCTGAATGTTTTGCTAAAATTATCTTTTTTAAGATAAGAATTAATTTTTGCAAACTCTTGAGTTAAAGATCATGGAACAAAAATATGAGAACTTGAGCTATAGTGAAGGTTTATCTATGCAAACACCTCCACTACTTAAGAGTGAAGGATTTTGCTATTGGAAACAGAGATTTGAAACATATGTCTGAGCTAAAGATATAGACGTTTGGAACATTATTACTAAAGGCAATTATGTCCCATTCACACTAAGTGAGGATAGGAAAACTAGAATAATTGTGCCCGAGGAAAATTGGTCCAAAGAACATAAAACGGATGTAGGGAAAAACTATCAAGCTAAACTTGTCATATTTAACGCTTTGCCTTGAAAAGAATATGAAAGAGTCATTATGCTTAAGAACGCAAAGGAAATATGGGATAGTTTAATAGTTACTCAGCAAGAAAATGTGCAAGTCATTGAAAATAAAATAGAACTACTAGTAGCTCAATATGAACAATTTGTTATATCGGATGATGAGAAATTTGATATTGCCTATTCTAGATTTAACAATATATGTTCAAGTTTGAAAGCTTTAGGTACCATTTACACGAACAAGCAATATGTTCGTAAATTCTTAAGAGCATTACCCTCCAAATGGAGACCTAAAGTGACGGAAATAGATGAGTCAAAGGACTTGGAAAAATTTTCGCTTGATGAACTCAATGGAATTTTCAAAGTTCATGAGGTCATCCTAGACAAGGATAAAGAAGTGGAAAAAGTCAAGAAAGAAAAGAATAAGTCAATTGCTTTGAAAGCCAAAGCAAGTGAAGAAGGTGAATACGAAGAGGTTGAATATGCTATCCTAAATGATGATGAACAACTTGCATTTATTGTTCGATCGTTCAAGAAGTTCCACCGAAGACCCGGGAATCATGTACGAACCCCAATGGACTCAAAGAAGGCACCTTTTGATTTCAAGAAGAAGTTTGCAAGGAAATGTTTTGGATGTGGTGATCCAAATCATTTAATAAGTGAATATCCCAAAACAAAGAACAAGAAGGCGTTTCTTGGAGGTGCATGGGACGATGAAGAGAATGAAAAACAAGAAGAAGGAAAGGAAACATGTCTCATGGCCATTGATGCACCGAGCTCAGAAAGAGATGATGAAGCTTGCCCAGTCGGAAAAATCGACAATGAGGTTCTTCCAAACTCTTTTGAAATCAATTTTGATAATTTCGTTAAGCTTTGTGATCTAAGTAGTAGAGTTAGCACTAGTAATACTAACTTAAAGGAAGAAAATAACTCACTTAAGTTAGAAGTGTCTAGGCTAAAGGAAAGAATAGCTAACTCATACGAATGTCTTACTTGTGATGATCTAAAGCATGAAAATAGAACACTTAACAAAACCGTCAAACTACTTGAAAATAAAATCAAGTTTTTCGATATATAATAATAGTGAAAAAAATACTAGAAGACATCTTAAGTGTTCAACGAACAAGCAATAACAAACATGGGTTAGGGTTTAAAGAAAGCACCCTCAAAATTAAACCATCAAAACAACAAACTATAGTGTTTGTTAAGTCTCAAGAAAATCAAAATGTTACAGGAGGTGTGCGGTCGAAGCATGACTTATGCATAGAAGCAAGGGTATTTTGTTGTTCCATTTTTTTTTGCTTTTTTTGTTTGTTTTAAAAAAGACTTAAAAGTAACTTTTAGAAAATATTATTTTGACTAAAAGGATCGTTAATTTAACAAAAACAATTATTCTTGAAATTCGGTCGCTAACCTTATCGGATATTTCAAATGATAGGGTTTCTCACAGATTACTTGTATCTAGGTGGCCAGGCCGACTACGGAGAGGTAAGATCCTTTTGGTTCCAATATAATTGGAGACTGTTCGAAAAATCCAACAACCAAGTCCGTGTATAATTGTCTTTCTTAGACACCACCAAACAATACTTTTGTCTGTTTAAAATCTTTCTCAATCAAAATATCCGATTCCCCGGCAGACGCGCCAGAAAAACTCTTCTGATGTGACTACAAAGGTACGGTTGAAACAGACAGTTTAATTCGTGCGGTGTCGTTAGGTCGCAGGACGTCAGATTCAGTTGATCAGGGTAGCACACAGTAGTTTTGTTTATTTATATTATGAGGGGCCTAAGTTTACTTTTACTTTCTAAGGTGTAGAAGGTGTATGTTAACCTAGTGTCGTATTTTTGAATGGATTAATGAATCGAAAATCAAGTGGATAATTTTCTATTATTTAAATTACCTAGATAAGGATAGTAGTTGGTTTAAGCTAAAAGTCCTAAGTGCAGAAAAGTAAATAAGTGGAAGGATATCCGGAGTATGCAGATCAAGGAAATGTTGACCAAGATATCGGTGTTGGGTTAGGGAAAGGTAATTATGCTTTATGTTAAGGTTATGCTTGGAATGATGTAGATCTGGTTGGATGAGCCAATTACACAGACCTACTTGTCTCTGAACTCTCGGAGTTCTCTTTGAGCAGTGAAAAGTATGTCACTTGGTTGTATAATTGAAAGGTAGCTATACCTCGGAGGTTATCCTCAGTAAAGTACTAGGTTTATCAGTGAGTTGAGCTCTAATCCTAACATTCGTTATTAGTTTGGTTAACTGAATAACAACGTGTCGTGTTGATTGAACACTGATCACAAATGGACGGAGTCCGTCAGTTTAAGTTGGCAAAACCTTAAATGAAAACTAACAACCATTCCATCATACTAATGAGATCATATAAGTTCAAGCATTATACAGCATTACAGTTGATTTATTGAAAGTAAAGCAGATAGAAACCTAACAAATACCTAAACAGTTGATATGACTTATTTCTAAGGCAACAATCAAACAAGAACATGCAATAGGCTTGGGTCACATAGTGAAGGCACTAACTAGATCTTAAAAGCTCCTAAGAAGTCTCTTCAAAATAGTTAATAGGCATACTAGGTCATTCATGTCTCAATACCTAAGTTCCGTGTCCTAAAAGCGCATTAGATGCCTCTCGGGAACTCCGGCCATACCGAGTTCATAGAATCTTCAGATACAGTATAACCAGGGGTCTTAATCCTATGAAGTAGCTAATTTCATATAGGTGGACAAGTCCTGATCACAACCTAGATTGGTCAATCCTTAATATGCTAGCATACAAATCTATCAGACTTCCTAGTTCAGTATTACGACAGTAATCGTACTAAATTAACATAATTACACTAACCCAAACTTCTATCATGGCAACATACAGATTAATTAAGCTATCATGGTAATATCGGAACGCATTATTAAACATAAAAAGTAAGAACACATGTTTAATACAAAAGACAAGCGTTTCGGATAAAAATCTGAAAAGGCCAAAGAAATCTGCCCGAGATCGCAGGGACTCGCCGGGATATCCTCCGGAAAATAAAAGCTAAGCTAACTACTACTAAAAATTAACTAAAATCTTGACAATATAAAGTGAATTAAAAATTAAGTGTGTGTTGAAATGGATGGATAAAGCCCTTAAAATAGACTTGGATTTTGCCTGCAAACGGCTGGCAGGCCGTTTGGCAAGCCGTTTGGCAGGCCGTTTGCAGGGGCCGTTTGGCAAGTTAAGACGTTTACAGAGGCCGTTTATCCTGGCCGTTTGGAAGGCCGTTTGTGAGCCAGGCGGGCTGTTTGGCAGGCTATTTGGCAAGCCATTTGGTCTGCCTGGTCATCTGATATTCACTGGATCGTAACTTGATTTCTTGTCTTTCACCGTTTTTGCTTTAGGATCTTCGTTTTAGCTCCGTTTTACTTGATTCTTTTTGCATCACCTTCGTAATTACTTAATCTACAAAATCAACTAAAAAGCGATAATTTTGCCGATAAAGTTTGAATCTTTATTGTTCTAGGGCTTAATATTGGGGGTAAAAATGTGAATTTTATGACAGATATCAAATACCCCACAGTTAGGTTTGCTTGTCCTCAAGCAAAAAGAGGGAATATAAGGTTCTTTCTAATAGACTCTCCCTTGCCTACCAGTGGATCTTTTTATTATGCCTTCATCAGAAGTCGTCACATCTTTCGAAAGTATTAGAAAAATTTTCGAGCTTCGATGATTTGGTCGCTAGATTTCAATTGCGTCCATGATGTGTAATATCTAGTATATAATTTATCTCTGGAAAATGCCGGTTTAAAGATTACTACACACTAACGGGCAGTGTACCCGATCATGCAATAGTATGAAGTTGGTAATATCCGAAATCGTTCCAAGGACAGTTTAAACGTGAAAATTAAGATTGCAATTAATGGAAATAAACTAAGTTAATCTATGAAAATTGAAAGTATGAGATAATTGGTTTTGGTGGCTATTTAACGATTAGCCAAATCAAGATTTGATCGAAATAAAAACAAAATTTTTGGGTTTTTAGATTTATAAAACTTAAAACAAGAAAGCAATTAAGATAATTTGATATGAAATGGAATGAGAATGCTCGTCTAGACCTTTTACCCTCGAAATTGGATGTTTTTATACTTTAGCCCGATTTAAGACTTAATACATGCAAATTACTTAGTCGTCCCGCCAAGAGTTCTCTTTAGCAAGTACTCAAACTAGAATTACTAGATGTAGGGTTCCCTGGCACCTAAGACCTTTTCGTTTGTGACTAATTAATTAACTAGATTAAAGATTTGAATAACAATTGCCTTTGCGTTCGCTCTACACAATTCACCCCTATATAGTCTAACCGTTTAAACTTAATTTACCCCCTTGGTCCGATTTAGCAAACAATCAATTAAGACAAATCAATTATAAACTAGTATATTAAATCAACAAAGAGTTCTCTTTATCAAACAAATACACTAATCAATCAAGTTCATAAAGTTAAACATCAATAAGAATCGATCTTTTATTCAAACTATTGAAATAAACATGCAATAAGTTCATAAATCATAAATCATAACATCCAAATCCTCGGTTATTAATCTAGACAAGCATTGAAAACTTAGCCAACAATCATGGCTGAAAACAAAATCATAAATAAACAATTAAGATAATTCATTATGTTTGATAAGAATTAAACCTAGTTGAAATCGTGATCTTGAACGATTGAAGAATCGAAACGCGTTTCCGGAATGATTGAGTTGATTGAATGATGTTGAGATTCCCCAAAAGTCACCAAAAATCGCCCCAAATTAAGGTAACGATGATAGGATAACATAAATTATACCTTAAAATGATCCAACAATCGAACAAATAATCTTCTCGGCTCTCGAATCCCAAATCTCTCAAATGTCTTCCAAAATACTTCAATTCGTATCCAAACGGACCCAATAATGATCAGTATTGCGTGAATAAATATGTGTAAATTAAGCAATATCAAACCACCCCACACTAGAGTTTTGCTTGTCCTCAAGCAACTTAACTCAAAAGAAAATGATATTGTCTTCAAAGCAAGTATAGAATCAACGAACCAACAACCAATTATCAACTAGCGTGGGTACGAATACGGAGAAAATACTAACCATGGCTCCACCTTGCATTCCCAAATAAATATCTTCCCAAACTTCAAGCAATATGTAATGAATAATGTAACCAAAGACAGTCTCGATAACGTACCATAATGATGAAGCTGAGAATCTCGAAAAATAAACAGGAAGCAAATGGAGCCATGAATCGAGAAGATGAACCAAGCGAACCATACGGGCTACCCCGCGATTGGTCAAGCCAATGCCTCCCACAGTACCTAACATCGCGAGATGTCGGTAAGAAAATAATGTGTTTAGGAGGATACACATTACATCCAGATATCATCGATAATTATGAGGTAATCATCTAATCCGTTAAGTCAATCGTAAAGATTGAAGTTCATCAGGCTTAAAAGCTGATATCATACCTTTCCGGAGGTTATCCACTGGGAATCTGATCAATCACTGACATTTTGTGTATCATGGTGCGCTTCCCATTTGGCTAGCAAATCTCCCTCATTGATATAAGCTTTGACTACCAGTTTCCCTGTTTGATGTTGAGGCCTGGTAGATTTCCAGTCGATTTTAGCAATGACTTTTCAAGATTTTTCGTCACCCTACAACTGGTCTGGACCACAACTTATGAAATGAATCAGCAAGTGTGTCATTCGGGAGACTTGACTCCCTTTAGGATGGAATGGATACATCCTGTGTGGTCATATTAAAGTGATCGGACGCAACATTGTCCTTGTTAGGAGAAACAATGAGGATCGCCCTGTTAAAAATGTTCGATCTAGCGCATGGCCCGGTTTCGACCATGCGATCCAATCACTGTTCAGACGGTTGACACCCGCCTTGGTGCAGATGACCTACGTATGAATTTTTATGTTCATGTAGGAGTTCACATTCAAAATAATGAACATATTTTGAAAGTTCAAGACTTTCACCTCTAACAGTACCTCATCGTGATATGATGGGTAATGAAATGGTACAGCTTAAGAGGTATACGTACCAAGTGAAATGGTCGAAAGACTTTACTTCCTTAATGAGTGGATCTGACTCACTTGGGAGTGCCAATCTATTTCAATTGACACTCGGGTTGAAACATCTTTCGGAAGACTTTACTCCCGATAAATCCCAAAAACCTTTAGGTGCCATAGCTTTTGGTTATGGGTTGTGTTGTCTAAGCAAACACAAGCACGTAGCTATTATTCCTGAAAAGAACAACACTGGTGAAGCTCAAGGTTCTTCTTCCTATAGTATCACACCATTAGATGATGTAATAATAAAATGGTATAGTTTTGGAAGTCTGCTATACCAAGTAACCAAAAGTTCTTGATCTGGCACGTGATTCGGTCACAATCACGCTATGCAATCATCGCTCTCTCACGGTTTATACCCGTTTTGGTACAGGTGACCTACTATTGAGTTCCCCGAACTTGTAGGATTTCATATCCAAGAAGATGAACATGTGGAACAATTTTGGCTTCTTTGAAATCACGAAATAAGCCATAAAATACCAAGCCAAATCAAAACCAATTTTCATAACAAAAGTTTTGGCCGAATTTTCAATAGTTTTTCTATTTTTTTAATTTTTAAACTAACTTTTCTCATTTTTTTTTTATTTTTTCCTAATTTTACAATTTTTTTTACGACCAAAACCCGTGAAACGTCAAGTCTTTTTAGATCAAAACTAATATGATGATGATTTCATTACAAACCAACCCGAGAGATTATACATCCTCCACCCCATACTTGAGATCAAGTAATGTCCCCATCACTTGAGATCAAAAATATAGTAAAATCGAAAGGGTTATGTGAGAAAGAGAATATAAAAACTTATCGAGCTTAACCACTGATCGCGGAATGCCAGTGACAGATGGCGCTGAACTGACTGCCAGCGTAAGAACATCATCCATTCTCGATCATCACAACAATATCATCAATAATGTAGTTTTGCTGAACTTAATGTCAGACTTGAAAAATCGTTTCACCAACAAACATAAGAAAAGAAAAACAAAATAACTACATAAACGGAACAAGGTGGCACCACCCGATACCTAAACGCTTTGTCCCCAAAATAAGTTTTCAAAGTACAGAAACATAATACATAATTATCTAAATACAGACCAAAAGAAAGGAAATAGTTTTAAACCAATTACAACATGATCATCAGGCTCGTAGGCCCTCAATAAAAGTCATCAAAAGGCCAATGGCCTTGCGGGTATTGCTCATGGAACTGCCTCCTCATCTCATCCATCGATTAGCACTGGTTGTATGTTGGTGCAGACACTCGGGGCCTGATTGGATTGCGGTAATAAACTGGCTCTACATGTGGCGTACTCATATAATCATTAGGATAATTATAATAAATACGTGAATTATGTCGCTGCCAATCATTACCATACGCAATCCATTGTTGGTCATGCACGGACTCGGCCAACCTCTCTTCTTGTCGTAACGTACTCGCCTCGACCCGCTGTTGACTTTCCCACATACGATCATTATGCCATCGTTGTTCTCCCCGAAAATCATTAAAAATATTCGACACACCAATTTGTACACTATCAACCCTCGAGATCAAATTATTCCAAACCTCCTCGGAAACAGACCACTGCTGCCCACTACCCGAACCATACGGCTCACCTGACTCTGAACCAAAACACTCGTGAAGGCGAACCGCGACTTCCTCATCATCATCATGTCGCGCACCACTACCACTTGCCCCCTTGTTGAGTCGGTTCAACATATTCAACTAACATTGTCCTATTCGAGTTCCACATCAAAATACGTGCATTAATATAAAATGATGACCCAAACGGCTTCATAGTGTCATGAGCCGGTGTGCAACGAGTGAAGTTAATATTGAAAAACTTGGCAATTTTTGTAACGTAATGACCTCCAAAAAGTGGTTTTGCCCGTTGCTTTTCAAGTGCATGCTTTCGAAAATATTCACCCACCAGATTCGCCAAATCAGCAAACTCGTTATTCATAATCATATAAATGGACCATAAATCATGATTTGTCACTTTGTCGTACCCATTCACTCTTGCACAAAATGTGCACCCCAAGAACCATTGAATCAACCTTGCATCCTTATCACGAATGTCTGACCCCTTCGATTCACTTGACATAAACAGATTCTTGCCACTAAGTTGATACCAGTATTGCTGCGCATTAAAGAATTCGGCACCATAAAACTTAGTCTCTCCCAAATAATGCCTTAAAATGAAATCATCCATGTCAGGGTATAAATTCAACGCTCAACAAAGATCCATCCTACTCATTTCCCGATCCATTCCTCCTAACCGAGACTGTAAGAAACTCACATCCGTAGCCACACGACGAGGATTAAAAGTTAACGTGGAAAAGAATTCCCACACCAACTCATCATAGATAACATCCGTACACATAAAAGCCTGCTTCCATGCGCGAATAAAATGATTACCCGGTTGTTTAGCGCATGTTAACACACTTTGGAAATGAGCCCTTAAATGTCTTCCCGCTTGTTCAACCGGGGCCCAGTCCAAATACCAAGTACCATTGATTGGACGCCTTCTAATCCACTCAAATCTGTCTGAATACTCTTCCTGATCTCTTAATGCATGCAACCAATTTCTGGGATTTGTTTGCATTTCTAAGAGCCTATCTTCCTCCCTTTGAGCAGCCGTCTGTCTTTCTGTGATACCAAACACAAAACAAACAAAACGTAAAGGAAAACATAGCTATTAGCATTAAAGATTAGTTCCTGTTCAAATTCAAACAATCCACATTTAAAGCATAAGTCAACCGTGGTCAACAAATTGCTACAAGCATTAAATTATTCACGCCAAACGTTAACAACACAAGCTAACAACCATAACAAATCATCTTTCTAAATACTCGAACAATTATCATTCATTATTAGCATCTCAAGCATAAACTTAAAACGTTCGAACTAATTAACATTGGTGGAAAGATAAATTCAAACTCCAAAATTAGCAATTTAATTCCAAATTTAACAAACATCCTTGCACAAGTCATCATAGCATCAATGTCATGGCATCTATATCATATAAAAGCAAGTTAACATACGAGAGCCATTCAATTAAGACTAGAACCCTAATGACCCTGCCAAATTAACACCCCACACTTATCATTCAAGTCAAACCATATTTAACAAAACCCATAACCAATTTTCCAAATTACTCATCTCTTAATTCGAAATCAAATCAACCATAAACCCTAGAATCAAAGATATGTATTAAAAACACAAAAAGTCCATGAATTTCATACATACTAATCATATTCAACAAAGTCCCATGATTAATTTAAGCATACAAGAACAAAATCAACAACCCACACTTATTCTAAACCCAATCCAAAATTAAACATCATATAAGCATGTAATTAGGCAAGAACAAGAAAAAGAAAGTCAAAATCGGACCTTAGGTGCCATGGATTAGAGATGTGATGAAGAAATTAAAGCAAAAATTGAAGATAAAAGATTAGGGTTTTGAGAAGATTTGCAATCGTGCTTGAGTTAGATAGGATGTGTATGTTTTCAATCAGCAAAAATACCCTAAATAAAGTGGATTCCTGTCGGGTATAAGCCTTGGGTCGGGTTTGACCCATTTTCCTTTAAAAAAATGACTTGGGATTTTCCTACAGATGCGGCCCGTGCCGCGGGTGAACTCGCCGCGCCGCGGCTTAAACACTAAAACCCCCTGAAATTTGAAAAACTCTCGACCTGCTTTTGTAGTTTTAGCCCGTGCCGCGGTCATTCTAGCCGCGCCGTGGCTTATAACGTGGAAAATTCCTCCAGCTTGTACAACCGTCGACATAAAAAACAAGTGATACCCCGCACCGCGGGCTCTCAAGCCACGCCGCGGCCCATATCTGGCAAATTTTCCTTCAAAACTTTTATTATTGTGACCCTAAAAATCATACTTAAGCACATTCCAATGATCATATTGTCGTTTCAACTTTAAATATACACCTGCAAGCTAAAAATACATTAAAATACAACAAATGTGATTTTTATTACCAAGTCGTTCACTCGACTCGTTCCCCCGAATCAATCGTTTTTCGGATCGAAGTCGAGGTTAACCTCTTTTTCGATTTCTAGGGGTCCATCCACATAGTGTTTGACCCGATGCCCATTCACGTTGAAACTTTCACCATTTGAATCAAACAACTCCACTGTACCATATGGGTACACCTTCCTAACCACGAACGGTCCCGACCAACGGGACATAAGCTTTCCCGGTGACAATTTGAAACGCGAATTATAAAGAAGGACACGGTCGCCTTCCTTAAATTCTTTCGGACCCTTTATCCGATTGTCATGCCACCTCTTCGTCTTTTCCTTATAGATGAGTGAGTTTTCATAAACATCGTGCCTTAACTCATCTAACTCGTTCAATTGGGTCAACCTAAGACGACCCGCCTCATTATACTCGAGATTGCATGTCCTAAGAGCCCAATGTGCTTTGTTCTCAATCTCCAACGGAAGATGACATGCTTTGCCATAAACCAAGTGAAAAGGAGTGGTCCTGATAGGAGTTTTGTAGGCGGTACGAAACGCCCACAATGCATCATCGAGTTTGTTGGACCATTCCTTTAAATTCGAACCAACGGTTTTTTCAAGAATTCATTTAAGAGACTGATTGGTGTTTTTAACTTGCCCACTAGTTTGCGGGTGATATGAGGTAGAAATCTTATGGATAACTCCATAGCATTTCAAAACCTTCTCCATTTGCACATTGCAAAAGTGGGTGCCCCTATCACTAATGAGAGCCTTCGGAGTACCAAAACGGGCGAAAAGCCCCATTAAGAACATGATCACAACTCGTGCATCATTAGTAGGAAGAGGCTTTGCCTCCGCCCATTTAGACACGTAATTGATAGCAACGAGTATGTAAAGATAGTTATGGAATTTTGGAAACGGGCCCATGAAATCAATTCTCCAAACGTCAAACACCTCGCATACTTGGATGCTTTGTTGAGGCATTTCGTCACGTTTGGTGATTTGCCCTGCCCGTTGACAAGCGTCACATGAGTTACAAACAACATGGGCATCCCTAAAAATACTAGGCCAATAAAATCCGGCCTCATAAACCTTCTTCCCCGTGATTTGAGGACCAAAATGCCTACCCGTTGGGCCACGATGGCATTCCAACAATATACGAGTGCATTCCTCACCGGAGATGCACCTTCGAATGATTCCATCCGGACAAAAAGGAAAAAGATAGGGGTCTTCCCAGAAATAGTGTTTAAGGTCACTAAAGAATTTCTTCCTCTTCTGATGTGACCACCCTTTCTCCAAGAAACCCCCAACGAGATAATTAGCTATGTCCACATACCATGGCTCATCCACCTTGTCCACCTTCATGAGATACTCGTCGGGAAAATCATCATGAATACTCGAATCATGAAGGACTTCGAGATTTGGATTCTTGAGTCTGGACAAGTGGTCGGCCGCTAAATTTTCAGCACCTTTCTTATCCCGGATCTCGATATCGAATTCTTGCAAAAGCAATATCCATCTAAGCAGTCGAGGTTTTGCATCCGGTTTTGAGAAGAGGTACTTAAGAGAAGAATGACACGTAAAAACAATAGTCTTAGCCAAGACTAAGTAGGACCGAAACTTATCGAATGAAAAGACCACAACAAGGAGCTCTTTTTCAGTGGTAGTGTAATTTAACTTGCAAGGTCTTGCTTGCGTAATAGATGGGTCGGAAATATTTCTCGACCCTTTGGCCCAAAACAGAGCCAACAACAAAATCGGATGCATCACACATAAGCTCGAACGGAAGAGACCAATTCGGAGTAATTATGATAGGTGCATTGATAAGTTTCTCCTTAAGAAGTTCGAATGCCTTTTGGCACTCTTCGGAGAAGTTCCAAGGCATGTCCTTTTAGAGGAGTTTGTTCATCGGGTTAACGATTTTGGAAAAATCCTTAATAAACCGCCGGTAAAAACCGGCGTGTTCGAGAAAACTCCGAACACCCTTAACATCAGTGGGAGGTGGAAGGTGGAAGGTTCTTAATAGCAGTTACCTTTGCGGGATCCACCTCAATACCATTCCTAGAAATCTTGCGCCCGAGAACTATGCCCCCTTGTACCATGAAATGGCACTTTTCCCAGTTGAGCATAAGATTAGATTTCTCACACCTTTCCAACATCCGTTCTAAATTAAGAAGGCATGAATCAAAAGTGTCACCGAAGACCGAAAAGTCATCCATGAACACCTCCATGCAATCTTCTATCATATCATGGAATATGGCCATCATGCACCTTTGAAAAGTGGCCGGAGCGTTACAAAGGCCAAAGGGTATGCGATGGTATGAGAAAGTGCCATACGGGCACGTGAAAGTGGTTTTCTGTTGGTCCTCGGGCGAGATAGGAATTTGAAAATAGCCCAAAAAACCATCAAGAAAACAATAAAAGCTGTTTCCCGCTAACCTCTCTAGCATTTGATCCATGAAAGGTAACGGGAAGTGGTCCTTGCGTGTGGTGTCGTTCAACTTACGATAATCAATACAAACAGGCCACCCCGTGACAATCCGAGTGGAAGAGAAGAAGAAATAGTTACCGAGAGCTTAGATTCCTCGTGCAAATAAGCGTATTCCAAATGATCTGGAAGTGGCTTCAATTCTAACTCGGGAGGTTCTTCAATTGAAGACTTGCTCCGGTAATCAGCATCACGATCGAGTTCCTTGAACTCCTCCTCTATCGGCTCATAGCCGTTTTCCATCAAGGCGGTTAAAATGTCCACCTCCTCAACCTGCAACTCTTCATCAAATTCAACCAATGAGCATTCTCCTGAACCCTTTAACTCGGGGAATTCCTACAAAAACTCAGACTGGACATCCACAGTGTTAAGAAAATAACATGTATCATCAATGTAGGTAGGGTATTTCAAAGCATGGTCGATTAAGAATAGTGCACTCAAGTCATCTATCCTAAGGGTTAACTTTTGGCGATAAACATCGATGATACACCTAGAAGTATTCAAAAATGGTCGACCCAAAATAAGTGGAATCATTTCATCCACTTCCATATCCAAAACCATGAAATCAGCCGGAAAAACCAACGAACCGGTCTTAACTAGCATATTCTCTATGATTCTACGAGGGAATTTAATAGAGCGGTCAGCTAGCTGAATAGCCATACGCGTGGGTTTTAACTCCCTGGGGTCTAGATGTGAATAAATAGAATAAGGCATTAAATTTATGCTAGCCCCCAAATCCGCCAGCGCCATCACACAGTCTAAATTACCAAGTAAACAAGGAATGGTAAAACTCCCAGGATCCTCAAGCTTCTCGGGAAGCTTGTTTGTAACTACCGCTGAGCATGCGGCATTCAACCTGACTGAAGACACGTTCTCCAGCTTCTTCCTGTTAGTTAGCAAATCCTTCAGAAATCTTGCATACTTTGGCATACCTACAATCATATCAATAAAAGGCATATTTATGTTAACTTTTTTAATCAAGTCCATGAACTTGGACTTTTCTACCTCCAACTTCTCCAATCTCTGCTTCCTAGGGAATGGGAGAGGTGGTTGATACTCTTTAACTACCGGCTTAGCAACAACGGTTTTCGGTACCCTTACAACTTTCTCAATCACCTGTTCCGGCTCCTTTTCCCCCTTCGATTCACTAACAACAACCGATTCACTATCCTTAGCTAACTGCACTCGCAAATCATACTCATCGGGCTTCCTCGGTGGATGATGTCAAAGCTAAGGGGTATAAAATACTATTAAATTTTTGCAGGAAAAACTATTAAATACGATACAATTTTACACAAGATATTTATTTATTTATAGAATGGATATACTTAAACCTTGCTACAACACTTATAGGCAGTGTACCTAATCGTACAGTAGTGTAGTTTTTAGTAAGTCCGGTTCGTTCCACAGGGAAATCTTTAAACAAAGCTCAACGCTATATTAATTTACTTTTATAAAAATACAAATATATATATAAGTAATATTATTATTATAAAGGGGGGTTTTTACCGTTTAATGACCGGTTTGTCGATTTTAAAACTTTAGTCGCAGTTAAAACCTAATGTAAAATATAAAATAAATACAAGACTTAAATTAAAGCGTAAAGTAAATAACGATAATGAAATTGCGAATAATAAAAATGCGATAAAATAAAATTGCGATAATTAAAAAGTACGATAATTAAAAGTGCGATTAAATAACAATAAATAAAAGTGCGATAATTAGAAGTGCAATTAAATATAAAATAAAGGAAATTAAATATTAAATAAAAGAATTATGCTTATTTAAACTTCCGTAATCATGATGTTTGACGTGTTGATTTTAGTTTTATGCCCATGGGTTAATTGTCCTTTGTCCTGGATTATTCAATATGTCCATCTGGTTTTTGTCCATAACAGTCCATCAGTCATAAATATAAAGTGCGAGTGTCCTCGTCAAATTATTATTATACCCGAAGTTAAATATTCCAACTAATTGGGGATTCGAATTGTAACAAGGTTTTAATACTTTGTTTAATGAATACACCAGGTTATCGACTGCGTGTAAACCAAGGTTTTACCACTTTGTTAACAATTACACCAATTACCCTTGAATGTAATTTCACCCCTGTTTTAATTATTCTAGTGGCTATTAATCCATTCCCGTGTCCGGTTAAATGAACGATTATTCGTACATATAAATACCCCGCCCATCGTGTCCGATCGAGTGTATATGGTAATTTATAGGGACGCCCAATTGTAAATCTTTATATTAACATTAACAAACTCTCATTTAGTTAAACAAATATAAAGCCCATTAATAGCCCATAGTCTAATTTCCACAAGTGTCGTTCTTTTGTCCAAACCCCAATTATGGTACAAAGCCCAATTACCCAATTTTAGTAATTAGCCCAACATCATGATTACTTCGTTTTAAATAAGCATAATAATAACTTAGCTACGAGACATTAATATAAAAAGGTTGAACATAACTTACAATGATTAAAAATAGCGTAGCGTTACACGGACAGAATTTCGACTTACACCCTTACAACATTCGCTAACATACCCTTATTATTAGAATTAAAATTAAAATTAAAATATAAATTATAAATATAAATATAAATTTTACGTATGAAGAGGAAGAAAAAAAGATATGAAATTTGATCAGAATTCGGTTTGCTTTATAGCCAGAGTTGAATTTTGGGGCTCCGCGACTCGCGGCAAAATGCTCTTCAAACTCCGCGAGTCGCGGAGATAGTATTTACAGCTCAGTCCTTGGAGTTTTCTCTGCCGACGGTTTTTAATATATATATATAATATATATATAATTAATATAATTAATTATATATTATATTATATTTATATACATAGTTAACTTGTAATTTTTAGTCCGTTGCGTCGAGCGTTAAGAGTTGACTCTGGTCCCGGTTCCGGATTTTCGAACGTCCTCGCGTACAATTTAATATCTTGTACTTTGCGTTTTGAATCTTGTACTTTTGTAATTTCGAGACGTTTCTTATCAATAACTGGAACCTTTTTGATTGTCTTTTGTTCTTTTGAGCTTTTTGGTCGTTTGCGTCTTCAATTCGTCGAATCTGTCTTTTGTCTTCACCTTTTATTATTTAAACGAATATCTCTTGTAAATAGAACAATTGCAACTAAAAGCTTGTCTTTCTTGAGGAATATTGCTATGAAATATATGTTCGTTTTTAGCATTATCAAATATTCCCACACTTGAGCGTTGCTTGTCCTCAAGCAATATTGTCTTGAAATACTAGAATCACTTCTTTATTCTTCACACTTTGTACATCAGTGATTTCTATACGGCGGTATAAACAATGGTAGTAACGATATGGTTTACAGTCCCACATGACTATAAAAATTTAGATCCATTAAGGAAATTGGATCTTTATGAAAACATTTGATCTTTTGAAATCTAGTTTTTACCCTAGATAAGTTTTCCGGAATAACCCTTTACCGGTGTTTGCAAAATATTTTTGTGGGTTTGGTGGGTTTCAGATTTGGAAATTTTAGCTCAAAACTTGCGGTTTTGTGTCACCCACTTGCTAACCTTGTATTTGGAAAGCAACACGTCCAGTTTACTTGTTCCGTATATTACCTTTCGGCAAACTACCGTCCGGTTGTAAAGGAAAGCGTTGAACAAGCAACTGTTAAGGCAATGTCCCCTGACATGCTTTTAATTATGGTCTATAACGTGTCGGACGCAATTACTATCCTTGGTAGGAGCAATAGTAAAGCTCACCCTTATAATTTTTCGGTCTGGCACAAGGTCCTGTTTTTGACCACTATGCAACCACCGTTCTTACGGTTGACACCCGATTTAGTTCAGGTGACCTAATGAATTCCAGGTGAATTCCTAGGATTTTACGTTCAATGGTAATGAACGCATTGAAAATAGGGTTTTCAGAAAACAAATCGGTTTATAATTTTGATCAAAATATTTTCTCGTTTAAGCTCGAGTTTAGATATCATTGAATTCCATGAGTTTGAATTCTCAATCTTTAAGGTCAATCTCTAGGATTGAGTAATATCAGTCTTAAAAGCTGATTTTTAATCTTTAAGGAGATTATCCTTTCTGGGGATCTGATTCATTAGTCTTATCCAGCTAATTTGCATGGTGCCCCCCCATTGTACGAGATAAATCCTTCTCATGGTTAGGATAAATCTGACCACTTGGCGACCCTGTTTAATGCTGAGGTCCGTGGATTTCCTGCTGATTTTAGAGATGACTTTTCTAGATTTTTCGTCAACCTACAGCAGGTCTGGACGACAACTTCATGACCTAAATCAAGAAGCGCGTTTCTTTTTCGGAAGACTTTACTTCCTTTTAATGATGGAATTGATTCATCGTGTAGATCCATCTCTTCTTTTCTTTCATCGGGTAAAACAGTTTAGTTTAGTCCAAAGCAAAAGTATTTTCAGTTATTTGTTACAGATATATGTGACATATGTTTAAGATAACTTGGTAAATTTTCCCACACTTGGCTTTTATTTTCCTTTTTATCGTCCTCTATTCCATTTTAAATGAATTTTAACATTTTAGTTTGTTTCTCAATTTATGTCCTTTCCGAGGTAACAATAATTTCGGTGTTAAAACCTAGTTTTATCGTTCATAAATATGTATAAACATGATTTTGAATTCATTTAATTGAAAATTTTGAAAAATTTTACTAGAATTGGGTAGTCAGTATATAAGACTAGGGCTGTTCTTTTTTATCAGAGAGCACTAGATTCTAATACAACTACTGCTTTACTAGTATTTTTAATAGTAACCAAGTGTTTAATATAAAAATTTTAAAATCCGAAAGAATTTAACCCCTTCCCACACTTAAGATCTTGCAATGCCCTCATTTGCAAGAAATCAGTAACAATTTAAATTATTGAGGGTGATTTGTGTGAAAATGATTAAATTTTTACCAAAGTTTCCAAATATATTGGCGTTTGTTTGCTGAATGATAAATGGTGCACATCATTTGTTCATTCCGTCTTGTTGTTATTTCACATATATTTTGCATCTTGTCGTCAAAATTAGTTGCTTTTGCTGAACTTAATGCCAGTGTTTGAAAATGCGTTGTTTTACCCTGTTGTGTACATAAGATAAACTGCAAACATATATACATATTTTTGAAGTTTGGTATATTACCCCACATTCAAAAATTATTAAAATCTAAGAATAAAAGTTAGATAATTATAAAAATGATTACAATATTAACAAAAATATTAAATGTATCAATAATTACAAATTACAAAATAAAAAAATAATAATAAGTAAACTAAGGATGATATTGGTACCAATAGGGGTTCCAGGCATAACCATAAGTGCTATAGAATGCTTCGGCAGGGTCATACGTAGGATATGGTGGCTGCATCTCTATCGACCAAGGAGGGAAGACGGGTTTCGGTGTAGGAATATAGTTTCTACCTATATGTTGGCAATGCGCTATGATCTGGTTCTGATGAACTTGCCAATCTTCAAATGCTCTCTGTCTAGCATTTTCGTATTCCTGAAAAGCTATAAACCTATGCATTTCTTGCATCTCATTCCCCCCTCCTACATTACCTTGTTCCTGGTTTCTCTCCACCTGTGGATATCTACCATGGTATCGTACTGCGGCGTTATTTCGCCGCTTCAAAACTTTCGCACCATGGTATACATTTAAACCTATAGTATCGCGGGGTTCCGGCTCTTCTAGTAATAATCCCCCCCGACTTATATCCACACCGAGATATTCACCAATCAAAGTAATAAAAATACCACCTCCTATTATGCTATGTGGTCGCATCCCCCGAACCATAGCTGATAAATAATAACCCACACAATATGGTATACTTACAGCGCTCTGTGGGTCTCGAATACACATATGGTAAAACAAATCCTGTTCATTTACTTTTTCTTTGTTCTTACCCCTTTGTGTAATCGAATTAGCTAAAAACCTATGTATCACTCTTAATTCGGCTCTATCTATATCCAAATAAGAGTAGTTTCCCCCTTTGAAACGGTGATGGCTTGTCATTTGACTCCACACACCGTGTGTATCAAAATTCTCATCTATCTTTCTACCGTTTAGTATCAATCCTCTACAATCGGCAGACGCTAACTCCTCAGGCGTATATATACGTAAAGCCTGAGCCATGTCCAGTAAAGACATGTGGCGCATCGAACCGCCTAACAAAAATCTAATAAAAGAACGATCGGTTAAACTAGCTACCCGATCATTCAACTCTATACTACATAACAACTCTTCACACCATACTTTATATACAGGTCTGCGTATGGTGAATAAACATATCCAGTCATTAAAAGAAGAATTACCATACCTCTGTACAAGTAATTCCCTAATTGGCCCGGCCAATTCTACAGCTTCTAAGGGTCCCCATTCTATGACCCTCGGTACCTCAACAACCTTGGAGTGAAGAGTATGCAAACCCCGTTGATATTTTGGATAATCTATCCAAAGTCTGTCAAATCTCAGGATCGGGTGCAACTCTTCCAAATGCATATCTGAAAAGGTCATGACTGGATGAGGTACATCCTGCTTGTAGTAGTTATCCACCTCCTGTTGTTCCAAATTCTCAGCAGGAGCATTGCGGGCTTGGGATGAAGATTCACCCCTTTCATTCTGCAAAACACATCAAACACAAATTTTGTGCATCCAAATATGCATTAGTGTCAGCAAAATCATCAATCAAAATAATTACAATGACATTATCAATTTATATCAAACTTAAGCTCATTTTCACATTTTTATCAAATCTACACTTTTTCAAATAAGCATATACGAAAATTTTCGCCAAGTTCATAAGCATTCAACTCAAATAACATGTCAAAATAATCATTACTAGCAATCAAACAAGTCTCAAATGGCATTATCTTTCAAAAATCAAGTTCATGAATTTTGGACTTGAAAAAGTCCACTTTAATTCTCAAAATCATGTTTAGGTTCAAAGTTTGGATCATTTAACTACCTAGACATGTTACACTACTCATTTTAGCAACAATTCATGACAAAAATCGGCCATAACCTGTTTATATCAAAAAGCAACAAATTTGCTCAAGAACACAAACCCTAGATTATTCAAAATTTGAAGTTTAAGGCTTCTAATCATGTTAAACAGCATCAATCTAGGTTATACAAGCATAATACATAAACAATTTAAGTCTAATTACACTAAAAAGCATCAAAATCAAATTGGGGAAAAAATAGCTCAAGAACACCAAATTTCGGATTAAATGGTGTTTAGGTGTAGAAATTTACCGTTTTTCTTGAGTAATTCTTAGATAGCATCCTTCTGAACATGATTTTAGCAAAAAATTTGGTGATTAACGGTTAAAAATTGGGATTTTTGGGGGTGATTTTCGGGTTTTTTCGGCAGTATATCGCTGTGTTTTTGGGTGTTTTTGTGTGGGTGAAGTGAACTGATCGTGCAGTTCTTTATATTTTTTTTTTCTGATTTTCGGTCCCTCCGCGAGTCGCGGAGGTTTTGTACTTCAAACTCCGCGAGTCGCGGAGTTTGCTCTTTTTTTTTTTTTTTTTTTTTTTTTTTTTTATAATCTTTAACTTATAAAACAATTAAGAAATTAATTTTAAAATTTTGTTTCCCTTGTTATTTAGGACGAGGTCGTTTCGGATCGATGTCCTAGTCCGTCCCTCGACAAAATTTTAAAATTTGTCTTTTTGTAGCGATTGTTTTAAAAGCTAAGATTTTTGGGTTTTTTCAATGTTTTTGGCATACTCTAATTCAATAAGATTAAAAATAATGATAATAAAAGTTCTCGTCCCTCCCTCGGGTAAAGCAATTTCGGTTCAAAGACCTAGTCTTCAACTTACGATGAATTTTAAAAATCATATTCTTAACTTAATGAGATAAAGTAAATTTTTGTTTTTAAATTCACACAACTTAAATATAAAATTCAAAATTAATATTAAAAATTCACACCAAACTTAAAATTTAAAATGCATAAAATTAAAAATTAATATTTTAAAAATTAAAAATTCACACCAAACTTAATTTAAAAATTCATATTATAAATTCATATCAAACTTATATTAATTTTTCAAATATTTATAATTTTAAATATATTGTTTTTACAAAGTTTACAATATTAATTTAAGATTTAAATATTAATTTTAAAAACATGGTAAAAATAAAATTAAAAATCTTTTTGTCTTTTTATCCCACTTTAATCAATCAAATATTATCAAAAATATGCGCCCCTCTTTTCGGTAAAGTAATTTCGGTTCAAAGACCTAATTTAACTCATGACGAATTTTTGAAATATTTTGGGTTGATTGATTAAAGATATTTATACCTTAAGAATAAACGTTAAATTTCGCAGTGATGTAATAAATTTTTGAATGATATCAATAATTTCGGTCGCCAAACCTAATTTTATTCAATACCAATTTAATACTTTTTAGCGAACAAATTAGCGTTTATTATCAAAAGGTTAAAAATAAAAATAAAAATAAAAACTGTACAGACATACCTGTGGAATAGATTTCTTAGTTATATGATCTATTCCATTCATAAGATAGTCGGTTTAATTGGTTTTCCATGGCTACATAGGCGTAACCTCGAGCATTCAGTGTCTTTTCTTCTAAACATATGAACGGTCCGTCTCTGCATAAAGTAACAAATTCGGTATTTGAATAGGTTTGATTATTTGAACATTTACCTCCATGTGACCATTTTCCGCATTTGTGACATCTTTCTAGGTGTCGTGCTCTTCTTTTCGCTGCGGATTTTGATTTTCCTTTACCAAATTGTAACTTATTATCTTCGCATCTGGATCCTTTTCTAACTCCGTCCATTCTTTCTCTGATTACTGATACTAATTCGCTCGGTAGTATGTCATTATTTCTTTTAGTGATCAAAGCGTGTAGCATTAGACCATGGTTTAGTTCACAGGCAGTCTTCATTTCGTAAAAACCTAAAAAAAAATAAAAATTCAGAATGGGGGGAGAAGACTAGTTCTTTAGGGTCTGCTAGGGAAAGACCATACGTGTTCCATTTTCGAGAACTACACGAAAACAGACAATCTAACTCTAACAGAAATACATATTATCCTTTAAAGACTTGATTCTCCCCACACTTAGTTAGCTGTGGTGTCGAAATTGTGATTAACTTCGTTGTCGACTTCCATCTGACCATGTATGTAATGTTTAACTCTGTGACCATTAACTTTAAATTCAATCCCATTTAAATTTATTAATTCTATCGTTCCGTATGGGAAAACTCTTTTGACTATGAATGGTCCAGACCATCTTGATTTCAATTTTCCAGGAAATAGCTTGAATCGTGAATTGAAAAGAAGAACTCTGTCTCCTTCTTTAAATTCTTTTGAACTTCTGATTCTTTTATCATGCCATTTCTTCGTTCTTTCTTTATAGATTAACGAATTTTCGTATGCTTCATGTCTTAATTCTTCTAATTCATTTAGTTGACTTAATCGTAGACGTCCGGCTTCATGTAAATCAAGATTACATGTCTTCAAAGCCCAAAATGCTTTGTGTTCAATTTCTACTGGAAGATGACATGCTTTTCCATAAACAAGTCTAAAAGGTGTGGTTCCAATTGGAGTTTTGTAGGCTGTTCTAAAAGCCCAGAGTGCATCCTCCAATTTAATGGACCATTCCTTCGGATTTGATCCTACGGTTTTCTCTAGAATACGTTTTAAAGCTCGGTTGGTGTTTTCAACTTGTCCACTTGTTTGTCGATGATATGCGGTGGAGATTTTATGAGTTACTCCATATCTTTTAAGAACTTTCTCAAGTTGATTATTACAGAAATGAGTACCCCGATCACTTATTAAAGCTTTCGGTGTTCCAAACCTTGCAAAAAGACGTTTTAAAAAGTTGACTACAACTCGTGCATCGTTAGTTGGGAGAGCTTGTGCTTCCGCCCATTTAGATACATAATCAATGGCTACGAGTATATATAAATTATTATTAGATTTTGGAAATGGACCCATAAAGTCAATACCTCAAATGTCAAATACTTCACATACTTGGATGACATTTTGTGGCATTTCATCACGTTGACTTATTTTTCCGGCCCTTTGACATGCATCACAGGATTTGCAAAGAAGGTGTGCGTCTTTGTAAATTGTAGGCCAATAGAATCCAGCTTCATAAACTTTTCTTGCTGTTAGTTGAGGCCCATAATGCCCTCCTGTTGGTCCTGTGTGACAATGGTTTAAAATTTTACTAGCTTCATCTCCAAATACACATCGGCGTATTATTCCATCGTGACAACTTTTAAACAGATGTGGATCTTCCCAGAAATAGTGTTTTATATCACTGAAGAATTTCTTTCGTCTTTGGTACGATAATCCTTTTTCAAGGAATCCACAAACTAAGTAGTTTGCATAGTCTGCAAACCATGGGATTTCTTTATAATCTATCTTCAATAGATATTCATCAGGAAAGTTGTCTTGTATGGCCGATTCATTCAGAACTTCTAATTCGGGATTTTCAAGACGAGAAAGATGATCAGCGGCGAGATTTTCTGCTCCTTTTTTATCTCGGATTTCAATATCAAACTCTTGTAAGAGTAAGATCCAACGGATTAATCTTGGTTTAGCATCTTGTTTTGAAAATAGGTATCTAAGAGCAGAATGGTCGGTATAGACCACCGTTTTTGCTAGAACGAGATATGATCGAAATTTGTCAAAAGCAAAGACAATAGCAAGGAGTTCTTTTTCAGTAGTTGTATAGTTCGTTTGTGCTCCTTGTAACGTCTTACTAGCATAATATATAGGTTGAAATCGTTTTTCAATCCTTTGTCCTAAAACGGCTCCCATTGCAAAATCACTTGCATCGCACATTAGTTCAAATGGTAGATTCCAATTTGGTGTTATCATGATCGGCGCATTAGTGAGTTTTTCTTTAAGAATATTAAAAGATTTGATACACTCATCTGAAAAGATGAATGCCGCATCCTTTTCTAGGAGTTTATTCATAGGAGTGGCAATTTTAGAAAAATCTTTTATGAAACGTCGGTAAAAACCGGCATGCCCTAGAAAACTCCTAACTCCTCTAACATTGGTGGGATGTGGAAGTTTAGCAATTACATCTACTTTAGCTCTATCCACTTCAATTCCTTCTTTTGAAATTTTATGTCCAAGAACGATGCCTTCTTTAACCATGAAATGGCATTTCTCCCAATTAAGTACTAGATTTGATTTTTCGCATCTAATTAGCATTCGTTCCAGATTAACTAGACACGATTTAAATGTATCACCGAAGACTGAAAAGTCATCCATGAATACTTCCATGCATTCTTCTATCATGTCATGAAAAATCGCCATCATACACCTTTGAAAGGTTGCAGGGGCGTTGCAAAGTCCAAATGGCATGCGTTTGTAAGCAAAAGTACCATAAGGGCACGTGAATGTGGTTTTCTATTGATCTTCGGGTGCTATTGGAATTTGAAAATATCCGGAAAATCCATCTAGAAAACAATAGTAACTATTTCCGGCTAATCTTTCCAACATTTGATCTATGAAAGGTAAGGGAAAGTGATCTTTTCTGGTGGCGTCATTTAATTTTCTATAATCAATACATACACGCCATCCTGTTACAGTCCTAGTAGGAATAAGCTCATTTTTCTCATTTGTAATAACAGTCATGCCACCCTTCTTAGGTACGCATTGAACTGGGCTTACCCATGGACTATCAGAGATTGGATATATCAAACCTGCATCTAGCAGTTTAATAATCTCTTTCTTAACTACATCTTGCATATTAGGATTTAGTCTTCGTTGGCGTTGCACATACGTTTTATGACCTTCTTCCATAAGGATTTTATGTGTGCAATACGAAGGACTTATTCCTTTAATATCATGAATCTTCCATGCAATGGCTGGTTTATGAGCTTTCAACACAGAAATGAGCTGTGATTTCTCATTTTCAGTAAGAGAAGACGATATTATTACAGGTAATTCAGATTCACCATGTAAATAAACGTATTCCAAATGGTTTGGAAGTGGCTTTAACTCTAATTTCGGAGGTTCTTCTATCGATGATTTATATCGATATCTGTCTTCTTCTTTTAGCATTTGAATTTCTTCTGTTGTTGGTTCATATCCATTAGCTATAAGTGTAGCTAACATTTCAGCTTCATCAATTGGTTCATTACTTTCTCCTAAAGAACATTCTCCTGTTCCTTGTAATTCTGGAAATTCTTCTAATAATTCTGCATGTGCATCTATAGTTTGAATATAATAACATGTATCATCTGCAGATTGTGGTTGTTGCATGGCTCTATCAACTGAAAAGGTAACACTCTCATCCTCTATACTTAGGGTCAATTTCTTACCGAACACGTCTATCATTGCTTTAGCCGTGTTTAAGAATGGTCTTCCTAATATGAGAGGAACTTGAGAATCTTCTTCCATGTCCAAAACAACAAAATCTACTGGAAATACTAAAGTACCAACTTTAACTAGCATGTTCTCCATTATCCCTCTAGGATATTTTATTGATCTATCGGCTAGTTGTATGCTTATTCTGGTTGGTTTCAATTCTCCAAGGTCTAGTTTAGCGTATAGTGAATACGGCATTAGATTTATACTAGCACCTAAGTCTGCCAATGCTTCTATTGAACTAAGACTACCCAGAAAACATGGAATTGTGAAACTTCCTGGATCAGATAGTTTTTCTGGTATCTTATTCAACATCACTGCTGAACAATTGGCATTCATAGTAACAGCCGAGAGTTCTTCCATTTTCTTTCTATTTGAGATTAGTTCTTTCAAGAATTTAGCATATCTAGGCATTCCTGAAATCACATCAATGAAAGGAAGATTTACATTTATCTGTTTAAACATATCCAAGAATTTGGATTGCTCGACTTCAAGTTTTTCTTTCTTCATTTTACTCGGGTAAGGAAGTGGTGGTTGATATGGTTTAACATAAGGTTTATCCTTAACTGTGTTATCTTCATTAACCTTTTCAACTACCGGTTCTTTTTCCTTATCTTGATCAGGTTGTGGTTCTTGTGGAGTAGGAATAGTTTCATCAGAAGTTACAGGTATTTCAGGTGGTTTAAGTGTTGTACCACTTCTTGTGGTAATAGCTTTAGCTGTTTCATTCCGGGGGTTAGTGTTTGTATCACTAGGTAGACTTCCCGGTTTTATTTCACCTATTAACCTTGCTAGGTTACTCACTTCTTGTTCCAGATTTTGAATAGAAGCTTGTTGATTTCTAAATGCTTGAGCATTTTGTTCATTGGTTTGTTTTTGAGATGTGAAAAACTGCGTTTGAGTTTCAACTAGCTTCGTCATCATATCTTCTAAATTCGGCTTTTTATCATCGGTTTGTTGTGGTGGTTTGTTTTGAAAATTTGGTCTTTGCTGATTATAAGAATTATTGGATACTTGTTGATTGCTAGGACCTTGTTGGTTGTTGTATGGAATATTTCGGTTATAATTCTGAGTTTGATTGTAAATCGGTCTTGGCGGTTGATAATTATTCTGATAATTATTTCCAGGCCTTTGGTTTATGTATGAAATATTCTCTCTTTGTTCCATTGTTAATTCAATACTGAGACAATCTTTTGTCAAATGTGGTCCTCCACACTGCTCACAACTAATTCGTATTGAGTGAATATCTTTAGTCATCTTTTCCATTCGTCTCTCCACAGCATCTATCTTTGCGGAAATGGAATCTAAGTCATGGCTAGAATCGGCTCTAGCTGCTTTAGATGATCTAATGATATCTTTTTCTTGGTGCCACTCATTTGAGTGGGAAGCAGTGTTATCAATAATTTTGTAAGCATCAGTTTCGGTTTTCTTCATAATAGAACCACCAGCTGCTATATCTATGTCTTTTCTTGTAGTGATGTCGCATCCTCGGTAGAATATTTGTACTATTTGACAGGTGTCTAAACCATGTTGTGGACATCCTCTTAATAACTTTCCATATCTTGTCCACGCCTCATATAGAGTTTCATTTGGCTTTTGTGTGAACGTAACAATTTCTGCTTGAAGTCTTACGGCTTTAGATGCAGGAAAGAATTGTTTAAGAAATTTGTCAATTAAAACGTCCCATGTATCGATCGCCCCTTCAGGTAACGATTCCAACCAATCTTTGGCTTCTCCCTTTAAAGTCCAGGGAAATAACATGAGATATATCTGTTCATCCTCCACTTCTCGGATTTTAAATAGTGTGCAGATCCTATTAAAGGTACGTAGATGTTCATTTGGATCTTCCTTCGGTGCACCACTAAATTGGCATTGATTAGTCACCATGTGTAGAATTTGTCCTTTGATTTCATAATCTGGCGCATTAATGTCTGGATGAGTAATTGCGTGACCTTGGCCAGTGCGTTTAGCTCTCATTCGGTCTTCCATACTTAAAGGTTCCAGATTCTCCATAATTGAATTTGTTGAATCGGTATCACTAGATGATTCTGATTTAATGGTTCGTTCCTCAACAATCTCTGTTTGAATGATTGGTGGTTCCGGAGGAAAGTTTAATGGTTCAGGATCTACGAACCGTTCCTGAATATTTTCTGGATTCTCAATTGTGAGGTTGGGTTCAAAAAATGGATTATCGGAAATTTGAACTGAAGTACTTGGTCGACTAGATGACGATTCTAAAGAAAAATCAACGGCGGTTATATTTGTTAAACGATGTCTTGATCGAGTTACAGGTGGTGAACGTACAAAAGGTGATGAACGTCTTGCTCGGTGCATTCACTGAATATCCTATTAGTTTTAAAAAGGAAAGAAAAATTATAATAAGTTATCCAATCAATAGACTTTTCTGATTTTGCCCACGTTTCGAATAGCCAAAAGATGCAGCAGAGGGGCAGGATTCGTTTGGTCTCAATATAATTGAGGACTGTTTGGCTCCAATAACCCGGTCCACGTACAAATCCAACTATTACTACGAACCAGAAAATTTTGATGTCTATCAATTTAACCACTTAAAATAAATTTTCGTAATTTTAAGAAATTTAGATAAGAAGTAGAAAAAAATTCTAATTCCTAAAAACTAGAATGGCGAGAAATAAGAGAGAAAAAGAGTTCGTCGAAAAAGAAAAAAAAATGGTTGAAAAATAAAAGGTGACGGAAAAATAAAAGAAACTTATAAAAACTTAAAAATACTTGACTAACCTAACCTTATTACTACAACTCACTTAAAATTATAATCACAAACTGAAATTACTAATTGGAATGATAATTGGTACATAGTAAAAGGTGTCTAAAAATATTAAAGCTTACAGGAAAAACTAAATCCCAAATGGAAATAACTTAAAAAGAAACTAAAACTTAAAAAGGCGTCGCAAAATTCTAAAGCACCTAAATCTTAGTCTAAAGAAAAAGCACTTAAGGAATTCTACGGCAAAGCCTAAAAATCTAGGAGTAAAAATAACTATGGCAAAAACTAAGTTTAAAATTAAATATGAGCTAAATAATACAAATATTACGCTACAACGATTAAAAAGGTACAAAATATAAAAATATACAAAAAGTTGTAAAAAGTACAATTTTTATAAAAATATTATTTTTATATTATTTATTTTATAAAACTATTAATTTTACAATTTTAATAAAACTAATTAAACAAAACACATAAATTAAATAAAAGTAAAAATAAAACTAAAACTAATAATAATAATAATAATAATTAGGTTAAATAATAATTATAATTAATAATATCCCGTAATTAATGCAGTTTTAGGGTTTTTGTCCGTGTGTCAGATGATCTCCGCGAGTCGCGGCAATTAAAGAAGAAAACCCCGCGAGTCGCGGGGATCAGAAATTCAGTTGACAGCTTTCAATTTTTACGCGTTTTTCTTTATTTTTTTTTTCTGTTTTCTGTTTTTTAAATAAATAAAAGATTTTAAAATAAACTTATATTTTTATAAACTAAAATAAAAATAAAGAAACTTATAAAACTTAAATATTTAACAAAATCTTAAAAATACTTATATTTTTATTTTTCTTTTTATATTTTTGAATAATTAAAACGTATTTTTACAAAAACGACTTTTAATAAAAGTAACTAAAAAATCTTTTTTTTTTATATTAGCGTTGCGCTTCCGGCTTTTAAGATGAAGTCCCCGGCAGCGGCGCCAAAAATACTTGATGTCAAAGCTAAGGGGTATAAAATACTATTAAATTTTTGCAGGAAAAACTATTAAATACGATACAATTTTACACAAGATATTTATTTATTTATAGAATGGATATACTTAAACCTTGCTACAACACTTATAGGCAGTGTACCTAATCGTACAGTAGTGTAGTTTTTAGTAAGTCCGGTTCGTTCCACAGGGAAATCTTTAAACAAAGCTCAACGCTATATTAATTTACTTTTATAAAAATACAAATATATATATAAGTAATATTATTATTATAAAGGGGGGTTTTTACCGTTTAATGACCGGTTTGTCGATTTTAAAACTTTAGTCGCAGTTAAAACCTAATGTAAAATATAAAATAAATACAAGACTTAAATTAAAGCGTAAAGTAAATAACGATAATGAAATTGCGAATAATAAAAATGCGATAAAATAAAATTGCGATAATTAAAAAGTACGATAATTAAAAGTGCGATTAAATAACAATAAATAAAAGTGCGATAATTAGAAGTGCAATTAAATATAAAATAAAGGAAATTAAATATGAAATAAAAGAATTATGCTTATTTAAACTTCCGTAATCATGATGTTTGACGTGTTGATTTTAGTTTTATGCCCATGGGTTAATTGTCCTTTGTCCTGGATTATTCAATATGTCCATCTGGTTTTTGTCCATAACAGTCCATCAGTCATAAATATAAAGTGCGAGTGTCCTCGTCAAATTATTATTATACCCGAAGTTAAATATTCCAACTAATTGGGGATTCGAATTGTAATAAGGTTTTAATACTTTGTTTAATGAATACACCAGGTTATCGACTGCGTGTAAACCAAGGTTTTACCACTTTGTTAACAATTACACCAATTACCCTTGAATGTAATTTCACCCCTGTTTTAATTATTCTAGTGGCTATTAATCCATTCCCGTGTCCGGTTAAATGAACGATTATTCGTACATATAAATACCCCGCCCATCGTGTCCGATCGAGTGTATATGGTAATTTATAGGGACGCCCAATTGTAAATCTTTATATTAACATTAACAAACTTTCATTTAGTTAAACAAATATAAAGCCCATTAATAGCCCATAGTCTAATTTCCACAAGTGTCGTTCTTTTGTCCAAACCCCAATTATGGTACAAAGCCCAATTACCCAATTTTAGTAATTAGCCCAACATCATGATTACTTCGTTTTAAATAAGCATAATAATAACTTAGCTACGAGACATTAATATAAAAAGGTTGAACATAACTTACAATGATTAAAAATAGCGTAGCGTTACACGGACAGAATTTCGACTTACACCCTTACAACATTCGCTAACATACCCTTATTATTAGAATTAAAATTAAAATTAAAATATAAATTATAAATATAAATATAAATTTTACGTATGAAGAGGAAGAAAAAAAGATATGAAATTTGATCAGAATTCGGTTTGCTTTATAGCCAGAGTTGAATTTTGGGGCTCCGCAACTCGCGGCAAAATGCTCTTCAAACTCCGCGAGTCGCGGAGATAGTATTTACAGCTCAGTCCTTGGAGTTTTCTCTGCCGACGGTTTTTAATATATATATATAATATATATATAATTAATATAATTAATTATATATTATATTATATTTATATACATAGTTAACTTGTAATTTTTAGTCCGTTGCGTCGAGCGTTAAGAGTTGACTCTGGTCCCGGTTCCGGATTTTCGAACGTCCTCGCGTACAATTTAATATCTTGTACTTTGCGTTTTGAATCTTGTACTTTTGTAATTTCGAGACGTTTCTTATCAATAACTGGAACCTTTTTGATTGTCTTTTGTTCTTTTGAGCTTTTTGGTCATTTGCGTCTTCAATTCGTCGAATCTGTCTTTTGTCTTCACCTTTTATTATTTAAACGAATATCTCTTGTAAATAGAACAATTGCAAGGATAATAAAAATGCGATGAAATAAAATTGCGATAATTAAAAAGTACGATAATTAAAAGTGCGATTAAATAACAATAAATAAAAGTGCGATAATTAGAAGTGCAATTAAATATAAAATAAAGGAAATTAAATATGAAATAAAAGAATTATGCTTATTTAAACTTCCGTAATCATGATGTTTGACGTGTTGATTTTAGTTTTATGCCCATGGGTTAATTGTCCTTTGTCCTGGATTATTCAATATGTCCGTCTGGTTTTTGTCCATAACAGTCCATCAGTCATAAATATAAAGTGCGAGTGTCCTCGTCAAATTATTCTTATACCCGAAGTTAAATATTCCAACTAATTGGGGATTCGAATTGTAACAAGGTTTTAATACTTTGTTTAATGAATACACCAGGTTATCGACTGCGTGTAAACCAAGGTTTTACTACTTTGTTAACAATTACACCAATTACCCTTGAATGTAATTTCACCCCTGTTTTAATTATTCTAGTGGCTATTAATCCATTCCCGTGTCCGGTTAAATGAACGATTATTCGTACATATAAATACCCCGCCCATCGTGTCCGATCGAGTGTATATGGTAATTTATAGGGACGCCCAATTATAAATCTTTATATTAACATTAACAAACTTTCATTTAGTTAAACAAATATAAAGCCCATTAATAGCCCATAGTCTAGTTTCCACAAGTGTCGTTCTTTTGTCCAAACCCCAATTATGGTACAAAGCCCAATTACCCAATTTTAGTAATTAGCCCAACATCATGATTACTTCGTTTTAAATAAGCATAATAATAACTTAGCTACGAGACATTAATATAAAAAGGTTGAACATAACTTACAATGATTAAAAATAGCGTAGCGTTACACGGACAGAATTTCGACTTACACCCTTACAACATTCGCTAACATACCCTTATTATTAGGATTTAAAATTAAAATTAAAATTAAAATATAAATTATATATATATATATATCGTATATATTGAGAGAGAGATAGAAATAGATTATGAAATTTGATCAGAATTCGGTTGGCTTTATAGTCAGAGTTGATTTTTGGGGCTCCGCGACTCGCGGCAAAATCCCCTTCAAACTCCGCGAGTCGCGGAGATAGTATTTACAGCTCAGTCCTTGGAGTTTTCTCTGCCGACGGTTTTTAATATATATATATATATAATATATATATAATTAATATAATTAATTATATATTATATTATATTTATATACATAGTTAACTTGTAATTTTTAGTCCGTTGCGTCGAGCGTTAAGAGTTGACTCTGGTCCCGGTTCCGGATTTTCGAACGTCCTCGCGTACAATTTAATATCTTGTACTTTGCGTTTTGAATCTTGTACTTTTGTAATTTCGAGACGTTTCTTATCAATAACTGGAACCTTTTTGATTGTCTTTTGTTCTTTTGAGCTTTTTGGTCGTTTGCGTCTTCAATTCGTCGAATCTGTCTTTTGTCTTCACCTTTTATTATTTAAACGAATATCTCTTGTAAATAGAACAATTGCAACTAAAAGCTTGTCTTTCTTGAGGAATAATGCTATGAAATATATGTTCGTTTTTAGCATTGCTATGAAAATACTTGATGTCAAAGCTAAGGGGTATAAAATACTATTAAATTTTTGCAGGAAAAACTATTAAATACGATACAATTTTACACAAGATATTTATTTATTTATAGAATGGATATACTTAAACCTTGCTACAACACTTATAGGCAGTGTACCTAATCGTACAGTAGTGTAGTTTTTAGTAAGTCCGGTTCGTTCCACAGGGAAATCTTTAAACAAAGCTCAACGCTATATTAGTTTACTTTTATTAAAAATACAAATATATATAAGTAATATTATTATAAAGGGGGGTTTTTACCGTTTAATGACCGGTTTGTCGATTTTAAGACTTTAGTCGCAGTTAAAACCTAATGTAAAATATAAAATAAATACAAGACTTAAATTAAAGCGTAAAGTAAATAACGATAATGAAATTGCGAATAATAAAAATGCGATGAAATAAAATTGCGATAATTAAAAAGTACGATAATTAAAAGTGCGATTAAATAACAATAAATAAAAGTGCGATAATTAGAAGTGCAATTAAATATAAAATAAAGGAAATTAAATATGAAATAAAAGAATTATGCTTATTTAAACTTCCGTAATCATGATGTTTGACGTGTTGATTTTAGTTTTATGCCCATGGGTTAATTGTCCTTTGTCCTGGATTATTCAATATGTCCATCTGGTTTTTGTCCATAACAGTCCATCAGTCATAAATATAAAGTGCGAGTGTCCTCGTCAAATTATTATTATACCCGAAGTTAAATATTCCAACTAATTGGGGATTCGAATTGTAACAAGGTTTTAATACTTTGTTTAATGAATACACCAGGTTATCGACTGCGTGTAAACCAAGGTTTTACCACTTTGTTAACAATTACACCAATTACCCTTGAATGTAATTTCACCCCTGTTTTAATTATTCTAGTGGCTATTAATCCATTCCCGTGTCCGGTTAAATGAACGATTATTCGTACATATAAATACCCCGCCCATCGTGTCCGATCGAGTGTATATGGTAATTTATAGGGACGCCCAATTGTAAATCTTTATATTAACATTAACAAACTTTCATTTAGTTAAACAAATATAAAGCCCATTAATAGCCCATAGTCTAATTTCCACAAGTGTCGTTCTTTTGTCCAAACCCCAATTATGGTACAAAGCCCAATTACCCAATTTTAGTAATTAGCCCAACATCATGATTACTTCGTTTTAAATAAGCATAATAATAACTTAGCTACGAGACATTAATATAAAAAGGTTGAACATAACTTACAATGATTAAAAATAGCGTAGCGTTACACGGACAGAATTTCGACTTACACCCTTACAACATTCGCTAACATACCCTTATTATTAGGATTTAAAATTAAAATTAAAATTAAAATATAAATTATATATATATATATATCGTATATATTGAGAGTGAGATAGAAATAGATTATGAAATTTGATCAGAATTCGGTTTGCTTTATAGCCAGAGTTGAATTTTGGGGCTCCGCGACTCGCGGCAAAATGCTCTTCAAACTCCGCGAGTCGCGGAGATAGTATTTACAGCTCAGTCCTTGGAGTTTTCTCTGCCGACGGTTTTTAATATATATATATAATATATATATAATTAATATAATTAATTATATATTATATTATATTTATATACATAGTTAACTTGTAATTTTTAGTCCGTTGCGTCGAGCGTTAAGAGTTGACTCTGGTCCCGGTTCCGGATTTTCGAACGTCCTCGCGTACAATTTAATATCTTGTACTTTGCGTTTTGAATCTTGTACTTTTGTAATTTCGAGACGTTTCTTATCAATAACTGGAACCTTTTTGATTGTCTTTTGTTCTTTTGAGCTTTTTGGTCGTTTGCGTCTTCAATTCGTCGAATCTGTCTTTTGTCTTCACCTTTTATTATTTAAACGAATATCTCTTGTAAATAGAACAATTGCAACTAAAAGCTTGTCTTTCTTGAGGAATAATGCTATGAAATATATGTTCGTTTTTAGCATTATCAGTGGATCATATGCTAAACCACTTCGGGTGGTGATAGCATTAATGTGCCCATTCTTCGGGTTAGTATCTGTTTTACTCGGTAATTCCCCCAGTTTCCTCTCATTACTCTGATTAGCAAGTTGACCAATTTGTTTCTCCAGATTCTGAATAGCTGCTTGTTGATTTCGAAACATTTGATCATTCTTCTCATTGTTTTGGGTGACAGTAGTAACAAGCTGAGTTTGAGACATCACAAGCTTTTCGATCATCGCTTCAAGGTTGGACTTTTTCTCTCCTGCTTGGGGCTTCTGAAAATATCCGGGAGCTTGCTGTTGATAACCTCTACTAGATCCTGGCTGGAACCTCGAACCTTGATTACTTTGAGGGTTATAAGGATTGTTGAAATTCCTATTAAACTGAGCACGTCCCTGAAACTGATTGTTGTTCTGTTGACTAATAAAAGCAATCTCTTCTTTCTGGTTCATAATCAAACCTGCATCACAATCTTTCGCTAAATGTAATCCCCCGCAATACTCACAACCAACCTTCATACCATGAATGTCCTTATCCAACTTTTCTAAATGCCTACCAAATTTGTCTAACTTAGCATTTATAGACCCATAATCATCATACGCACCAGTGGTTTCGGTTCTCTTAACTGAAGCTGAACGGGATGACTCATGATCTTAATGCCATTCATGAGTGTAAGCAGCTTGATTTTCAATAATCTCTAGTGCCTCTTCTTTTGTCTTATCCATTAAAGTTCCACCTGCTGCTTGATCAATACTCTGACGAGTTGGTATGTCACAACCTTTGTAGAAAATCTGGACCTTTTGTAAGTCATTCAACCCGTGTTGCGGACACGAGCATAACAAATTAGAATAACGGTCCCAAGCATCAAATAATGTCTCACTGCTCTTTTGTCTGAATTACGAAATATCTGCTTGAAGTCTAGTAGCTCGAGACGCAGGGAAAAACTTTGATAAAAACTTATCTACCAAAACTTCCCAAGAGGTAATCGCTCCCTCTGGTTGCTTATCTAACCATCTCTTAGCTTCTCCCTTAAGGGTCCAGGGAAAAAGCCTTGTCTTGATCGAAGTATCGGTAACCTCAAGCAGCTTGAATAAGTTTCAAACATCATTGAAAACACGAAGATGCTCGTTAGCATCCTCATTATCCTTGCCATGAAATTGGCAGTCAGAAGAAATCAAACTAAAAAACAGACCTGTGATTTGGAAAGGCTGAGTGATGTTTGGTTGAGTAATCGAATTGCCTTGGCCAGCTCGGGTGGCCTTCAACTTTTCTGCCATAGTCTGAGGACGAGGTGGTTGATCAGCCATCTCTTCAGTCTCGAAAATATCTAATGAAACGTAAGAGTCTTCTACTTCGTTGATTTCAGGTGGTGTATCGGGCACCACAGTCTCAGAACTACTACCCAAATGAATTATATTATCACTTGAAGAAGCTGATGAATCCACTGTAGACTGTTTCTCTTGACTTAACGCACTAAATAACTCTCTTTTAGGTTCGTCAAATGGTTGAAGAATAGGAGAATTTGAAGAACGTGTATGTGGCTTGCACTACCTGTTATCTGCGAAATCACAACTAACAACTGATTAAACGCACCGATTCAACTGAGAATTAACGAAAAGTAATAATAAACTATAATTAAAACTAAACTAAGAACAATTAGATAACAATCTTAATTTTCGACACAACTGTCCCTGGCAGCGGCGCCAAAAACTTGATGTGTAATATCTAGTATATAATTTATCTCTGAAAAATGCCGGTTTAAAGATTACTACACACTAACGGGCAGTGTACCCAATCGTGCAATAGTATGAAGTTATTAATATCCGAAATTGTTCCAAGGACAATTTAAAAGTGAAAATTAAGATTGCAATTAATGGAAATAAACTAAGTTAATCTATGAAAATTGAAAGTACGAGATAATTGGTTTTGGTGGCTATTTAACGATTAGCCAAATCAAGATTTGATCGAAATAAAAACAATATTTTTGGGTTTTTAGATTTATAAAAGTTAAAACAAGAAAACAATTAAGATAATTTGATATGAAATGGAATGAGAATGCTCGTCTAGACATTTTACCCTCGGAATTGGATGTTTTTATACTTTAGCCCGATTTAAGACTTAATACATGCAAATTACTTAGTCGCCCCGCCAAGAGTTCTCTTTAGCAAGTACTCAAACTAGAATTACTAGATGTAGGGTTCCCTGGCTCCTAAGACCTTTTCGTTTGTGACTAATTAATTAACTAGATTAAAGATTTGAATAACAATTGCCTTTGCGTTCGCACTACACAATTCACCCCTATATAGTCTAACAGTTTAAACTTAATTTACCCCCTTGGTCCAGTTTAGCAAATAATCAATTAAGACAAATCAATTGTAAACTAATGTATTAAATCAACAAAGAGTTCTCTTTATCAAACAAATACACTAATCAATCAAGTTCATAAAGTTAAACATCAATAAGAATCGATCTTTTATTCAAACTATTGAAATAAACATGCAATAAGTTCATAAATCATAAATCATAACATCCAAATCCTCGGTTATTAATCTAGAAAAGCATTGAAAACTTAGCCAACAATCATGGCTGAAAACAAAATTATAAATAAACAATTAAGATAATTCATTATGTTTGATAAGAATTAAACCTAGTTGAAATCGTGATCTTAAACGATTGACGAATCGAAACACGTTCCCGGAATGATTGAGTTGATTGAATGATGTTGGATTCCCCAAAAGTCACCAAAAATTGCCCCAAAGCTGTTGGAATTTGTCTGGAAAAAAAGTGTAAAAGTTAGGGTTTAATTTCCCTTTTTATAGCCCAAAAACCGCCATCAGTATCGACCCGCGCCGCGACCCCATTAGCCGTGCCGCGGCCCCATTAGCCGCGCCGCGGCTTAACACATGCAAAAACTCCACCTTTTATCAATATGCTCGACCTTCAGAATCAGCTTTAACCCTCACCACGATCTCCCTAGCCGCGCCGCGGCTTAACACGTACACAGATTCCTTCTTTAATCTTTTACAAAACTCGCGCAAAATCAACATTAAACACCAAATTAAGGTAACGATGATAGGATAACATAAATTATACCTCAAAATGATCCAACAATCGAACAAATAATCTTCTCGGCTCTCGAATCCCAAATCTCTCAAATGTCTTCCAAAATACTTCAATTCGTATCCAAACGGACCCAATAATGATCAATATTGCGTGAATAAATATGTGTAAATTAAGCCATATCAGTCCATAGTTAAAAAGGCGTACTTTTCAACTCTCAGATGTAGAGTATACATGATCAGGCTCCTCACTAGCAGATCACTCATATCACTCAAGTGTTTAGGGCGTCCTAATCTAATTGTATTGTCGCTCAGAAGCCAGTCATGTGATAGTTCTCATCATAGGCTTGGTAAAGCATCGATATCTCCACCGGTTAAGTAAGGACGGCACTGATCTTCTTCCTAGGCATTCTTTCAAGAGGAAGACGGGTTGTAGGGTTTGTTTGGAAATTTCTATAGATTGGTGAAAGGTATCTAGATCTTTTGATTTAGAGAGAATTGATAGACTTTGATTCTTTAGAGTATCCATTTTTGGATAGAGAACGGCTTGGAATCCGTAAAAAGTTTCTTCGAAAGAGACGGATTTTGCTAAGACTTTTCTAGAATTTTCTTCGGCTCCTCAGGTCCTTCTTGGAGTAACTTCTCGGGTTTTTCTTTGCCTTTTTTTTCAGAGACTTTGCTCTTTCATATATATATATATATATATATATATATATATATATATATATATATATATATATATATATATATATATATATATTTTCGGCATACCATTTCTTCATAACTTTTGTCTTTCGTTCCTGGTGCCCAGAGAGGAAGTGATAATCCACTGAAAATAGGTCTTTGACCTATCAAAAAAATCAGGGGTTCGGAATATTTTAACAAGTGCTTTTGAAGCGAATTTAATCGATCTATCTCCTTATTAATCTCTGGATCTTTTGATAAACGAAAAGGGGAATGAAGGTGAATGGGTAGTGTATTTTTGGGAGTGAATTTGGGGGTGAATATTTCTGATTCATCAACTCTTATTGTGAGTTGGTCGGTTTAAATTGCATGGAGTGGAAACGAAAACGGATGGCTTTTTGTCTTCTCTATTCAGAATGATTTCGGAAGGAGTATCGTACATGCACCACGTATGGCGCTTACTAACCATTGGTCTTGAAACGTATGTCATAACTAAGTTCTAACTTGAACCGTACACCGGCACGCTCATCAATTGAAATGACAAAGTAATGATACGCATATCCGCAAGACTATGCGGACTACGCATCCAAAGCCCTGAACCACACACAAATTGCCGTGTAAGATATATGGTACGGGTATAGTCGCACTCTATGCGCCTATACCATCTGATCTGAGTTTCGTATACTTGCATAGGGGTCCATTATATTCTAGAAGAATGTACGGAATAATCAATTCGGATTCTTTTCCTTAAATAACGAAAGTTAGTTAGGTTAAGATTGCATTTAATTAGGGAAGAGATTCTATCGAAACCCTAATTCGTGAGCCTATAAATACATAGCTCATAAACCCTAAAAACATACTCGTTTACTCATACCTAACAACAACATACATATCTACATCGTACGAACAAAGCTTCATACGATCTTAAAGACTTTCAGGTATGACTCGAACTATAAAACCTTCATGTCTTTGGGCGCTCAACCCCGTATGCTGGGTTGTTGGTGGACTCTTAAATCGGCCACCCTGTCGGAATCGAAATGATACCGATGTGGGTCATCCACGACTAAGTGTCGGAGGTCCGAATGTTGTTTATCCTTAAACCCTATTATGCACTCAAGCGTAGGTTCACCTTGACCTTGTGAAAATATGCTTGATCATTTGGCGCCAACCGTGGGATCGGTTATACGAAACAAATAAGATTGGAATTTATGTTGTGTATGATTTATTATACGTATCTTTTTTCCGTAAAACTTTTTTGTTTAATTAATCGGTCACTTTCAGGTTCTCAAAATTGTCAGCAAGAATGGGTGGAGGAAGTAAGAGTGCCAAAAATCAGGGGCGATCGGATTCTTAAGTAAGTCCAGGGTTTCAAACACCTACAGCGACTGTCACGAATACACCATCGACGCCGCCTGCACCAGTCAAAGGCACATCAAAGCCTCCATCAACATCAAATGTTGAAACAGGACCAGTTACATCGGAAACGGTCCTGAAAGAATCATCTAAGAGTTGGTGGCAGTATCCCGATGGAAGCTTACTGGAAATAGAAACTAGCTTCAAACCATTCGAGGATCTGCCTCCGAAAAATCTGAGCTTCAGTTCTCCAAGCGAAACCGTTCCACCAGGTTTCACAGTTAAAACTACTTGTGTGGGTACCATACCAATCATCACCTCGATTGAACCCGAAACTCATATTGAAAGGGTTACTACCGAGAAGGCTCATGAAATATATATATATATATATATGTATATATATATATATATATGTATATATATATATATATGTATATATATATATATGTATATATATATATATATATATGTATATATATATATATATATATATATATATATATATATATATATATATATATATATATATATATATATATATATATATATATATATATCTGACACCACAACGAGGGTCAACGACGTATGCGTCTTCGCAACTAATCCCCGCGTTTGCAAGCAACCAGTATAGTGGGACGCATTATGTTGCGACCCAGTCAAACAGCTTTATATCTCAATTGCAGTAAGTTGCGCCACCACACTTGGCACCAGCTTTCAATGAGCCAGCGTGAGTACAAGAATTTATGAGCAATTGGTTCTCAGTGATGCAAGGGCAAAAAGCTAAGAAAAGTCTTGAGCTAGCTCCTACAACGGAATAGTTTGTGCCACATATTGCAAATCATCCCTTCACAGTAGCACCCGTGTTACCTTTAACACTTGGAAGTTACAATGGATTATCAGATCCAGATGATTTTTTGCAAAAATTTTAAGGAACTACAAGAACACACAGCTGGGGCGATGCAGTAGCATGCCATATGCTACCAATAGTGCTGCAAGGAGTAGCAAGGGAGTGGTTTAATAATTTACCAGCCCAAAGCATTACAGGTTTTGCGGATTTGCGCTCAAGATTTTTGTTAAACTTTCATAACTTACGCGCCTGCAAAAGAACACATGTCGAATGCCACGACATTAAGAAGAAACCGAAAGAAAGCTTGGGAGATCTAATAGACAGGTACACCAAGGAGGTGGCCAAAATACAAGACTTTCCAGAAAGCCAAAAGGTGTTCGACTTTATACTTTATAAAGATACGAACAAGCACCTATCTTTATGGCAGCGGTTATGCAGAAGAGTGCCAGAAACTTTCGCAGAAGCTATAAAAGAAACGCATGATTACATGCGTGCACAAGAAGACATAAAGCAAAATTGCGGAAATGCCACTTCAAGCATGGATATTGATGACGATTACTATCGAATGCAGGGAAGAGGATCAGAGTCCGGCAAGCGCTATGGTAGTAGTGGGCCACCCAGGAGTGGTAATTACAATAGTAATAAATATTGTAAGTTTAATAACAACAAAGGGTAGGAAGTCAGAGGTTTAAAAGCAACCACACCGATAATGCTGCATTAATAAAAGACCACAAAAAAATACCAAAAGAAATTTTAGCTACAGAGGCAGTATGCAAAAGCATCGACCCCCAGTACCTTTGTCAAAATATGGGAACAGAGACAAAAGCAAATTTTGCGATTTTCATGATGATTATGGTCATGAAACCAACGAATGTCAGCATCTAATCGAAAAGGTAGTTGCTGAACTTAAAAGAGGAACATTGCAACACTTGAAGAAAAGTGGAAAAACATCAAGTGAGAAGCCGAAAGGGAAAAAAGAATATCTGTGGCAAAAGAAGAATGATGGAAGGGAAACGGATAAAACCATTAATATGGTAACCAGCGGACGAGAAAATCAGAGACGCAAGTTAGAAGTATCTGAAGAGTGGGAAAACACTCCCATCATGTTCCCGGCCATAGCGCAGGAACCCTCGAATGCGCCCATCACGATTAAAGGGTACGTTAAAAGCTGCGGGTACATCATAAAGTGATTGCATGTAGACACCAGCTGCGGTGTTGATATAATATACGAACATTATTTTCGCTTGTTTCCAGGAGCGGTGCGAGCCAAGCTAGTAGCTCCTAGCACCGCATTATCAGGATTTTCTGGGGAGTCCGCATGGCCAATTGGGATCAATGAATTAGAACTAGAGCTGGTAGATGATGATAATAAGGAATTAGTAAGAAGTACAACAGTAGAATTTGCTGTAGTAAGGTCTTTCTCGAAATATAATGCACTTTTAGGATGCACAAACTTGCAAACATTGGCAGCTATCCCTTCCACAGTGCATGGCCTTATCAAATTCCCAACACCATTGGGAATTACGATGATAAGGTCAGAAAAGCAAGATGCAAGTGTTGCAACTTTAGAACAAGCATAAAAACAGCGAAGTGAAGAAGAACAGCTTCGAAGCTGCATGATTATCGCCAACCCGCGATATCCAGAGCAAAAAATTAAAATCGACGGAGGATTGACTGATGAAACAAAGTTTAAGCTTCGTAACATACTAGCTTCTAATACGGATGTCTTTGCATGGAAAGAAGCAGACATGACTGGCGTACCAAGAGAAATTACTGAGCATAAACTTAATGCAAATCAAAGTCTGACACCAGTGCGACAAAAGAAACGCGGTATGGCACTAGAAAGAAGCGAATGGTTGAAGGCAGAAGTTGACAAGTTGGTCAAAGAAAACATATTACGAGAAGTAAGGTACCAGACGTGGGTGGCAAACCCGGTACTGGTAAAAAAGCTGATGGGTCTTGGCGCATGTATGTCGACTTCACGGACATTAACAAAGCCTATCCTAAAGATAATTATCCTCTACCAGAAATAGACTGGAAAGTTGAGTCGCTAGCCGGCTTCTGATATAAATGTTTTCTAGATGCGTACAAAGGATAGCATCAGATACAGATGGCAGCAGACGATGAGGATAAAACTGCCTTTCATACAAGCCAGGGCATATACTGCTATACCAAGATGCCATTTGGTTTAAAGTATGCCGAAGCAACATACCAACGCGTAATAGACGAGGCTTTTCAAAGGTCAGATTTGCAGGAATTTAGAAGCATATGTTGATGATTTGGTGATAAAAAGCACAACAGAACGAGGTTTGTTGGAAGATATATTAGAAAGGTTTGCATCGTTGAGAAAGATAAATATGAAGCTCAATCCGTCGAAGTGCAGTTTTGGGGAAGAGGAAGGAAAATTTCTTGGTCATATAATAACTGAGCGCGGGATACGTGAAAATCCAAAGAAAATAGAGGCAATTGAAATTATGTCGTCACCCAGAAATAAAAAAGAGGTGCAAAGTTTAACGGGTAAATTGGCAGCATTAACAAGGTTCTTATCAAAATTCGCAGAGAGATCGATCCCCTTTTTCGGGACGTTAAAGAATTGCTTAAAGAAAACGGATTTCAAATGGATAGAGGAAGCGGAAGTGGCGTTTAAAGAAATGAAAAAAATTGTTGAAAGAATTGCCGACAATGACTGCACCGATTGCGGGAGAAACGTTGATACTTTACTTTGCAGCATCAAAAGAAGCGATAAGTTCAGTATTGATAGCGGATAGGGGACAGGTACGCACTGTAAACTTAAATATAGTTACTTTTAATCAATAGACATTTAAAATTATATGATTATGTTGTGCGGACAGGTACAAATGCATGTATATTTTGTTAGCAATGCTTTAACAGGAAGCGAATCAAATTACCCTGCAATTGAAAAACTGGTTTATGCACTCGTGCATACAGCTAGACACTTAAGGAGGTATTTCCAAGTGCATCCAATAATGGTCCTAACAGACCAACCAATAAAGCAGGTATGGCAAGAAGTAGAGTATTGTAAAAAAACTTAAAATTGCTTGAAAATCCTATTTACATTCATTGATACTTGTTGAGCAGGTGCTGTACAAACCAGAAAAATCTGGTCGCATGGCCAAACGGGCTATTGAATTAGGTGAGAATGAGATAAGCTTCTCACCAAGAAGTGCGGTAAAATGGCAAGTCCTAGCGGATTATCTGGCTGAAACAGCCGGAGATATCGAAGTCTCGTATGAATCAAAACAAATACCACCTCTGCCCGAACAGCTGTGGGAAATGCACATAGATGGGGCTTGTGGCCCAGAAGGCGTAGGGGCAGGAATAGTCCTGAAAAGTCTAGAAGGAGAAGAATATACCTTCGCACTGCGTTTTAGCTTCCCTGTAACAAACAATGAAGCTGAGTATGAAGCGTTGTTATCTGGAATGCGAGTAGCAAAATATTTGGAGGTAAAAGAACTGTCAGTGTATGTTGACTCGCAACTAGTTGCAAACCAATTTAACGGGATATTTGAAGCACATGATGAATCGATGCAAAAATATCTGAAACTTGTGCAAGAGCTTGCGGTAGACTTTGATTTATTCCAGATAACTCAGGTTTCAAGAACATTAATTAAAAGGCGGATGCGCTCAGTAAGCTAGCCGCCTTAACATTCAGCCATTTTAAGAAATAAATTTGGGTCGAGGAAGTGAAAGTTAAATATATTGACACAGACAGTGTATCCGCTGCAGTTGAGGTAGAGGAGCAGAGTTGGATGACACCGATAGTGGAGTTTCTGAATAAAGGTACATTGCCAATAGATTCAACAGAAGCAAGAAAGATTAAAATGAAAGCATCGATGTATTTGTTAGATAAAGGAATTCTATATAGAAAGTCTTTTTTGGGACCCCATTTGCGGTGTCTTAATCCAACTCAAGCAGAGTTAATCATACGGGAAGTGCACGAGGGAATGTGCGCTTTGCACTCAGGGCACAAAACAGTGGCGTCCAAAATAATGCGGCTAGGATACTATTGGACATCAATGTACAGAGATGCTGCAGAGGTAATACGCAAATGTCAGTCGTGCCAGCTGTACGCACCAGTAAGCAAAGCCCCGTGACACCCAATGATACCGATCGCATCTCCATGGCCATTCTGTAAATGGGCAATTGATATAGTGGGGCCATTCCCCGCAGACCAGGAGGTGCAAATTTTTGGTAGTGACCATTGATTATTTTACAAAATGGGTAGAAGCCAAACCGCTGAAAACAATTTCGGGTAAACAAATCCGAAATTTTGTATGGGAAAATATCGTCTGTCAGTTTGGAATACCAAATGAAATAGTAAGTGACAATGGTACACAGTTTGAAGATAATCCATTTAGTGATTGGTGCCAAGAGCTGAACATAAAGCAAACATTCACATCAGTTGCACACCCCCAGGCGAACGGCCAGTGTAAGGTCACAAATCGGGATATCGTGTTAGGAATGAAAGTAAGACTTGGATTGTGCCGAAGGGGTTGGATAGATGAACTGCCGAATGTACTATGGGCACACCGCACAACCCCAAAAGACACGACCAATGAAACACCTTTCAGTTTGGTGTACGGGTCTTAGGCTGTAATACCCGCGAAAATAAATGTGACAACTATGCGCACAGCTTCCTTCGATGAAAGTAGCAAAAGTGAAGAATTGCGTGAAAATCTAAACTTAGTAGAAGAGCGCAGGGAAATAGCGGCCATAAAAGAAGCAATCAACAAACAAAGAATCACGAGCTACTACAATAAGGGTGCACAACCATTATCTTTCCAATTGGATGACTTGGTGTGGCGAAAAAATGAAGCAATCAGAGTAGAGGACACGGGTAAACTCGGACCAAAATGGGAAGGACCATACAAGGTTATTGGCGTAAGCGATAATGGGGCGTATCGACTAGCAAGTTTAGATTGAAAAGCAATAAAACACACCTGGCTTGCACAAACACTGAAACGGTGCTACATATGAAAAAACTACAGAGGGATTGATCACCCCAGACAACTGTTTAAAGTTTTTATTATGTAAATTTTTATTTTTCATTGTAAACATGACAACTAAGTATTGGTCAAGCAATATGTTTGAAATAAATTGAATCATGCAATTTAAGCCAATAACTTGTGCAATTTTACATTTGTTGATTGCATGCCCCTTAAGCTGCACAGGGACACACTCCGAGTCTCAAGTGGCATAGTTTAGTTTGGTTACTAATACTATTTTTAATAGTGACAGTAGTAAAACATTGGTTTGTTTCAAACGCTCGTACACCGCGCGGGACGGAGACTTGCATAGTCTAGACTATAAAACACAAGTATGGTTTACTTGTTTAAATAACCCGGACATTGGCGTGGCCGGAAGACTCTTGAGTATAGACATTGGTTTGTCTATTGTACGGGTAAATTACATTGGATTGTATATGCGTACACACTTATAAAATTTTTATAAAAGTCTTGAGTATATACTTATAAGCATTGGTTTGCTTACTTTTGCGTATAACATTGGATTGTTAGCGCAAGAATAAAAAGATCATGAAACGATTGAAGGGTCGCTCCCGTCATAAAGTCATGGCATTTATTCTAAATAAGAGTTATTGCATGCATAAAATTGTAATGAATCATTATAACCGCCATAGTGGCTTCATAAAAACACAATAATTGCACTTTAACCAAAAGAGATATCCGATTACATTCAATCGAACCTAACAAATTACAGTTAGGATAAAAATATAAGGTCAACCACTTAGCTTAAAAGCGTGACATGTACCAAAATTTGACCTAATATATGCTAATATAAAAAAATAAAAAAGGGGGGTGGCATTGGCTGGAACGATTGCCCTACACTAAGGAGAATATGCCATCCTCGCACATAGCGATCAGACGCATACCCTGATTTAAACATAAAAGAAAAATATAATATAGGGATGCGAAATATCCAAGGTTGCAAGACCCATCCCTCACTAACAGAAAATGCTACCCAAGCATGGATAAACAATATCCATCCTGGGTAGCTTAACAAACTCAGTCGAGTTTGTCATTGATTATCTCTTGCGCGTAGATGGTGGGATCATTGATTAGAAATTGTAGACGGGGGATCGGGATTTGTTCAAGTCGAGCACAAGCTTCTTCACACCTTTCCTTGGCTCCATCAGTGAGCAGCTCATCAACGTTCGGGGGAATCGCGGGGGGTACGTACATTTCCTGGCAGATGACATTCTAAAAAAGGGTACGCTCATAAGCGCGAGCAGCAACCATAGCTGCGCCAAAACGCTGCTCGACCACTTTGCAGTCAAGCGCATGCTGGATTATCACCGGAAGACCCTTTAGGAGAATGTTGTACTCCGCCTTTACAGCATCATGCTTCACACCCCACGATTCTTGGGCTGAAATCCAATCGCTGAAGCTTTTGTTTAAAAACACGACATGACTCTCTGCTTCTTTCAGTTTCACAGACAATGACGCAATCTCAGACTCCATAAACCTTTTTCAGCAACATGCTGGTCCTCCTCTTGCTGCCTTTTAAACATCAGGACATTTATCCGCTCTTCTGCCTGCACATGCGCGGTCACAGCAACCGCAAGTTGGGCAGTCAGCTTTGCATTGTCCTCTTGCAAGGAATTTATTTTAGACGTTTCTGTTGTTGAGGGAGGTGGTGGATGAGCAAGCGCAGCAGATTTCTGTAGCAGAAGATTCAGATCTTTGGTGAAGTTGAAAAGCGTCGACTGTACGTCCATATAAAGTTCTTCGGAAGGAGAAAGTGAGGAGAATTTCTGCACTAACTGCTGAGGGGCACAAGATTCTTAAAGTCGAGTTTCAATAAAAAGTCAGACGGTCAGAATTAAAACCTTCATCATTTAACCTTTTGTGGTTACCCAAAATTCTGGCATCAGGTGAAATGTCCCGTTCATATTGATTATAAACGTTCCATATTAATTGATTTCGTTGTGAGGTTTTGACCTCTATATGAGACGTTTTTCAAAGACTGCATTCATTTTTAAAACAACCATAACCTTTATTTTATCAATAAAGGTTTTAAAAACATTACGTAGATTATCAAATAATGATAATCTAAAATATACTGTTTACACACGACCATTACATAATGGTTTACAATAGAAATATATTACATCGACATATGTTTCTTGAATGCAGTTTTTACACAATATCGTACAAACATGGACTCAAAATCTTGTCCTTATTTTAGTATGCAACAGCGGAAGCTCTTAGTATTCACCGGAGAATAAAATGCTTTAAACGTCAACAAAAATATTGGTGAGTTATAGGTTTAACCTATATATATCAAATCGTAACAATAGACCACAAGATTTCATATTTCAATACACATCCCATACATAGAGATAAAAATCATTCATATGGTGAACACCTGGTAACCGATATTAACAAGATACATATATAAGAATATCCCCATCATTCCGGGACACCCTTCGGATATGATATAAATTTCAAAGTACTAAAGCATCTGGTACTTTGGATGGGGTTTGTTAGGCCCAATAGATCTATCTTTAGGATTCGCGTCAATTAGGGTGTCTGTTCCCTGATTCTTTGATTACCAGACTTAATAAAAAGGGGCATATTCGATTTCGATAATTCAACCATAGAATGTAGTTTCACGTACTTGTGTCTATTTTATAAATCATTTATAAAACCTGCATGTATTCTCATCCCAAAAATATTAGATATTAAAAGTGGGACTATAACTCACTTTCACAGATATTTCCTTCCTCGAAAATAAGACTTGGCCACGGATCGATTCACGAACCTATACAAATATGTACATATATATCAAAGTATGATCAAAATATAATTACAACCATTTTTATTATGTTTTAAAGATTTGATTGTATTAAGTCAGCTGTCCTCGTTAGTAACCTACAACTAGTTGTTCATAGTTAGATCTACAGAAATAAATCGATATGTATATTATCTTGAATGAATTCACGACCCAGTGTATACACGTCTCAGGCTAAATCACAACTCAAAGTATATATATTTTTGGAATCAACCTCAACCCTGTATATCTAACTCCAACATTACTGCATATTGAGTGTCTATGGTTGTTCCAAATAATATATATACATGGGTCGATATGATATGTAAAAACATTTGCATACGTGTCTATGGTATCCCAAGATTACATAATATATTAGAATACATGTATAATACAATATAAGTTAGCTAGGATATGATTTGTATAGATTTGTTAAACATTTACCGTAGCTAAAAAGATCAAAAATATCCAATCTTGTTTTACCCATAACTTCTTCATTTTAAATCCGTTTTGAGTGAATAAAATTTCTATGGTTTCATATTGAACTCTATTTTAAGAATCCAAATAGAAAAAGTATAGGTTTATAGTCATAAATTTAAGGTACATGTCAATTACTAAAGAGGTAGTCATTTCCGTCGAAAGAACGGCATCTTGATGACCATTTTGAAAAACATACTTTCACTTTGAGTTTAACCAAGATTTTTGGATATAGGTTCATGTTCATATGAGAAATCATTTTCCCAGAAGAACAACTTTTAAATCAAAGTTTATCACAGGTTTTAATTATCCAAACCAAAACAGCCCCCGGTTTCACTACGACGGCGTATATCCGATTTTATGGTGTTCATCGTGTTTCCAGGTTTTAAATCATTAAGTTAGCATATAATATAGATATACAACATGTGTTTAGTTGATTTTAAAAGTCAAGTTAGAAGGATTAACTTTTTTTTGCGAACAAGTTTAGAAATAACTAAACTATGTTCTAGTGATTACAAGTTTAAACCTTCGAATAAGATAGCTTTATATGTATGAATCGAATGATGTTATGAACATCATTACTACCTCAAGTTTTCTGGATAAAAGTACTGGAAATGAGAAAAATGGATCTAGCTTCAAAGGATCCTTGGATGGCTTGAAAGTTCTTGAAGCAGAATCATGACACGAAAACAGTTCAAGTAAGATTTTCACTCGAAATAAGATTGTTATAGTTGTAGAAATTGAATCAAAGTTTGAATATGAATATTACCTTGAATTAGAAATATAACCTACTGTAAATAACAAAGGTTCCTTGATCTTAGATGATTACTTGTAATGGATTAGAAAGCTTGGAAGTAAACTTGCAAACTTGGTAGTATTCTTGATTTTTATGAAACTATACTTATGGAATTTATGAAGAACACTTATAACTTGAAGATGGAACTTGAGAGAGATCAATTAGATGAAGAAAATTGAATAATGAAAGTGTTTGTAGGTGTTTTTGGTCATTGGTATATGGATTAGATATAAAGGATATGTAATTTTGTTTTCATTTAAATAAGTCATGAATGATTACTAATATTTTTGTAATTTTATGAGATATTTCATGCTAGTTGCCAAATGATGGTTCCCACATGTGTTGGGTGACTCACATGGGCTGCTAAGAGCTGATCATTGGAGTGTATATACCAATAGTACATACATCTAAAAGCTGTGTATTGTACGAGTACGAATACAGGTGCATACGAGTAGAATTGTTGATGAAACTGAACAAGGATGTAATTGTAAGCATTTTTGTTAAGTAGAAGTACTTTGATATGTGTCTTTAAGTCTTTCAAAAATGTAAGAATACATATCAAAACACAACATGTATATACATTCTAATGGAGTCGTTAAGTCTTCGTTAGTCGTTACATGTAAGTGTTATTTTGAAACCTTTAAGTTAACGATCTCAATTAATGTTGTTAACCCAATGTTTATTATATCAAATGAGATGTTAAATTATTATATTATCATGATATTATGATGTATGAATATCTATTAATATGATATATACATTAAAATATCGTTACAACGATAATCGTTACATATAAGTCTCGTTTCGTAATTCTTGAGTTAGTAGTCTTTTTTTTTCATATGTAGTTCATTGTTAACATACATAATGATATATTTAAATATCATTTTATCATGTTAAATATAGTGTATCAATATCTTAATATGATACATATGTATTTAGTAGACGTTATCATAACGATAATCGTTATATATATCATTTCGAGTTTCTTAACTTAGTAATCTAATTTCTTATGTATATCACACATTGTCAATATACTTAGTGAGATACTTACTCATCATAATCTCATGTCAACCATATATATATATGTCTATATATACCATAACATGTAGTTTTCACAATTTTGTAACGTTCGGTAATCGCCGGTCAACTTGGGTGATCAATTGTCTATATGAAACTTATTTCATTTAATCAAGTCTTAATAAGATTGATTACTTAAAACGTTGGAAACATTTAGTCATGTAAATATCAATCTCAATTAATATATATAAACATGGAAAAGTTCGGGTCACTACAGTACCTACCCGTTAAATAAATTTCGTCCCGAAATTTTAAGCTGTTGAAGGTGTTGACGAATCTTCTGGAAATAGATGCGTGTATTTCTTCTTCATGTAGTTTTCACAATTTTGTAACATTCGTGAATCGCCGGTCAACTTGGGTGATCAATTGTCTATATGAAACTTATTTCATTTAATCAAGTCTTAACAAGTTTGATTGCTTAACACGTTGGAAACATTTAGTCATGTAAATATCAATCTCAATTAATATATATAAACATGGAAAAGTTTGGGTCACTACAGTACCTACCCGTTAAATAAATTTTGTCTCGAAATTTTAAGCTGTTGAAGGTGTTGACGAATCTTCTGGAAATAGATGCGTATATTTCTTCTTCATCCGATCGTTGTTGAATTTGGATGATTTTCTCGATAGTTTCTTGTATTATCTCCAGACCCGTAATCTGTCTATCCCCCACTTCATTCCAACAAATCAGAGACCTGCACTTTCTACCATAAAGTGCCTCAAACGGCGCCATCTCAATACTAGAATGATAACTGTTGTTGTAGAAAAATTCTGCTAACGGTAGGTGTCGATCCCAACTGTTTCCGAAATCAATAACACATGCTCGTAGCATGTCTTCAAGCATTTGTATCGTCCTTTTGCTCTGCCCATTAGTTTGTGGATGATAGGCAGTACTCATGTCTAGACGAGTCCCCAATGCTTGTTGCAACGTCTGCCAGAACCTTGAAACAAATCTACCATCCATATCAGAGATAATAGAGACGGGTATTCCATGTCTGGAGACAACCTCCTTCAAATACAATCGCGCCAACTTCTCCATTTTGTCATCTTCTCTCATTGGCAGGAAGTGTCCTGACTTGGTGAGACGATCAACTATTACCCAAATAGTATCATAACCACTTGCAGTCCTTGGCAATTTAGTAATAAAATCCATGGTAATATTTTCCCATTTCCATTCCAGGATTTCAGGTTGTTGTAGTAGACCTGATGGTTTCTGATGTTCAGCTTTGACCTTAGAACACGTCAAACATTCTCCTACATATTTAGCAATATCGGCTTTCATACCTGGCCACCAAAAGTGTTTCTTAAGATCTTTATACATCTTCCCCGCTCCGGGATGTATTGAATATCTGGTTTTATGTGCTTCTTTAAGTACCATTTCTCTCACATCTCCAAACCTTGGTACCCAAATTCTATCAGCCCTATATCGGGTTCCATCTTCTCGAATATTAAGATGTTTCTCTGATCCTTTGGGTATCTCATTCTTCAACTTTCCTTCTTTTACAACCCCCTGTTGCGCCTCCTTTATTTGAGTAGTAAAGTTAGTACGAATAATTATATTCATAGCTTTTACCCGTATAGGTTCTATGTCCTTTCTACTCAAAGCGTCGGCTACCACATTCGCCTTCCCCGGGTGGTATCAAATCTCAAAATCATAATCATTCAACAGTTCAATCCACCTGCGTTGTCTCATATTCAGTTGCTTCTGATTAAATATGTGTTGGAGACTTTTGTGGTCGGTATATATAATACTTTTGACCCCATATAAATAATACCTCCAAGTCTTTAATGCAAAAACAACAGCACCCAATTCCAAATCGTGAGTTGTATAATTTTGCTCGTGAATCTTCAATTGTCTAGACGCATAAGCAATCACCTTCATTCGTTGCATTAATACACAACCGAGACCTTGCTTTGATGCGACACAATAAATCACAAAATTATCATTCCCTTCAGGCAATGACAATATAGGTGCCGTAGTTAGCTTTTTCTTCAATAACTGAAACGCCTTCTCTTGTTCATCCTTCCATTCAAATTTCTTCCCTTTATGCGTTAATGCAGTCAAGGGTTTTGCTATTTTGGAGAAATCTTGGATGAATCTTCTGTAGTAACCAGCCAATCGTAAAAATTGACGTATATGCTTCGGAGTTTTTGGGGTTTCCCACTTTTTAACGGTTTCGATCTTTGTCGGGTCTACCTTGATACCTTCTTTGTTCACTATGTGACCGAGGAATTGAACTTCTTCCAACCAAAATGCACACTTTGAAAACTTAGCGTACAGTTTTTCTTTCCTCAATACTTCTAGCACTTTTCTCAAATATTCTTAGTGCTCTTGATCATTCTTTGAGTAAATAAGTATGTCATCGATGAAAATAATGACAAACTTGTCAAGATATGGCCCACACACTCGGTTCATAAGGTCCATGAACACAGCTGGTGCGTTAGTCAATCCAAACGGCATAACCATAAACTCGTAATGACCATAACGCATCCTAAAAGTAGTTTTTGGAATATCATCCTCCTTTACCCGCATTTGATGATATCCAGAACGTAAATCGATTTTCGAATAAACCGATGAGCCTTGTAGTTGATCAAATAAGTCGTCAATTCTCGGCAGTGGATAACGGTTTTTGATGGTAAGTTTATTCAACTCTCTGTAGTCAATACACAACCTAAATGTACCATCCTTCTTCTTGACAAACAAAACAGGAGCTCCCCATGGTGATGTGCTTGGTCGAATGAAACCACGTTCTAATAGTTCTTGCAGTTGGCTTTACAGTTCTTTTATCTCGCTGGGTGCGAGTCTGTAAGGAGCACGAGCTATTGGTGCAGCTCCTGGTACAAGATCTATTTGAAATTCAACAGATCGATGTGGAGGTAGTCCCGGTAATTCTTTCGGAAATACATCCAGAAATTCTTTTGCGACGGGAACATCATTGATGCTCTTTTCTCCAGTTTGTACTTTCTCGACGTGTGCTAGAACAGCATAGCAACCTTTTCTTATTAGTTTTTGTGCCTACAAATTACTAATAAGATGTAGCTTCGTGTTGCCCTTTTCTCCGTACACAATTAAGGGTTCTCCTTCTTCTCGTACAATGCGAATTGTATTTTTGTAACATACGATCTCTTCTTTCATCTCCTTCAGCCAGTCCATGCCAACTATTACATCAAAACTCCCTAACTCTACTGGTATCAAATCAATCTTAAATATTTCGCTACCCAGTTTAATTTCTCGATTCCAGAACGTTAAAACTTGTAAAAACTATATGATGACATATATATGGATATATATATATATATATATATAGTTAACATGATATTATGATAAGTAAACATATCATTAAGTATATTAACAATGAACTACATATGTAAAAACAAGACTACTAACTTAATGATTTTGAAACGAGACATATATGTAACGATTATCGTTGTAACGACATTTAATGTATATATATATCATATTAAGATATATCAATACATCATGATATCGTGATAATGTAATAATTTAACATCTCATTTGATTTAATAAATAATGGGTTAACAACATTTAACAAGATCGTTAACCTAAAGGTTTCAAAACAACACTTACATGTAACTACTAACGATGACTTAACGACTCAGTTAAAATGTATATACATGTAGTGTTTTAATATGTATTCATACACTTTTGAAAGGCTTCAAATCACTTATCAAAATACTTCTACTTAACAAAAATTCTTACAATTACATCCTCGTTCAGTTTCATCAACAATTCTACTCGTATGCACCCGTATTCGTACTCGTACAATACACAGCTTTTAGATGTATGTACTATTGGTATATACACTCCAATTATCAGCTCTTACCAGCCCATGTGAGTTACCTAACACATGTGGGAACCATCATTTGGCAACTAGCATGAAATATCTCATAAAATTACAAAAATATGAGTAATCATTCATGACTTATTTACATGTAAACAAAATTACACATCCTTTATATCTAATCCATATACCAATGACCAAAAACACCTACAAACACTTTCATTCTTCAATTTTCTTCATATAATTAATCTCTCTCAAGTTCTATCTTCAAGTTCTAAGTGTTCTTCATAAATTCTACAAGTTCTAGTTTCATAAAATCAAGAATACTTCCAAGTTTGCTAGCTTACTTCCAATCTTATAGAGTGATCATCCAACCTTAAGAAATCTTTCTTATTTACAGTAATATATCTTTATAATACAAGGTAATACTCATATTCAAACTTTGATTCAATTTCTATAACTATAACAATCTTATTTCGAGTGGAAATCTTACTTGAACTTGTTTTCGTGTCATGATTCTGCTTCAAGAACTTTCAAGCCATCCAAGGATCCTTTGAAGCTAGATCCATTTTTCTCATTTCTAGTAGCTTTATCCAGAAAACTTGAGGTAGTAATGATGTTCATAACATCATTCGATTCATACATATAAAGCTATCTTATTCGAAGGTTTAAACTTGTAATCACTAGTACATAGTTTAGTTAATTGTAAACTTGTTCGCAAACAAAAGTTAATCCTTCTAAATTGACTTTTAAAATCAACTAATTACATGTTCTATATCTATATGATATGCTAACTTAATGATTTAAAACCTGGAAACACGAAGAACACTGTAAAACCGGACATACGCCGTCGTAGTAACACCGCGGGCCTTTTTGGGTTAGTTAATTAAAAACTATGATAAACTTTGATTTAAAAGTTGTTCTTCTGGGAAAATGATTTTTCTTATGAACATGAAACTATATCCAAAAATCATGGTTAAACTCAAAGTGGAAGTATGTTTTCTAAAATGGTCATCTAGACGTCGTTCTTTCGACTGAAATGACTACCTTTACAAAAACGACTTGTAACTTATATTTCTGACTATAAACCTATATTTTTTTCTGTTTAGATTCATAAAATAGAGTACACTATGAAACCATAGCAATTTGATTCACTCAAAACGGATTTAAAATGAAGAAGTTATGGGTAAAACAAGATTGGATAATTTTTCTTGTTGTAGCAACGTGAAAATTGGTAACAAATCTACATTAATCATATCCTTGCTAACTTATATTGTATTACACATGTATTCTAATATATTATGTAATCTTAGGATACCATAGACACGTATGCAAATGTTTTGACATATCATATCGACCCATGTGTATAAATTATTTGGAACAACCATAGACACTCTATATGCAGTAATGTGGGAGTTAGCTATACATGGTTGAGGTTGATTCCAAAAGTATATATACTTTGAGTTGTGATCTAGCCTGAGATGTGTATACACTGGATCGTGGATTGATTCAAGATAATATATATCAATTTTTTTTCTGTACATCTAACGTTGGACAATTAGTTGTAGGTTACTAACGAGGACAGCTGACTTAATAAACTTAAAACATCAAAATGTATTAAAAGTGTTGTAAATATATTTTGAATATACTTTGATATATATGTACATATTTGTTATAGGTTCGTGAATCGACCAGTGGCCAAGTCTTACTTCCCGAAGAAGTAAAAATCTGTGAAAGTGAGTTATAGTCCCATTTTTAAAATCTAATATTTTTGGGATGAGAATACATGCAGGTTTTATAAATGACTTACAAAATAGACACAAGTACATGAAACTACATTCTATGGTTGAATTATCGAAATCGAATATGCCCCTTTTTATTAAGTCTAGTAATCTAAGAATTAGGGAACAGACACCCTAATTGACGAGAATCCTAAAGATAGATCTATTGGGCCTAACAAACCCCATCCAAAGTACCGGATGCTTTAGTACTTCGAAATTTATATCATATCCGAAGGGTGTCGCGGAATGATGGGGATATTCTTATATATGCATCTTGTTAATGTCGGTTACCAGGTGTTCACCATATGAATGATTTTTATCTCTATGTATGGGATGTATATTGAAATATGAAATCTTGTGGTCTATTGTTACGATTTGATATATATAGGTTAAACCTATAACTCACCAACATTTTTGTTGACGTTTAAAGCATGTTTATTCTCAGGTGAATACTAAGAGCTTCCGCTGTTGCATACTAAAATAAGGACAAGATTTGGAGTCCATGTTTGTATGATATTGTGTAAAAACTGCATTCAAGAAACATATGTCGATGTAATATATTTCTATTGTAAACCATTATGTAATGGTCGTGTGTAAACAGTATATTCTAGATTATCATTATTTGATAATCTACATAATGCTTTTGAAACCTTTATTGATAAAATAAAGGTTATGGTTGTTTTAAAAATGAATGCAGTCTTTGAAAAACGTCTCATATAGAGGTCAAAGCCTCGCAAAGAAATCAATTAATATGGAACGTTTATAATCAATATGAACGGGACATTTCAGAAATCATTCATATACATATATATTCATTCTAATACCAATTTAGCTATTATATATATTATTTTACATTTTTAACTTTAATGTTTATATTAAATTTTATTATTTCCAATTATTATTATATATATACTCACATTTATATTTACATATTTATTTACACACAATTGTTCGTGAATCGTCGGGCATGGTCAAAGGTCAAATGTATACATGAACACAGTTCAAAGGTTTTGAGACTTAACATTACAGACTTTGCTTATCGTGTCGAAACCATATAAAGATTAAGTTTAAATTTGTTCGGAATTTCCCGGGTCGTCATAGTACCTACCCGTTAAAGAAATTTCGTCCCAAAATTTGATCGAGGTGGTCATGGTTAACAATAAAAATGTTTTCATGATGAATATGAGCAGATAAATAAAATTTTATCATTATTGATTAATATAGATAAAATGATTCTTTTTTTGTGGAGCGTACGAGTGAAGCTATCGCAAAAAAGTGAAAATGAGTAAATGTAGGTTCATCATATCTTTTGACGTAGTCATGGTTGAATTTAGAAAATAAGGTGCGTCTTAACTTTTGACGTTGTCTTGGTTGAATTCCGGAATTCAAGGGATTTAAGAAAATCTTCGAAATCTAAAAAATTTGATTCTTCGGTGAATACGGAAATTAAGATCTTTATAATTAATTACAGTGATCTACCTCGATTACTCTGTCTAATATTCCCATTATAAATTTAGCTCTTCCGTTTCATTATTCTCACCATTCCTATACTTTCTTTCTTAGTTCATACATCCAAAAGATTGTGAAAATGCTTAATCCCATTCTAATCCTTGATATTTTTCTAATTATCATTTCTGTCATCCTTCTTTTCAATCTTCCACCAGAAGAATCTGTTTACTTCTTCTAATACCTTGGGGTGATACTATTCTTAATTCTACCGTGTCTTTATATTGCTATTCGTATTAATATACAAAGTTGAAAAACTCTGTGTTGTTATTGGGCTTTATATTTCCTCTTATATTTTGGAGCTCTTTGCCTTTTTATTCTCTTCTCAACCTCTAGTAAAGCGAGTAATGATCCAGAATTCGTAAGTATGGAGTTTCAAATGAACTTAATGTTCTAAACAAGAAAGAACGTAATAGCACGATTTGATTTGTTAAATTACCAGAATCACTGAGAATAGAACTATCAAGAATATACTTTCTTGATATGTTCAAAAGTTAAGCAGAATGAAAGAGTTATGTAACATGGCACATGATGACATGATAGTCTGTGAATCATCACGTTCCATTAGAAACTCAGCATGACTTACTGTAATATAATCACGTTGATCAAGTGTCATTATATTATACTAACTCGTGCATCAGTTTCCAACATTACTTCAATAACATTCATTTTTTAAGCTCGAAAGTTTACAGAATATAGAAACTAACAGTTTCTATATGATGTAACACTGATAGCACGAAGAGATTAATGATTTCAGATAAGAATAGTTATGAAAATATCTTCAGAAATATGGAGGATATTTATAATGAAAGATACGATGATATCTTGGAATTTCTAATATCGAAGGATGGTGAAGAAAATTTGTCCGCAAGAGTTTGGAGTCAGAAGCAAGGTATTCGCTAAAGATTTCATCAGAAACAGAATCATCAGGATTCTTAATGTACAAGTTTAGTCCTTGTGATTTGTTCAGAGACTCCTTCGTAGTTTGCTCAATCAGTTTTTCAGTTTCAAACTTTTTATGAGCTTTGCCAACATACAATTCTTTATCATCAACTTTTGGCTGTTGAGATCGTTTACAGTTTTAGTTGCTTCATTCAACTTTTCGAAATTCAGAGCATTAATTCGCAGACTGGGTGCTTTTCAGAATTTCAGAATGGAAGATCATAGTTCTAAGAGATAAATGTTATATGGATACATATACTTGTTGATGTGGAAACATTGCGAGTCTCACAATACAGATTTACTGATTCCCGGTAATTGGTATGGCAGTTTTTGTTACAAGATGCGAATGAGTATATGATAGGGTTTCAATGGATAAATATAGTGATTTATCGGAGAGGTTTAAGCCAAGGAGCAATGAGGTTGCTGGTAAGTTTACTGCTAATGTGGTGGAATATAAACGGTTTCCCGGTAACGATGACGAAAGGCAAACTTATATATCGAGGTTATAATAAGGCTAATTCGAATGAAAGTCGAAGTTGATTTGATGAAGCTGTGACAAAATTGGCTAATTTGAAAAAAAGACTGCAATGTTATTTTTGGTAATAACAATGTCAAAGGATCTAGTACAGATACGTGTTAAACATTTACTCAGGTTCCGAGTGTTTTCAGGTGTATAACTATATGCACCAATCTTTTCTTCCGTAGTTGAAGTGCGGTTGGTTCATCCTCTCGATTGAGGTGTTTTCAAGAATCATGAAAGGTTTGAACGCAGATTGTAATCATCAAGATATAAACGAGGTTTAAGATGAACTCAAGTGGCAAACTTAAAGAATTGTTTAGTTTCATATGTTATAATCAATATTTTAATTCATTTTAATTGTCCAATATTATTAGTCCACAGTCGATAGTCCACAGTTAATAGTCCAATAATTCATATATAGTTTAATATATAATATTCGAATTAATTAATACGTATCGTGACCCGTGTACATGTCTCAGACTCGATCACAACTCAAAGTATATATATTATTGTAGAATCAACCTCAACCCTGTATAGCTACCAGCATTACTGCATATAGAGTACCTGTGGTTATTCCAAATAATATATATAGATGCGTCGAGATGATATGTCAAAACATTGTATACGTGTCCCGATATTTAAATGCGTAAATAACAGAATTAAAATGACGATAAATAAAGTGCGTAAAATAAATAACAGAAATTAAATGACGATAAATAAAATTGCGAGAATTAAATTGCGATAAATAAACTGCGATAAATAAAATGTAATCAGTTAGCTAGGAACAGTTAGCTAGGAACAGTTAGTGTGGATTCTTAACAAAAATTTTCTCATAGTTAATTTGTTTGTTTCTAACAAATTTTATTTTGTTCAATGTTTTCTTCATTATGCCACTTGTTGGATTCTGATAGGTCAAAATCCAAATATGAAATTGAATGAAAATGGTTATTCTGTTGTGAATGGATACGTATATCTGTAGATGTAAGTAGGATAGTAAATGACTGCTGAATCAGATTGGAAGAATGTACTGTGTAACTTATTAATGTGAAATTTAAATATTTTTCGGGTATTACCTACCCGTTAAAATGTTTTCACCATTAACAGTTTGCACAAAAGAATTTTTAATTAAAATCTTTATGAAAACATATATACATATATATTTTCTTCAGATGTAATCATGGATTTAATGAGTTAATATAACATTAAACTCATTTGATTTACCGTTAGAACCAGAATACATAATCTCTAAAACATTAGAGATTACATAATCGCCATGTAAAACGAAGATAAATGATGTAGAACGTCATGTAGAACGATGATTATACTCGAGGTACAGAATGAGATGTTGAGGTATGTGATGTTGAAACTTGGGTTGTTGGTGGTACTGTTGGTGCCGGTGATGTTGCTGAAGCTAGTAATTTTGGCGCCGTATTCTCCAAATTGATTACTCGAGCGCGAAGTTTGTTGACTTCTTCTATTATTCCGGGATGATTGTCGGTTGGAACGAGTGAATGAATAAGGTTTAGAATTTTAGATAGAATATAATAGTGGCGAGATACTCTGGAAATGAGAGAGAAAATGGTGTTTCGGACAGGTTCACCGGTAAGTGCTTCGGGTTCTTCGTCAAGAGGGCAATTTGGTTGGTGGAAAGGATCGCCTTCTTCCCGTCTCCATCGATTAAGTTGACTATGAACCCATCAGATGAATTGGGGATGGCTGATTGATTGATTCATTCTGGTGACGCTGCTTCCGGAGCTTAGGTGAATATCCATGTCGGAATAGTTGTCGGAATAACTATCGGAATAGTTATCGAAATCTAAGGGACTCGAACTGGTTGAGGGATTCATCTCGTACGATCAGATGAAGGATTTTTGATAAGAAATAGATTATAGGATGTAGATTAGTACCCTGCAATACATAGTTTACATATGCATATATAATACTAAAATCCCATAAGTTACGGAGGAATCTACGGAAGCTGTCAGGTAAAGGTAACAATAACAGATACGCTAAGATAAGAATTTATCTATACACTGTCTATGCAATAGAGGCAGTAAGACGTGTCTAGACTTTAAGGATGATAAGCAAATAATTTTTGACACTAAATGATAAGCAAAACTTTTGACATGCAGACACGGTCGAAGTCCAGACTCACTAATGCATCCTAATGACTTATCAGTTAGACACACTAATGCAGACCTGGTTCGCTAAGACCACTGCTCTGATACCAACTTTCATGACCCATCCTAATCCATCTGGATGAATACATTACATTTGGTTACATCGCGAGGTACTTGACCTCTATATGATACATTTTACAAACATTGCATTCGTTTTTAAAAGATAAACTTTCATTTCATCGAAAGTTAACGGCATGCATACTATTTCATAATATATCCAACTATAATTGACTTAATAATAATCTTGATGAACTCAGCGACTCGAATGCAACGTCTTTTGAAATATGTCATGAATGACTCCAAGTAATATCTCTAAATAAGCAAATGCACAGCGGAAGATTTCTTTCATACATGAGAATAAACATGCTTTAAAGTGTCAACCAAAAGGTTGGTGAGTTCATTAGTTTAACATAAATAATTATTTCCATCATTTTAATAGACCACAAGATTTTCATTTCTCATAAATATACGTCCCATGCATAGAGACATAAATATCATTCATATGGATTGAACACCTGGTAACCGACATTAACAAGATGCATATAAGAATATCCCCTATCATTTCGAGAAATCCTTCGGACATGATATAAAATAACATCGAAGTACTAAAACATCCGCTACAACGGATGGGGGTTCGTTAGGCCCAATAGATCTATCTTTAGGATTCGCGTCAATTAGTAGACTGGTTTACTAATTCTTAGGTTACCAAGTAAAAGGGGCATATTCGGCTTCGATCATTCACCCATATAATGTAGTTTCAATTACTTGTGTCTATTTTGTAAAACATTTATAAAAATTGCGCATGTATTCTCAGCCCAAAAATATAAAGGGTAAAAAAGTAAATGAAACTAACTCTACTGTATTTTGTAGTAAAAATACATATGACATCATTAAACAAGTGTAAGGTTGGCCTTGGATTCACGAACCTATATCATTCGTATATATATATATATATATATATATTAAAATATATAATAGAAATCTCATAATTTCGTTTATTAACACATATGGTTTATATACATTTGTAGTTTTATAGAATTCCATTTAAAACATATACTTATTTTATATCTTAATTTATATGTTATATATATTTAATTTGTTTATATATTCAAAATAATTAATATTTATATAATTATATTAATATATCCATATTTATATATAATTTTTTAGTGTTATATTTAAAAATCAGTAGTTTGTTATATGCAAATATTTATATAAATAATATTAATAGGTTTGTTATATATATAGTTATGTAAATTATTAATATAATTATAATATATATGTAATAAGTATATTTTATGCACAGAATATTCAAATATTTTTAAAAAAAATAGTTTTGTTAATAATAATGATTTACTAATAATAATAATAACCCTAATGATTATTAATGACGTTACTTGGTAACAAAATGATAATAATATTAATATTATTTATAATTGTAATTATATTCATAATAATAATAACTAACACTTATTTTTAGCGTTACTAATAATGATAATTATAATACTTGAAATAATAATAATAATAATAACTAATAATAACAATAACAATAATAATATTAATAAACATAATAATAACAATAATAATAATTATAGAGATAAGATAATAGTGTATACCCCTTCCTAAGCTTTTTGTAAAAAGAAATGCCCATAGCCAGGCTCGAACTCACGACCTCTCGTTTAACCCAACACCCCTTAAACCGCCTAATCTGTTTTGTCTTTCTGATTTTCTTCGCAGCATCTATATATTTAACCCGTTACTTGGTCCAACGAGAAATAGAACATAGCCCAACCAAAACACTTTGTTTCACGGCCCAACAAAGAAAAATAAAGCTCTCAACCCAATCACTTAGCAATCCATTAAATAGATAATAAAAAATCCGTATAAATCTCTTGGCTAGGGACAAAAAATGGAACATGTTTTTTTTTTTTTTTTTTTTTTTTTTTAAATCTTCACATATTTAATTAAATCTCCCATGTATGTGTCGGCCATAACTTTGAAGCTTGTCCCACCAGTGCACATGTCTCGACTTCTTTCTTTTTTTTTCTTTTTATTAAAGCTTTTTATAGAGCCACTTTAATACTCTCAAATTTACAAACTCTAAGTTGTGTATATGTATAACCCATTTCGTAAAACTCGCTCGTCCCACTTGCAAAATAAAATAAACGCCAAGATTTAGAATCCTATGATCTAATAGTCAAAATGGGTCGGCCATCAAGAAATAAAAAAACTCATCTTTGCTTTTTATAATGCTTTTAACATTATCTTAATATATATTTTGCTGTGAAAGTTTGGAAGAAAAGAATATATAAACGCAGCTACAGATTGAGTGGTTTTTAGTGGTGTTTACCTCAATTGAAACAGCAAAAAAAAAAAAAAACAGGAGCATAAGGGTAGTGTTTTGGGTTCGGTTTGCAGCTGAAATATAACAGATAGTACAGCAGTAATCAGTAACAAAGGGTGGTGAAGGTTGTGGTGAACCGAAATAGAAACACAAAAAGATGGTTATGGTGTATGAACAAGAGAAAGAAGAGGAGAAGAAAATAATAAATAATCTTGATCAATGTTTAAATGTGGGTTTATGGAGGTGACAAAGTGGTGGTTCGATGGTTAGAAGAGAAGGACAAAGATGGTCTAGTGGTGGGTTTGGATCAAGCTGATACAGAAAGCCATGGTTCATTTATTTGCAGGAAATAAGAAAAATAGGTTTGTATTCGAGTATGAAAAGAATTAGAAGGAAGGAAGGAAGAATGAATTGTGGTTGTTGTGTGTGTCTATTTGCTTGCATGTATCATATACTCAATTTACTCATAAAAGGGTGGGATAAACAAACAAGAAAAAAGGACAATCAATACAGTAATAATATCTGATTGATTATTTGTAGGGTCGATGATGGACACTTAGTTCACAAGTAGAATAGAAGTTCAGAAAGAAAAAGAATCTGATGGAGACACAGATTAATTATCAAACGCGTATAAATATCATTTCTTATATATTATATTTAATATTTAATATTTAATATAAATAAATAATAAATATCCTAATTATAAATATGTTGTTAATATAAAAATAATAATACTAATAATAATATTTATGTTAAAAAAAATAAACTAACAAGATTATATTTTTAATGATGAAAATAATTTTGGTAATCATAATAGATGATAATTTTCATAATAATACTTTTATATTAATAATATTAATAATAATATAACAAATCAACTTTTATATCTACATATTATATTAAAATAATAATATTCATAATACTGATATTAATATTAATGTTATTATTAATTAGAATAATGAAAGTAATAATAATATTACTATAACAACTAAATTTTTACCTTGTAATAAGATTTCATAATTTAACCTTACATGTTATAAATTATTTAATACTTATGTTATATAATAACATATTTGAATATGTAATATTTGTATAATTTATATATAATACAATGTACATATATTATTAATTATATAGAAATCATTCATATATATATATATATATATATTCATTCTAATACCAATTTAGCTATTATATATTTTATTTTACGTTTTTAACTTTAATGTTTATATTAAATTTTATTATTTCCAATTATTATTATACATATACTCACATTTATACTTACATATTTATTTACACACAATTGTTCGTGAATCTTCGGGCATGGTCAAAGGTCAAATGTATACATGAACACAGTTCAAAGGTTTTGAGACTTAACATTACAGACTTTACTTATCATGTCGAAACCATATAAAGATTAAGTTTAAATTTGGTCGAAATTTCCCGGGTCGTCACACATTAGACTTTGGAAATGGCCCTACAAAGTCTAATCCCCATATATCGAAGATCTCGCAAGTTTGGATGTTAGTCCGAGGCATCTCATTCTTCATAGAGATAATACCTTGCCTGCATTGTAGCGCTTTACAAGCTCTTGCGCATCTTGGAATATACACGACCAATAAAATCCTGATTCGTAGACTTTTCTTGCGGTTAAGTTTGCTCCATGATGACCTCTAGTTGGTCCGTGGTGACATTGGTGAAGAATCTCTACTACTTTTTTTTCATCTACGCATCTCCTGATTATCTGATCAGGGCAAATTCTAAACAGGTAAGGGTCTTCCCAGTAGTAGTACTTTGCATCTCTGAAGAACTTCCTTCTTCGAATGTGCTCATTCCTTTTTGTACTACTCGGCAACTAGGTAGTTGTCCATGTCAGCATACCAAGGTGTATCAGTGAATTGTGGTCCTATGTGAGCTTGTCCTAAACTCCTAAGCTGTTCTTCCAGAAATTTATCTCTGGTATCTTGTTCAGCAAGTTGTTCCATCACTGGGTTCTCCAAACGACTAAGATGGTCTGCTGCGACGTTCTCTGCTCCTTTCTTATCTTTAATTTCAATATCGAATTCCTGAAGGAGTAAGATCCATCGTAGGAGTCTTGGTTTAGCATCTTGCTTAGTGAATAGATATTTAAGGGCTAAATGATCTGTATAAACAGTAGTTTTGGACATGATGAGATAGGAACAGAATTTTTTGAAGGCGAATACTGCAGCTAGCAGCTCCTTTTCCGTGGTAGTGTAATTCTCATAAGCTCTGGTTAAGGTTTTACTGGCGTAATAGATTGGATGAAAGTGCTTATCTGTCCGTTGTTCGAGTACAGCTCCAACTGCGAAGTCACTTACATCGCACATGATTTCAAATGGTAGAATCCAATTAGGAGCTATCATGATGGGTACATGTGTTAGCTGCTCCTTCAGATAGTTGAATGCTTTAATACATTCTTCATCGAAGACAAACGAAACTTCCTTTCCTAGGAGATGAGTGAGAGGTCGTGTGACATTTGAAAAATCTTTAATGAAGCGTCGGTAGAAACCGGCGTGTCCCAGGAAACTCCTTACCGCTTTTACTGTGGTAGGTTCTGGAAGTTTTGTTATGGTCTCAATCTTAGCCTTATCAACTTCTATTCCTGCTTTTGAAATCTTATATCCTAAAACTATTCCTTCTTTAACCATGGAGTGACATTTTTCCCAATTCAGAATTAAATTTGAATCTTCACACTGGTCGAGCATCTTGTCAAGGTTAGAAAGGCACGAATCAAAGGTACTACCAAAGACTGAAAAGTCGTCCATGAAGACTTCCATACAACGTTCAATCATGTCATGGAATATTGCTACCATGCGTCACTGGAATGTAGCTGGTGCATTGCATAACCCAAAGGACATGCATCGATACGCAAATGTTCCATAAGGACAGGTGAAGGTTGTCTTCTCTTGGTCCTTTGGATCGAGGGGAATCTAAAAGTAGCCAGAAAAACCGTCAAGGAAACAATAGTATTCGTTTTCTGATAGACGTTCTAACATTTGATTGATGAAAGGTAATGGAAAATGATCTTTTTGGGTTGCGTCATTTAGTTTACGATAATCTATGCAAACCCTCCAACCGGTGACCTCCCGTGTTGGAATAAGCTCATTATTCTCATTTGGAATTACGGTTACCCTCCCTTCTTGGGTACCACTTGAACAGGACTAACCCATGGTAAATCGGATATGGGATAGATCAGACTGGCGTCCAGAAGTTTGATTACTTCTTTCTTAACGACTTCTTGAATCATAGGGTTGACCCTTCTTTGCCTCTGAACTGATGGTTTGAAATCATCTTCCATGAAGATCTTGTAGGTGCAATAGTTGGGGCTGACTCCTTTTATGTCAGAGATCTTCCAAGCAATTGCCTTTTTATGTGATTTCAAAACTTGAATCAATTTCACCTTCTCTTGTGGTGTGAGGTCTTTTGAGATAATTACGGAAAGTTGCGATTCTCCTTCTAAGAACGCATACTCCAGATTGATGGGTAACTTCTTAAATTCCAATTCTGGAGGTTCCTTGATAGATGGCTTCATTCTAGCTATCTCCTTTCGGTCTAACGAGTCATATCTCTTCTGGAATTCTGATTCTTCTGTAGCGATCACTGATGCTATATGTTCTTCGTTTTTAGAAATTGTCCTTCTTAATGCTTCCTCTTCATAAACGTCTTCCTTAGTTTTGAAGGTTGGTTCAGAAATTTCCATACAGTCCTCTTTTGACTGGGGTTCCTGAAATACCGGAATGAAATCTGTTTCTTCACTCAGTCTTCTCCTTAATAGAGGTAGGGGAATGCCTTGTCCTAGTGGTGCTATTCGGATAGTTTTTCCAAGAAAATTACTTTCAGAGAGGGGAGATTTGTGTTGACTAGGGTTTATGGCCGAATGGATTTCGAGATTTCCTTTAGGAGGTGTAAAGAACAGATCCTTAGAAATTTGATCTTGACGACATATAGCCATGGTTTCTTCCAGGTATTTGTTGACGAGTTCTTGAAAAGAATCGGAGAGATTCACATCTTCTTCACGAGGATGGTTCATGAGACGGTCAACATTGAATGTGATTTCTTCTCCTCCAACCATTAATTTCAGTGATTACTCATGCACATCAATTACTACTTTGGCAGTATTTAGGAATGGTCTGCCAAGAATGAGTGGGACCTTCGTGTCTTCTTCAATATCTATAATGACGAAATCAACGAAAAATGCGAACTTATCCACTCTGATTAAGACATCTTTAGCTATTCCTCAAGGAATCTTAATTGATCTGTTCATGAGTTGGATAGTCATCTGGTAGGCCTTAAGTCATTTAATCCTAGCTCTTTGAATAATGAATAGGGCATTAGGTTTACACTGGCTCCTAAGTCTGCTAATGGATTGCTAATTTGGACATCTTGCAGGTAGCAAGGTACCATAAATCTTCCTGTATCTCCTAACTTAGGGAGAATACCATGTTGTAACACTAATGAGCATTCTTCACTTAAGGGCAAGGTAACTATCTCTTTTAATCTCTCTTTGTTTGAAAGAAATTCTTTGGAAAATTTAGCGCAGTTTGGCATTTCAACTAAAGCATCTACTAGTCGTACATTCAAATGCACATTCTTGATAATATCCCAATACTTAGCGAATTGCGCTTCTTGTTTTTCCTTCCTAAGCCTTCCTGGGAAAGGTATGCGGGCGCGTGGAATAATTTCCGGGGCCTTAGGAGAGATAGGTTCTGGTGGTTTGACAACTGGGTCAATTGACACAGGTTCCTTATCGAAAAAATCTTGTATGGGTATATTGACATATGTTTCTTTCCCACCTCTAGTGATTACTAGGGCATCAAACTCACTACACTCTATATCAACTTTAGTGGTTAAACGTTTAAGTGTAAGCTGAAAATTGGTTATTAATTCTTCAAAAGTTTTTATCAAAGTGTCGAACTTATTTTGACATTCTATGACTTGAAGGTTTATCATGTATTGCTTTTTCATAATTCAAGTAAAATTTCCTTAGAGTGGAGAGTAGGTTTGTGTAATGGGAAAATTATATTATGATCCGAGCTATTTTGCTGTTTATATGCCCATCTAAGGTAAGGATACCTTAGATTGGTTCTAGTAGCATCAGAGTTTTTAGGAATTGGTAAACTTTGAAGAGTGAGGGTGAGATCTTGTAACCTGGTTTCTAGCATTTTTACCGTTTGTGTGAAGATGTCATTCTTCTCAGCAGCTTCATTGCTCCAATCTTCATGTTGTGTGGCTATTGTATCCAAGAAATTCCATGCTTCGTGTGCTGTTCGGGACATGAAATTGCCTTGCGAGGCCATGTCTAGGAGAGACTTGTCATCTTTGGTTAAACCATTGTAAAGCGTACAGATTATGTTTTCCTGACTTAACGAATGATTCGGACATCTTTTAAGCATTATCTTTACTTTATTCCATGCTAGACACAATGACTCGTTTTCTTTTTGAGAAAAGTTTGTAATGTCATTTCTTAAACAGGTTTGTAGGGAAGGTGGATAAAATTTGTTTAGAAATTTATTGGCTACTTCCTCCCATGAATGTATTGAATTCGGGTTAAGTTCATCAAACCATGCTAAAGCATGTGCAGACAGTGAATATTGAAAAAGATGAAGTTTCAAAATATTCTTCTCGTTTTCGTCCTTCTTAAAAGAGTCAACCAGACTAATAAATTTGTTTAAGTGAAAGTTCGGATCGTCAGTCGGTAATCCTTGAAATTTACAGATCATATAGACTAGTTTAATCATGTGCGAACTGATTTCAGGAATTCCTTCGGGTTCTAAGGTGATTGGTCCTCCTCTTCCCTCCAAGCATGCCTTATACATAGAAGCAAGGGTATTTTGTTGTTCCATTTTTTTTTTCTATTTTAAAAAAGACTTAAAAGTAACTTTTAGAAAATATTAATTGACTAAAAGGATCAATAATTTAACAAAAACAATTATTCTTGAAATTCGGTCGCTAACCTTATCGGATATTTCAACTGATAGGATTTCTCACAGATTACTTGTATCTAGGTGGTCAGGCCGACTACGGAGAGGCAGGATCCTTATGGTTCCAATATAATTGGAGAGTGTTCGGAAAATCCAACAACCAAGTCCGTGTATAATTGTCTTTCTTAGACACCACCAAAAAAATACTTTTGTCTGTTTAAAATCTTTCTCAATCAAAATATTCGATTCCCCGGCAGCGGCGCCAGAAAAACTCTTCTGATGTGACTACAAAGGTACGGTTGAAACAGACAGTTTAATTCAGGCAGTGTCGTTAGGCCGCAGGACGTCAGATTCAGTTGATCAGGATAGCACACAGTGGTTTTGTTTATTTATATTATGCGGGGCTTAAATTTACTTTTACTTTCTAAGGTGTAGAAGGTGTAAGCTAAGCTAGTGTCATATTTTTGAATGGATTAACGAATTGAAAATCAAGTGGATAATTATCTTTTATTTAAATTACGTAGATAAGGATAGTAGTTGGTTTAAGTAAAAAGTCCTAAGTGCGGAAAAGTAAATAAGTGGAAGGATATCCGGAGTATGTAGATCAGGGAAATGTTGACCAAGATATCGGTGTTGGGTTAGGGAAAGGTAATTATGCTTTATGTTAAGGTTATGCTTGGAATGATGTAGATCTGGTTGGATGAGCCAATTACACAGACCTACTTGTCTCTGAACTCTCAGAGTTCTCTTTGAGCAGTGAAAAGTATGTCACTTGGTTATATAATTGAAAGGTAGCTATGAAAGGACCCGTTCATATACATTATAAACGATTCACAATAGTTGATTACATTGCGAGGTATTTGACCTCTTATATGATACATTTTACAAACACTGCATTTGTTTTTTAAAAGACAAACTTTCTTTACGTCGAAAATTGACAGGCATGCATACCATTTCATAATATTCACTATCCAACTATAAATTGATTTGATAATAATATTTGATGAACTCAATGACTCGAATGCAACGTTCTTCGAAATATGCTATGAAAGACTCCAAGTAATATCTTTAAATTGAGCAAATGCACAGCAGAAGATTTCTTTAACACCTGAGAATAAACATGCTTTAAAGTGTCAACCAAAAGGTTGGTGAGTTCATTAGTTTATCATCATCATTTATTTCCATCATTTTAATAGACCACAAGAATTTCATTTCTAGTTCTCATAAATATACGTCCCATGCATAGAGACAAAAATAATCATTCATATGGTGAACACCTGGTAACCGACATTAACTAGATACATATAAGAATATCCCCTATCATTCCGGGATCCTCCTTCGGACATGATATAAATTTTGAAGTACTAAAGCATCCGGTACTTTGGATGGGGTTTGTTAGGCTCAATAGATCTATCTTTAGGATTCGCGTCAATTAGGGTGTCTGTTCCCTAATTCTTAGATTACCAGACTTTAATAAAAAGGGGCATATTCGATTTCGATAATTCAACCACAGAATGTAGTTTCAATTACTTGTGTCTATTTCGTCAAACATTTATAAAAGCGCATGTATTCTCAGTCCCAAAAATATAAAGGGTAAAAAGGCAAATGAAACTCACCATACTGTATTTCGTAGTAAAAATACATATAACGTCATTGAACAAGTGCAAGGTTGGCCTCGGATTCACGAACCTAAATTAATTATATATATTTATGTGTTGGTCAATATTTGTCTAACAAATTAGGTCAAGTCATAGTGTACCACAATCCTAATGCTCGAGACTAATATGCAAAAGTCAACAAAAGTAAATTTGACTCAAAATAATTTCCAAAAATCTATACATGATTAATATATAGTTTAAATATCGTCGTTTTATATTTTTAAATATTTTTAAAAAATTTATTAGAGTAAATAATATAATTTATTTATTAATAAATAAAATTTTATATTAAATTTATATAATAAAATATACTTTTATATATATTAAGTAATAAAATTTATAGGGTTCATGTAATATCATAAAGATAATATGATAGGTATTATTAAAGTAAGTTATTACATGTTGTAAAATATGTTTGTATCACATATTTATTAGATAAAATAATATCTATAATGATAGTAAGTAAAAGTTGTGTTATTTTGTAATAATAATAATTATTATAAAAATATCAATATTTATAATTACTAAGATGACATTATGATAAAACGATAATTCTAATTATGATAACTTTAATATTTACGATAATTTTTAATATTATCTTTAAAATAATAATTCTATTTAAAATAATAATAATAACGATATTTTATAGTAACAATGACATTTCTATTAAAATGATAATTTTTGTTAAAATGATAGTTTTAATACTAACGATACTTTTAATAATAATAGTAATGATAAAAATAATAAGAATGATAATTTTATCTAAATCAATATCTTATAATATTTTAATTTCATCATGATACTCTTACCCATTATTTCCTAATCGTTTCGTTTAATAGCTTTTAATCATCTTTTATATCGTATTCATAATAATGATAATAATAGTAATCAAAATAATTAGGTGTTACAAATATTTGTTTTAATTACACTAATATTAATAATGATAGTTACTATTACATTATTAACGATAATACTAATAATTATCTTAATGATAATATAGTAATAATAATAATAACAATAACAATAACCATTTTTAAATAATAATATATATTAATAATGATAATAATAATAATAATAATAATAATAATAATAATAATAATAATACCAATAATAATAATAATAATAATAATAATAATAATAATAATAATAATAATAACAATTGGATAATAATAATAATACTAATTATAACTTTAACGATAATAACGATAGTAATAATAAAAAAATAACAATTTTTAATTATAAATCCCTTTTATTGATAAAGATAATAATAATGATAATAATAAGATAAAACTAGAACGGCGATAAAAACGACGATAATAACAATCATTTTTAATAAAAATATCGAAAATTCAATTGATTATAACTTCTAATCCGTTCATCGAAACCATTCGATATCTAAAGGAAAAGTTCTTAATTTTTCGCTAGCTTTCCAAGGACATGCATATCTTATACCTTATCTCAACCGCAAGTGTAACTAATTCAAGATTCAACCTAACCTGTCTAAGGGCAATATCAAAAGTACAAGCATGCATAATCCTAAATACTCGAGCACTAGTCAGGGATACACTATTAGTATGTAAAAGTTAAATTATGAGTACTCACGTATCAATATTGAGATTCAATATTGCAGGAAAGGTACATAGACGCAACGGAAATGATAAACACTATATTGACCTCACGAGCATACCCATGAACCATACTCAATCACCTCCATAGCTATAACCCATAATTTCCTTAATCCTATCCCACTCGAAAAACAATTTCGAAATCACTCGGGCAGTATTCCGTCATAATATTTTATGTATACTAATAATATCTTGAAATAATACGGAGTAAATATATATATGTAAATCGATTGAGAGAGTTTAGAGAAAAATATTTTCAAGTTTCTATGAAATAATGAAACCTATTGAATTCTATTTATAATAGATTTTTGAATTATTAAAGTGAATTATTAAAGTGAATTATTAAAGTGAATTATTAAAGTATGAATTATTAAAGTGAATTATTAAAGTATGAATTATTAAAGTGAATTATTAAAGTATGAATTATTAAAGTGAATTATTAAAGTTAAAGTAAAGTAAAAATAAAGTAAAGGTAAAGTTTAAGTATAGTAAAAGTATAAAACTATGTACGTATAATACGCGTATAAATATATATAATATTAATTTAAATCATTATATATATTTAATAAAATAAAATATAAATATCGTTATCTTTATCATACTAGTTAAGTAATGAGTTGTCAAAAGTGGTTCTAGATATTTATAAAAGTTATATACGTTTTAATAATAAAGTTCTTTTTAAACTGAAAACGTTTTTGTACGTTTGAAACTAAATAGATTTTATGAGATTCAATCTTCCACTATCCTTTGTCTAGTTCTCTATGATTGACAATTTGTTCTTATTTATAAATCACTTTACCATTTTCCGAATATTGTTAAAATGGAAAGATTTCTCAAATCAACGTGGGCCTTTCAACAGAGACTTGTAATCATAATTCAATCATTTGATCTTATCTTCTAATTCCATTGATAAACATTTTGAAACAGATACAATCATATAAATATTTAATCTAATATTTTGTTTACGTTTCAAGTTATAATATATATACACATATACATATATAATCATATTCGTTTAATGGTTCGTGAATCGTTGGAACTTAGTCGAGGTTGAATGAATGTATGAACATAGTTTAAAATTCTTGAAATTTAACTTAACAAATATTGCTTATCGTGTCGGAAACATATAAAGATTAAAGTTTAAATTTGGTTGGAAATTTCCGGGTTGTCACAGTACCTACCCGTTAAAGAAATTTTGTCCCGAAATTTGAGTGGAAAGGTCGTGAATGATAATAAGTATGTTTTCATGATGCATACGGGCTGAAAATTAGAGTTTTGTCATCAGCGAATAATTTAGATAAACAATCCATTTATATGAAGAGTACGAATGAAGCTAACATAGAAGAGTGAAATGAGTAAGTGTAGATTCATCTTATCATTTGACATAGATATGATTGATTCCCAGATTTTAAGGGATTTGAAGAAAATCTTCTTAATAAGATTTGACTCTCCGATAATCAAGGGAATTAGGATTCGCTTTAAATGCAATCGTCCATTTTAATTGTTCTGTCGGAGATTTTCTTATAAATTCACCTCCTTCGTTTCCTTACAACTCACACCTTCTGTTGATGCATTTTATGTAAGTCCCTAGACATCTACCCACGTCCATTTAAGGTACAACAGTTTACAGGCCACCATGATTGCTCGTTATTATCCTATCCACGTTTGTATGTGGTTACAGGAACTGCAGGAATGAGATTTAGACGTTTGACTATGTTAGACTTAGTCAGACTTACGAGTGAAGCCTCACTAGTACGGCTGACAGGCTCATACGCACGGTTGATGCTGAGCTAAATCACAATTACAACCTAAATGAGAAGACACGAGTGAGTGATCACCCGTACGGCTGATGAAGCCAACTCGTACGTGTGATGAATGAATCATATGGGTGAGTCAACAGCAGGGGTATATAAAGTCTTATGTTATTCATTTTAGGTTAAGCCTCTCATTTGTTACACACACTCAGATCTAGTGAGCTCCTCCGATTCTCTCTCAGTCCAAATCACCCAGGTGGTGAATAATAGCTCTAGGTGTTGATCTAATCACACTTGATTTAGTTGTGGTTTGACTAAATTAATCAAAAAAAAACTTAACCTATTCACTAGAGGGTTTGATTCACTTATTCCGCCATTGTGTGAGTTAAATCTGTTGATTTCTAAGTTCCTAGTCATGTTTCATCACCTTCTATTCTTTCTCCCTCAACTCATATTTTAAAGTATTCATCAATATGCTCCATCCAGTTCTGATTCTCGATATACTTCTAACTTTCATATCGATCATTCTTCTTTTTCATCTACCGCCGGAAGAATCTATTTACTTCTACTATACTCTTGGGTTTATAGTGTTTCTAGTTCTCTCGTGTCTTTATATTGCTATATGCATCGATATATATGGTTTATAAAATCTGGTTTATCGTTGGGCTTTATATGTTCCCTTATATTTCAAAGTCTCTGCTTCTGTCTTCTATAATAATTATCATTCACAGTTAATGCTCTCTTTTATTTGCTGCAATTTATACCCCAATTTCTATTTCAGAGGTTTGTCCTTTCGTTTCTTCTTCTTGCGATTAAGCACCGCTTGTAATGGTCCAGAATTCACAGATATGAATTTCAGAATGAACATTGTTAATATTCTAAGTAGGAAATTGTGATGGCACAATCTTGACATGTCAAATTACTAGAATACCTTGGAAAAGGCCGAATCATCAAGAAATATTTTCTTGATATTTTAGAGGTTAAATAGAATACAAGAGTCGTATAACATGGCACATGATGATGTTATGATCTGTGAATCATCACGTTCCATTTAGAAACTCAGCATGACTTACTGTAATATAATCACGTTGATCAAGTGTCATTATATTATACTAATTCTTGCTTCAGCACCCAACACTACTTCAAAATATTCCTATTTTAAACTTAAATGTTTCAGAATTTAAAAACTAAAATAGTTTCTTTTATGATGTAATACAGATGGCGCGAAGAGGTAAATGATTTCAAATAAGAAAAATTAAGAAAATATCTTCAGAAATATGGAGGATATTTATAATGAAAGTTATGATGATATTTTAGAATTTTTAATATCAGAGGATGATGAAGAATATTGTCCGCAGGGGTTTAGAGTCAGGAGCAAGGTATTCGTTAATGACTTCAGCATGTACTGAATCATTTGGATCCTTTGAAGTCAGGTTCAGTCTTTGTAATTTGTCCACAGCCTCCTTCCTACTTTGCTCAATCCGTTTTCCAGTTCCAAAACTTCTCTTTTTCTGTGCTTTGCCAGCACACTTCATCATTATCATCCAGCTTTTACCGTTTAAAGTCGTTTATAGTTTTTGCTACTTCATCAGCATTTTTTCCATTTTCGGAGAACCAATTCGTAGTTCGGAGTGTTTTTCAGAAACTTCACATTCAAATTAAGTCCAGAAGATAGACGTTATATATACACATATAACTATTGGCGTAGACATGCTGCGAGATTTCAAAATACGGATTGCTAATTCCCAATGATTCGTATGACAATTCTCATTACAAGATGCGAATGAGTAAATGATGGGGTTTCAATAAATAATTATAATGACTTTTTGGAGAGGCTAAAGTCAAAGGGTAATGAAGTTGTTAGTACATCTACTAATAATGTGATAGAATGTAAAAGGTTCCCTGGTAACGATGGTGTATATCTCAAGGTTATAATAAGGTTAGTCTGACTGAAAAGTCGAAGTTGACTTGCTGGAGCTGTGACAAAACTGGCTACTTTGAATAGGAGTCGCAAAGTTATTTTTGCTAATAAATGCCAAAGAATCTGACGCGGATACGTTGTTTAAACTTTTACTTTGGTTTCAAGAGTTTTTCGGGTACATAACTGTGGGTAACATGTGGTTGGATCATCATCTCGATTGCTCATCATTCGAAGTGTCTTCAGAAATTTTCGAAGGGTTTGTACACAGATTGTAATCGTTAACATACATTTGATGTTCTAACACAGTTTTGAAGTCAAAATATAGCTTGTGAAAGATGTAAGGATCTAAGAGTGATGATTTTGGTCATATCTCGAGTTGAATTTTGAGATTTCAAAATCAGAATATGTAATTAAATTTTGAATGAGTATGGTTGTTTTGATTTCTATAAAAGAATGTATATTGTTGTGAAAGTAGGGAGTATAATGGATGATTTGCTGAATCAGATTCGAACAATGTAACATATTATTTGTGAATTTATATATCTCTCGGGTATTACCTACTCGTTAAAAAAAATTTCACAATTAATATTTTGTACAAAAGAATTTTATTACAGTCTTTATGAAAATATATATATATATATGTATATTTTCTTCAGATGTAACATATATTTAATGAGTTAATGTTAAATTAAACTCATTTGATTTACGGTTGAAACTAGAATTGAATAATCCCTAAAGGCTTTAAAAAGTACATAACTTTTACGCATTATTTCTTTAATAACATTGAAATTATGAATCAATACTTCGTTATTTGTTGATGTATAATGTTCGGTTCGTGGAATTCTTGTGAATTTCTCAAAGTACGAATGATGTTATCTGAAAAGTTTCGGGTACATCGATGATGAAAGTGTAAAATCAAATATATACTTGATTTATTATGAATTGGAATTTGTTGAATTGCGACAGAGATTGTAGTTAACGCTGGTTAAGTTGCGGCCGAAGGACGTACATTATTGCATATTTGTAATATGAATTAACCGAGTAGTTAAGATTCACACACAATAGCTTAGCACGGAAAGATTTATTTCAATATATATATATATATATATATATATATATATATATATATATATATATATATATATATATATATATATATATATATATATATATATATATAATATACATATAATTTCTTCAGAGGGAATGAGTTAATTTTTCATAACTCGTTGATACAATATACACGTTATTGATTCATAATGATGTCCACAGTGATTCTTGAACTGACGGAGTTTGTGATGTTATCGGTGTTGTTGATTTAGATGTTGACTGTACTGACGATGCTGGTAACGCTGACGGTACTGTTGATGCTGTTGGTAAAGCAAGTTTAGCTTGTTAATCACACACCATTTTTGTCAGGGTTTCTACTCTTCCTTCTATCATTTTGGTTCGCTTAACTGATTTATGGTTAGGGCTAGATTAGATAATCTCTAAGACTTTAGAGATTACATAATCGCCGCGGAATGTTTCTCCAATGAAGTTATGAATTAATACTTTGTCAGTTATTGTTGTTGGTACTCCTTGGTATCTATGGTGCGTATGACATTGATGCTCGTGGGATAGATTGTGAAGTTGAGGTTTACAACGCGGTTGTGGTTGGAGGTGGTAATGGTACTGTTGGCGTTGATGATGGTGGTACTGGTTATGCTGCTGATGCTGCTGCTGGTGTTTGTAATCTCTGCACCATATTCTCCAAAGCCACTACCCGAGCGCGAAGCTCGTTGACTTCTTCTATTACACCGGGGTGTTTGTCGGTTCGGATGAGCGGATAAATAAAATCTAAAATTTGATGTAATATATAATCGTGACGAGATACTCTGGAAATGAGCGAGAACATGGTGTTTCGGACAGGTTCGCCGGTAAGTGCTTTAGGTTCTTCGTCAAGAGGGCAATGTGGTGGATGGAAGGGATCACCTTCTTCTTGTCTCCAATGATTGAGGAGGCTACGAACCCATCCCCAATTCATCCAGAATAGGTGATGACTGATTGGTTGATCTATTCCAGTCACACTGCTTTCGGAACTTGAATGGAATTCCATTTCGGAATCTGAGTGCCTTGAACTGATGACGAATTCCATTTCGTACAATTGGATAAAGGATTTTTTTTTTCGATATGAAATGATTTTGGCTAACGGATGGTATTTTAATTACATAGAAATGATTACGCAGGTAATTTCCTGAGGATGATAAGTAGTTAATTTTTGACACAAAATGATAAGCAAAACTTTTGACATGCAGACACGGTCGAAGTCCAGACTCACTAATGCATCCTATCGACTTATCAGTTAGACACACTAATGTAGACCTGGTTCGCTAAGACCACCGCTCTGATACCAACTGAAAGGACCCATTCATATACATTATAAACGATTCACAATAGTTGATTACATTGCGAGGTATTTGACCTCTTATATGATGCATTTTACAAACACTGCATTCGTTTTTAAAAGACAAACTTTCTTTACGTCGAAAATTGACAGGCATGCATACCATTTCATAATATTCACTATCCAACTATAAATTGATTTGATAATAATCTTTGATGAACTCAATGACTCGAATGAAACGTTCTTCGAAATATGCTATGAAAGACTCCAAGTAATATCTTTAAATTGAGCAAATGCACAGCAGAAGATTTCTTTAACACCTGAGAATAAACATGCTTTAAAGTGTCAACCAAAAGGTTGGTGAGTTCATTAGTTTATCATAATCATTTATTTCCATCATTTTAATAGACCACAAGAATTTCATTTCCAGTTCTCATAAATATACGTCCCATGCATAGAGACAAAAATAATCATTCATATGGTGAACACCTGGTAACCGACATTAACTAGATATATATAAGAATATCCCCTATCATTCCGGGATCCTCCTTCGGACATGATATAAATTTCGAAGTACTAAAGCATCCGGTACTTTGGATGGGGTTTGTTAGGCCCAATAGATCTATCTTTAGGATTCGCGTCAATTAGGGTGTCTGTTCCCTAATTCTTAGATTACCAGACTTTAATAAAAAGGGGCATATTCGATTTCGATAATTCAACCATAGAATGTAGTTTCAATTATTTGTGTCTATTTCGTCAAACATTTATAAAACCGCATGTATCCTCAGTCCCAAAAATATAAAGGGTAAAAAGGCAAATGAAACTTACCATACTGTATTTCGTAGTAAATATACATATAACGTCATTGAACAAGTGCAAGGTTGGCCTCGGATTCACGAACCTAAATTAATTATATATATTTATGTGTTGGTCAATATTTGTCTAACAAATTAGGTCAAGTCATAGTGTACCACAATCCTAATGCTCGAGACTAATATGCAAAAGTCAATAAAAGTAAATTTGACTCAAAATAATTTCCAAAAATCTATACATGATTAATATATAGTTTAAATATCGTCGTTTTATATTTTTAAATATTTTTAAAAAATTTATTAGAGTAAATAATATAATTTATTTATTAATAAATAAAATTTTATATTAAATTTATATAATAAAATATACTTTTATATATATTAAGTAATAAAATTTATAGGGTTCATTTAATATCATAAAGATAATATGATAGGTATTATTAAAGTAAGTTATTAAATGTTGTAAAATATGTTTGTATCACATATTTATTTGATAAAATAATATCTATAATGATAGTAAGTAAAAATTGTGTTATTTTGTAATAATAATAATTATTATAAAAATATCAATATTTATAATTACTAAGATGACATTATGATAAAACGATAATTCTAATTATGATAACTTTAATATTTACGATAATTTTTAATATTATCTTTAAAATAATAATTCTATTTAAAATAATAATAATAATGATATTTTATAGTAACAATGACATTTCTATTAAAATGATAATTTTTGTAAAAATGATAGTTTTAATACTAACGATACTTTTAATAATAATAGTAATGATAAAAATAATAAGAACGATAATTTTATCTAAATCAATATCTTATAATATTTTAATTTCATCATGATAATCTTACCCATTATTTCCTAATCGTTTCGTTTAATAGCTTTTAATCATCTTTTATATCGTATTCATAATAATGATAATAATAGTAATCAAAATAATTAGGTGTTACAAATATTTGTTTTAATTACACTAATATTAATAATGATAGTTACTATAACATTATTAACGATAATACTAATAATTATCTTAATGATAATATAGTAATAATAATAATAACAATAACAATAACCATTTTTAAATAATGATATATATTAATAATGATAATAATAATAATAATACCTATAATAATAATAATAATAATAATAATAATAATAATAATAATAATAATAATTGGATAATAATAATAATACTAATTATAACTTTAACGATAATAACGATAGTAATAATAAAAAAATAACAATTTTTAATTATAAATCCCTTTTATTGATAAAGATAATAATAATGATAATAATAAGATAAAATTAGAACGACGATAAAAACGACGATAATAATAATCATTTTTAATAAAAACATCGAAAATTTAATTGATTATAACTTCTAATCCGTTCATCGAAACCATTCGATATCTAAAGGAAAAGTTCTTAATTTTTCGCTAGCTTTCCAAGGACATGCATATCTTATACCTTATCTCAACCGCAAGTGTAACTAATTCAAGATTCAACCTAACCTGTCTAAGGGCAATATCAAAAGTACAAGCATGCATAATCCTAAATACTCGAGCACTAGTTAGGGATACACTATTAGTATGTAAAAGTTAAATTATGAGTACTCACGTATCAATATTGAGATTCAATATTGCAGGAAAGGTACATAGACGCAACGGAAATGATAAACACTATATTGACCTCACGAGCATACCCATGAACCATACTCAATCACCTCCATAGCTATAACCCATAATTTCCTTAATCCTATCCCACTCGAAAAACAATTTCGAAATCACTCGGGCAGCATTCCGTCGTAATATTTTATGTATACTAATAATATCTTGAAATAATACGGAGTAAATATATATATGTAAATCGATTGAGAGAGTTTTGAGAAAAATATTTTCAAGTGTCTATGAAATAATGAAACCTATTGAATTTTATTTATAATAGATTTTTGAATTATTAAAGTGAATTATTAAAGTGAATTATTAAAGTATGAATTATTAAAGTGAATTATTAAAGTATGAATTATTAAAGTGAATTATTAAAGTATGAATTATTAAAGTGAATTATTAAAGTATGAATTATTAAAGTGAATTATTAAAGTTAAAGTAAAGTAAAAATAAAGTAAAGGTAAAGTTTAAGTATAGTAAAAGTATAAAACTATGTACGTATAATACGCGTATAAATATATATAATATTAATTTAAATCATTATATATATTTAATAAAATAAAATATAAATATCGTTATCTTTATCATACTAGTAAAGTAATGAGTTGTCAAAAGTGGTTCTAGATATTTATAAAAGTTATATACGTTTTAATAATAAAGTTCTTTTTAAACTGAAAACGTTTTTGTACGTTTGAAACTAAATAGATCAATCGAGTCTTTATGAGATTCAATCTTCCACTATCCTTTGTCTAGTTCTCAATGATTGACAATTTATTCTTATTTATAAATCACTTTACCATTTTCCGAATATTGTTAAAATGGAAAGATTTCTCAAATCAACGTGGGCCTTTCAACAGAGACTTGTAATCATAATTCAATATGTCTGATAATTCAATCATTTGATCTTATCTTCTAATTCCATTGATAAACATTTTGAAACAGATACAATCATATAAAGTATTTAATCTAATATTTTGTTTACGTTTCAAGTTATAATATATATACACATATACATATATAATCATATTCGTTTAATGGTTCGTGAATCGTTGGAACTTAGTCGAGGTTGAATGAATGTATGAACATAGTTTAAAATTCTTGAAATTTAACTTAACAAATATTGCTTATCGTGTCGGAAACATATAAAGATTAAAGTTTAAATTTGGTTGGAAATTTCCGGGTTGTCACAAGCTATACCTCGGAGGTTATCCTCAGTAAAGTACAAGGTTTATCAGTGAGTTGAGCTCTAATCCTAACCCTCATTATCAGTTTGGTTAACTGAATAACAACGTGCCGTGTTGATTGAACACTGATCACAAATGGAAGGAGTCTGTCGGTTTAAGTTGGCAAAACCTTAAATGAAAACTGACAACCATTCCATCATACTAATGAGATCATATCAGTTCAAGCATTATACAACATTACAGTTGATATACAGAAAGTAAAGCAGATAGAAACCTAACAAATACCTAAACAGTTGATATGACTTATTCCTAAGGCAACAATCAAACAAGAACATCCAATAGGCTTGGGTCATACAGTGAAGGCACTAACTAGATCTTAACAGCTCCTAAGAAGTCTCTTCGGAACAATCAATAGGCATACTAGGTCATTCATGTCTCAATTCCTAAGTTCCGTGTCCTAAAAGCGCATTAGATGCCTCTCGAGAACTCCGGCCATACCGAGTTCATAGAATCTTCAGATACAGTATAACCAGGGGTCTTAATCCTATGAAGTAGCTAATTTCATATAAGTGGACAAGTTCTGATCACAACCTAGGTTGGTCAATCCTTAAGATGCTAGCATACAAATCTATCAGACTTCCTAGTTCAGTATTACGACAGTAATCATACTAAATTAACATAATTACGCTAACCCAAACTTCTATCATGGAAACATACAGATTAATTAAGCTATCATGGTAATATCGGAAAACATTATTAAGCATAAAAAGTAAGAACACATGTTTAATACAAATGACAAGCGTTTCGGATAAAAACCTGAAAAGGCCGAAGAAATCTGCCCGAGATCGCAGGGACTCGCCGGGATATCCTCCGGAAAATAAAAGCTAAGCTAACTACTTCTAAAAATTAACTAAAAGTTTGACAATATAAAGTGAATTACAAATTGAGTGTGTGTTGAAATGGATGGAGAAACCCCTTTAAATATACTTGGATTTTGCCTACAAATGGCTGGCAGGTCGTTTGGCAAGCCGTTTAGCAGGCCGTTTGCAGGGGCCGTTTGGCAGGCCAAGCCGTTTACAGAGGCTGTTTATCCTGGTCGTTTGGCAGGCCATTTGTGAGCTAGGCAGGCCATTTGGCAAGCTGTTTGGTCTGCCTGGTCAGCTGATATTCACTGGATCGTAACTTGATTTCTTGTCTTTCACCTTTTTCGCTCTAGGATCTTCGTTTTAGCTCCGTTTTACTTGATTCTTTTTGCATCGCCTTCGTAATTACTTAATCTACAAAATCAACGGAAAAAGCGATAATTTTTCCGATAAAGTTTTAATCTTTATTATTCTAGGGCTTAATATTGGGGGTAAAAATGTGACTTTTTCACCGATATCATCTTCCAAATCGTCTACTTCCCTATTGCATTCATCTCAATCGCATCTTCTGACACCTAGGAATGATAATTCCCCTAGAAATTCCTTGATCCGTGTCAACCACTCCGCTTACCTTTTGGATTGCCACTCCTATCACTATCCTCTCATCCGACTCTGAGGACTCAGAAATCTCGGATGACGTCATCACCAATGCTAATTACCTTTAAAAATGTTGGTTAGGATTGTCTTAAGGGCGGGTTGTTATGTTAAATCTATTTTATGATTAAGACTTATGCTTAGGATGTGTAATGTATTATGTACTCTTATTATGACTTATGTGTGTACTAATGATCTTTTCTATGAGTTTTATATTCCACATTTCAAGGGGGAGCTATATCATCAACCACTATGCACCATACAAGGGAGAGCATTACTCTAGGGCACTTAGTTCCAGGGGGAGCTAACCTTTTTTCTTCGATAAAAGGGGGAGAACGTGTATGGTAAGTGATGTTAACACATGTGTTGTATTATATGCTTAAGCATACTTACATAGGTTTGTCATCATCAAAAAGGAGGAGAGTTGGTTAGTAATTCAATATTAATATTCAAATGTTAAACACTTTGTTTTGGTGATGAGACCAAGTCTTGTGTGCTTAAAACAACGTATAGAACAATACAAGTTCATAAGCCTACACTATCTCTAGCAAACGACCAATACACAAAACCGTTAAGTCAAAAGAGTCATTTGAAAAACACTGAAGGAAACACGGTTGGGTCCACGGACGACTGTAGGTCTAACCGTAGATGTCCTGTGAAGCATCCCGTTCATATCGAATATAAACGTCATGTACTCATTGGTGTCATTGCGAGGTATTGACCTCTATATGTGACATTTTTCAAAATCTGCATACGTTTTTATAATACAAATCATAACCTTTATTATAATCGAAGGTTCAAACAGCATAATAATGATTATCGTTTAGTGATAATCTTAGTTTTACAAACTTTACATTTGATAATAACAATACGATTTCCAACATATTTCACATTACAAATCTTCCGATATGCAGTTTTATTTTTGACACAAATATGCATACTCCAAATCTTGCTTAAATTCGGCATAATGCAGCGGAAGCTTTTAATTATCACCTGAGAATAAACATGCTTAAAACGTCAACATAAAGTTGGTGAGATATAGGTTTAATGCTAGCAGCGTTATAAATATAGACCACAAGATTTCATATACACAAACGTTTTAATAAAAATATTCTAAGTGGTTGAGCACTTGATAACCATACTTAACATTTAATCAATATCGCATATTCCCTTTATTATGAAATCTCACTACACCGTACGAAGTATAGTTACTGAAATGAAGTACAGTGCAACCGTTGAATACTGGTCGTCCAGTCCGGTTGGGGTTGTCAGGCCCGATAGATCTATCAACAGGATTCGCGCTTACAATACCGCATGTAAATAGTAGTTACCAAGTTACATGGAAGTATGCTAGTGGTACAACTCAACGTTAAATATATATATTTTTTTACCACTTGTGTCCATAACGTAAATCATAAAATGCATGTATTCTCATCCCGAAATATTTAGAGTTTAATAGTGGGACTATATACTCACTTTTGTCTTGATGATATAAGACTTGGTCTCCGATAGATATCACGAACCTAACCATATATAATATATCAACATGTTTTCTTTTCAAATAATCGTTACATGTATACTTATAATACTTTTAATATCTAATTGTCCGTAGTTAGCAGTCCGATATTTGTGGTCCACAATTAGTTGTTCAATAAAATAAATAAAGACCCCATCGTATTCGTATTGATCGGAATTAATCTCGACCCATGGTACCATGTTGTCAAATGACGTGTTGCGTACATAAAGTACCGTGTTGTCATATGACGTGTTGCGTACAATCATGAGGTCTTATGATTAATCTTCTCGTGTTGTTTACGGGTGGTCCTGAAATATGTAGAATTAAATCATGAATAAATATATATGAAATATCATATTAATTAGCAAAGATATGATTAGTTTAGTTTTACTCCAATTAATTTCGTAGCTAAACTAGCTTCGGATACCCAATTTTGTTTTAGCCGTAGTTTCTTCAATATAACTCCGTTTTTGTTGGTTCAACTTGCCACTTCCTTGGATAGAGTCATTATTTATGAATATGAACTGTAAATACCTTAGTTTGCATTCGAAATCACAGGTTATAGGTCAAACTTTGGTGAATCTTATGAAAGTGATCATTTCCGTTGTAAAAACAACATCTAGATGATCATTTTTACAAAAATACTTACACTTTGAGTTACACCATGAGATTTTTATATATTAACATATTCATAAGAAATATCATTTTTCCAGAATATAAACTTTCAATTCAAAGTTTAAGATGGTTTTTAATTATCCAACCCAAAACAGCACCCGGTTGCACTCCGACGACGTAGATTCAGTTTTAAGGTGTTCTTTGTAAAATCAAGTTGTATCTTGTTAAGTTAGCATATCATTATGATATATTACATGTCTTGAAGTGTTTTAATAGTCAAGTTAGAAGGATCTATTTAGTTTTCGAACAAGTTTGAAATCATTCAAACTATGTTCTTGTTGTTATATATATTCGTAGTAAGATAGTCATATATGAATTGAACAAGATGATGAACCAAGGTTATACCTCAAGTATGATGAAGAAAGTTACTGAATAAATAAGATATGAACTTGTTCTTGATGACTTGGAAGATTAAGAAGTGAAATCATGAAAAGAAACAAAGGTTGTAAGTAAGTTTATATCTTGATTTAAGATAAATAACTTACATGAATTGAATCAAAGTTTAAACATAGTTTTACCTTGATTATGAAGCTAAAAGATGGTGAAAATGCTTGGAGATGATCAAGTATGATGTTTGGAGTATTTTAAGAGAGAATTTGAAGTGTAAGTATGAGAAAATGGAATGGAAAAATGGGGTGAAATCATAAAAACGAATTTACTTGTTATATAGAAAAAAAAATCCTTAAATTTATTTTTTTAGCTCATTAGTCATACAAGTTGATAAATAATGGTTCCACATGTTTTTGACTCTAAGATGGCTGCTAAGAATGAATGATTAAAGGTGTATATACCAATAGTAAATACATCTAGAAGTTGCATACAATACGGTTACATATACCCTAGGTATACGTGTAAAAATCTTGAGGAAATGGAACGAGAATTCAAATATAACTATCTTTTGTGAATATACTTATATTGTTTTATGTATTTAAGCCCTTTAAAAGTAATTAAATACGTATTTATACGATACTTGTATAAGCATTATAGGTTATAGGTATATATATCAAAGAACGTTACGTATAGTTACCGTTTTGAAAACTTTAGTTAGTAGTCTCAAAGTATACTTATAACTCATTGTTATTAGTACACAATGATATGTTAAACCATTCTTAGGTCATGTTAAATATGTATAAATACATATATGTACATAATCGTATAATTATCTTATGTTATATAGTTCGTGATATCATCGGTCAAATTGGACGGTCAAACGTTGTGGAAAACTCTTTTCAAAAACACAAGACTCAGCAATTTGGATTGCTTATCATGTTGGTAATGTTTAAGTTATGTAAATATTAATCTCATATGTATAAAACGATCGTAAAAATCTGGGTCGTTACAGTACCTACCCAATAAATAAATTTCGTCCCGAAATTTTAAAGTTGTACCTATTTTGCGTTCTCGGGAAACAAATGTGGGTACTTTTGTTTCATCTGATCCTCTCGTTCCCAAGTAAACTCGGGACCCCTTCGTGCATTCCAACGAACCTTAACGATTGGTATGTTGCTCTGCTTGAGTTGTTAAACTTCACGGTCCATGATTTCTACTGGTTCTTCTATGAATTGTAGTTTCTCGTCGACTTGGATTTCTTCAAGAGGAATGGTGAGGTCTTCCTTTGCAAGACACTTCTTAAGGTTTGAAACGTGAAACGTATTATGTACTCCGGCGAGTTGTTGTGGTAACTTGAGTCGATAAGCTACCGGTCCAATGCGTTCGATGATCTTGAACGGGCCTACATACCTTGGGTTCAGTTTACCCCTTTTACCGAAACGTATTACACCTTTCCAAGGTGACACCTTTAGCATAACCATGTCACCGATCTGAAACTCTAATGGTTTCCTTCGGACATCGGCGTAGCTCTTTTGGTGACTACGGGCTGTTTTCAATCTCTCCTTGATTTGTACTATCTTCTCAGTAGTTTCGTGTATGATCTTGGGACCAGTTAATCGTCGATCTCCTACTTTATTCCAACAGAAAGGGGATCTACACTTCCTTCCATACAGTGCTTCAAATGGTGCAGCTTTAATGCTCGCATGATAACTATTATTATACGAGAATTCTGCTAATGGTAGATATTTATCCCATCCGTTTCCAAAATCGATCACACATGCCCTGAGCATGTCTTCAAGAGTCTGAATTGTTCTTTCACTCTGCCCGTCAGTTTGCGGATGATATGCGGTGCTCATATCCAAACGAGTTCCCAGGGCCTCCTATAGTGATTGCCAGAACTTTTATGTAAATCTACTATCACGATCGGATATAATGGAAATAGGTATTCCATGCCTTGAAACAATTTCCTTTATGTATAATCGTAATAGTTTCTCCATTCTATCCATTTCTTTTATAGGCAAGAAATGTGCAGATTTGGTGAGACGATCAACTATTACCCAAATGGTGTCATAACCCCATGCAGTCTTGGGTAACTTCGTGATAAAATCCATGGTAATACCGTCCCACTTCCATTCTGGGATTTCTGGTTGTTGAAGTAACCCTGACGGCTTCTGGTGTTCTGCTTTAACTTTGGAACAAGTTAAACATTCCCCGACATATGTTGCAACGTCTGTCTTTAACTTAGGCCACCAATAATGCGTCTTCAGATCTTGATACATCTTTCCAACTCCAGGATGTATCGAGTATCTTGTCTTATGTGCCTCGTTCAATATCAACTTCCTTAATTCTCCCAACTTTGGTACCCAAATACGTTTTGCAAAATATCGAATTCCATCTTCCCGTATAACGAGTTGCTTCTCATACTTCTTCATTATTTCATTTCCTATGTTTTCTTTAGTAAAAGCTTCTCGTAGAGCCTCTTTGATTTGTGAGTTGAGATTCATGCGAATTTTTATGTTCATTGCTCGTACTCGAATTGGCTCTCGTTCCTTTCTGCTTAGAGCGTCGGCCACTACATTCGCTTTCCCGGGATGATAGTGAATCTCACAATCATAGTCGTTTATCAGCTCGACCCATCTACGTTGCCTCATGTTCAGCTGTTTCTGATCGAAAATATGTTGAAGGCTTTTATGATCGGTAAACAAAGTGCATTTAACCCCATATAAGTAGTGTCTCCATATCTTCAATGCAAACACGACTGCTCCCAGTTCTAGATCATGCATCGTATAATTTCGCTCGTGAATCTTCAATTGTCGGGATGTGTACGCAATAACTTTATTTCGTTGCATAAGGACGCAACCAAAACCTTGTCGCGAAGCGTCACAATATATCTCAAAATCATAGTTCCCTTCAGGTAACGATAAAATAGGCGCCTGATAATGCTAAAAACGAACATATATTTCATAGCATTATTCCTCAAGAAAGACAAGCTTTTAGTTGCAATTGTTCTATTTACAAGTGATATTCGTTTAAATAATAAAAGGTGAAGACAAAAGACAGATTCGACGATTTGAAGACGCAAACGACCAAAAAGCTCAAAAGAACAAAAGACAATCAAAAAGGTTCCAATTATTGATAAGAAACGTCTCGAAATCACAAGAGTACAAGATTCAAAACGCAAAGTACAAGATATTAAATTGTACGCGAGGACGTTCGAAAATCCGGAACCGGGACTAGAGTCAACTCTTAACGCTCGACGCAACGGACTAAAAATTACAAGTTAACTATGTATATAAATATAATATAATATATAATTAATTATATTAATTATATATATATTATATATATATATTTAAAACCGTCGGCAGCAGGAAACTCCAAGGGTGTAAACTGAAAATACCTCTCCGCGACTCGCGGAGTTTGAAGGCTATTTGGCCGCGAGTCGCGGAGCCCCAAAAATCATTCCTGGCTATAAATCAACCCGAATTCTGATCAAAAACATCATCATTTTTTTTCTTCTCTTCATACGAAGTAATATATATTTATATTTATAATTTATATTTTAATTTTAATTATAATTCTAATAATAAGGGTATGTTAGCGAATGTTGTAAGGGTGTAAGTCGAAATTCTGTCCGTGTAACGCTACGCTATTTTTAATCATTGTAAGTTATGTTCAACCTTTTTATATTAATGTCTCGTAGCTAAGTTATTATTATGCTTATTTAAAACGAAGTAATCATGATGTTAGGCTAATTACTAAAATTGGGTAATTGGGCTTTGTACCATAATTGGGGTTTGAACAAAAGAACGACACTTGTGGAAACTAGACTATGGGCTATTAATGGGCTTTATATTTGTTTAACTAAATGAAAGTTTGTTAATGTTAATATAAAGATTTACAATTGGGCGTCCCTATAAATTACCATATACACTCGATCGGACACGATGGGCGGGGTATTTATATGTACGAATAATCGTTCATTTAACCGGACACGGGAATGGATTAATAGCCACTAGAATAATTAAAACAGGGGTGAAATTACATTCAAGGGTAATTGGTGTAATTGTTAACAAAGTAGTAAAACCTTGGTTTACACGCAGTCGATAACCTGGTGTATTCATTAAACAAAGTATTAAAACCTTGTTACAATTCGAATCCCCAATTAGTTGGAATATTTATCTTCGGGTATAATAATAATTTGACAAGGACACTTGCAATTTATATTTATGACTGATGGACTGTTATGGACAAAAACCAGACGGACATATTGAATAATCCAGGACAAAGGACAATTAACCCATGGGCATAAAACTAAAATCAACACGTCAAACATCATGATTACGGAAGTTTAAATAAGCATAATTCTTTTATTTCATATTTAATTTCCTTTATTTTATATTTAATTGCACTTCTAATTATCGCACTTTTATTTATTGTTATTTTATCGCACTTTTAATTATCGTACTTTTTAATTATCGCAATTTAATTTTATCGCATTTTTATTATTCGCAATTTTATTATCGTTATTTACTTTACGCTTTAATTTAAAGTCTTGTATTTATTTTATATTTTACATTAGGTTTTAACTGCGACTAAAGTTTTAAAATCGACAAACCGGTCATTAAACGGTAAAAACCCCTCTTTATAATAATAATATTACTTATATATATATTTGTATTTTTATAAAAGTAAACTAATATAGCGTTGAGCTTTGCTTAAAGATCTCCCTGTGGAACGAACCGGACTTACTAAAAACTACACTACTGTACGATTAGGTACACTGCCTATAAGTGTTGTAGCAAGGTTTAAGTATATCCATTCTATAAATAAATAAATATCTTGTGTAAAATTGTATCGTATTTAATAGTATTTTCTGCTAAAATTTAATAGTATTTTATACCCCTCTGCTTTGACATCAAGTATTTTTGGCGCCGCTGCCGGGGATTATCTTAAAAACCTGAAGCGCAACGCTAATATAAAAAAAAAAAAAAAAGATTTTTATCTACTTTTATTAAAAGTCGTTTTTGTAAAAATTACGTTTTAATTATTGAAAAATATAAAAAGAAAAACAAAAATATAAGTATTTTTAGGATTTTGTTAAATATTTAAGTTTTATAAGTTTCTTTATCTTTATTTTAATTTATAAAAATATAAATTTTATTAAAAATCGTTTATTTAAACTAAAAACAAAAAAAAAAGAAAATAAAAAAAAAAAATAAAGAAAAACGCGTAAAAAGTGAAACCTGTCAACTGTTTTTCTGAACCCCGCGACTCGCGGGGTTTTCCTCTTTATTTGCCGCGACTCGCGGAGGGTTTCTGACACACGGACAAAACCCTAATCAAGCATTGATTACGGGGTTTTAATTATTATTATTATTATTTAACTTAATTATTATTATTATTATTATTAATTTTAGTTTTATTTTTACTTTTTACTTTATATTTATGTATTTTGTTTAATTAGTTTTATTAAAATTGTAAAATTAGTAGTTTTATAAAATAAATAATATAAAAATAATATTTTTATAAAAATTGTACTTTTTACAACTTTTTGTATATTTTTATATTTTGTACCTTTTTAATCGTTGTAGCGTAATATTTGTATTTTTTTAGCTCATATTTAATTTTAAACTTAGTTTTTGCTATAGTTATTTTTACTCCTAGATTTTTAGGCTTTGCCGTAAAATTCCTTAAGTGCTTTTTCTTTAGACTAAGATTTAGGTGCTTTAGAATTTTGCGACGCCTTTTTAAGTTTTAGTTTCTTTTTAAGTTATTTCCATTTGGGATTTAGTTTTTCCTGTAAGCTTTAATATTTTTAGACCTTTTACTATGTATCAATTATCATTCCAATTAGTAATTTCAATTTGCGATTATAATTTTAAGTTAGTTGTAGTAATAAGGTTAGGTTAGTTAAGTATTTTTAAGGTTTTTTTTTTTAAGTTTCTTTTATTTTTCCGTCACCTTTTATTTTTCAACCATTTTTTTTTCTTTTTCGACCTTTTGCGACGAACTCTCTTTTCCTCTCTTATTTCTCGCCATTCTAGTTTTTAGGACTTAGAATTTTATTCTACTTCTTATCTAAATTTCTAAAAATTACGAAAATTTATTTTGAGTGGTTAAATTAATAGACATCAAAATTTTCTGGTTCGTAGTAATAGTTGGATTTGTACGTGGACCGGGTTATTGGAGCCAAACAGTCCTCAATTATATTGAGACCAAACGAATCCTGCCCCTCTGCTGCATCTTTTGGCTATTCGAAACGTGGGCAAAATCAGAAAAGTCTATTGATTGGATAACTTATTATAATTTTTCTTTCCTTTTAAAAACTAATAGGATATTCTGTGAATGCACCGAGCAAGACGTTCATCACCTTTTGTACGTTCACCACCTGTAACTCGATCAAGACATCGTTTAACAAATATAACCGCCGTTGATTTTTCTTTAGAATCGTCATCCAGTCGACCAAGTACTTCAGTCCAAATTTCCGATAATCCATTTTTTGAACCCAACCTCACAATTGAGAATCCAGAAAATATTCAGGAACGGTTCATAGATCCTGAACCATTAAACTTTCCTCCGGAACCACCAATCATTCAAACAGAGATTGTTGAGGAACGAACTATTAAATCAGAATCATTCAGTGATACCGAGTCAACAAATTCAATTATGGAGAATCTGGAACCTTTAAGTATGGAAGACCGAATGAGAGCTAAACGCACTGGCCAAGGTCACGCAATTACCCATCCAGACATTAATGCGCCAGACTATGAAATCAAAGGACAAATTCTACACATGGTGACTAATCAATGCCAATTTAGTGGTGCACCGAAGGAAGATCCAAATGAACATCTACGTACCTTTAATAGGATCTGCACACTATTTAAAATACGAGAAGTGGAGGATGAACAGATATATCTCATGTTATTTCCCTGGACTTTAAAGGGAGAAGCCAAAGATTGGTTGGAATCGTTACCTGAAGGGGCGATTGATACATGGGATGTTTTAATTGATAAATTTCTTAAACAATTCTTTCCTGCATCTAAAGCCGTAAGACTTCAAGCAGAAATTGTTACGTTCACACAAAAGCCAAATGAAACTCTATATGAGGCGTGGACAAGATATGGAAAGTTGTTAAGAGGATGTCCGCAACATGGTTTAGACACTTGTCAAATAGTACAAATATTCTACCGAGGATGCGACATCACTACAAGAAAAGACATAGATATAGCAGCTGGTGGCTCTATTATGAAGAAAACCGAAACTGATGCTTACAAAATTATTGATAATACTGCTTCCCACTCACATGAGTGGCATCAAGAAAAAGACATCATTAGATCATCTAAAGCAGCTAGAGCCGATTCTAGCCATGACTTAGATTCCATTTCCGCAAAGATAGATGCTTTCGAGAGACGAATGGAAAAGATGACTAAAGATATTCATGCTATACGAATTAGTTGTGAGCAGTGTGGAGGACCACATTTGACAAAAGATTGTCTCAATATTGAATTAACAATGGAACAAAGAGAGAATATTTCATACATCAACCAAAGGCCTGGAAATAATTATCAGAATAATTATCAACCGCCAAGACCGATTTACAATCAAAACCAGAATTATAACCGAAATATTCCATACAACAACCAACAAGGTCCTAGCAATCAACAAGTATCCAATAATACTTACAATCAGCAAAGACCGAATTTTCAAAACAAACCACCACAACAAACCGATGATAAAAAGCCGAATTTAGAAGATATGATGACGAAGCTAGTTGAAACTCAAACGCAGTTTTTCACATCTCAAAAACAAACCAATGAACAAAATGCTCAAGCATTTAGAAATCAACAAGCTTCTATTCAAAATCTGGAACAAGAAGTAAGTAACCTAGCAAGGTTAATAGGTGAAAGAAAACCGGGAAGTTTACCTAGCGATACAAATACTAACCCCCGGAATGAAACAGCTAAAGCTATTACCACAAGAAGTGGTACAACACTTAAACCACCTGAAATACCTATAACTTCTGATGAAACTATTCCTACTCCACAAGAACCACAACCTGATCAAGATAAGGAAAAAGAACCGGTAGTTGAAAAGGTTAATGAAGATAACACAGTTAAGGATAAACCTTATGTTAAACCATATCAACCACCACTTCCTTACCCGAGTAAAATGAAGAAGGAAAAACTTGAAGCCGAGCAATCCAAATTCTTGGATATGTTTAAACAGATAAATGTAAATCTTCCTTTCATTGATGTGATTTCAGGAATGCCAAGGTATGCTAAATTCTTGAAAGATCTAATCACGAATAGAAGGAAAATGGAAGAACTCTCGGCTGTTACTATGAATGCTAATTGTTCAGCAGTGCTGTTGAATAAGATACCAGAAAAACTATCTGATCCAGGAAGTTTCACAATTCCATGTTTTCTGGGTAGTCTTAGTTCAATAGAAGCATTGGCTGATTTAGGTGCTAGTATAAATCTAATGCCGTATTCACTATACGCTAAACTAGACCTTGGGGAATTAAAACCAACCAGAATAAGCATACAACTAGCCGATAGATCAATAAAATATCCTAGAGGGATAATGGAGAACATGCTAGTTAAAGTTGGTACTTTAGTATTTCCAGTAGATTTTGTTGTTTTGGACATGGAAGAAGATTCTCAAGTTCCTCTCATATTAGGAAGACCATTCTTAAACACGGCTAAAGCAATGATAGACGTGTTCGGTAAGAAACTGACCCTAAGTATAGAGGATGAGAGTGTTACCTTTTCAGTTGATAGAGCAATGCAACAACCACAATCTGCAGATGATACATGTTATTATATTCAAACTATAGATGCACATGCAGAATTATTAGAAGAATTTCCAGAATTACAAGGAACAGGAGAATGTTCTTTAGGAGAAGGAAATGAACCAATTGATGAGGCTGAAATGTTAGCTACACTTATAGCTAATGGATATGAACCAACAACAGAAGAAATTCAAATGCTAAAAGAAGAAGACAGATATCGATATAAATCATCGATAGAAGAACCTCCGAAATTAGAGTTAAAGCCACTTCCAAACCATTTGGAATACGCTTATTTACATGGTGAATCTGAATTACCTGTAATAATATCGTCTTCTCTTACTGAAAATGAGAAATCACAACTCATTTCTGTGTTGAAAGCTCATAAACCAGCCATTGCATGGAAGATTCATGATATTAAAGGAATAAGTCCTTCGTATTGCACACATAAAATTCTTATGGAAGAAGGTCATAAAACGTATGTGCAACGTCAACGAAGACTAAATCCTAATATGCAAGATGTAGTTAAGAAAGAGATTATTAAACTGCTAGATGCAGGTTTGATATATCCAATTTCTGATAGTCCATGGGTAAGCCCAGTTCAATGCGTGCCTAAGAAGGGTGGCATGACTGTCATTACAAATGAGAAAAATGAGCTTATTCCTACTAGGACTGTAACAGGATGGCGTGTATGTATTGATTATAGAAAATTAAATGACGCCACCAGAAAAGATCACTTTCCCTTACCTTTCATAGATCAAATGTTGGAAAGATTAGCCGGAAATAGTTACTATTGTTTTCTAGATGGATTTTCCGGATATTTTCAAATTCCAATAGCACCCGAAGATCAAGAGAAAACCACATTCACGTGCCCTTATGGTACTTTTGCTTACAAAAGAATGCCATTTGGACTTTGCAACGCCCCTGCAACCTTTCAAAGGTGTATGATGGCGATTTTTCATGACATGATAGAAGAATGCATGGAAGTATTCATGGATGACTTTTCAGTCTTCGGTGATACATTTAAATCATGTCTAGTAAATCTGGAACGAATGCTAATTAGATGCGAAAAATCAAATCTAGTACTTAATTGGGAGAAATGCCATTTCATGGTTAAAGAAGGCATCGTTCTTGGACATAAAATTTCAAAAGAAGGAATTGAAGTGGATAGAGCTAAAGTAGATGTAATTGCTAAACTTCCACATCCCACCAATGTTAGAGGAGTTAGGAGTTTTCTAGGGCATGCCGGTTTTTACCGACGTTTCATAAAAGATTTTTCTAAAATTGCCACTCCTATGAATAAACTCCTAGAAAAGGATGCGCCATTCATCTTTTCAGATGAATGTATCAAATCTTTTAATATTCTTAAAGAAAAACTCACTAATGCGCCGATCATGATAACACCAAATTGGAATCTACCATTTGAACTAATGTGCGATGCAAGTGATTTTGCAATGGGAGCCGTTTTAGGACAAAGGATTGAAAAACGATTTCAACCTATATATTATGCTAGTAAGACATTACAAGGAGCACAAACGAACTATACAACTACTGAAAAAGAACTCCTTGCTATTGTCTTTGCTTTTGACAAATTTCGATCATATCTAGTTCTAGCAAAAACGGTGGTCTATACCGACCATTCTGCTCTTAGATACCTATTTTCAAAACAAGATGCTAAACCAAGATTAATCCGTTGGATCTTACTCTTACAAGAGTTTGATATTGAAATCCGAGATAAAAAAGGAGCAGAAAATCTCGCCGCTGATCATCTTTCTCGTCTTGAAAATCCCGAATTAGAAGTTCTGAATGAATCGGCCATACAAGACAACTTTCCTGATGAATATCTATTGAAGATAGATTATAAAGAAATCCCATGGTTTGCAGACTATGCAAACTACTTAGTTTGTGGATTCCTTGAAAAAGGATTATCGTACCAAAGACGAAAGAAATTCTTCAGTGATATAAAACACTATTTCTGGGAAGATCCACATTTGTTTAAAAGTTGTCCCGATGGAATAATACGCCGATGTGTATTTGGAGATGAAGCTAGTAAAATATTAAACCATTGTCACACAGGACCAACAGGAGGGCATTATGGGCCTCAACTAACAGCAAGAAAAGTTTATGAAGCTGGATTCTATTGGCCTACAATTTACAAAGACGCACACCTTCTTTGCAAATCCTGTGATGCATGTCAAAGGGCCGGAAGAATAAGTCAACGTGATGAAATGCCACAAAATGTCATCCAAGTATGTGAAGTATTTGACATTTGGGGTATTGACTTTATGGGTCCATTTCCAAAATCTCATAATAATATATATATACTCGTAGCCATTGATTATGTATCTAAATGGGCGGAAGCACAAGCTCTCCCAACTAACGATGCACGAGTTGTAGTCAACTTTTTAAAACGTCTTTTTGCAAGGTTTGGAACACCGAGAGCTTTAATAAGTGATCGGGGTACTCATTTCTGTAATAATCAACTTGAGAAAGTTCTTAAAAGATATGGAGTAACTCATAAAATCTCCACCGCATATCATCCACAAACAAGTGGACAAGTTGAAAATACCAACCGAGCTTTAAAACGTATTCTAGAGAAAACCGTAGGATCAAATCCGAAGGAATGGTCCATTAAATTGGAGGATGCACTCTGGGCTTTTAGAACAGCCTACAAAACTCCAATTGGAACCACACCTTTTAGACTTGTTTATGGAAAAGCGTGTCATCTTCCAGTAGAAATTGAACACAAAGCATTTTGGGCTTTGAAGACATGTAATCTTGATTTACATGAAGCTGGACATCTACGATTAAGTCAACTAAACGAATTAGAAGAATTAAGACATGAAGCATACGAAAATTCGTTAATCTATAAAGAAAGAACGAAGAAATGGCATGATAAAAGAATCAGAAGTTCAAAAGAATTTAAAGAAGGAGACAGAGTTCTTCTTTTCAATTCACGATTCAAGCTATTTCCTGGAAAATTGAAATCAAGATGGTCTGGACCATTCATAGTCAAAAGAGTTTTCCCATACGGAACAATAGAATTAATAAATTCAAAAGGGATTGAATTTAAAGTTAATGGTCACAGAGTTAAACATTACATACATGGTCCGATGGAAGTCGACAACGAAGTTAATCACAATTTCGACACCACAGCTAACTAAGTGTGGGGAGAATCAAGTCTTTAAAGGATAATATGAATTTCTGTTAGAGTTAGATTGTCTGTTTTCGTATAGTTCTCGAAAATGGAACACGTATGGTCTTTCCCTAGCAGACCCTAAAGAACTAGTCTTCTCCCCCCATTCTGAATTTTTATTTTTTTTAGGTTTTTACAAAATGAAGACTGCCTGTGAACTAAACCATGGTCTAATGCTACACGCTTTGATCACTAAACGTAATAATGACATACTCCCGAGTGAATTAGTATCAGTAATCAGAGAAAGAATGGACGGAGTTAGAAAAGGATCCAGATGCGAAGATAATAAGTTACAATTTGGTAAAGGAAAATCAAAATCCGCAGCGAAAAGAAGAGCACGACACCTAGAAAAATGTCACAAATGCGGAAAATGGTCACATGGAGGTAAATGTTCAAATAATCAAACCTATTCAAATACCGAATTTGTTACTTTATGCAGAGACGGACCGTTCATATGTTTAGAAGAAAAGACAATGAATGCTAGAGGTTACGCCTATGTAGCCATGGAAGACCAATTAAACCGACTATCTTATGAATATAATAGATCATATAACTAAGAAATCTATTTCACAGGTATGTCTGTACAGTTTTTATTTTTATTTTTATTTTTAACCTTTTGATAATAAACGCTAATTTGTTCGCTAAAAAGTATTAAATTGGTATTAAATAAAATTAGGTTTGGCGACCGAAATTATTGATATCCTTCAAAAATTTATTACATCACTGCGAAATTTAACGTTTATTCTTAAGGTATAAATATCTTTAATCAATCAACCCAAAATATTTCAAAAATTCGTCATGAGTTAAATTAGGTCTTGGAACCGAAATTACTTTACCGAAAAGAGGGGCGCATATTTTTGATAATATTTGACTGATTAAAGTGGGATAAAAAGACAAAAAGATTTTTAAATTTATTTTTACCACGTTTTTAATCTTAATATTTAAATCTTAAATTAATATTGTAAACTTTGTAAAAACAATATTTTTAAAATTATAAATATTTGAAAAATTAATATAAGTTTGGTATGAATTTATAAATTTTTAAATTAAGTTTGGTGTGAATTTTTAATTTTAATTTTGAATTTTATATTTAAGTTGTGTGAATTTAAAAACAAAAATTTACTTTATCTCATTAAGTTAAAAATATGATTTTTAAAATTCGTCGTAAGTTGAAGACTAGGTCTTTGAACCGAAATTGCTTTACCCGAGGGAGGGACGAGAACTTTTATTATCATTATTTTTAATCTTATTGATTTAAAGTATGCCAAAAACATTGAAAAAACCCAAAAATCTTAGCTTTTAAAACAATCGCTACAAAAAGACAAATTTTAAAATTTTGTCGAGGGACGGACTAGGACATCGATCCGAAACGACCTCGTCCTAAATAACAAGGGAAACAAAATTTTAAAATTAATTTCTTAATTGTTTTATAAGTTAAAGATTATAAAAAAAAAAAAAAAAAAAAAAAATAAAAAAAAAAATAACTCCGCGACTCGCGGAGTTTTAAGTACAAACCTCCGCGACTCGCGGAGGGACCAAATTACAGAAAAAAAATAAAACAGCTGCACACGATCAGTCACTCCCACACACATAAAACACAGAAAAAAAAAACTGCGAAAAAGAGCTCGAGAAAACCCACGAAAATCATCCCAAAAACTCGATTTTTCACCGTTAATCTTCAAATTTTTCACTACAATCATGTTGAGAAGGATGATATCTAGGAACTACTCAAGAAAACAGGTACAATTACACCCCAAATCACCTTTAAATCCGAATTTTAGTGTGTTCTTGAGCATATTTTCATAATTTGAATTTTGTTAATATTTAGTGTAATTAGTGTTAAATTGTTAGTATATTATGCATGTATAACCTAGATTGATGCTTGTTAACATGATTTGAAGCCAAAAACTTCAAAATCTTTAGAATCTAGGGTTTGTGTTCTTGAGCAATTTGGGGCTTTTTGATATAAACAGGTTATGGCCGATTTTTGTCATGAATTGTTGCTAAATTGAGTAGTGTAACATGTCTAGGTAGTTAAATGATCAAAACTTTGAGCCTAAACATGATTTTGAGAATTAAAGTGGACTTTTTCAAGTCCAAAATTCATGAACTTGATTTTTGAAAGATAATGCCATTTGAGACTTGTTTATTTGCTAGTAATGATTATTTTGACATGTTATTTGAATTGAATGCTTATGAACTTGGCGAAAATTTTCATATATGATTATTTGAAAAAGTGTAGATTTGATAAAAATGTGAAAATAAGCTTAAGTTTGATATAAATTAATAATGTCATTGTAATTATTTTGATTGATGATTTTGCTGACACTAATGCATATTTGGATGCACAAAATTTGTGTTTGATGTGTTTTGCAGAATGAAAGGGGTGAATCTTCATCCCAAGCCCGCCATGCTCCTGCTGAGAACTTGGAACAACAGGAGGTAGATAACTACTACAAGCAGGATGTACCTCATCCAGTCATGACCTTTTCAGATATGCACTTGGAACAGTTGCACCCGAACCTGCGATTTGACAGACTTTGGATAGATTATCCAAAATATCAACGGGGTTTGCATACTCTTCATTCCAAGGTTGTTGAGGTACCAAGGGTCATAGAATGGGGACCCTTGGAAGCTGTAGAATTGGCCGGGCCAATTAGGGAATTACTGGTACAGAGGTATGGTAATTCTTCTTTTAATGACTGGATATGTTTATTCACCATACGCAGACCTGTATATAAAGTATGGTGTGAAGAGTTGTTATGTAGTATAGAGTTGAATGATCGGGTAGCTAGTTTAACCGATCGTTCTTTTATTAGATTTTTGTTAGGCGGTTCGATGCGCCACATGTCTTTACTGGACATGGCTCAGGCTTTACGTATATATACGCCTGAGGAGTTAGCGTCTGCCGATTGTAGAGGATTGATACTAAACGGTAGGAAAATAGATGAGAATTTTGATACACACGGTGTGTGGAGTCAAATGACAAGCCACCACCGTTTCAAAGGGGGAAACTACTCTTATTTGGATATAGATAGAGCCGAATTAAGAGTAATACATAGGTTTTTAGCTAATTCGATTACACAAAGGGGTAAAAACAAAGAAAAGGTAAATGAACAAGATTTGTTTTACCATATGTGTATTCGAGACCCACACAGCGCTGTAAGTATACCATATTGTGTGGGTTATTATTTATCAGCTATGGTTCGAGGGATGCGTCCACATAGCATAATAGGAGGTGGTATTTTTATTACTTTGATTGGTGAATATCTCGGTGTGGATATAAGTCGGGGGGGATTATTAGTAGAAGAGCCGGAACCCCGCGACACTATAGGTTTAAATGTATACCATGGTGCGAAAGTGTTGAAGCGGCGAAATAACGCCGCAGTACGATACAATGGTAGACATCCACAGGTAGAGAGAAACCAGGAACAAGGTAATGTAGGAGGGGGGCAATAAATGCATAGGTTTATAGCTTCTCAGGAATACGAAAATGCTAGACAGAGAGCATTTGAAGATTGGCAAGTTCATCAGAACCAGATCATAGCGCATTGCCAACATATAGGTAGAAACTATATTCCTACACCGAAACCCGTCTTCCCTCCTTGGTCGATAGAGATGCAGCCACCATATCCTACGTATGACCCTGCCGAGGCATTCTATAGCACTTATGGTTATGCGTGGAACCCCTATTGGTACCAATATCATCCTTAGTTTACTTATTTTTATTTTTATTTTGTAATTTGTAAGTATTGATATGTTTAATATTTTTTGTTAATATTGTAATCATTTTTATAATTATCTAACTTTTATTCTTAGATTTTAATAATTTTTGAATGTGGGGTAATAAACCAAACTTCAAAAATATGTATATATGTTTGCAGTTTATCTTATGTACACAACAGGGTAAAACAACGCATTTTCAAAGACTGGCATTAAGTTCAGCAAAAGCAAGTAATTTTGACGACAAAGATGCAAAATATATGTGAAATAACAACAAGACGGAATGAACAAATGATGTGCACCATTTATCATTCAGCAAACAAACGCCAATATATTTGGAAACTTTGGTAAAAATTTAATCATTTTCACACAAATCACCCTCAATAATTTAAATTGTTACTGATTTCTTGCAAATGAGGGCATTGCAAGATCTTAAGTGTGGGAAGGGGTTAAATTCTTTCGGATTTTAAAATTTTTATATTAAACACTTGGTTACCATTAAAAATACTAGTAAAGCAGTAGTTGTATTAGAATCTAGTGCTCTCTGATAAAAAAGAACAGCCCTAGTCTTATATACTGACTACCCAATTCTAGTAAAATTTTTCAAAATTTTCAATTAAATGAATTCAAAATCATGTTTATACATATTTATGAACGATAAAACTAGGTTTCAAACACCGAAATTATTGTTACCTCGGAAAGGACATAAATTGAGAAACAAACTAAAATGTTAAAATTCATTTAAAATGGAATAGAGGACGATAAAAAGAAAAATAAAAAGCCAAGTGTGGGAAAATTTACCAAGATATTTTTAACATATGCCACATATATCTGTAACCAATAACTGAAAATACTTTTGCTTTGAACTAAACTAAACTGTTTTACCCGATGAAAGAAAAGAAGAGATGGATCTACACGATGAATCAATTCCATCACTAAAAGGAAGTAAAGTCTTCCGAAAAAGACACGCGCTTCTTGATTTAGGTCATGAAGTTGTCGTCCAGACCAGCTGTAGGTTGACGAAAAATCTAGAAAAGTCATCACTAAAATCAGCAGGAAATCCACGGACCTCAGCATTAAACAGGGTCGCCAAGTGGTCAGATTTATCCTAACCATGAGAAGGATTTATCTCGTACAATGGGGAGGCACCGTGCAAATTAGCTGGATAAGACTAATGAATCAGATCCCCAGAAAGGATAATCTCCTTAAAGATTAAAAATCAGCTTTTAAGCCTGATATTACTCAATCCTTGAGATTGACCTTAAAGATTGAGAATTACAAACTCATGGAATTCAATGATATCTAAACTCGAGCTTAAACGAAAAAATATTTTGATCAAAATTATAAACCGATTTGCTTTCTGAAAACCCTATTTTCAATGCGTTCATTACCATTAAACGTAAAATCCTAGGAATTCACCTGGAATTCATTAGGTCACCTGAATTAAATCGGGTGTCAACCGTAAGAACGGTGGTTGCATAGCATGGTCAAAGACAGGACTTTGTGCCAAACCGAAAAATTATAAGGGTGAGCTTTACTATTGCTCCTACCAAGAATAGTAATTGCGTCCGACACGTTATAGACCATAATCAAAAGCATGTCACGGGACATTGCCTTAACAGTTGCTTGTTCAACGCTTTCCTTTACAACCGGACGGTAGTTTGCCGAAAGGTAATATACGGAACAAGTAAACTGGACGTGTTGCTTTCCAAATACAAGGTTAGCAAGTGGGTGACACAAAACCGCAAGTTTTGAGCTAAAATTTTCAAATCTGAAACCCACCAAACCCACAAAAATATTTTGCAAACACCGGTAAAGGGTTATTCCGGAAAACTTATCTAGGGTAAAAACTAGATTTAATTTTCAAAAGATCAAATGTTTTCATAAAGATCCAATTTACTTAATGGATCTAAATTTTTATAGTCATGTGGGACTGTAAACCATATCGTTACTACCATTGTTTATACCGCCGTATAGAAATCACTGATGTACAAAGTGTGAAGAATAAAGAAGTGATTCTAGTATTTCAAGACAATATTGCTTGAGGACAAGCAACGCTCAAGTGTGGGAATATTTGATAATGCTAAAAACGAACATATATTTCATAGCATTATTCCTCAAGAAAGACAAGCTTTTAGTTGCAATTGTTCTATTTACAAGTGATATTCGTTTAAATAATAAAAGGTGAAGACAAAAGACAGATTCGACGATTTGAAGACGCAAACGACCAAAAAGCTCAAAAGAACAAAAGACAATCAAAAAGGTTCCAATTATTGATAAGAAACGTCTCGAAATCACAAGAGTACAAGATTCAAAACGCAAAGTACAAGATATTAAATTGTACGCGAGGACGTTCGAAAATCCGGAACCGGGACTAGAGTCAATTCTTAACGCTCGACGCAACGGACTAAAAATTACAAGTTAACTATGTATATAAATATAATATAATATATAATTAATTATATTAATTATATATATATTATATATATATATTTAAAACCGTCGGCAGCAGGAAACTCCAAGGGTGTAAACTGAAAATACCTCTCCGCGACTCGCGGAGTTTGAAGGCTATTTGGCCGCGAGTCGCGGAGCCCCAAAAATCATTCCTGGCTATAAATCAACCCGAATTCTGATCAAAAACATCATCATTTTTTTCTTCTCTTCATACGAAGTAATATATATTTATATTTATAATTTATATTTTAATTTTAATTATAATTCTAATAATAAGGGTATGTTAGCGAATGTTGTAAGGGTGTAAGTCGAAATTCTGTCCGTGTAACGCTACGCTATTTTTAATCATTGTAAGTTATGTTCAACCTTTTTATATTAATGTCTCGTAGCTAAGTTATTATTATGCTTATTTAAAACGAAGTAATCATGATGTTAGGCTAATTACTAAAATTGGGTAATTGGGCTTTGTACCATAATTGGGGTTTGAACAAAAGAACGACACTTGTGGAAACTAGACTATGGGCTATTAATGGGCTTTATATTTGTTTAACTAAATGAAAGTTTGTTAATGTTAATATAAAGATTTACAATTGGGCGTCCCTATAAATTACCATATACACTCGATCGGACACGATGGGCGGGGTATTTATATGTACGAATAATCGTTCATTTAACCGGACACGGGAATGGATTAATAGCCACTAGAATAATTAAAACAGGGGTGAAATTACATTCAAGGGTAATTGGTGTAATTGTTAACAAAGTAGTAAAACCTTGGTTTACACGCAGTCGATAACCTGGTGTATTCATTAAACAAAGTATTAAAACCTTGTTACAATTCGAATCCCCAATTAGTTGGAATATTTATCTTCGGGTATAATAATAATTTGACAAGGACACTTGCAATTTATATTTATGACTGATGGACTGTTATGGACAAAAACCAGACGGACATATTGAATAATCCAGGACAAAGGACAATTAACCCATGGGCATAAAACTAAAATCAACACGTCAAACATCATGATTACGGAAGTTTAAATAAGCATAATTCTTTTATTTCATATTTAATTTCCTTTATTTTATATTTAATTGCACTTCTAATTATCGCACTTTTATTTATTGTTATTTTATCGCACTTTTAATTATCGTACTTTTTAATTATCGCAATTTAATTTTATCGCATTTTTATTATTCGCAATTTTATTATCGTTATTTACTTTACGCTTTAATTTAAAGTCTTGTATTTATTTTATATTTTACATTAGGTTTTAACTGCGACTAAAGTTTTAAAATCGACAAACCGGTCATTAAACGGTAAAAACCCCTCTTTATAATAATAATATTACTTATATATATATTTGTATTTTTATAAAAGTAAACTAATATAGCGTTGAGCTTTGCTTAAAGATCTCCCTGTGGAACGAACCGGACTTACTAAAAACTACACTACTGTACGATTAGGTACACTGCCTATAAGTGTTGTAGCAAGGTTTAAGTATATCCATTCTATAAATAAATAAATATCTTGTGTAAAATTGTATCGTATTTAATAGTATTTTCTGCTAAAATTTAATAGTATTTTATACCCCTCTGCTTTGACATCAAGTATTTTTGGCGCCGCTGCCGGGGATTATCTTAAAAACCTGAAGCGCAACGCTAATATAAAAAAAAAAAAAAAAAGATTTTTATCTACTTTTATTAAAAGTCGTTTTTGTAAAAATTACGTTTTAATTATTGAAAAATATAAAAAGAAAAACAAAAATATAAGTATTTTTAGGATTTTGTTAAATATTTAAGTTTTATAAGTTTCTTTATCTTTATTTTAATTTATAAAAATATAAATTTTATTAAAAATCGTTTATTTAAACTAAAAACAAAAAAAAAAGAAAATAAAAAAAAAAATAAAGAAAAACGCGTAAAAAGTGAAACCTGTCAACTGTTTTTCTGAACCCCGCGACTCGCGGGGTTTTCCTCTTTATTTGCCGCGACTCGCGGAGGGTTTCTGACACACGGACAAAACCCTAATCAAGCATTGATTACGGGGTTTTAATTATTATTATTATTATTTAACTTAATTATTATTATTATTATTATTAATTTTAGTTTTATTTTTACTTTTTACTTTATATTTATGTATTTTGTTTAATTAGTTTTATTAAAATTGTAAAATTAGTAGTTTTATAAAATAAATAATATAAAAATAATATTTTTATAAAAATTGTACTTTTTACAACTTTTTGTATATTTTTATATTTTGTACCTTTTTAATCGTTGTAGCGTAATATTTGTATTTTTTTAGCTCATATTTAATTTTAAACTTAGTTTTTGCTATAGTTATTTTTACTCCTAGATTTTTAGGCTTTGCCGTAAAATTCCTTAAGTGCTTTTTCTTTAGACTAAGATTTAGGTGCTTTAGAATTTTGCGACGCCTTTTTAAGTTTTAGTTTCTTTTTAAGTTATTTCCATTTGGGATTTAGTTTTTCCTGTAAGCTTTAATATTTTTAGACCTTTTACTATGTATCAATTATCATTCCAATTAGTAATTTCAATTTGCGATTATAATTTTAAGTTAGTTGTAGTAATAAGGTTAGGTTAGTTAAGTATTTTTAAGGTTTTTTTTTTTAAGTTTCTTTTATTTTTCCGTCACCTTTTATTTTTCAACCATTTTTTTTTCTTTTTCGACCTTTTGCGACGAACTCTCTTTTCCTCTCTTATTTCTCGCCATTCTAGTTTTTAGGACTTAGAATTTTATTCTACTTCTTATCTAAATTTCTAAAAATTACGAAAATTTATTTTGAGTGGTTAAATTAATAGACATCAAAATTTTCTGGTTCGTAGTAATAGTTGGATTTGTACGTGGACCGGGTTATTGGAGCCAAACAGTCCTCAATTATATTGAGACCAAACGAATCCTGCCCCTCTGCTGCATCTTTTGGCTATTCGAAACGTGGGCAAAATCAGAAAAGTCTATTGATTGGATAACTTATTATAATTTTTCTTTCCTTTTAAAAACTAATAGGATATTCTGTGAATGCACCGAGCAAGACGTTCATCACCTTTTGTACGTTCACCACCTGTAACTCGATCAAGACATCGTTTAACAAATATAACCGCCGTTGATTTTTCTTTAGAATCGTCATCCAGTCGACCAAGTACTTCAGTCCAAATTTCCGATAATCCATTTTTTGAACCCAACCTCACAATTGAGAATCCAGAAAATATTCAGGAACGGTTCATAGATCCTGAACCATTAAACTTTCCTCCGGAACCACCAATCATTCAAACAGAGATTGTTGAGGAACGAACTATTAAATCAGAATCATTCAGTGATACCGAGTCAACAAATTCAATTATGGAGAATCTGGAACCTTTAAGTATGGAAGACCGAATGAGAGCTAAACGCACTGGCCAAGGTCACGCAATTACCCATCCAGACATTAATGCGCCAGACTATGAAATCAAAGGACAAATTCTACACATGGTGACTAATCAATGCCAATTTAGTGGTGCACCGAAGGAAGATCCAAATGAACATCTACGTACCTTTAATAGGATCTGCACACTATTTAAAATACGAGAAGTGGAGGATGAACAGATATATCTCATGTTATTTCCCTGGACTTTAAAGGGAGAAGCCAAAGATTGGTTGGAATCGTTACCTGAAGGGGCGATTGATACATGGGATGTTTTAATTGATAAATTTCTTAAACAATTCTTTCCTGCATCTAAAGCCGTAAGACTTCAAGCAGAAATTGTTACGTTCACACAAAAGCCAAATGAAACTCTATATGAGGCGTGGACAAGATATGGAAAGTTGTTAAGAGGATGTCCGCAACATGGTTTAGACACTTGTCAAATAGTACAAATATTCTACCGAGGATGCGACATCACTACAAGAAAAGACATAGATATAGCAGCTGGTGGCTCTATTATGAAGAAAACCGAAACTGATGCTTACAAAATTATTGATAATACTGCTTCCCACTCACATGAGTGGCATCAAGAAAAAGACATCATTAGATCATCTAAAGCAGCTAGAGCCGATTCTAGCCATGACTTAGATTCCATTTCCGCAAAGATAGATGCTTTCGAGAGACGAATGGAAAAGATGACTAAAGATATTCATGCTATACGAATTAGTTGTGAGCAGTGTGGAGGACCACATTTGACAAAAGATTGTCTCAATATTGAATTAACAATGGAACAAAGAGAGAATATTTCATACATCAACCAAAGGCCTGGAAATAATTATCAGAATAATTATCAACCGCCAAGACCGATTTACAATCAAAACCAGAATTATAACCGAAATATTCCATACAACAACCAACAAGGTCCTAGCAATCAACAAGTATCCAATAATACTTACAATCAGCAAAGACCGAATTTTCAAAACAAACCACCACAACAAACCGATGATAAAAAGCCGAATTTAGAAGATATGATGACGAAGCTAGTTGAAACTCAAACGCAGTTTTTCACATCTCAAAAACAAACCAATGAACAAAATGCTCAAGCATTTAGAAATCAACAAGCTTCTATTCAAAATCTGGAACAAGAAGTAAGTAACCTAGCAAGGTTAATAGGTGAAAGAAAACCGGGAAGTTTACCTAGCGATACAAATACTAACCCCCGGAATGAAACAGCTAAAGCTATTACCACAAGAAGTGGTACAACACTTAAACCACCTGAAATACCTATAACTTCTGATGAAACTATTCCTACTCCACAAGAACCACAACCTGATCAAGATAAGGAAAAAGAACCGGTAGTTGAAAAGGTTAATGAAGATAACACAGTTAAGGATAAACCTTATGTTAAACCATATCAACCACCACTTCCTTACCCGAGTAAAATGAAGAAGGAAAAACTTGAAGCCGAGCAATCCAAATTCTTGGATATGTTTAAACAGATAAATGTAAATCTTCCTTTCATTGATGTGATTTCAGGAATGCCAAGGTATGCTAAATTCTTGAAAGATCTAATCACGAATAGAAGGAAAATGGAAGAACTCTCGGCTGTTACTATGAATGCTAATTGTTCAGCAGTGCTGTTGAATAAGATACCAGAAAAACTATCTGATCCAGGAAGTTTCACAATTCCATGTTTTCTGGGTAGTCTTAGTTCAATAGAAGCATTGGCTGATTTAGGTGCTAGTATAAATCTAATGCCGTATTCACTATACGCTAAACTAGACCTTGGGGAATTAAAACCAACCAGAATAAGCATACAACTAGCCGATAGATCAATAAAATATCCTAGAGGGATAATGGAGAACATGCTAGTTAAAGTTGGTACTTTAGTATTTCCAGTAGATTTTGTTGTTTTGGACATGGAAGAAGATTCTCAAGTTCCTCTCATATTAGGAAGACCATTCTTAAACACGGCTAAAGCAATGATAGACGTGTTCGGTAAGAAACTGACCCTAAGTATAGAGGATGAGAGTGTTACCTTTTCAGTTGATAGAGCAATGCAACAACCACAATCTGCAGATGATACATGTTATTATATTCAAACTATAGATGCACATGCAGAATTATTAGAAGAATTTCCAGAATTACAAGGAACAGGAGAATGTTCTTTAGGAGAAGGAAATGAACCAATTGATGAGGCTGAAATGTTAGCTACACTTATAGCTAATGGATATGAACCAACAACAGAAGAAATTCAAATGCTAAAAGAAGAAGACAGATATCGATATAAATCATCGATAGAAGAACCTCCGAAATTAGAGTTAAAGCCACTTCCAAACCATTTGGAATACGCTTATTTACATGGTGAATCTGAATTACCTGTAATAATATCGTCTTCTCTTACTGAAAATGAGAAATCACAACTCATTTCTGTGTTGAAAGCTCATAAACCAGCCATTGCATGGAAGATTCATGATATTAAAGGAATAAGTCCTTCGTATTGCACACATAAAATTCTTATGGAAGAAGGTCATAAAACGTATGTGCAACGTCAACGAAGACTAAATCCTAATATGCAAGATGTAGTTAAGAAAGAGATTATTAAACTGCTAGATGCAGGTTTGATATATCCAATTTCTGATAGTCCATGGGTAAGCCCAGTTCAATGCGTGCCTAAGAAGGGTGGCATGACTGTCATTACAAATGAGAAAAATGAGCTTATTCCTACTAGGACTGTAACAGGATGGCGTGTATGTATTGATTATAGAAAATTAAATGACGCCACCAGAAAAGATCACTTTCCCTTACCTTTCATAGATCAAATGTTGGAAAGATTAGCCGGAAATAGTTACTATTGTTTTCTAGATGGATTTTCCGGATATTTTCAAATTCCAATAGCACCCGAAGATCAAGAGAAAACCACATTCACGTGCCCTTATGGTACTTTTGCTTACAAAAGAATGCCATTTGGACTTTGCAACGCCCCTGCAACCTTTCAAAGGTGTATGATGGCGATTTTTCATGACATGATAGAAGAATGCATGGAAGTATTCATGGATGACTTTTCAGTCTTCGGTGATACATTTAAATCATGTCTAGTAAATCTGGAACGAATGCTAATTAGATGCGAAAAATCAAATCTAGTACTTAATTGGGAGAAATGCCATTTCATGGTTAAAGAAGGCATCGTTCTTGGACATAAAATTTCAAAAGAAGGAATTGAAGTGGATAGAGCTAAAGTAGATGTAATTGCTAAACTTCCACATCCCACCAATGTTAGAGGAGTTAGGAGTTTTCTAGGGCATGCCGGTTTTTACCGACGTTTCATAAAAGATTTTTCTAAAATTGCCACTCCTATGAATAAACTCCTAGAAAAGGATGCGCCATTCATCTTTTCAGATGAATGTATCAAATCTTTTAATATTCTTAAAGAAAAACTCACTAATGCGCCGATCATGATAACACCAAATTGGAATCTACCATTTGAACTAATGTGCGATGCAAGTGATTTTGCAATGGGAGCCGTTTTAGGACAAAGGATTGAAAAACGATTTCAACCTATATATTATGCTAGTAAGACATTACAAGGAGCACAAACGAACTATACAACTACTGAAAAAGAACTCCTTGCTATTGTCTTTGCTTTTGACAAATTTCGATCATATCTAGTTCTAGCAAAAACGGTGGTCTATACCGACCATTCTGCTCTTAGATACCTATTTTCAAAACAAGATGCTAAACCAAGATTAATCCGTTGGATCTTACTCTTACAAGAGTTTGATATTGAAATCCGAGATAAAAAAGGAGCAGAAAATCTCGCCGCTGATCATCTTTCTCGTCTTGAAAATCCCGAATTAGAAGTTCTGAATGAATCGGCCATACAAGACAACTTTCCTGATGAATATCTATTGAAGATAGATTATAAAGAAATCCCATGGTTTGCAGACTATGCAAACTACTTAGTTTGTGGATTCCTTGAAAAAGGATTATCGTACCAAAGACGAAAGAAATTCTTCAGTGATATAAAACACTATTTCTGGGAAGATCCACATTTGTTTAAAAGTTGTCCCGATGGAATAATACGCCGATGTGTATTTGGAGATGAAGCTAGTAAAATATTAAACCATTGTCACACAGGACCAACAGGAGGGCATTATGGGCCTCAACTAACAGCAAGAAAAGTTTATGAAGCTGGATTCTATTGGCCTACAATTTACAAAGACGCACACCTTCTTTGCAAATCCTGTGATGCATGTCAAAGGGCCGGAAGAATAAGTCAACGTGATGAAATGCCACAAAATGTCATCCAAGTATGTGAAGTATTTGACATTTGGGGTATTGACTTTATGGGTCCATTTCCAAAATCTCATAATAATATATATATACTCGTAGCCATTGATTATGTATCTAAATGGGCGGAAGCACAAGCTCTCCCAACTAACGATGCACGAGTTGTAGTCAACTTTTTAAAACGTCTTTTTGCAAGGTTTGGAACACCGAGAGCTTTAATAAGTGATCGGGGTACTCATTTCTGTAATAATCAACTTGAGAAAGTTCTTAAAAGATATGGAGTAACTCATAAAATCTCCACCGCATATCATCCACAAACAAGTGGACAAGTTGAAAATACCAACCGAGCTTTAAAACGTATTCTAGAGAAAACCGTAGGATCAAATCCGAAGGAATGGTCCATTAAATTGGAGGATGCACTCTGGGCTTTTAGAACAGCCTACAAAACTCCAATTGGAACCACACCTTTTAGACTTGTTTATGGAAAAGCGTGTCATCTTCCAGTAGAAATTGAACACAAAGCATTTTGGGCTTTGAAGACATGTAATCTTGATTTACATGAAGCTGGACATCTACGATTAAGTCAACTAAACGAATTAGAAGAATTAAGACATGAAGCATACGAAAATTCTTTAATCTATAAAGAAAGAACGAAGAAATGGCATGATAAAAGAATCAGAAGTTCAAAAGAATTTAAAGAAGGAGACAGAGTTCTTCTTTTCAATTCACGATTCAAGCTATTTCCTGGAAAATTGAAATCAAGATGGTCTGGACCATTCATAGTCAAAAGAGTTTTCCCATACGGAACAATAGAATTAATAAATTCAAAAGGGATTGAATTTAAAGTTAATGGTCACAGAGTTAAACATTACATACATGGTCCGATGGAAGTCGACAACGAAGTTAATCACAATTTCGACACCACAGCTAACTAAGTGTGGGGAGAATCAAGTCTTTAAAGGATAATATGAATTTCTGTTAGAGTTAGATTGTCTGTTTTCGTATAGTTCTCGAAAATGGAACACGTATGGTCTTTCCCTAGCAGACCCTAAAGAACTAGTCTTCTCCCCCCATTCTGAATTTTTATTTTTTTTAGGTTTTTACAAAATGAAGACTGCCTGTGAACTAAACCATGGTCTAATGCTACACGCTTTGATCACTAAACGTAATAATGACATACTCCCGAGTGAATTAGTATCAGTAATCAGAGAAAGAATGGACGGAGTTAGAAAAGGATCCAGATGCGAAGATAATAAGTTACAATTTGGTAAAGGAAAATCAAAATCCGCAGCGAAAAGAAGAGCACGACACCTAGAAAAATGTCACAAATGCGGAAAATGGTCACATGGAGGTAAATGTTCAAATAATCAAACCTATTCAAATACCGAATTTGTTACTTTATGCAGAGACGGACCGTTCATATGTTTAGAAGAAAAGACAATGAATGCTAGAGGTTACGCCTATGCAGCCATGGAAGACCAATTAAACCGACTATCTTATGAATATAATAGATCATATAACTAAGAAATCTATTTCACAGGTATGTCTGTACAGTTTTTATTTTTATTTTTATTTTTAACCTTTTGATAATAAACGCTAATTTGTTCGCTAAAAAGTATTAAATTGGTATTAAATAAAATTAGGTTTGGCGACCGAAATTATTGATATCCTTCAAAAATTTATTACATCACTGCGAAATTTAACGTTTATTCTTAAGGTATAAATATCTTTAATCAATCAACCCAAAATATTTCAAAAATTCGTCATGAGTTAAATTAGGTCTTGGAACCGAAATTACTTTACCGAAAAGAGGGGCGCATATTTTTGATAATATTTGACTGATTAAAGTGGGATAAAAAGACAAAAAGATTTTTAAATTTATTTTTACCACGTTTTTAATCTTAATATTTAAATCTTAAATTAATATTGTAAACTTTGTAAAAACAATATTTTTAAAATTATAAATATTTGAAAAATTAATATAAGTTTGGTATGAATTTATAAATTTTTAAATTAAGTTTGGTGTGAATTTTTAATTTTAATTTTGAATTTTATATTTAAGTTGTGTGAATTTAAAAACAAAAATTTACTTTATCTCATTAAGTTAAAAATATGATTTTTAAAATTCGTCGTAAGTTGAAGACTAGGTCTTTGAACCGAAATTGCTTTACCCGAGGGAGGGACGAGAACTTTTATTATCATTATTTTTAATCTTATTGATTTAAAGTATGCCAAAAACATTGAAAAAACCCAAAAATCTTAGCTTTTAAAACAATCGCTACAAAAAGACAAATTTTAAAATTTTGTCGAGGGACGGACTAGGACATCGATCCGAAACGACCTCGTCCTAAATAACAAGGGAAACAAAATTTTAAAATTAATTTCTTAATTGTTTTATAAGTTAAAGATTATAAAAAAAAAAAAAAAAAAAAAAAAAAAAAAAAAAAAATAACTCCGCGACTCGCGGAGTTTTAAGTACAAACCTCCGCGACTCGCGGAGGGACCAAATTACAGAAAAAAAATAAAACAGCTGCACACGATCAGTCACTCCCACACACATAAAACACAGAAAAAAAAAACTGCGAAAAAGAGCTCGAGAAAACCCACGAAAATCATCCCAAAAACTCGATTTTTCACCGTTAATCTTCAAATTTTTCACTACAATCATGTTGAGAAGGATGATATCTAGGAACTACTCAAGAAAACAGGTACAATTACACCCCAAATCACCTTTAAATCCGAATTTTAGTGTGTTCTTGAGCATATTTTCATAATTTGAATTTTGTTAATATTTAGTGTAATTAGTGTTAAATTGTTAGTATATTATGCATGTATAACCTAGATTGATGCTTGTTAACATGATTTGAAGCCAAAAACTTCAAAATCTTTAGAATCTAGGGTTTGTGTTCTTGAGCAATTTGGGGCTTTTTGATATAAACAGGTTATGGCCGATTTTTGTCATGAATTGTTGCTAAATTGAGTAGTGTAACATGTCTAGGTAGTTAAATGATCAAAACTTTGAGCCTAAACATGATTTTGAGAATTAAAGTGGACTTTTTCAAGTCCAAAATTCATGAACTTGATTTTTGAAAGATAATGCCATTTGAGACTTGTTTATTTGCTAGTAATGATTATTTTGACATGTTATTTGAATTGAATGCTTATGAATTTGGCGAAAATTTTCATATATGATTATTTGAAAAAGTGTAGATTTGATAAAAATGTGAAAATAAGCTTAAGTTTGATATAAATTAATAATGTCATTGTAATTATTTTGATTGATGATTTTGCTGACACTAATGCATATTTGGATGCACAAAATTTGTGTTTGATGTGTTTTGCAGAATGAAAGGGGTGAATCTTCATCCCAAGCCCGCCATGCTCCTGCTGAGAACTTGGAACAACAGGAGGTAGATAACTACTACAAGCAGGATGTACCTCATCCAGTCATGACCTTTTCAGATATGCACTTGGAACAGTTGCACCCGAACCTGCGATTTGACAGACTTTGGATAGATTATCCAAAATATCAACGGGGTTTGCATACTCTTCATTCCAAGGTTGTTGAGGTACCAAGGGTCATAGAATGGGGACCCTTGGAAGCTGTAGAATTGGCCGGGCCAATTAGGGAATTACTGGTACAGAGGTATGGTAATTCTTCTTTTAATGACTGGATATGTTTATTCACCATACGCAGACCTGTATATAAAGTATGGTGTGAAGAGTTGTTATGTAGTATAGAGTTGAATGATCGGGTAGCTAGTTTAACCGATCGTTCTTTTATTAGATTTTTGTTAGGCGGTTCGATGCGCCACATGTCTTTACTGGACATGGCTCAGGCTTTACGTATATATACGCCTGAGGAGTTAGCGTCTGCCGATTGTAGAGGATTGATACTAAACGGTAGGAAAATAGATGAGAATTTTGATACACACGGTGTGTGGAGTCAAATGACAAGCCACCACCGTTTCAAAGGGGGAAACTACTCTTATTTGGATATAGATAGAGCCGAATTAAGAGTAATACATAGGTTTTTAGCTAATTCGATTACACAAAGGGGTAAAAACAAAGAAAAGGTAAATGAACAAGATTTGTTTTACCATATGTGTATTCGAGACCCACACAGCGCTGTAAGTATACCATATTGTGTGGGTTATTATTTATCAGCTATGGTTCGAGGGATGCGTCCACATAGCATAATAGGAGGTGGTATTTTTATTACTTTGATTGGTGAATATCTCGGTGTGGATATAAGTCGGGGGGGATTATTAGTAGAAGAGCCGGAACCCCGCGACACTATAGGTTTAAATGTATACCATGGTGCGAAAGTGTTGAAGCGGCGAAATAACGCCGCAGTACGATACAATGGTAGACATCCACAGGTAGAGAGAAACCAGGAACAAGGTAATGTAGGAGGGGGGCAAGAAATGCATAGGTTTATAGCTTCTCAGGAATACGAAAATGCTAGACAGAGAGCATTTGAAGATTGGCAAGTTCATCAGAACCAGATCATAGCGCATTGCCAACATATAGGTAGAAACTATATTCCTACACCGAAACCCGTCTTCCCTCCTTGGTCGATAGAGATGCAGCCACCATATCCTACGTATGACCCTGCCGAGGCATTCTATAGCACTTATGGTTATGCGTGGAACCCCTATTGGTACCAATATCATCCTTAGTTTACTTATTTTTATTTTTATTTTGTAATTTGTAAGTATTGATATGTTTAATATTTTTTGTTAATATTGTAATCATTTTTATAATTATCTAACTTTTATTCTTAGATTTTAATAATTTTTGAATGTGGGGTAATAAACCAAACTTCAAAAATATGTATATATGTTTGCAGTTTATCTTATGTACACAACAGGGTAAAACAACGCATTTTCAAAGACTGGCATTAAGTTCAGCAAAAGCAAGTAATTTTGACGACAAAGATGCAAAATATATGTGAAATAACAACAAGACGGAATGAACAAATGATGTGCACCATTTATCATTCAGCAAACAAACGCCAATATATTTGGAAACTTTGGTAAAAATTTAATCATTTTCACACAAATCACCCTCAATAATTTAAATTGTTACTGATTTCTTGCAAATGAGGGCATTGCAAGATCTTAAGTGTGGGAAGGGGTTAAATTCTTTCGGATTTTAAAATTTTTATATTAAACACTTGGTTACCATTAAAAATACTAGTAAAGCAGTAGTTGTATTAGAATCTAGTGCTCTCTGATAAAAAAGAACAGCCCTAGTCTTATATACTGACTACCCAATTCTAGTAAAATTTTTCAAAATTTTCAATTAAATGAATTCAAAATCATGTTTATACATATTTATGAACGATAAAACTAGGTTTCAAACACCGAAATTATTGTTACCTCGGAAAGGACATAAATTGAGAAACAAACTAAAATGTTAAAATTCATTTAAAATGGAATAGAGGACGATAAAAAGAAAAATAAAAAGCCAAGTGTGGGAAAATTTACCAAGATATTTTTAACATATGCCACATATATCTGTAACCAATAACTGAAAATACTTTTGCTTTGAACTAAACTAAACTGTTTTACCCGATGAAAGAAAAGAAGAGATGGATCTACACGATGAATCAATTCCATCACTAAAAGGAAGTAAAGTCTTCCGAAAAAGACACGCGCTTCTTGATTTAGGTCATGAAGTTGTCGTCCAGACCAGCTGTAGGTTGACGAAAAATCTAGAAAAGTCATCACTAAAATCAGCAGGAAATCCACGGACCTCAGCATTAAACAGGGTCGCCAAGTGGTCAGATTTATCCTAACCATGAGAAGGATTTATCTCGTACAATGGGGAGGCACCGTGCAAATTAGCTGGATAAGACTAATGAATCAGATCCCCAGAAAGGATAATCTCCTTAAAGATTAAAAATCAGCTTTTAAGCCTGATATTACTCAATCCTTGAGATTGACCTTAAAGATTGAGAATTACAAACTCATGGAATTCAATGATATCTAAACTCGAGCTTAAACGAAAAAATATTTTGATCAAAATTATAAACCGATTTGCTTTCTGAAAACCCTATTTTCAATGCGTTCATTACCATTAAACGTAAAATCCTAGGAATTCACCTGGAATTCATTAGGTCACCTGAATTAAATCGGGTGTCAACCGTAAGAACGGTGGTTGCATAGCATGGTCAAAGACAGGACTTTGTGCCAAACCGAAAAATTATAAGGGTGAGCTTTACTATTGCTCCTACCAAGAATAGTAATTGCGTCCGACACGTTATAGACCATAATCAAAAGCATGTCACGGGACATTGCCTTAACAGTTGCTTGTTCAACGCTTTCCTTTACAACCGGACGGTAGTTTGCCGAAAGGTAATATACGGAACAAGTAAACTGGACGTGTTGCTTTCCAAATACAAGGTTAGCAAGTGGGTGACACAAAACCGCAAGTTTTGAGCTAAAATTTTCAAATCTGAAACCCACCAAACCCACAAAAATATTTTGCAAACACCGGTAAAGGGTTATTCCGGAAAACTTATCTAGGGTAAAAACTAGATTTAATTTTCAAAAGATCAAATGTTTTCATAAAGATCCAATTTACTTAATGGATCTAAATTTTTATAGTCATGTGGGACTGTAAACCATATCGTTACTACCATTGTTTATACCGCCGTATAGAAATCACTGATGTACAAAGTGTGAAGAATAAAGAAGTGATTCTAGTATTTCAAGACAATATTGCTTGAGGACAAGCAACGCTCAAGTGTGGGAATATTTGATAATGCTAAAAACGAACATATATTTCATAGCATTATTCCTCAAGAAAGACAAGCTTTTAGTTGCAATTGTTCTATTTACAAGTGATATTCGTTTAAATAATAAAAGGTGAAGACAAAAGACAGATTCGACGATTTGAAGACGCAAACGACCAAAAAGCTCAAAAGAACAAAAGACAATCAAAAAGGTTCCAATTATTGATAAGAAACGTCTCGAAATCACAAGAGTACAAGATTCAAAACGCAAAGTACAAGATATTAAATTGTACGCGAGGACGTTCGAAAATCCGGAACCGGGACTAGAGTCAACTCTTAACGCTCGACGCAACGGACTAAAAATTACAAGTTAACTATGTATATAAATATAATATAATATATAATTAATTATATTAATTATATATATATTATATATATATATTTAAAACCGTCGGCAGCAGGAAACTCCAAGGGTGTAAACTGAAAATACCTCTCCGCGACTCGCGGAGTTTGAAGGCTATTTGGCCGCGAGTCGCGGAGCCCCAAAAATCATTCCTGGCTATAAATCAACCCGAATTCTGATCAAAAACATCATCATTTTTTTCTTCTCTTCATACGAAGTAATATATATTTATATTTATAATTTATATTTTAATTTTAATTATAATTCTAATAATAAGGGTATGTTAGCGAATGTTGTAAGGGTGTAAGTCGAAATTCTGTCCGTGTAACGCTACGCTATTTTTAATCATTGTAAGTTATGTTCAACCTTTTTATATTAATGTCTCGTAGCTAAGTTATTATTATGCTTATTTAAAACGAAGTAATCATGATGTTAGGCTAATTACTAAAATTGGGTAATTGGGCTTTGTACCATAATTGGGGTTTGAACAAAAGAACGACACTTGTGGAAACTAGACTATGGGCTATTAATGGGCTTTATATTTGTTTAACTAAATGAAAGTTTGTTAATGTTAATATAAAGATTTACAATTGGGCGTCCCTATAAATTACCATATACACTCGATCGGACACGATGGGCGGGGTATTTATATGTACGAATAATCGTTCATTTAACCGGACACGGGAATGGATTAATAGCCACTAGAATAATTAAAACAGGGGTGAAATTACATTCAAGGGTAATTGGTGTAATTGTTAACAAAGTAGTAAAACCTTGGTTTACACGCAGTCGATAACCTGGTGTATTCATTAAACAAAGTATTAAAACCTTGTTACAATTCGAATCCCCAATTAGTTGGAATATTTATCTTCGGGTATAATAATAATTTGACAAGGACACTTGCAATTTATATTTATGACTGATGGACTGTTATGGACAAAAACCAGACGGACATATTGAATAATCCAGGACAAAGGACAATTAACCCATGGGCATAAAACTAAAATCAACACGTCAAACATCATGATTACGGAAGTTTAAATAAGCATAATTCTTTTATTTCATATTTAATTTCCTTTATTTTATATTTAATTGCACTTCTAATTATCGCACTTTTATTTATTGTTATTTTATCGCACTTTTAATTATCGTACTTTTTAATTATCGCAATTTAATTTTATCGCATTTTTATTATTCGCAATTTTATTATCGTTATTTACTTTACGCTTTAATTTAAAGTCTTGTATTTATTTTATATTTTACATTAGGTTTTAACTGCGACTAAAGTTTTAAAATCGACAAACCGGTCATTAAACGGTAAAAACCCCTCTTTATAATAATAATATTACTTATATATATATTTGTATTTTTATAAAAGTAAACTAATATAGCGTTGAGCTTTGCTTAAAGATCTCCCTGTGGAACGAACCGGACTTACTAAAAACTACACTACTGTACGATTAGGTACACTGCCTATAAGTGTTGTAGCAAGGTTTAAGTATATCCATTCTATAAATAAATAAATATCTTGTGTAAAATTGTATCGTATTTAATAGTATTTTCTGCTAAAATTTAATAGTATTTTATACCCCTCTGCTTTGACATCAGCGCCGTAGTCAACTTCTTTTTCAGTAATTGAAATGCACTCTCCTGCTCAGATGTCCATTCGTACTTCTTCCCTTTTTGTGTTAACACTGTCAATGGTTTAGCTATTCAGGAAAAATCTTGAATAAACCTTCTATAATAACCGGCTAGGCCCAAAAATTGACATATCTGCGTTGGTGTCTTAGGAGTCTCCCATTTTTCAATGGCCTCAATTTTAGCTGGATCAACCTGAATTCCTTTGCTACTAATAACGTGGCCAAGAAATTGCACTTCTTTCAACCAAAAAGCACATTTAGAAAATTTGGCATATAACTGTTCTTTTCTTAACAATTCTAATACCAACCTTAAATGCTGCTCATGCTCTTGCTCATTTTTGGAATAGATGAGAATATCGTCAATGAAAACGATAACAAACTTATCTAAATACGGACTACAAACTCAATTCATGAGGTCCATGAATACAGCTGGCGCATTCGTCAATCCAAATGGCATGACCAAAAATTCGTAATGACCGTAGCGTGTCCGATAAGCAGTTTTCGGAATATCTTCTTCTTTGACGCGTAGTTGATGATAGCTCGATCTTAGGTCAATTTTCTAATAAACACATGATCCTTGCAGTTGATCAAATAAGTAGTCAATTCTCGGTAGTGGATACCGATTCTTGATAGTTAACTTATTTAATTCACGATAATCTATACACATTCGGAAGGATCCATCTTTCTTCTTGACGAATAAAATCGGAGCTCCCCACGGTGAAGTGCTTGGTCGAATGAAGCCACGGTCCAGTAATTCTTGTAAATGGCTTTGTAACTCTTTCATCTCAGATGGTGCAAGTCTATATGGAGCACGAGCCACTGGTGTAGCTCCTGGTACTAGATCTATTTGAAATTCTACAGATCTAAATGGAAGTAATCCCGGCAACTCTTCCGGAAAGACTTCAGGAAAATCTCTTGCCACAGGCACGTCGTTGATGCTCTTCTCTTTTTCCTTTGTTTCGACTTTATTAACATGTGCTAAGATTGCATAGCACCCTTTCTTCAAGCACTTTTAGGCTTTCAAACAGCTGAAGAGTTTTAGCTTTGAGATACCCTTCTCTCCATAAATCATTACCGGCATTTTATCCTTATGAGGAATGCGAATTGCCTTCTTGGAACACACAACTTCAGCTCCTATTTTGAACATCCAGTCCATGCCGACTATTACATCAAAACTTCCTAATTCTATGGGTATCAAATCAATTTTAAATGTTTCTCCGGCTAAATTTATTTTACAATCACGGCAAATTTTATCGGCTTTAATTAGTTTACCATTAGCTAACTCAATCATGTACTTAGCATCTAGAGGTAATGATGAATAATTCAATTTAGCGTAAAAGTCTCTACACATATAACTTCTATCGGCACCAGTATCAAATATAATAGATGCTGATAAGTTATTAATGGTAAACGTACCCGTAACAAGCTTCGGGTCTTCACGCGCCTCTCTAGCATTAATAATAAATGCTCTTCCATGTGCAGGTCCGTTATTCTTCTCTGGATTCGGGCACTGGCTCTTATAATGACCCTGTTTCCCACACTCATAACAAGTAACAGTGGCCAAGGCAGTTCTATTTGCATTGGTGGCAGGAGTCTTGGTATCATTTGTAAGTGTAACAGGAACCCTACAATCTTCAGTAAGATGACCCATTCGATTACAATTATTACACACCACATTACAATAACCAGAGTGATGTTTGTGGCATCTGTTACATAAAGGATTTCGTCCCTTGTAACCTGAGCTCGAACCCCTACCCGCACCTTGCGTGGTTTCTTGTTTCTTGTTGGATTGTTGATGATTACCTTCCCAATTTCTTTTGCTTCCCGATGTCTTGACATCGGTGTTCTTATCCAGAATAATCTGGTCCATCAACTCGTTTGCCATAGTGATGGCTTAATGAATAGTCTTGGGTTTCAATGCTGTAACATTTGCCTTGACATTTTTAGGCAAACCATCTTTGTACAGTTCAATCTTCCGTTCTTCGGTTGGTACCAATTCGGGACATAGCAAAGCTAATTTCATGAATCGCTGATTGTAGTTGGTGAGTTCAGTACCAACAACTTTAAGGCTTTGTAATTCAGTTTTCAACTTCCTAACCTCATTCCTTGGACAATACTCGTTGATTATCATTGTTTTGAATTCTTCCCATGGAGTATCATAAGCTGCATCTCCTCCTACGGCCTTCACATAGTTTTTTCACCACGTGAGTGCACTATCTTGTAGGGTGCACGATGCATACTTGGTCATGTCCTTCTCAATACAACCACTGATTTTAAACACAGACTCAATCTTTTCGATCCACCGGGTTAAACCGACCGGTCCTTCTGTTCCACTGAATGATGAGGGCTTGCAACCTTGAAAAGTTTTTTACGTGCATCCCACACGAGGATTTGGGTTAACTGCAGCACCTCTTGCAGCCTCAACCCATAACATTCTGTCGTTCACTCGCTGATTGATGAGTTCCTCGATTTCTTGTTCCGTCATTCGGTTCAATCGCGCCATAATCTTCAATAAGAATGAAAAAAATAATTATTCACATGGAATATTATAGATGTAGTGTGTATTTACAGTACATCGTAGCTTATTAATAATATGAACCAGTTATTATTATAAAAGCCTTTTCTTCTTATTAGCGTTTTATAATTATATCTAGGGTAGTACCTACCCGTTAAAGTTCATACTTAATAGCTTAGTACAAAAATTAATTACTACCACCCAAATAATACTCAACCACGAAAAATTATTGCATTTCACACTTCACTATTTTACATATGCTTATCTTACATCAAACATTAAACAAACCACACTAGTAATATTATACAAAACGTTATATGATCCCATGGTTTAAAACAACAGCGCATCATTTAACCCAAAACGTTTGTGTTCAAAGAAATCGCTTAAAGGTTATCCTGGCTGTCTCCATGCGTTTTGGCTGAGGGACCGAAGAACTGGATGTCGGGATAGAACTAATAGGAATAGCGGGAATAGGGGTGGAAGTGTCTGGTGGAGTTGGTGCCACAACATCCTCAATAAACTCGGGATTTGGATTTTCCAATTCAGTAGCCTTTCGTTTCTTTCCTCGTTCGAACTTGTCTTTCGTAATTTCCTGTATTTCTTCCTCCTCAGGATCAATTTCCGTTTCCTCTTCAATTGATTCATCCGGAAATTGTGAGTCTTTCCCAAAGGTGTCGTTTTCATCATCGGATAGGTTAATGACTGGAACACTATCTGAGGATTCTGGTTCGGAGTCGCTGAATGTGATAACAAGTTCTAAGCCAGACATCTATCACATAACAACTGGCACGTTAGTACCACATAATATTTACATATTAATTTTTAACCAACATGGATAAGCAATAGTTTTCGAAATCAAACACGGTCAAAGTCCAGACTCACTAATGCATCCTAACAAACTCGATAAGACACACTAATGCAAATTTTCTGGTTCTCTAAGACCAATGCTCTGATACCACCTGAAGCGTCCCGTTCATATCGAATATAAACGTCACGTACTCATTGGTGTCATTGCAAGGTATTGACCTCTATATGTGACATTTTTCAAAATCTGCATACGTTTTTATAATACAAACTATAACCTTTATTATAATCGAAGGTTCAAGCAGCATAATAATGATTATCATTTAGTGATAATCTTAGTTTTACAAACTTTACATTTGATAATAACAATACGATTTCCAACATATTTCACATTACAAATCTTCCGATATGCAGTTTTATTTTTGACACAAATATGCATACTCCAAATCTTACTTAAATTCGGCATAATGCAGCGGAAGCTTTTAATTATCACCTAAGAATAAACATGCTTAAAACGTCAACATAAAGTTGGTGAGATATAGGTTTAATGCTAGCAGCGTTATAAATATAGACCACAAGATTTCATATACACAAAGGTTTTAATAAAAATATTCTAAGTGGTTGAGCACTTGATAACCATACATAACATTTAATCAACGTCGCATATTCCCTTTATTATGAAATCTCACTACACCGTACCAAGTATAGTTACCGAAACGAAGTACTGTGCAACCGTTGAATACTGGTCGTCCAGTCCGGTTGGGGTTGTCAGGCCCGATAGATCTATCAACAGGATTCGCGTTTACAATACCCCATGTAAATAGTAGTTACCAAGTTACAGGGAAGTATGCCAGTGGTACAACTCAACGTAGAATATATATATTTTTTTTATCACTTGTGTCCATAACGTAAATCATAAAATGCATGTATTCTCATCCCGAAATATTTAGAGTTTAAAAGTGGGACTATATACTCACTTTTGTCTTGAAGATATATGACTTGGTCTCCGATAGATATCACGAACCTAACCATATATAATATATCAACATGTTTTCTTTTCAAATAATCGTTACATGTATACTTATAATACTTTTAATATCTAATTGTCCGTAGTTGGCAGTTCGATATTAGTGGTCCACAATTAGTTGTTCAATAAAATAAATAAAGACCCCATCGTATTCGTATTGATCGGAATTAATCTCGACCCATGGTACCATGTTGTCAAATGACGTGTTGCGTACATAAAGTACCGTGTTGTCAAATGACGTGTTGCGTACAATCATGAGGTCTTATGATTAATCTTCTCGTGTTGCTTACGGGTGGTCCTGAAATATGTAGAATTAAATCATGAATAAATATATATGAAATATCATATTAATTAGCAAAGATATGATTAGTTTAGTTTTACTCCAATTAATTTCGTAGCTAAACTAGCTTCGGATACCCAATTTTGTTTTAGCCGTAATTTCTTCAATATAACTCCGTTTTTGTTGGTTCAACTTGCCACTTACTTCGATCGAGTCATTATTTATGAATATGAACTGTAAATACCTTAGTTTGCATTCGAAATCACAGGTTATAGGTGAAACTTTGGTGAATCTTATGAAAGTGATCATTTCCGTTGTAAAAACAACATCTAGATGATCATTTTTACAAAAATACTTACACTTTGAGTTACACCATGAGATTTTAATATATTAACATATTCATAAGAAATATCATTTTTGCAGAATATAAACTTCCAATTCAAAGTTTAAGATGGTTTTTAATTATCCAACCCAAAACAGCCCCCGGTTGCACTCCGACGACGTAGATTCAGTTTTAAGGTGTTCTTTGTAAAATCAAGTTGTATCTTATTAAGTTAGCATATCATTATGATATATTAAAGGTCTTGAAGTATTTTAAAAGTCAAGTTAGAAGGATCTATTTAGTTTGCGAACAAGTTTGAAATCATTCAAACTATGTTCTTGTTGTTATATATATTCGTAGTAAGAGAGTCATATATGAATTGAACAAGATGATGAACCAAGGTTATACCTCAAGTATGATGAAGAAAGTTACAAAATAAACAAGATATGAACTTGTTTTTGATGACTTGGAAGATTAAGAAGTGAAATCATGAAAAGAAACAAAGGTTGTAAGTAAGTTTATATCTTGATTTAAGATAAATAACTTACATGAATTGAATCAAAGTTTAAACATAGTTTTACCTTGATTATGAAGCTAAAAGATGATGAAAATGCTTGAAGATGATCAAGTATGATGTTAGGAGTATTTTGAGAGAGAATTTGGAGTGTAAGTATGAGAAAATGGAATGGAAAAATGGGGTGAAATCATAAAAACGAATTTACTTGCTACATAGAAAAAAAAATCCTTAAGTTTATTTTTTTAGCTCATTAGTCATACAAGTTGATAAATAATGGTTCCACATGTTTTTAACTCTAATATGGCTGCTAAGAATGAATGATTAAAGGTGTATATACCAATAGTAAATACATATAGAAGCTGCGTACAATACGGTTACATATACCCTAGGTATACGTGTAAAAATCTTTAGGAAACGGAACGAGAATTCAAATATAACTATCTTTTGTGAATATACTTATATTGTTTTATGTATTTAAGCCCTTTAAAAGTAATTAAATAGGTATTTATAAGATACTTGTATAAGCATTATAGGTTATAGGTATATATATCAAAGAACGTTACGTATAGTTACCGTTTTGAAAACTTTAGTTAGTAGTCTCAAAGTATACTTATAACTCATTGTTATTAGTACACAATGATATGTTAAACCATCCTTAGGTCATGTTAAATTTGTATAAATACATATATGTACATAATCGTATAATTATCGTATGTTATATAGTTCATGATATCATCGGTCAAATTGGACGGTCAAACGTTGTGTAAAACTCTTTTAAAAAACACAAGACTCAGCAATTTGGATTGCTTATCATGTTGGTAATGTTTAATTTATGTAAATATTAATCTCATATGTATAAAATGAAATGTCCCGTTCTTATTGATTAAAAATGTTCCATATTAATTGATTTCGTTGCGAGGTTTTGACCTCTATATGGGACGTTTTTCAAAGACTGCATTCATTTTTAAAACAAACCATAACCTTTATTTCATAAATAAAGGTTTAAAAAGCTTTACGTAGATTATCAAATAATGATAATCTAAAATATCCTGTTTACACACGACCATTACATAATGGTTTACAATACAAATATGTTACATCGAAATCAGTTTCTTGAATGCAGTTTTTACACAGTATCATACAAACATGGACTCCAAATCTTGTCCTTATTTTAGTATGCAACAGCGGAAGCTCTTAGTATTTACCTGAGAATAAACATGCTTTAAACGTCAACAAAAATGTTGGTGAGTTATAGGTTTAACCTAAATATATCAAATTGTAACAATAGACCACAAGATTTCATATTTCAATATACATCCCATACATAGAGATAAAAATCATTCATATGGTGAACACCTGGTAACCGACATTAACAAGATGCATATATAAGAATATCCCCATCATTCCGGGACACCCTTCGGATATGATATAAATTTCGAAGTACTAAAGCATCCGGTACTTTGGATGGGGTTTGTTAGGCCCATTAGATCTATCTTTAGGATTCGCGTCAATTAGGGTGTCTGTTCCCTAATTCTTAGATTACCAGACTTAATAAAAAGGGGCATATTCGATTTTGATAATTCAACCATAGAATGTAGTTTCACGTACTAGTGTCTATTTTGTAAATCATTTATAAAACCTGCATGTATTCTCATCCCAAAAATATTAGATTTTAAAAGTGGGACTATAACTCACTTTCACAGATTTTTACTTCGTCGAAAAGTAAGACTTGGCCACTGTTGATTCACGAACCTATAACAATATATACATATATATTAAAGTATGTTCAAAATATATTTACAACACTTTTAATATATTTTGATGTTTTAAGTTTATTAAGTCAGCTGTCCTCGTTAGTAACCTACAACTAGTTGTCCACAGTTAGATGTACAGAAATAAATCGATAAATATTATCTTGAATCAATCCACGACCCAGTGTATACGTATCTCAGTATTTATCACAACTCAAACTATATATATTTTGGAATCAACCTCAACCCTGTATAGCTAACTCCAACATTCACATATAGAGTGTCTATGGTTGTTCCGAAATATATATAGATGTGTCGACATGATAGGTCGAAACATTGTATACGTGTCTATGGTATCTCAAGATTACATAATATACAATACAAGTTGATTAAGTTATGGTTGGAATAGATTTGTTACCAATTTTCACGTAGCTAAAATGAGAAAAATTATCCAATCTTGTTTTACCCATAACTTCTTCATTTTAAATCCGTTTTGAGTGAATCAAATTGCTATGGTTTCATATTGAACTCTATTTTATGAATCTAAAAAGAAAAAGTATAGGTTTATAGTTGGAAAAATAAGTTACAAGTCGTTTTTGTAAAGGTAGTCATTTCAGTCGAAAGAACGACGTCTAGATGACCATTTTAGAAAACATACTTCCACTTTGAGTTTAACCATAATTTTTGGATATAGTTTCATGTTCATAATAAAAATCATTTTCTCAGAATAACAACTTTTAAATCAAAGTTTATCATAGTTTTTAATTAACTAACCCAAAACAGCCCGCGGTGTTACTACGACGGCGTAAATCCGGTTTTACGGTGTTTTTCGTGTTTCCAGGTTTTAAATCATTAAGTTAGCATATCATATAGATATAGAACATGTGTTTAGTTAATTTTAAAAGTCAAGTTAGAAGGATTAACTTTTGTTTGCGAACAAGTTTAGAATTAACTAAACTATGTTCTAGTGATTACGAGTTTAAACCTTCGAATAAGATAGTTTTATATATATATGAATCGAATGATGTTATGAACATCATTACTACCTCAAGTTTAGTAGGTAAACCTACTAGAAGTGACAAGAAATGATCTAGCTTCAAAGGATCTTGGATGGCTTGAAAGTTCTTGAAGTAGGATCATGACACAAAAACAAGTTCAAGTAAGATTTTTACTCGAATTAAGATAGTTTATAGTTATAGAAATTGAATCAAAGTTTGAATATGAATATTACCTTGAATAAGAAAGATAACCTACTGTATATAACAAAGGTTTCTTGATCTTAGATGATTACTTGGAATGGATTAGAAAGCTTGGAAGTAAATTAGTAAACTTGAAGGGATTTTTGAAGTGTTCTTGAAGTGTTCTTCCTATGATGATTATAGCTTGATGCTTGAAGTGATTTTTGATGAAGATGATGATTAACTACTGGAAAAATACGTTCATAATAGTGTGTGTGTGTGTTGAGAGAGAATTAGAAAGAGAATTGGAAGTGAAATGGAGTGAATGATGAGTGGTAATTGGTGAGTGGTGAGTGGGGTTAAAAGGAGTTCTAGTTAGTTGACTAGCTCATGGTAGAAGTTAAAATTGATTAGTCATACATGACATAATCAAGAGTGGAATCCCATGCAAGTTCCTATTGGTATATACCCATAGTAAGTACATTTTGAAGCTGTGTATAATACGGGTAAGAATACGACTAGAATTCTTGATGCAAGAAAAGAATGGGAAAGTAACTGTAACCATTTTTGTTAAGTATGAGTGTTTTGATATATGTCTTGAAGTCTTCCAAAAGTATTTTAATACATCTAAATACACTACATGTATATACATTTTAACTGAGTCGTTAAGTCATCGTTAGTCGTTACATCTAAGTGTTGTTTTGAAACCTTTAAGTTAACGATCTCAATTAATGTTGTTAACCCATTATTTATTATATCTAATGAGATGTTAAATTATTATATTATCATGATATTATGATATATTAATATATCTTAATATGATATATATACATTTAAATGTCGTTACAACGATAATCGTTACATATATGTCTCGTTTCGAAATCCTTAAGTTAGTAGTCTTGTTTATATGTATATAACTCATTGTTAATATACTTATGGAGATACTTACTTATCATAATCTCATGTTAACCATATATATATCCATATATATATCGTCATGTCGTTTTTACAAGTTTTAACGTTCGTGAATCGCCGGTCAACTTGGGTGGTCAATTGTCTATATGAAACATATTTCAATTAATCAAGTCTTAACAAGTTTGATTGCTTAACATGTTGGAAAAATTTAATCATGTAAATATCAATCTCAATTAATATATATAAACATGGAAAAGTTCGGGTCACTACAGTACCTACCCGTTAAATAAATTTCGTCCCGAAATTTTAAGCTGTTGAAGGTGTTGACGAATCTTCTGGAAATAGATGCGGGTATTTCTTCTTCATCTGATCTTCACGCTCCCAGGTGAACTCGGGTCCTCTATGAGCATTCCATCGAACCTTAACAATTGGTATCTTGTTTTGCTTAAGTCTTTTAACCTCACGATCCATTATTTCGACGGGTTCTTCGATGAATTGAAGTTTTTTGTTGATTTGGATTTCATCTAACGGAATAGTGAGATCTTCTTTAGCAAAACATTTCTTCAAATTCGAGACGTGGAAAGTGTTATGTACAGCCGCAAGTTGTTGAGGTAACTCAAGTCGGTAAGCTACTGGTCCGACACGATCAATAATCTTGAATGGTCCAATATACCTTGGATTTAATTTCCCTCGTTTACCAAATCGAACAACGCCTTTCCAAGGTGCAACTTTAAGCATGACCATCTCTCCAATTTCAAATTCTATATCTTTTCTTTTAATGTCAGCGTAGCTCTTTTGTCGACTTTGGGCGGTTTTCAACCGTTGTTGAATTTGGATGATCTTCTCGGTAGTTTCTTGTATAATCTCCGGACCCGTAATTTGTCTATCCCCCACTTCACTCCAACAAATCGGAGACCTGCACTTTCTACCATAAAGTGCTTCAAACGGCGCCATCTCAATGCTTGAATGGTAGCTGTTGTGGTAGGAAAATTCTGCTAACGGTAGATGTCGATCCCAACTGTTTTCGAAATCAATAACACATGCTCGTAGCATGTCTTCAAGCGTTTGTATCGTCCTTTCGCTCTGCCCATCATTTTGTGGATGATAGGCAGTACTCATGTCTAGACGAGTTCCTAATGCTTGCTGTAATGTCTGCCAGAATCTTGAAATAAATCTACCATCCCTATCAGAGATAATAGAGATTGGTATTCCATGTCTGGAGACGACTTCCTTCAAATACAGTCGTGCTAACTTCTCCATCTTGTCATCTTCTTTTATTGGCAGGAAATGTGCTGATTTAGTGAGACGATCAACTATTACCCAAATAGTATCAAAACCACTTGCAGTCCTTGGCAATTTAGTGATGAAATCCATGGTAATGTTTTCCCATTTCCATTCCAGGATTTCGGGTTGTTGAAGTAGACCTGATGGTTTCTGATGCTCAGCTTTGACCTTAGAACACGTCAAACATTCTCCTACATATTTAGCAATATCGGCTTTCATAGCCACCAAAAATGTTTCTTGAGATCCTTGTACATCTTCCCCGTTCCAGGATGTATTGAGTATCTGGTTTTATGAGCTTCTCTAAGTACCATTTCTCTCATATCTCCAAATTTTGGTACCCAAATCCTTTCAGCCCTATACCGGGTTCCGTCTTCCCGAATATTAAGATGCTTCTCCGATCCCTTGGGTATTTCATCCTTTAAATTTCCCTCTTTTAAAACTCCTTGTTGCGCCTCCTTTATTTGAGTAGTAAGGTTATTATGAATCATTATATTCATAGATTTTACTCGAATGGGTTCTCTGTCCTTCCTGCTCAAGGCATCGGCTACCACATTTGCCTTTCCCGGGTGGTAACGAATCTCAAAGTCGTAATCATTCAACAATTCAATCCACCTACGCTGCCTCATATTCAGTTGCTTCTGATTAAATATGTGTTGAAGACTTTTGTGGTCGGTATATATAATACTTTTGACCCCATATAAGTAGTGCCTCCAAGTCTTTAATGCAAAAACAACCGCGCCTAATTCCAAATCATGCGTCGTATAATTTTGTTCGTGAATCTTCAATTGTCTAGACGCATAAGCAATCACCTTCGTTTGTTGCATTAATACACAACCGAGACCTTGCTTTGATGCGTCACAATAAATCACAAAATCATCATTCCCTTCAGGAAATGACAATATAGGTGCCGTAGTTAGCTTTTTCTTCAATAACTGAAACGCTTTCTCTTGTTCATCATTCCATTCAAATTTCTTCCCTTTATGCGTTAATGCAGTCAAGGGTTTTGCTATTCTGGAAAAGTCTTGGATGAACCTTCTGTAGTAACCAGCTAGTCCTAAAAACTGGCGTATGTGTTTCAGAGTTTTCGGGGTTTCCCACTTTTCAACAGTTTCTATCTTTGCCGGATCCACCTTAATACCTTCTTTGTTCACTATGTGACCGAGGAATTGAACTTCTTCCAACCAAAATGCACACTTTGAAAATTTAGCGTACAATTCTTCCTTCCTCAATACTTCTAACATCTTTCTCAAATGTTCACCGTGTTCTTGGTCATTCTTTGAGTAAATAAGTATGTCATCAATGAAAACAATGACAAACTTGTCAAGGCATGGTCCACACACTCGGTTCATAAGGTCCATGAACACAGCTGGTGCATTAGTTAAACCAAATGGCATGACCATAAACTCGTAATGACCGTAACGTGTTCTGAAAGCAGTCTTTGGAATATCATCTTCTTTCACCCGCATTTGATGATACCCGGAACGTAAGTCAATCTTTGAATAAACAGACGAGCCTTGTAGTTGATCAAATAAGTCGTCGATTCTCAGTTGTGGGTAGCGGTTCTTGATGGTAAGTTTGTTCAACTCTCGGTAGTCGATACACAACCTGAATGTACCATCTTTCTTCTTGACAAACAAAACAGGAGCTCCCCACGGTGATGTGCTTGGTCGAATGAAACCACGCTCTAAAAGTTCTTGTAATTGGCTTTGCAGTTCTTTCATCTCGCTGGGTGCGAGTCTGTAAGGAGCACGAGCTATTGGTGCAGCTCCTAGTACAAGATCTATTTGAAATTCAACGGATCAATGTGGGGGTAATCCCGGTAATTCTTTCGGAAATACATCGGGAAATTCTTTTGTAATGGGAACATCATTGATGCTCTTTTCTTCAGTTTGTACTTTCTCGACGTGTGCTAGAACAGCATAGCAACCTTTTCTTATTAGTTTTTGTGCCTTCAAATTACTAATAAGATGTAGCTTCGTGTTGCCCTTTTTTCCGTACACCATTAAGGGTTTTCCTTTTTCTCGTATAATGCGAATTGTATTTTTGTAACAAACGATCTCTGCTTTCACTTCTTTCAACCAGTCCATACCGATTATCACATCAAAACTCCCTAACTCTACTAGTATCAAATCAATCTTAAATGTTTCGCTAACCAGTTTAATTTCTCGATTCCGACATATATTATCTGCTGAAATTAATTTACCATTTGCTAATTCGATTAAAAATTTACTATCCAAAGGCGTCAATGGACAACTTAATTTAGCACAAAAATCTCTACTCATATAGCTTCTATCCGCACCCGAATCAAATAAAACGTAAGCAAATTTATTGTCAATAAGAAACGTACCCGTAACAAGCTCCGGGTCTTCTTGTGCCTCTGCCGCATTAATATTGAAAACTCTTCCGCGGCCTTGTCCATTCGTGTTCTCCTGGTTCGGGAAATTTCTAATAATGTGGCCCGGTTTTCCACATTTATAACAAACTACATTGGCATAACTTGCTCCGACACTACTTGCTCTGCCATTACTCGTTCCGACACCATTTGTTCCTTTCGTTCTATTAACCCCTGGTCCGTAGACCTCACACTTCGCCGCCGCGCTATGACGATTTCTTTTACACTTGATGCAAAATTTGGTGCAGAACTCCGAGTGATACTTTTCACACCTTTGGCATAGCTGCTTCTGATTGTTGTTGTTGTTGGGGTTATTATTGTTGTTGGGATGATTATTGTAGTTGCTGTTGTTGTTGTTGTTGTTGTTGTTGTTGTTGTTGTTGTTGTTGTTGTTGTTGGGCCGTTTGTTGTAGTTGCGATTGATGTTGTGATTGTTGGGATAATTGTTGCGATTATTGTTGTAATTGCTGTTGTGGTTGTATTGGTGATTCTTATCACCGTTTTCCTCCCACTTTCTTTTGACTTGCTTCACATTGGCCTCTTCAGCAGTCTGTTCTTTAATTCTTTCTTCAATCTGGTTCACTAGTTTGTGAGCCATTCTACATGCCTGTTGTATGGAGGCGGGCTCGTGTGAACTTATATCTTCTTGGATTCTTTCCGGTAATCCTTTCACAAACGCGTCGATCTTCTCTTCCTCATCTTCGAATGCTCCCGGACACAATAGGCACAATTCTGTGAATCGTCTTTCGTACGTGGTAATATCAAATCCTTGGGTTCGTAACCCTCTAAGTTCTGTCTTGAGCTTATTGACCTCGGTTCTGGGACGGTACTTCTCGTTCATCAAGTGCTTGAATGCTGACCACGGTAGTGCATACGCATCGTGTTGTCCCACTTGCTCTAGATAGGTATTCCACCATGTTAACGCAGAACCTATGAAGGTATGCATAGCGTACTTTACTTTGTCCTCTTCAGTACACTAACTTATGGCAAACACCGATTCGACCTTCTCGGTCCACCGTTTCAATCCGATCGGTCCTTCGGTTCCATCAAATTCCAAAGGTTTGCATGCAGTGAATTCTTTGTAGGTGCATCCTACACGATTTCCTGTACTGCTAGATCCAAGGTTATTGTTGGTATGTAGCGCAGCCTGTACTGCGGCTATGTTTGAAGCTAGAAAAGTACGGAATTCCTCGTCATTCATATTCACGGTGTGTCGAGTAGTCGGTGCCATTTCCTTCAAAATAGTCAAATGGAACAAGTTAATCATACAGAATATTAAGAGTAGTTAATAGTATTTCGTAGCATAATATGAACTCATTTATAAAAGCTTTTTCTTCATATAAGCGTTTTATAAGTTTAAATTCGGGTAGTACCTACCCGTTAAGTTCATACTTAGTAGCTAATATACAATTCAACTACTACAATTCTATATGAAAAACTGATTATAATAATATTTCGCGTTCAAACTTTTATACAATATTTTACAAACTTACAATACCGCTTATTTTACATAAAGCATGAAATATAGCACACAACAACTTTGATACAAGATAGTTGTGAAGATAATTCTAGCTAGTACACAAGTCGTTCAGCAAAGGCAATAAAGACACGTAATTCATACGTCCAGAAATAAGTCATGCATTCTGGTTTTACTAGGGCTACTTCCCATCCTTGGTCTTGTGGAACATAACCGTTATGGCCGTTGATAAGACAGCGTGTTGTAACGTCGTCAAAGGGACGAGGGTTACGTAATGTCCAACAGTCCCGTAACAATCTAAAAACCTCATTTCTTACCCCAATTACCGACTCCGTCACTTGTGGGAACGTTTTGTTTAATAGTTGAAGGCCGATGTTCTTGTTCTCACTTTGGTGAGAAGCGAACATTACTAATCCGTAAGCATAATATGCTTCTTTATGTTGCATGTTAGCCGCTTTTTCTAAATCACGAAGTCCAATATTCGGATATATTGAGTCAAAATAATTTCTTAACCCATTGCGTAAAATAGCATTTGGGTTCCCCGCAATATATGCGTCAAAGTAAACACATCGTAACTTATGGATTTCCCAATGTGATATCCCCCATCTTTCGAACGAAAGCCTTTTATAAACCAAGGCATTCTTGGAACGTTCTTCGAATGTCTTACAAACTGATCTCACCTTAAATAGTTGTGCCGAAGAATTCTGACCGACTCTAGACAAGATTTCATCAATCATGTCTCTGGGTAGGTCTCTTAAAATATTGGGTTGTCTATCCATTTTGTGTTTTTATACTGTAAAATAGACAAGAGTTAGATTCATAAAAAAAAATACTTATTAATACAAGCAATTTGTACATATATCATAAAGCATAAGCACACTATATTACATATATTACACCACACGAATACAACTATCTTATTCTGACTCGCTTGTTTCTTCTTCTTCGGTTTTGGTTCGTTTTGCCAAGTTTCTAGGGATATATGATGTTCCCCTAATACGAGCCGTCGTTTTCCACATTGGTTTAGAAAAACCTGGTGGTTTAGAGGTTCCCGGGTCATTGTTACAACTTAAGGACTTCGGGGGTTGACGATACATATAAAGTTCATCGGGGTTGGAATTAGATTCAGTTGGGGTAATTTCTATAACATCATCGGAATTCTCGTCAGAATCCGATTCATCGGAGAATTGGTAATCCTCCCAATATTTTGCTTCCTTAGCGGAAACATCATTGACCATAATTAACCTTGGTCGGTTGGTTGAGGATTTTATTTTACTTAACCGTTTTATTATTTTCCCCACCGGTTCTATTTCTTCATCTGGTTCCGATTCTTCTTCCGGTTCCGATTCTTCTTCTGGTTCCGACTCTTCTTCCGGTTCCTCTTCGGGAACTTGTGAATCAGTCCACGAATCATTCCAATTTACATTTGACTCTTCATTATTATTAGGTGAGTCAATGAGACTTGTTCTAGAGGTAGACATCTATCACATAATATCAAACGCGTTAAGAGATTAATATATCACATAATATTCACATGTAAAAAATATATAGTTTCCAACAAAATTTGTTAAGCAATCATTTTTCAAGTAAACACGGTCGAAGTCCAGACTCAATAATGCATCCTAACAAACTCGATAAGACACACTAATGCAAAATTCTGGTTCTCTAAGACCAACGCTCGGATACCAACTGAAATGTCCCGTTCTTATTGATTAAAAACGTTCCATATTAATTGATTTCGTTGCGAGGTTTTGACCTCTATATGAGACGTTTTTCAAAGACTGCATTCATTTTTAAAACAAACCATAACCTTTATTTTATAAATAAAGGTTTAAAAAGCTTTACGTAGATTATCAAATAATGATAATCTAAAATATCCTGTTTACACACGACCATTTCATAATGGTTTACAATACAAATATGTTACATCGAAATCAGTTTCTTGAATGCAGTTTTTACACAGTATCATACAAACATGGACTCCAAATCTTGTCCTTATTTTAGTATGCAACAGCGGAAGCTCTTAGTATTTACCTGAGAATAAACATGCTTTAAACGTCAACAAAAATGTTGGTGAGTTATAGGTTTAACCTATATATATCAAATTGTAACAATAGACCACAAGATTTCATATTTCAATATACATCCCATACATAGAGATAAAAATCATTCATATGGTGAACACCTGGTAACCAACATTAACAAGATGCATATATAAGAATATCCCCATCATTCCGGGACACCCTTCGGATATGATATAAATTTCGAAGTACTAAAGCATCCGGTACTTTGGATGGGGTTTGTTAGGCCCAATAGATCTATCTTTAGGATTCGCGTCAATTAGGGTGTCTGTTCCCTAATTCTTAGATTACCAGACTTAATAAAAAGGGGCATATTCGATTTCGATAATTCAACCATAGAATGTAGTTTCACGTACTTGTGTCTATTTTGTAAATCATTTATAAAACCTGCATGTATTCTCATCCCAAAAATATTAGATTTTTAAAAGTGGGACTATAACTCACTTTCACAGATTTTTACTTCGTCGAGAAGTAAGACTTGGCCACTGTTGATTCACGAACCTATAACAATATATACATATATATTAAAGTATGTTCAAAATATATTTACAACACTTTTAATATATTTTGATGTTTTAAGTTTATTAAGTCAGCTGTCCTCGTTAGTAACCTACAACTAGTTGTCCACAGTTAGATGTACAGAAATAAATCAATAAATATTACCTTGAATCAATCCACGACCCAGTGTATACGTATCTCAGTATTGATCACAACTCAAACTATATATATTTTGGAATCAACCTCAACCCTGTATAGCTAACTCCAACATTCACATATAGAGTGTCTATGGTTGTTCCGAAATATATATAGATGTGTCGACATGATAGGTCGAAACATTGTATACGTGTCTATGGTATCTCAAGATTACATAATATACAATACAAGTTGATTAAGTTATGGTTGGAATAGATTTGTTACCAATTTTCACGTAGCTAAAATGAGAAAAATTATCCAATCTTGTTTTACCCATAACTTCTTCATTTTAAATCCGTTTTGAGTGAATCAAATTGCTATGGTTTCATATTGAACTCTATTTTATGAATCTAAACAGAAAAAGTATAGGTTTATATTTGGAAAAATAAGTTACAAGTCATTTTTGTAAAGGTAGTCATTTCAGTCGAAAGAACGACGTCTAGATGACCATTTTAGAAAACATACTTCCACTTTGAGTTTAACCATAATTTTTGGATATAGTTTCATGTTCATAATAAAAATCATTTTCTCAGAATAACAACTTTTAAATCAAAGTTTATCATAGTTTTTAATTAACTAACCCAAAACAGCCCGCGGTGTTACTACGACGGCGTAAATCCGGTTTTACGGTGTTTTTCGTGTTTCCAGGTTTTAAATCATTAAGTTAGCATATCATATAGATATATAACATGTGTTTAGTTAATTTTAAAAGTCAAGTTAGAAGGATTAACTTTTGTTTGCGAACAAGTTTAGAATTAACTAAACTATGTTCTAGTGATTACGAGTTTAAACCTTCGAATAAGATAGTTTTATATATATGAATCGAATGATGTTATGAACATCATTACTACCTCAAGTTTAGTAGGTAAACCTACTAGAAGTGACAAGAAATGATCTAGCTTCAAAGGATCTTGGATGGCTTGAAAGTTCTTGAAGTAGGATCATGACACAAAAACAAGTTCAAGTAAGATTTTTACTCGAATTAAGATAGTTTATAATTATAGAAATTGAATCAAAGTTTGAATATGAATATTACCTTGAATAAGAAAGATAACCTACTGTATATAACAAAGGTTTCTTGATCTTAGATGATTACTTGGAATGGATTAGAAAGCTTGGAAGTAAATTAGTAAACTTGAAAGGATTTTTGAAGTGTTCTTGAAGTGTTCTTCCTATGATGATTATAGCTTGATGCTTGAAGTGATTTTTGATGAAGATGATGATTAACTACTGGAAAAATACGTTCATAATAGTGTGTGTGTGTGTTGAGAGAGAATTAGAAAGAGAATTGGAAGTGAAATGGAGTGAATGATGAGTAGTAATTGGTGAGTGGTGAGTGGGGTTAAAAGGAGTTCTAGTTAGTTGACTAGCTCATGGTAGAAGTTAAAATTGATTAGTCATACATGACATAATCAAGAGTGGAATCCCATGCTAGTTCCTATTGGTATATACCCATAGTAAGTACGTTTTGAAGCTGTGTATAATACGGGTAAGAATACGACCAGAATTCTTGATGCAAGAAAAGAATGGGAAAGTAACTGTAACCATTTTCGTTAAGTATGAGTGTTTTGATATATTTCTTGAAGTCTTCCAAAAGTATTTTAATACATCTAAATACACTACATGTATATACATTTTAACTGAGTCGTTAAGTCATCGTTAGTCGTTACATGTAAGTGTTGTTTTGAAACCTTTAAGTTAACGATCTCAATTAATGTTGTTAACCCATTGTTTATTATATCTAATGAGATGTTAAATTATTATATTATCATGATATTATGATATATTAATATATCTTAATATGATATATATACATTTAAATGTCGTTACAACGATAATCGTGACATATATGTCTCGTTTCGAAATCCTTAAGTTAGTAGTCTTGTTTATATGTATATAACTCATTGTTAATATACTTATGGAGATACTTACTTTTCATAATCTCATGTTAACCATATGTATATCCATATATATATCGTCATGTCGTTTTTACAAGTTTTAACGTTCGTGAATCGCCGGTCAACTTGGGTGGTCAATTGTCTATATGAAACATATTTCAATTAATCAAGTCTTAACAAGTTTGATTGCTTAACATGTTGGAAACATTTAATCATGTAAATATCAATCTCAATTAATATATATAAACATGGAAAAGTTCGGGTCACTACATAAAACGATCGGAAAAATCCGGGTCGTTACATCCTGTACTTTTGTTCTTCGAAACAAGGTACATGGTCGACTCCACGGTCAGCCGTGGGTCGACCGCAGTTTCTCCTGTCTGGATTATTGATCGAAAAATGTTTGACTACTTCAGGGCATCTATAATTACAAAACTTGTTTAAACATACTTAGAATAGTTGCCCCTTTCATATTCAAATGAGTTTTGGTCACTAAAACACTAATCTTAGTTAATCACATTTAATGACACCTTAATGACACTTTTAGCTTATGTTTAACATTAAACATTCTAGTATGACTAAAAGTTCTTTTTCAAAATGTATTTTTATAAATCTAAATTAAAAGTAATAAAACTTAATGATGGTCATTAATTCCCAGTTAAAGAGATGCTCTCCACTTGATTAACCATTAAGCACTAATCATGTGTTTAATAAGAGTTTAGTGTAAACTCCTAAAAGTTTTCATAAAAAAAAAGTTAGTCTAATTTGGAAGCTTACAAGTAACCAATGAAAGCACATACTTGCAAAAATAATGTTGATAAAAGGGTTGAAGACTTGTGACTTGAAGTTTGAAAGCTTATAGTTGTCATGGGATTAGAATTCTACATTTGTCTTAAAAGGAAATCAATGACACACCTCTAGTACAAAGTGACTTACCTCTTTCAAGCCAAGGTCAACTTCAAAGAATGCTTCCAAGATAAAAGGGGTAATGCAGGTCTTTTCAGATGTTTTAGGCATCTAATTACAGCCATCTAATAAGGGAAAAAGACAAAGTTAAAGATCTCAAATGACTACAAAATTCAAAGATCAGAGCTGCACAGTCGACCCACGGTCGACCATGGGGTGAGCCGCAGACGTCCGTGTTTGAATTTCTCTTGCCTATAAAAGCCAAACCTTGGAGCACTTGAAGACTCACCTCTTGTACTTACATTTTCATACATTTACTGATATCATTCAAATCTTATTGTAATCAATTTAGAGTGATTCAAGCAAGAGGGATCTATAAGATAAGTGAGGTTTCACTTAGTGGTAGCATTATGATCTTGTGGTAAGAGCATTTAGTGATTGTGAATTCTTCAACGGGACAGGGTTCATAAGTTGCAGCTTATCAAGGAGCTAGTGTTGTATTCGGACACTCCACTGAGTTTGGAGCATCATAGTGAAACTAACTCTCAATTCGTTAGAATTGAGGAGTGGATAAAGGAAGATTAGTTAACATCTTCCCGAACCACTATAAATCTCCATGTTTGTTCTCTTATTCCTTATCTTCTTATTTATTATACTTGTGAACAAACTATTCACATCACACTATAGTAATCTCAAGTTCTAAATCGAAAAAAGTTTTTAAAATTTCACTAAGTAACTATTCATCACCCCTCTAGTTACTTACAGGTTGTGGTCTCTGGTGGTTGTTTTGTCAATCGTTTGATATAATTTCCAAAAAGCCTAACTTAAAACTAGGGTTAGGGTTTGCTACAATATTTTTGAATCTTGCATCGAGGCTTATTGTTCTTAATCATTCTTTGTGTTGTATCTTTGTCTTCCGCTATTATAATTTATTTTCTACTGAAAGTTTTTTACTCTTAAAGGGGAGTCTCGTGTTTGTTCATTGTTATCTTTATATTTCTCCTTGTTTGACCGAATCACAATGCAAAACTCTTTATCTAAGTTCCTGAAACTCATGAATACCTGATCAAGAACTTTTTTGATTCATTGGCCATTTATTATTGTTTTGTTTCTACTGTTCTAACTTACAGGTTGCTTGACTTGTAATAATTTGATTGATGGAGTTGGTTAATTTTCTTACTCTTCTTTTCTAATCCATATTATGTTTTTTTTTCTGGGTTGTAGTTTTCTTATATTTTTCTGTTTTGTGCTTGCTTATTCTTTATTTGCATTCAAGTGATACCACTAATACACCATTAATTTCTATAAAATTTCAAGGCACTGAGAATTACAATGTTGGAGTAGATCAATGTTACTTGCATTATCTACTACGAACCAAACTGGGTTATTGATGGAACTTTAATTAAAAATGTAACTAATAATGTTCTTGCTAATCAATGAGAAAGATGTAATTCAGTGGTATTATCTTGGATCTTGGGTTCTATTTCAGAAGAGTTGTATTCTAATCAAATATTCTCTACTATTGCTTCTGTTGTTTGGTCTAAATTTAAAGAGTCCTATAATAAAATTGACGGTCTTTTTAATCTCCATCTTAGAGTTAATCGTGTGAAACAAAATGGAACTGTTATTTATTAATATTATCATAAAACTAATACTCTATGAAAATAGTATGATGAAATAGTTAAATTACATGTTCTTGTGATGCTACACCTGTCTTAACTGATCGTGTTGAAGTGTATGCAGTTTGTTATGAGAATAGATGAAGTTTATATGTTTACTAGAAGTAATTTGTTACTAAGAAAACCTCTTCCTGATTTTAAAATTACTTTTGCTATTATTCTTAGGGAAGAATCACATAGGGTGTTTCTAGGGCTAGTGTATCTTCTAAACCTCAAAATTCTTCTTTTTTTGCTCAATCTAATAACTGGTCTAATAGAAACAATAATATTGGTGGTTCTGGCAGGGTAAGAGGTTATAACAGAGGTCCTAATCCTAATCTGAAGTGTTTTGAATATAATAAGTTGGGTCATATTGTTGGAAAGTGTTATGAAATTATTGGTTATCCTTATTCTTATGAAATATTCAATAATAATCATAATGGTAATCAAAATAAGAGTTTCAGTGCAAATCATATTGTTTCTAATGAGTCTTCTATTAATAATCCTAGTACTTCTGGTTCTGGTTCTTCTACGACTCTTACTAATGACCAAATGATGAAACTTTTAAAAATGCCGAATAGTAATGAGATTCATGTTTCTGAAGAAAAATCTAATGTCAGGTACTATTATGAATATGAATGTGTTCTTTAATGACAAAGTTCATAGTTTTTTTTTTTTAATTTTCATATTAATGATAATCCTAACTAAGGGTGGATCATTGATTCAGGAGCAAACTAACCTATGACTATTTTTGAAAAAATGTCTAAAAATGTTTTTGATATTACTGATCTTAACTTACAAGTTTCTCATCCTAATGGAACAAAAGAAAATTGGAAATTTAAAATTAAACGATAAAGTGGTTTTATATGATGTGTTGGTTGTTTTTGGATACCGTGTACGTTTTCTTTATATTAATCAACTTGCCAATGATTATAAGTTATTTGTTGGTTCTGATGCCTTTAAATGCTATATTCAGGATTTGAAAAGAAGAACAACTCTGGAGACTGATATTGTGTCTGGAGGATTGTATATTTTCGATGATACACATGGTGATTCAGTTGTTTGCAATTCTATGATTACTTGTTATTCTGAGTCTGCTATGCTTTGGCATAGTATACTTTGGACATCAAGCTACTATGTTTTAATGTGTTAAAATTGAACTTAGGGCCTGAAATTAATGATATTCCTTATGAAATATGTTTAAAGGCTAAACAGTCTAGGTATCCATTCCATTAAAAGTGACCATATTTGTAAAGTTGTCGGTGAGTTAATTCATATGGGATTGTGGGGTTCTTATAGGGTTACCAGTCGCGAAGGGTTTAAAAATTGTCTTAACTGTGGTTGATGACGGTTATATGGCTATATTTTCTAAAAACGGAGATGAAGTTTATGAAAACTTTACTTACTTTGTCAATCTTTTATTCCTATATTAGTCTGATAAGAAATTTAAAACAATAAGAACTGATAATGGTACATAGTTTGTAAACATTCAAATGAAATATTTTCTTGATAAAAAGAGCATTGTTCATCAAACTACTATTACTCATACTCCTCAACAGAATAGTTTAGTTGGAAAAAAAAACAAGACACCTTTTCAATGTTGCTAGGTCTCCTATGTTTCAAGGGGTATTCCCTTATATTTATTGCCTAAATGCATACTGACTGCTACTTATCTTATCAACATGACTCCTTTTAAGGTGCTTATGGTTTTGAACCATCACTCTCTCATATAAGGAATTTTGGCTATCTTGTGTTTCAAAGATTTTAGACTAGTCTGATAAATTTAAGTCTATGTCTGAAAAATGTGTTTTAATTGATTTGTTTAATAGTAAAAAAAAAACTTACAAATTGTGGAGTCTTGAAAGAAAAACTATTTTATTTTCTAAAGATGTTAAATTCTTTGAAAATATTTTTCCTTTTTAGTTGATTAGTTCTAAACATTTTAAGTCTAAATCTTTTCTGAAAGTGTTGATCAAGTTAATTTCTTTGACTTATTTTATGTTGAAAAAACTGTTAAAGTTCCCGAAAATCCGAATGATGAAGGAGAGTGCATTATGCAGAGGAAACTTTGGTGGCAGTCCCTTCTTGTACATCTGATACAAGGGGTGAAGGCAGCCATAGTAACCTTGTTGATGCAAATATTGATCATTTAGATGATCTCCTTGAGGGAAGTTTTATTACAAATGAAAATTCTTTTAATCAAACTGATATTGAACCTGTTACTCTTAAAAGGTCATATAGACAGTCCGTGCTTCTTAGAAAATTTAATGAAGATATTTTTGAAGGAAAAATTAAGTGTGGTCTTGAGAAATGTGTGAATTATTTTAAACTTAATAAAGAAAACTTTGTTTTATTTCTTGTCCTAGTGTTGAACCTTCATCTTATGCATAAGCTGCTAATGATCCTAATTGGATAACTGTTATAGATGATGAAATTGATGCTCTCTATAGGAATAATACTTGCATCTTAACAGATTTACTTACTGGTAGAAAACATATTGAGTGTAGATGGGTTTATCAGATTAGGTATAGGTCTACTGGTGAAATAGAAATGTATAAAGCTAGATTTGTTGTAAAAGGTTATAGTTAAAGAGAGGGCATTGACTATGAGGTGACTTTTTCTCCTGTCGCCAAAATGATTACTTTTAGATGTCTTTTAGCCTTATCTCTATTCAAATGACTAGAAATGTTTTCAACTGGATATTAATAATGTCTTTCTATATGTTGATTTAAACGAGGATGTTTATATGCAATTATCTCAACGGTATTTTCCTGAAACTGAAGCTAGAGTATGTAAACTTGTTAAATCTTTTTATGGATTAAAGCAGTTGCTTTGGTAATGGAATGAGAAATTATCTATGCTATAAAAGAAAATGAGTTTGAGCAGAGTATAAGTATAAGCGATCCTTCTTTATGTGTTAAAAGATTTGACACAGCTGACGTATGTTGATGATATGATTGTAACTATAATGATGAGTCTGATATTTGTTTATCTCAAAGAAAATACTGCGTTAAACTACTTGACAAGTTTGGGTTGGTTGAGAGTAAACCTATTTCTGCTCCTTTGGAGTTGAACATGACCATTAATTCCGTCAAAACTTGAATCTAATTAGTTGCTTCCTAATATTACTAAATACCGTCAATCAATTGGTAAGTTAGGCTTCGTTTGATAAAACGGAATGATTTAGCACTGAATGATTCAAAGTTCTGAATGGTTCATAGACTCAGAATCAATATGGTTCTGAACGGAAATTCACTGTTTGATAAGATTTCTGAATCAACACTCTGAATGATATAAAATTATCATTTTGACCTTATGTATATAACAATCCATATAAATGGTTTAAAACTCATTTGTACACTACAAAAGAGCAAACCGTGACAATGTTTCTTATTTAATTTTCTTGAATATACTTTGACATTACAATTAAAGAATGTATAAGATATATGAGATATTGCAATTCATTAAAACATTCGTTAATTTATCACTTACAGTTGCTAGTAAACTTGTTTTCATTACAACTTTCCAAACAACTAGACCTTTTCAAAATATAATTAATATATAGCTCAAAATATGTACACTTGAATCACACCAAGTTTCTAACACAACGTTAAAACATTATTAACATATAAACCCAAAAAGGTGTTTAAGGGAGAATCAAAAATAATTTCGAAAATGAGAAAACACCTTCAAAAATATACTCTATAGAATTCATCTAATCAAGCCAACAATCCAAACTTCCAGCATTTTTAATCCAACTTCCACAACTTGCAGGCTTTGATACCATCCAAAGCCTCGTGTATACAAGCTTCAAGATGTGTTTTCTCTAAATCATCTTGTTTCCAATTAGCTTACTCTTTTCAGTTTCAATGAAATCTTCCACTTAATCCATACCTAATGTAAAATGTAAAAATAAAAACAGAGGCTAAAACCGAAATTATTTTATAGGAAATTATTAGAATCATATAAATATATAACATTGACTGGTGGAAACACATAACGTTATTTATCATAAAAAAATGCAAGTATAAATTCTAATAAACATATCACATCAATCGGTGAAACTGTGGAAGCACCTAACATTATTTATAATTAAAAAGATGCAAACAATATACTCCTAAATTAGGTCAGTAGGAAGGCTAAAAACTAAGGTCAATTAAATCGTGCCAACAACCAAATAAACTACTCCCTCCGTCCCAAATCTACTGTCCATTATTCCATTTTGGGAAGTCCCAAATTAATTGTCCAGATTCATTTTCAACCAATCAAAAGAGGTTAATCTGGATAGAGAAGATATATTATCGGTGGAGAATGAAGTTAGTGGGATTTCCTAAAACTGCATGTTTTTTGTTTGGAGACAATAGATTTAGGACGGAGGGAGTAATAGGAACGAATCAACGAATATATATGCACAAGAAGATACATGCGTGTTGATGATACGTATAGTGATCCGTCTCAAAAAGGCACACTATTAACAGCATTGCGGCTAGAATCATCTCGGCATGAATCATCACGGGTGAGCAACATCTTCCCGGCTCTACTTTAGTAACCCAATCAGAAGGTTACTCACATACGAGTCCGGGAAGAAGCGTACAGGATGAAGGCTGTCCAAGACGATTACTTAAGACTTATCTTACTTAGACAGGTGCACAAGCTACCGGTACCAGCTAGTCGAGTATTAAAGCGTTAAGGAACCAGGATCCATGTCATCACATAAAAAGGCCTGCTGGACCGTGAACGTCGGGCACCCGACAACTTTTGTAAGGTTACTCATGAACCGGTTACAATCTTGCCCTGTTGTAACGCTACCATGAAGAAACACTTGGAATAAAACCTGCTTGACTGAACAAGGCACTCATCCGTCAAGACCTGGACGGACCTACCACACTCTCGGGATTATCACGACTTCCCGGTTTGGGTATCCTGGCCCGGCACAAGGATACTATCCCGGAATGAGTACGCTGTCCCAGAATAAACGCATTGTCTCGGGATAGGCACTTCATCCCGGAATAAGTGCACCATCCCAGAACGAGTACTTGATCCCGGAACGAATATACAAACAAGCTGCACACCACGTCGGCCCACGAATCTAGGAAAGTTTGTTAGGATCTGCTCGTTATTCCCATAATAGGGACAGGTTCCACGTCAGACCAAAACTAGTTATTACAAAACTAATACAAATGTAGTCAAAAGCTACATACAAAGACACGAACTAGTTGGACTGAAGAAAATTCATCACAAAATACTTGAAATTAAAATTTCATTAATCACATATGGTTCCATTACAACTTATATAAAAAAATACGCAACAGCGTGCAGTACAACAAACTAAAATTTAAAATCTAATAGCTGCTGCACGGTTGTCGCCTCGTCGGAACAGATATCCTCAAAACTCCCAACCCGGATCTCTTTCAACGCCTGTTGAGCGGCCTGGAGCTCCTGCACGGCACCCGTGTTCACCTTTTCGGCGATGTCCGGGTGCAAGGAGACAGCCCCACCAGTATGATGCTTTTGCATCAACCGTACAACCCGAGTAAAGTTGGCCGCCCTAAAACTATGTAGATAAGCCTCGAAAGGCGCCTTCACAGTGCTGGAGTTAATAGCCTTCTTCAACACGGAGGGCAAACCACCCTGCAACCACTTATACTCCGCCACGGCCGACTCCCTCGCAGGAACAACAGAGGAAATCTCCCTATCCTTCTCCACCACCACCCGGGCAAGCTCTTCCTTGGCAGCCTTCAACTGGCTCTCCAAGTCATCCATAGCTTTCCAGGCCTGAGACATCCGAGTCAACTCATCCTGAGCAGCCTTCAGCTGGCGCTCCAGGTCAGTCGTTACCTGTCGGGCAGTCACTTTGAAAGGACCCATTCATATACATTATAAACGATCCACAATAGTTGATTTCATCGCGATGTATTTGACCTCTATATGATACATTTTACAAACATTGCATTCATTTTTAAAAGACAAACTTTCTTTACATCGAAAGTTGACGGCATGCATACCATTTCATAATATATCTAAACTATAAATGGCTTATTATCAATCTTGATGAACTCAACGACTCGAATGTAACGTCTTTTGAAATATGCCACGAATGACTCCAAGTAATATCTTTAAAATGAGCAAATGCACAACGGAAGATTTCCTTAATACCTGAGAATAAATATGCTTTAAAGTGTCAACCAAAAGGTTGGTGAGTTCATTAGTTTATCGTAAACATTCATTTCCAATAATATAATAGACCACAAGATACTCATATTTAGAAAACAATCTGTACAGGTCTACTCCTGCTATAAAATCATTCATATGAAGAACACCGGAACATTTCAAAACAACTTTACAACGGTAGCTAATGCGTAGTGCAATGAAAAATCATCTCACCGAGGGTAGCTTAAACGGTAGCTAATGCGTAGTGCAATGATAAAATCATCTCACCGTTACTAACTACTAAATCGAACCATTTCGGTAGCTAATGCGTAGTGCAATGAAAAAATCATCTCACCGATGGTCGATAATGTAGAGACCCGTCGTAATCCATCAGGACGAATACATTACATTTGGTTACATCGCGAGGTACTTGACCTCTATATGATACAATTTTACAAACATTGCATTCATTTTTAAAAGACAAACTTTCATTACATCGAAAGTTGACGGCATGCATATCATTTCATAATCTATCCAACTATAATTGACTTAATAATAATCTTGATGAACTCAATGACTCGAATGCAACGTCTTTTGAAATATGTCATGAACGACTCCAAGTAATATCTCTAAAATGAGCAAATGCACAGTGGAAGATTTCTTTCATACCTGAGAATAAACATGTTTTAAAGTGTCAACCAAAAGGTTGGTGAGTTCATTAGTTTATCATAATCGATCATTTTCATCATTTTAATAGACCACAAGATTTTCATTTCCATTTCTTATAAAAATACGTCCCATGCATAGAGACAAAAATAATCATTCATATGGTGAACACCTGGTAACCGACATTAACAAGATGCATATAGAATATCCCAATCATTCCGGGACACCCATCGGACATGATAATTTCGAAGTACTAAAGCATTCCAAATTTCAGAATGGGGCTTGTTGGGCCCAATAGATCTATCTTTAGGATTCGCGTCAATTTGGGGGTCTGTTCCCAAATTCTTAGGCTACCAAGCTAAAAAGGGGCATATTCGGCTTCGATCATTCAACCATATAATGTAGTTTCGATTACTTGTGTCTATTTCGTAAAACATTTAACAAGTGTAGGGTTGACCTCGGATTCACGAACCTATATTATTCATATATTTATTAAAACATATACTTGTAATCGAACAAGTTTAGATATTATTATTAATTGTTATTTCAGTAACTTTTATGTTTCATTGGTAATTATATTATCTATATTTATTTTATATATTTCAGATAAATAATTTTTATTTATTATGAAAATATTAATATTGTTATGCGATATGTTTTAAATATATTCTTATATAGCTATTTATTTGGTGAAATAATATCAATAATAATAAATAAAATTTTGTATCTTTTTATGTTAATAATAATAATACTAAAGGTAATTAGAGTTAATAATGATACTGCTATTAATAGTTTTGATAATAATACTAGTAATAAAAGTAATGTTAGTAATAATAATAATTTTTAATAGAGAAGATAATAATGATAAGATAAAAAATGTTAGTTTCCATAAAAATAATATAATAAATAATAATGGTACTTTTAATAAAACTAATGATTTTAATAGAAATTTTAATAGTCATATTCATCATAATAATACTATATATTTTAATAGTAATAATAATAATGATAATTATATTAATTATACTAAAAATCTTATTTCTAATATTGATAGTAATTATTAATTACTTAATAACAATCAATAATAAATAATAATAATAATAATAATAATAATAATGATAATGATAATGATATTAATAATAATAATAATAATAATAATAATAATAATAATAATAATAATAATAATAATAATAATAATAATAATAATAATAATAATAATAATAATAATAATAATAATAGTATTCGTAATAACTACCTCAAAGGAGTAGCTCTTAAAAAATATGCCCAAGTCCGGGTTTGAACCCGCGACGTCCCACTAACCCGGTAACACTTACAACCATCCAACTATCCTTGTTTTCATAATCACCGTCAACATAATATTCTCATCACCATCATACCCGTTATCATAAATGTTTTATCATCATCATCTTCATTATTTTATGTATCTTCATTATTTTATGTATCATCTAAACCATTAACATCCTTAAACCATAATCATAATAATCACTAATATCACTAATCATCTCTTTTTCCATCACGATCAACAATCATCATCTAAAACCATATCATCTCGACATAATATAATTCGACCCAACAACAGCCCAATAACTTTAATAAATCGACATCCCAAATCTCATGTTTTAATTTTTAATCTGATAGGTTTGGCCCAACATAGTAATAAAGTCCAGCAGCCCAATTTGCACTCTCAAATCAAGTTTAAGTGGCCCGTTATATAATTAAACATGTTAATTTGATATTTTTCGAAGGGCATCATCTAGTACCTCATCAACGGGTCATCATCCATTTATATCAGTCGTTATCATCTTTGACATTATACCAACAGACATCATCATCATCATTCTCTTTTATTCTATCATATTCATTGATTTAAACACAGAAAAAGAATGAAGTAGCAGGTGTGCTTTGCGTATGTTTTTCGAACCAAGATAGAAAATAAAAATAAAAACTTAACAGCTGGTTTTGCAGTTTAACAAAGATAATGATGGTGGTGATTATTGTAGTATGGTGGTGATGGGTGTAGGGTTTTTAGTGGTGTTTTATAACGAATCCAAAACAGATGAATTGTAATAACAGTTTAAAGGGTGATGGTTTTGGTTGATCATGACAAAACCATAAACGAAGACAATAGACTTCAGCCTATCTGTTGCTTTTTAATCATTTTCATATAACAATTGATGAAAATAATTGCCGGTAAATCAAAATCATCTTATTTATTATCATGACTATTGAGGTCTATTTAGAAACCCAAATAAGTAACCCATTTATTAACGAAAGAAGCCAGATATATAAAACCCATTTCGTGTGGTTGAACTTGTTTGTATAGGAAACAGACAACGTAAGTGGCAGGGAAAAAATGAGTAATAGCGGTAGTGTTTGTTAGTTATATTCAACAGAACCGGCAAATAGAAAGAGGTAGTATCAACAGGATATGATTAGTAGCTTGTTCAATGGGTTGTTCACGAATGCATCAAGAAAATAAAATAAATAAA